>NC_134409.1:49516368-50716368 GCF_038048845.1 Mixophyes fleayi | reverse complement strand
AGGCAGCATTGAAAAGACGCTACTGCTTCTACCACATGTTTATGTGCAAGTGAGTATAGGGTCATTGAAACCAATGAAACCATCCCCATAACCGTTTACATGCTTTTAATGGCATTACAGAACAACAATATGATTGCTTTAAGTTAACGGCCTTAGAAAGTAGGTCCAGCATAACAAGACAATGGATGCAATCAAAACAATGTGCAATTATACTTAATGTGACATATAAATTTTGATGTTGATTATTGTTCTCATACAAGAGCATTTCTGTTGGATCACAGATTGGCTAACTCAACGACCGTTACTGAATTACTGTACTCAAAGCAAAGGATATCAAATCTGCTGAAGTCTGTTGACTCTAGGTAGAAAGGAAAGACGCATAAAGAAATAGGAAAAAATTAGTTAAAATCTCAGTTTTTGAAAAACAATTTACAGCACATTTTGTGTTCAGTAGTTTACAAAAGAATAGATGAGTGGCCAACATGATATTGTTTTTTCTGACCTTTTGTCACCCTACATAGTTTAGATTGGTGGGAATACATATCATTTCACAAACTGGTATATAGTGCTACAAGATTGTAAAGGTATTGTTAGATCTAAGGTATTCAGAGATTTAGGTATTACTCTAGGAAAGATAGATTTGAGCAGAATAAGTGTACCTAATGGGCATATCTCTCCTTCTTGCTCCAAAACTCCTTGTTACCTTTTATCTATTATCCCTCTTTCAGGGTCTGATGCTGCATTAAGAGCAAAGCAAAAACAGGATTTATAGTTGGGATAGGGCATGTCCTAGATTAACGTTAAACATCAATGTAGAAATAAACCTATTAAGTATTTGTGTGCTACATGAAAAGCAGGCAGTATTTTCCATGCTTACAATAAAACTAATTAATTGATATACCTTGTATTGTAATATGGTTCGTCCAAGAGCCAGTTTACTAATTTTTATGCTAACTCAGCATCAGGCCCTCAGTCGCTAATCAGGACTTGAAATGTACAACTAATTACATATTAATGAGATCCACACACTTTAGCTGTCTCAATCTCTATGAAATTAAAAGTTTAGTAACCATATACTCCAAGTATATTCGTTCAAAAATGATTCTAAAATATATGCTATGATTGAAATTATGTGAAAAGAAAATATTTTGTCCCTCTTGACCAGTTATCCAACTCATTTCAGAAAGAACTATTAAATGGCTGTTGAATGCTCTTGCCAGCAATTGACACCAACATGGTTTGCTCTTAAATGTTCATTGCTGCTGGTCAGTGCAAGCTGTCATTTGATTTAATAGTCAAAGAAGATCACAAGACGAACCATTTTACCAATAGGAATTGCTTAGATTCCTGGATCATTTGCATAGTAGCTCTGACACTTTGATCTATAAAGTGTACATGTAAACAAAATTTCTGCAATGCTTGTTTCCATTACTTTCCATGCTATGTGCTGCAGAATATGGTATGCTGGGCTCTAATAGAGCAGAACAGACTACAGAGCACAGTTCTTTAAATCTGCTGTGTTCCAGCCTATTTCATTGCTACACACATTACAGTTGTTTGATCTTTCATTTACTCTAATTACTATAGCGCCAGGGGCATAATCTACTCAAGTAGTAATAGGGAAATGTTAACAATAATATGATTTTTCCTATTTAGAGCATTGATCATCTGTTAGATTAACTTCCCCCTGCCAATGTAGTGAATTTAATGAGAGTTTGCTTTTTTTTTGGCCAGAATATTAACATGTCTCTTACTAACCAATGACCATCTTCCTTTGCATCCTAGGGACCTCAAGGACCACAGGGCCCAGTTGGATTCCCAGGACCAAAGGGCCCCCCTGTAAGTAGTCATACCTGTGTCAAAAGCATATTTGGTTAAATTATTTCTATCTGTGTCAGTTTGTTAATTGACGATAATTGTCCGAAAACAGTCCTGGAATACTAAAAATAATTAGCTGCAGTGGAATCAGAATTCAGCTGTTCCTTCTATAGAAACTGTATCCAGTGTATTTTATTTTGTATCATGTTTTGTGCTTTAAGTGGCCATACCTTGTGACAAGTTTTTCAGTTCATAAAGGCTTTATTCGTAAGACCACTTTTGCGACAGTATTAGGATGTGCACTCATGGGTTTTTATACATCTGCCTACAGTGCATTCCACTGCCCAGTGGACATGAAACTTATAATATTGGTCACTATGAGGAATGTTTTGTCTATACTAACAGGGGCAAATGCAGGATTTGTAGAGGGGGGTTTCCACACCACGCCACCAATGGGTGTGACCAGCATGCATAGGGGCGTGGCTATAATTTTAGAGAGTCCTTGGCTGCTCTCCAACTCTTCCTATCCCCATAATTTACATGGGCAATGCTGCGTGCACTACTGTTAGGTGCACGCAGCTCTCCCTTTTCAAGCAGAGCTGTGTGAAGCGGGGGCAGGGTCCAGCAACCTCAATTATACAGTGCTCTTTGAGGGGGGTTTCCAGGCACTAGTACCCCCCCCCCCCCTCGGTTTGGCTATGACTAACTGGATTGCTGGACTGACCAAAAATAAAACAGGCTCCATATATAGACAAAGCATTCATCATAAATTCCAATAGATTGCTAATCTGTAGTCCACTTACACCATTGTGAATACAGTTCAGGGAAAAGCACTATGGTTAGATGTAAAATTGCCCAATTGCCAAACAACCTAAGACAGAGCCATGTAGAGAGTTGATAATCCAGCATTTTTGACACAATGAAAAGTGTATTAATCTCATGTACTATTAACCAAATAGGTCTTTTATGGATATTATTCCATATTTACAGTATAATATATGTGTTGTACATATGATATATTGTCATTGATCATAGAGAATTGGTGGATCCTGCAAAACTAAGTCTAACTGTCCCTTTATAGATAGATACAACATATGACTGCCCAAAAAAAGAAAACAAAGAATCTCCAAATGGTATTTTAATACTTATATTTCTGGTATTTTTAAGGGGCCTCCTGGAAAGGATGGGTTGCCCGGCCACCCTGGACAGCGTGGTGAGACTGTAAGTACCCTGATCTTTATCCTACTTGGCAGCTGTTCCACACCCAGGTCCTCTGAGAGCTACTTTCTCCAAACACTTATGGCCAGGTAGGAGAAGACACTTCACAGATTAAAGCGAAGGTGTGTTCCCATACCTGGCTAGACTTGTTTATGGCAAGTAGCAAATATTTATATTCAGAGGTGTGGGTGTCAAACAGCTGCAACTACTCTGTACCCTGGGAGGATTATTTACTTAGCTAATTAGTCCATCTCACTTCACTTGTGTTTTTTTCTGTGGGCTGTCTAATTAGCTGAAGTTATAATTCCCAATTAGAATTGTTTATTTGCCGAATACCAGCTTATGTTCCATAAGTTATGACAAAGTTACAATACTGGCTTCATCATCCTACCTTCCAAATGATCCCAGTTACGCTTTATACAGTTGTCTTCTACTTCTCTTACTCCCTATTTTCTGTCTACAGTAGATTGGGTAAAGTTAATTTACTGATGTTAAAGGTGTTTTTACATCAGTTCATTAATTCAACACTTGTAACTGTAACTGGAAAATATATTGGAAGAGCGAGAGAAGGCTAATGTCTTTGGGGTTAAATGAATCATGTTGTAGAGTGTGTATCACCAATTCCAAAATTGTTTATCGTAAGTTGTGTCTTAGAAGTGAAACACACATATTATCCACAAAAAGTATAACTTACGACAACTCAGAATATCACTACATTACTGTTGCGTTCACTGATTAGACATTATGATTGACATTAGTTATCAACCCATCTACAGGAAGTCCTTAACAAACTTGATGAAACACATAGAATGGCATCAATTAATGCACATTGTTAGGGGTAGAAGCAACACAGAATGAAAAGCTGTTTGTTCATTACCTGGTACCAACGTTGCTTTAAATGTATTATATAACTCTTTGTCGCATGCAGTTAGATTATCTTACAAAGGACTAGTTGGAAACCTGACATATATATATATATATATATATATATATATATATATATATATATATGTTTGACATCAGTCCTATATACTATTTCATTATCCTATAAACACCGACAATGAGCACTATATTACCAGATCTCCAATGCATCTAGCCTTCTTGCCTCAGCTATTAAACCTTCTGCAGCAGTGTTCATCTATAGGTATGCTGCGTTGCAAATACCTTCATTGTAAAAGTGTATCTAAATGCCACTAACCATTTGCTTCCCCTTCATTGAATATGTTGCTTGTGCCGCTTTAAACTCATACTTCATTTGCAGGTGCACCTCAGGAACAAAGCTATTGGCTTAGCCAACATGGAAAATATTTTCCCCAATATTGCAATCTTTTAAGACACCACAATGTTATGAGAAATGACATGTAGTTGAAAAATGTTTCTTATTAGATAAATCCCTCTTCATAAACAGCTACAGCGATAGTGAACATTCTCTAAGATGACACTCAAAATACTTAGAGCAAAAAAAAGGCACCATAGCAACGCAATAAGTATAAGAAAATTTTGAATGTAATATATTTCAAAGTAGGCTTATAATCTATTAGACATACCATTTTGTATATATTTAAGATGACTTTCGTTTAACAATATTCAGTGCATTATGTTCAGCATATTGCAGAGAAAGTGTTGCTAAGCTTTTCATATCAAATATCTTGCTTTATCATGTACAATTATAAGGCTAAAAGAGATTCACTTTCAATACATTGAATCAAGGTTTTTATTTAAAGAAGAAAAACAACATAATATCGTTATTACTTTGTTAGCTCAGTATCAGTGTTTTTTTTTAGTTGTCCAAATAATTATAATGATAGTCATTATAGCTCTCCAGACTTGATAATAGATTTGAATAGTTGTTACCACATATTTTCTGCACCGCTGCACATGTGGTTTACATATAACAGCTTGCTGAAATTCAGGGTGTCTTTCTTATCCAATAAATATTCATTCGATCTCTGTAAACACGACTTTCTCTGTGAGGTTAAACCAGTATTTTTCTCCCCAGTGATTATTCGTTGTCCATAGGCTGGATGTGGATTTAATTACAGCATTTTCTATGCACAGAGGCCCAGATATGTCAAGAGATGATTATCTCACAAGTGAGATAGCATAACTTAATAATATGATAAACAACTCTGCTAAATAATAGTGTTGCATGATAATCTTATCCAGGATAAAATAAGTCTTTTTAATACATCTAGAAATATTATATAATAAAAGAAAAGTAATAATATAAGATATAAAGTAAGATACAAGTGGCTAATGTCAAAGAGCATATTTTTAGCTGTACAATTTTATTTTGTAACTGCATCAAATTTCTTCTAACATTAGTGTAAACAGTGATTTAGGCAATTTCCATAAGTTAGGTTAGGTTTCCATAGCTTCTCCACTCATAATGTGCAAAAAGTAGACAGCAATTTGCTTGCTCTAATGTTTACTTGGTTTGCAATGGAGTTTTACTTTTGCATGTTGTAAGTAAATAACTTTAATTAAAGGCCATAATGAGTTTAAGATGTATAAAGTCAAAATTATGCAGTAGCCAATAAGTTTTGTTTCATTCCATTTGACGCAATCAAACTAATAAACTAAGATCTCATTGCTTACTATGACAATCATGAATTTATTTGATCTGTTTGCGCACCATTTTGAATCATATACCGCATTAACATCAAGTCAAATGACAACTGAATGCTTACCATACCACCTTACTTCCTTGAGGGCAATCTGTCTATTGCACACAAAGGAAGCAGTCAATTTATAGGCTGAAATCATACTCATGAAAATATAGTCTATTAGTTTACTATGACTAAGGCAGTTCATGACTAATATCCATGAGACAGTGGTTCCCATTGAATCAATAGAACTCTAGTGCATATTGGTTAAGCACTGCAAAATGTCTGCCTCCACTCTATGTAGCTGACAAGTCCACTTTGAAGTGTGATGAGGAAAATTACAGTAAAATGAGAAAGGATTTTGCATTACCTTCCTCAGTATATTGTACTATATTAACAGACTGGATTTGATTGCTTCCTAACAAGTAGCTGTGCCCTCCTCATGCATAGATTATCTTACTATTTTCCCCCATGCCGTCATAACCTCTTATTTCTAGGCAGATGAAATGCTTTTTAGTTGTTTAACCTCTTTGTACACCAAGCTGCATTGTATGCCACGCTGAAAGTGATCATGTAGTTTGGCACGAGCTAGATCTGCTTCAGCTTGCTAGTACGCATTCTAACTGTGTCGGAGACTCGGTGAGTAGAGAAGCAAGGTTATGTTATTAATGTTTTAGTAGATATAAGGATCTGCAATGTGTTCCACATTATAATACACATATGAAACTTGCTTGATTATGTACATAAACATAGTAACACCAACACAGCTCCTATGACATAGCACAATTTTTACTATAATTTTGGTAGTGTCTGTTCATTTTAATTGTGGATTCATATAGGTTTTGTCTGGGGAAGTGGTTTCTTGCTGTTATTGATGGGGGGGGGGGGGATACTATGCGTTGTGTTACAAAAAGAGTCTGTTGCACTATTTAATATAGAAAACAGCTGTGAACTGTAATATTCACTTTTCCAGGGTTTCCAAGGCAAAACTGGTCCACCAGGTCCTGGAGGTGTTGTAGGTCCACAGGTCAGTACAAAACACATCTTTACCAGAATTGCATTTCTTACCCCTTCCTCACTTTACCTCATATAATTGTGTACATCTATTAAATAGTTTTCTGCGTTTTCACTGATTTCTCCACTTAAAAAAAAATCCATTATTCTAAATGGCTTCTCTTTTGTCCAGGGTCCAACTGGAGAAACTGGTCCCATTGGAGAGAGAGGTCATCCTGGACCTCCTGGGCCACCAGGAGAGCAAGGGTTACCAGGAGCAGCTGGGAAAGAGGGCGCAAAGGTGAGTTTGTCTCTCAGAGATTACGTTCTTTAATAAAGGTGATATAAAGTAACATACTTAACAATTTAACTTGTTGTTTAATGGCTAAAAAAAACCTAACGCAGTAAGCACTGCTGTCTGAAGAGGGCACTGTGCTATTGGATGTGACATAGTCAGAGGATGCTCAATTCCACCATATATCATCCTCTTCAACCAGGACCACCTCCTGCTTTAATGTATCCTAGATGATCATAAAATTGGCTGTTTCAACCAGGAGGTTTCCAGGCTCCTTAAGTATAAGTAGCAAACAGTCTTTTTGTGTTTACCTACAATGTGTGTCTAATATGGATAGAGAATAAACCTACATTTTTTACAAACAGGGAGACCCAGGTCCTCAAGGAGTTTCTGGTAAAGATGGTCCTCCAGGTCTGCGCGGATTTTCCGGAGAGAGAGGTCTTCCTGGAGCTCAGGTAAGAAACCACAACAGAACTTAAGAAATGTTATGAATTAGTTAGGTTTGGAGTATGGGAATTAAGATAGCTACCTATCTACAGCTACAATGTATCTGTAATGGTCTCATAGTTCAGACAATATAAGGTAAACCAAAGGTTCTTAACCTATGGCGCTGTACTCAGAACATGAGTTTCCATACCATTTAGAATGGTTTACCATGTGTTCAGTTTGTTTCCGTGTGGAGTTTGTATGTTTCCCTGTGTTTGCATGGGGTTTCCTCCCAGTGCTCCATTGTCCTCCTATAGTCCAAAACAAACTTAATTGGCTGTTGATAAAAGTAGACCCCAGTGTGTTTGTGTGGTAGGGAATTTAGACTATAAGCTCTAGTGCAGCAATGATTAATGTGAATGTTTAAAATGCTCTCTGTATAGTGCTACAAAATATGGTGGCACTATATAAGCAGTAATTCTTTATTAGCCATTTAATAAAATCTTAAAACTGTAGCAGTGCAATGATTATATTTTTAGTCAGTGGGGTTCATTTACTTACATTGCATTAAGGTACAAAATTTGCACTAAATTAAAGCAAATCTTGTTGTTTAACTAATCTCAACACATAGCCAAGGTCACAGCCACAGAGAAGTTTAAATACCCTTGATATGAGACATCAAATATAGAATAAAGATACCGTATTCAGTTGTTAGTTACCAACAGTTTATGAAGATTTACAACTCTGTATAAATAAAAAGTAAACCTTTTTCAGTTTTTCCCGAATATTAAGCATTGGCTAATAAATAATAATTATATTAGTATAATAATAGTATGTCAATACAGTTCGTATTAGAGTGTTGGTCTTTAAATATTTAAAACTATTCTCACATTGCCATGCTAGTGAAGTTAATCAAAGAGCAAGTAAAGCCACTTCTTTACAGCAATGGCAGTGTACTACTGAGCCGGATAAAATACATGAAATGCCTGAAGTGTTTATGCCTAACCAAGTATGCTCATCATGCCCCTTTTCTCCCCTCTGCGGCAGCTTTCCATGTTAGGAGGTGGGTGTTTACCTAAACAGGCAGAGTGTGAGTGACAGGTTTGCAGACATGCACTGATGTTAATTGACAGGCATTTCATCTTCTTAGATGGCATTATAACCATTTCTTAAAGATGTGAGGGGATTTACTTCAGCTGTCTGTTTTTAAAACTTAATGCATTGTATATGAAACATTAGATCTGGGAGTTTTATTGGTCCTTTAACTATATTTCTGTACATATCACCTTGTGTCTTAAATTTAAATCATATTTCCTCATTATTAACTAAAGTTTATTAAAATCAAATGTAATCATGAGGGATGCAACATTTACAGCTGTCTGCATCAATCAGTGTCTCCATTACATATTGAGTAATGCTACTCACTGAGTGGTAGAAATTAATACATTTAATGTGAATCAGTGTATGTGGTATGCCCTCATGGATGATATATTGCAAACCAATTTAAATCAAAATGTGTTTATAAAGTTGCCCGCATACAGTAACATTTTGAACCTATCATTGTATTGTGCTTGGGCTCATTATTCTTGATTAAAATGTCAAAAATACATTGCCAAAGAGTGAGATCTATGTGTGTGTGTTTCATCATGCACATAGAGTGTAATTTAGTGTATAATGATTATTTTATATTCTCTATTAAATATCAACTTGTTTTATTTCAGGGTGCTGCAGGCTTGAAGGGTGGAGAAGGACCACAGGGCCCTCCAGGCCCAATTGTAAGTAGCCATTTTCTTATTGGCTCTTTCCATCTCTGAAATCAACAAAACTGACAGTCCAAAAAATAATGTAAGCAAATGAACCTGTGTCAGTTCCATCACCTGTAGAGATCTCAATACACTATCATGGATTTCTATGGGACCACTCATGAAGTACTTATTACACTAGGCTTGGAGAACACGCTTTAAACGCTATGGTATAGTACAAAGTTATATATTATAAGGAATAATGCACCGCTAGTGTAAATTATTATGGTCATGGAACTCCTCAATGACTATCCTTAGAATTTACAGTAGACAATACATTAGTGCTCCATACAATATCATGGAATTCTATGTAAGCACTCACGTAGTACTTGGTACGCTAGATTTTGATAACACGCCTTGAACGCTCTGTGAAAGTACAAGGACTTGTCTATACAGGCAAAGTTTGTCAACGCTTGTGTGTACAAGTCCTTTATATTTTAGTGCTATTATATGAGACTAAAGCTTGGAATTAATATTCTGGTGCTAGCTTAAGGACATCGCTGGAGGAATATGTCACATCCAACTGAATTTACAATCACATTGAGCAGTGAGGGAAGAAAGCCTACAAGTATCTTACAATGCTCATAAAACACACTTTACTTTTCCTTGGTTCATGACCACTAAATGACTCCTGATTTCTGTTCTGTAGGGTTCAGCTGGAGAAAGAGGAGCAGCAGGCACAGCTGGGCCAATTGGTCTTCCAGGAAGACCTGGTCCTCAGGGCCCACCAGGACCAGCAGGAGAGAAGGGAGCTCCGGTGAGTATTGTACTGTATTGAATTGTCAATCTGTGATACCAAGCTGTGTTGAACCCATCTGTAGACAATATACTATTAAAAAAACATGTTTTTAATAAGACATAGAGAAGCTGGGACAAAACTGTATGCAGGGCTAGTTTATTATTTGTTGATTTATGCCTTAATTCACATTAACACAACATACTGGATGGACATTTATCAAAGTGGGGTAAAAAAAAAATTGAATAAAAAGTAATTTGATAAAATCATAATCACGATTATAGAATTCACCATCAGTTTTTCTTTATGCCACTTTCATAAACCTTGTGTGGATTAAACACTAACTCACATTCATATCACTACTGACAAATAAGTAACATCTGTAACCTTTAGTTTGTATTGAACAGTTGCAAATACAGTCTGATAAATGTTTTATTCCAAGACAATGTTTGTACTTTGTTGACCCAAATAAAAGCTGAATGAATGCTTCCAGATGATTCAGAGGTGTAGGGTATATCTGGAAACTCAGAAGCCAATTGCCTTTGCACACAGATTTGTCCTTCATGCTGATTTCTCTGAAGTCCCAGCTCTTGGGGACCTTGATTTTGTGTTTTTCGATTCCAGTCTTGCAGTTATTAGGTTATATAATCCAAACAAGTCTAGAAAGAGCTTAAGAAGCCTGTAGGCAGAACAATCTGCACGATTGTTATTCAAAAAAGGTGGCAGAAGGTGACACACACTTCGTTATAGCAATTGCACCTCTGAGAGCTCAAACATTATGGTACCCTCTGGCTTGGAATAAGGTTATAGGAACTAAGAAATGTGTTGCAATAATTAGTGGTTCAAACGTAATGTCTGTCTGATCTGGGATGCAGTGTATAGCGGAGAGAGAAGCCAACACTAAAAATGCACATTACAATTAATAAAATATCAGCTGTGTTTACAGTATAGCCATTACCAATATTGAGTACACACGCATATATATATATATATATATATATATATATATAAAACATTAGATTACATTTATGTAGTCAATGCAATAATATAAAACCCATGCAATCTAAATATTTGTAAAGAGTGGCAGAAACAAAGTAAGACATCACTGGATCCTCTGTATAGATGGTGTGGTGTTTAACAGTGTCTCAGGGACAGATTCAATTAGCTGCAATGTTCCCACTTTTACCATTACTACAGAAAAAATATCTGCCGCAAATCGTCTCTGGAATGTTCATGAAACACTTTGCGGCTAATTGAATCTGCCCCTTAACGTGTAAAGTCCACACCACAATGTTGTGATACCCAATGTTGGAGGTGAGAAGTGTCTGCCATACTGTCCAATAGCTTAAACACTGACTTGTATTACATCTGTCTGGTTTCGCTTATTGGTAATATGTTGACACATCTAGTCAATCTTTGCCATGCTTTTACCTCAGTATGTGTTATGTGACAGATAATGATGGGGTTTTATGAAAATGGATGGTGTACTGATTATTCTGACGACTATTTTGATTTATCATATGATTTATCATTATGACGGATGTGTCCTGTTGACTGTAAAATGAGAGCATCTTTTACAGCCACTAATGTATTACATTGAGCTGAGCTCCATGTAAATCATTGTACACCCACAGGGAATAATTTACATGCACATGAATAAAGTAAATACACAGAATAATAAACATTGTGTTTTAGAGTTGTGAGGTTTCTGATGTCTAATTTAAAGCACTATAAAATGACAACTAGGCCAATATAATGAAAAATATTCATTGGCCATCCATTTCCGTTATACTTATTGTCTTGGTTTATTGGGGTCTATTTATGACTCATTTATGACTCACGCTAATTATCATTTTTTATCACAATGATAATAAGTGAATTAACATGCTTATTTAATAAAATTGATTCCCCGGGACAGAGGTTCCAATTAGAGTCTCTTCCACCGCACAGCCTATAGTAAAGCGATCGCAATCAGGATCTGACCTGGCTTTTGCACTCAGAACACAATTAGCGATAAAAGGAAGGGGAGGAGCACAAAGTCTGCCAGTAGATCCCTTAGGAGAGAACTCCTCTTAGAATAGAACTGTTAATAATGGGGACTGCAGTAGTTTGTTTAATGTAGGAGACATCTCTGATATCCCCTGCGTTAGGCTAATGTTAAATGGCAACATAACTTAATTTTACCTAAACCATGCGGAAACAGACGTTTCTGCATGGTTTTATGCCTGATAATTATACTCCAATAACACATTCTAACTGTCCCCGCATAGTGGTATATAGTGGCAAGCTTCATGTTGATCAATCCTTGCAAATAATAGCCTGCTTAGCACACATTTTAAACCATAATTGTATTATCTATTTGTTGTTGGTATTCTTTTGTAAATGTACACCCAATTGTAAAGCGCTACGGAATTTGCTGACACTATATAAATAAATGATAATGATGTACACACAAGTATTAATAAGTAATATTAGTTTGCAAAAGTTTTGATCAGAGTAGCAGGGGTACATCATAAATACGGGTTGACCGGAAGTGGCTTACATAGAAGTAACTATGGCAACATAAACAAACATGCAACCTCACACTGAGAACTATAAACATGCATGCATGCTGCATGTGTGCAGTTTGCTTGTTGTTGTGCTATTTGCATATTATGGCCAGGGCCATCTTTTCTATTGGGCACGATGGGCAGCTGCCTGGGGGCCCCACGGGCAAGGGGGCCCCATAGGCACGGCTCTTAATGAGAAAAAATAATCCTGCAAAAGAAAAAAACCTGCAAAAAAACCTACAAGGGTCACTGAGCAAGTACATCTATCTATCTCTATCTCTATATCTGTATACATCTATATCGATATCTAGGGGCCTCGATGCACTGCTTTGCCCGGGGGCCCATAATGTTGTTAAGATGGCCCTGATTATGGCTTGTGCTGAGTGCATCTTCCAAAATTACATGACTCCTTTGGTGTGTATATAATGTTATATGACATAGAATTCAGGTCAGCATAGGATGTTCTCACTAATATTCCTCTTTATCAATGGTTAATTGATTTTTAAATTAGGTTTTATACAAGTTATTATTTAGGGGAGCAATTTTACCATGGTCATTAGTTGCTTGTAAATATTGAGTCAATGAACATTTATTTATGTAATAGTAAGATATTTATTGTTTAATATTGATCACTCGTTGTGCTGATTGCTGACTTTCATATTTAACCAATTGTAGGGAGAGAAAGGACCTCAGGGACCAGCTGGCCGAGATGGCATACAAGGACCTGTAGGGCTTCCGGGACCTGCCGGCCCTCAAGGACCACCTGGTGAAGATGGTGACAAGGTAATGACACTGGGGTGTATTCCAGAGGGTGGGAGATAAACATTTTAAGCAGGAATTCCCTGGGATCCACTATAAATCCATAGACATTGTTTCTGTATTTCCTATTTAGATTTCCATATAATTATATACCATGCTTTGTACTACAGATGTTTACTGTTGATTTGGGGATTAAATTGATTGGGAAAAGTTAAAAATGAGTTTTTACACACAACCAACTATATAAAATTGTAAATGATGTCTGGAACTTACCAATATGCAGACTGCAGATACACAATATTACAAAAAAACTAAGGTGTTGTTTGGGATAAAAATGTACAATTTCCATCATTTCTCTTCTATTAATACCATTAAAAGTACTATATACTTGTTAATTAACTGCTGTTATCAAAGTCTTACACCAATATTATGTAGTTATATGCTTAAAGTTCCAAATCAAATCAGAGGGACCTGAAGTTAAGGAGAGATAGAAATGGGGATAATGATGACTTAAGAAACAACTGCATCGCCACTACCTAAGAGAGTGAGCCCTTGTGCAACAGGAATGTTGCTAGAGCTGATGAAAATAACCAGATTGTAAATAGTATATGTGATATTGGGTGCCAGCATCCCCTACTATTCACAGAAAATGTAAATGGAATAAACAATAGCAGTGTACAGAGAGTATAAATTGTGAATAAATTGGGATGTTGAGAGTAGTGTGTGTCTTAGTGAGTGTATATCACAGGTTTTACATCAAATGGTTACATCCAGCATTGTAAACTTTGCATGTATTGGGACATATGCGGTGGAGAACCTGAGAATTGTATCAATGTCAGAGATCTGTGAGTATTATGAATAAGAAATGTTATATTGGTAAGTTTTTAAAATCAATAATTTTAGCACAATGCTTGAACATATTAGTCCATTTACTTATACTGTTACTGACAGTTAATCAGGTCCATGGAAATGTGAAATATGTGTTTAAATATTATTGATGTATCATGACTACTATTTGTTCTTGCACCTGTCAGTCATATACCCAGACGACCTTATTAGTACTCTCCGCCTGCCTTTTCTACTCCCACCCGTCTTCCACTTACTGATTATGTATTTAAACCTCTGGGAGAGTTTGCTGCAAATCCCTGGGAGTACCACGCTAATCAATGCTGGGATTAAACTGTCAGAATATGAAGAGCGATCAATACACACAATGCCAGCTCCGTCCCAACAATGTGACATTCACATAAGCTACTAGGATATCACTTGAATCATTCATATGTTATTTCTTTTTTTAGGGTGAAATAGGAGAGCCTGGTCAGAAAGGAGCAAAGGCAGATAAAGGAGAACAGGTGAGTGAAAGAATCTGCCAAAACTAAAAGACAAACACTCACAACTAGATTACATTTTTGACCCCACTTGTTCTATTGAAGCCATCCATAACCCCATAAACTTCAAGGCTTCATAAAGTAAAACTGGTTATATATGCTTTTTTGGGAAGGAAGACAATACAAATACACTTTTCCGCCCCCTGTGCATGTACAGATAAATATAAGAGAAAATATAATAAATATAATACAAATAGTGGGCATTATAAGCCAGTACACTTAAGAAAAGATAACCTAAGAAACAAATGTGGTAAAATGTTGCCGGCAACCCCTACCATTCTGCCATTCTAAACCTTACACAAAACATTTGTTGTGTAAAAATAGATTTTAGTTAATGCTACAAGCACTAGGGGCATATTCAATTGTCCGGTTTCCGCGCCTCGTTAAAACTACTACCGTTATTACGGTAATAGTTAGCTGGATTTCAGCTCCCGGCTCAGTGAGCTGCGAGCTGAAATCCAGCGAGAAAACTACTGTAATACCGTTTTTTCCCGCACACTATTACTGTAATAACGGTAATAGTGCGCGGTGCACGAGATTTTCTGCTTTTCCACCGACAATTGAATATGCCCCTTATAATACTTTTGCCCATATGGGTTTGTGGGAATCGTTATTTTGCACATTTAATACATTTCTAGAATGTTCTGGATAATATCTTGATTTAATGGACACTTGAAATAATAAGTACACATACAATTTATTGTTAAAATGTTTCTAATAACACATTTCTTCCTCTGTTTCCAGGGTCCCCCCGGACCGACCGGTATGCAAGGTCCAGTTGGAGCCCCAGGTCCAGCTGTAAGTGGTTTACTACTAACATTTTAGAGCGTGAGGACACTGTGATGTAGGGCGTATAACATGTAACCACTACAGGACGATTGTTTGTATGTACTTTATTATATTCACCACAGGGCCAGAGTGTCATAAAATATACAGAGGATATGAAATGTACATTTTCAAGTATATGAAGTAAAAGATGGTGACAACTGTAGACAGTTGAACATTGACACAATACTCTCATCGTGAAGGCTACAGAACTATCATACTGACATGGTGTACATTTAGTTACAAATACCTTTAGGAAGTGTAGAACTGTGAATAAGGAAAGCATTTGGTTGTCGTTGGTCATATTTAATGAGAAATCTGTGCAGTGTTTGTTTGGAAAGTTAAGAGTAATGTTTGATAGACAATGAATAACATGTTCTGTGTGATTGATGCCATGTCTTTGATAAATATAACCCTAAGATTACTTCTTTTGGAAAACACTTGTGGGTTCATTGGTCAACTTGGACAGTACTGTTCTAGGATATTGAGCGAATAAAGATTTAGGGAAAGCCGCTAGAAATTTTATGTGGCAAATAGTGGAGCAAAATTGCAATGTGGCAATAAAGGATAAACTTTTTTATTTTTAAATGTAAACTTTAGAGTATTCTTGAAATACATGACAGAAATGTTTATCAAAAACAATATTTTGGTTTATTTTTATTGGGGAAGTTTCTGAAATTCGTCCACCACATTCCTACATTGGCAGCCTTTCACATTGCATTATCCAGAGCAACGCTGTTTTTCCTTATTCTATTAGATATGTTTATCTGTAATAAAGTTGATGTGCTACTCTTGCAATCAACCATTGACCATTCTGCTACTTTCCTACTGGTTTTCTCATATATAGTCTATTCTTTAACGAGACAGAGTCTCAGTGAGAGCTCAGGTTAGTGCAGGAAACTTAGGTTCATGGGCATAGCCACTTAAGAGTCATAGCCCAGGGGATGTGGTAGAATCAGAGACTCTATGATGTCCTTATTCTGTGGACCTGTTCTACTTCCACACCATGTGGGTCATATTTATGCTTACAGGAGCATTTATGCATTGCGGATCCTCTCTTGGATGAGAAAGCATCCCCTCACCTAATTTCACTTGGCCACTATAGATACTACAAAGACCAGGGGGTAAATGTATCAACCAGCGGATTCTGCAAATCGCCGACTTCTGGCAGGGGAAATTTAAAACGGCAATGGCTTTCAAGGCAAATCGTGCTTTGAAAGCCAATGCCGTTTAAATTTCCCCTGCAAAGTCGCTGGAAATTGGCGACTTGCAAAATCCGCTGGTTTATACATTTACCCCCACAGATTTTCGAGTGAAGAAGTGATCATTGGTTCTACTCTATGGCTTTTAAAGATAATTCAGCAAAAATGATCACTGTGCTCTTATTAGGTGTGTAAGGTAAATAGGGTATCTGTATACTCATATCAAAGAGAGCGTTAGTAATGGGACCACCCACTGTGGCTTCCAACCTTAAATTCAACTATAAAAAGCTATGTTCTATCTACAAAGCAATGACACAATTAATTGACTGGCAAGAACATGGTTTAGAACCACTAAAAATAGTAGGTCTTCACAGCTATAATATCTCACAAGCAGGTTATTTAATATTGTGTGTATTAGTTTGTGTCAGTGTAATTATTATATTCTTTCTCTATTGAATGCCACATAAAAGTGGCAAGGATGGTGTGTTTGCTCATCTATTAGTTAATCTGTCTGTTCTCTATTAACACCTGTATTTCTCTCCTCATTTTTCAGGGATCCGATGGAGAACCAGGTCCAAGAGGTCAACAGGGAATGTTTGGGCAGAAGGGAGATGAAGGCGCTCGGGGTTTCCCAGGTCCACCTGGTCCAATTGGTCTCCAAGTAAGATAAGCTGGTTCCAGATAATGTCATGTAACTCAGTACAAGACCTTTTAGCCTGGACATCATTACATGATTAAAATACACCCTAACTCAACACAATTATTCCTGGATGCTTAGATGAAAACATTTAACATTTTATGGCCATAGTATATCACTCGCTTTTTAAACAATACCATATTTGTATAATCAGTTGGCAATATTAGTAACTCTTATTAAATAAATAATAAATAAATAATTCAATATTCTGCCACTTAAATAACTTGTATACCACTTAAGGTCAGAACATACCAAAGGCTTCAAATTTTGGACCTGATTCATTAAGGATCTTAAATGAAGAGGTATCTTATTTCAGTCTCTCTTATTTCAGTCTCTCTTCATTTAAGATCCTTAATGAATCAGGCTCTTTGTTCTCTAATTGATCTCTTTACATCAGGTTGTGTTCTTCACATTCCTGATTAAATCTATAATATACTGTATGACTGTGGCTGGGAAGCTATGACAGTTAAAGGGAACATTTTATAGTATTACTATTTCTATATTTGTATGCACCTCCAAACCAATATAATGATGATGGGTTCTGCTTTTCTTATGCACAGCTCAGTGATACTTTGTATTCTCTGGGCAGCACTGACTAGAATTTTACAGACATTAGACTAATCTACTAGATGGCTTTAGCCTATTTTTATGAAAAATGTATTTACTTCAATAAAGAAAAGCCATCAACTGAATGACACGCTGTAAAATTCTTTAGGCAAAGCTTCCCAGCATATTTAAAATTCATTGTATGGACAAAAGTAGGATGCTTTTTATTTATTTGCATCTTTGCAACCAATTTAGACAACAAACCGGGTTTACAAGTAATGGTGGCCGGGATCAGGTGCTGTGTAAGACATCAATGGAATTCTTTCATGCCCAGAGTGTGACTGTGGTATAAAACTGTTTGACAGTTTTATACATGTTATGAAGGCTCATGGATCACCTTGTTGATTCAAAACTATATACAGAATCTCCAGTTTTCATAAAGATCCCGTTTTATATTTTACCCATTTCAGTCCAGCATTGTGGAATATGCGGAATGTTACCTCTATTGAAATAAATCATGTGCTGTCCTCGTACCCAGACAATCTGCTCTTCAAAAACAGCAGCGTGTGTATGTTTGTGTATACATTTATTTTCAGTGAATATGTGCTGGGAGTTCTGGCACCTGATAAAGATGTTACAGGAAAGCAGGAGGTGCCCCATGCCCTTAACAGATGAAATGTGTGCACGAGGACCTGGCAAAGCCCAGATCTGTGGGTATCAGTCTGGCCGAGCTTCAGTCAGCAGTCCTGGCAGACTGAATGAATGGGACATCAGCTCAGTAATCAGTGCTATGCCAGCTGGCAGGGATTAGTCATTTGCCGCTGTGCTCCAAGCAGAGAGTTACTGATGTTACTGATCGGGAGAAGGGGCATGTAGATACCTCACCTATCATTTCCTCATTTATCAGAGAGGGGGTACATGTACTCTCTATAACGTGATCTGTATGAAAGACAGAATAGATGTCTGAAGTTTTATGTGAATAATAAAGATAAATAATGATCTATATAAATACAGATACACACACTGCTCTGTGCATAATACAGATACACACACTGCTCTGTGTATAATATAGATACACACTGCTCTGTGTATAATACAGATACACACTGCTCTGTGTATAATACAGAGAAGAGACACACTGCTCTGTGTATAATACAGATACACACTGCTCTGTGTATAATATAGATACAAACTGCTCCGTGTATAATACAGATACACACACTGCTCTGTGTATAATACAGATGCACACTGCTCTTTGTATAATACAGATACACACATTGCTCTGTGTATAATACAGATACACGCTGCTCTGTGTATAATACAGAGACACACTGCTCTATGTATAATACAGATACACACTGCTCTGTGTATAATACAGATACACACGGCTCTGTGTATAATACAGACACACACTGCTCTGTGTATGATATAGATACACACTGCTCTTTGTATAATACAGATACACACACTGCTCTTTGTATAATACAGATACACACCGCTCTGTGTATAATACAGAGACACACACTGCTCTGTGTATAATACAGATACACACACTGCTCTGTGTATAATACAGATACACATACTGCTCTGTGTATAATACAGAGACACAGACTACTCTGTGCATGATGTAGACACAAACACAGGCTTCTTAATGTATAATACAGACAAACACAGCTCTGTGTGTAGTACACACTCTTTTTATACATTTTAGATATACATGTAATCTTAATAGTAACACTAAATATAATTCTCAGGGTTTTTTTCATTTATGTTATGGATATAAATTGAAGCCTCTTGCAATTAATTGGCCCTCAGAGCAACGGCAGTGAATAGAATTCTTTGCAATTCTTATGTAGTCATTCATAGCAGATAAAAGTTAGACATTTAGACATTTAGGGTTTGGATTGTGGACTGTGGGGGCACATTTACTAATATACTGCGTTTATAAGCAGTGTATTTATAATTTCCATGTGCACTGGAAGTTTTAGTATTTGCGACACTTTGCGACTTAGCACAAAGAAAAGGTGTAGGCTATGATGAAATGGGGGTGATAAACATAGACAGTAAGGCGCAATATTTATAAAACATAAATGCTATCTGTGATTGAAAGAGTATAATTATTAGGGCACTTGTCTTATGACCTACAATAGAACAAGCACATGGCGCAAACAAGGGGACACTAATAAAATCTGCTGTCATACCTCACAACATTGTTAAAAGCAGAGTCAGAACATGACCCTGATCTGCCTCACCTAGTCCGAACCAAGGCCACCCAGTACCACCCAAACCACACCCATATTAGCATGAGGCCCCGCCCATTTATAGGTTTGCAAATCAGGGTAGTCCGGCCAAAATTAGGACATTTATGAAGTAAATTTTTGCACATCTTATAATTTACATACACAGTTGTGCTGTACAACAGTTTTTGTCCCTTCGTGTGATTTGTACACACACTTTAACTCCTTATTTTTAACATTTTAGATTCTTACATTAACTAACAAAATGGTCTGAAATTGAGCTTTCAAAATGTCCAGCTAATAATATGCAAGCTGTCTGTGTACACACAGCCAATCAATACATTGTGTCATGCTCATGCATGTGTCACTCATATAGTTATGTGTTTATGATAAAGATAAACTTCACTTTGTGCATAACTCAGATGTACATTTCTATATATATAATAATGCCCCAGTAGCTGCAGCCAGAAAATGAATGATGTGCCTTTCCATATTGCCAGTAGCAGCTTCATATATCATCAGTCTGGCCCAGCAGGACATAAATTATTAACCTTGCTCACACTAGAACCGCTGTGTACAGTTTTCATCATCTGTTTAGAGCCGCCAACATCCTGCGGCTAACATAACATTCATATCTGTTAGTGGAACTACAGCTGAAGAATTGATAGATAAATGGTGTATAGCTGTGCTTCACGCAATTTGCATCTTCAGATCCACTTGATATTGTAGGCCCTCTATGCCTACATTGGCCTTATATGTGCATGGTAAATTAAAACACTAGACTACTTAAAAGCATTATAAACCTGAATGCAGCCCTGAGCAGACTTCCTGTCAGCAACCACATGGAAGGACACTGTATTCAGCCACTTTTTAAGACTCTTTTCCTTAAAGTGTCTGAAAAAAACAGAGAACACTAGTTTGGACTGTGCATAACAAATGTAAATATCATATGAAATTTCTGAATTTCTGTCAAAGTAGGACATTTACATATATATTTCTAAAAGTTTACAATTAGTTTATACAAGGGAATTTGTATTTTAGGTTTAGTGGGCATCTACTCCTTTATTTCTCACTAATATAACATTCTCACATCCAGATTATAAACATAAAGCCTCACACAGCTCCTCATAAATCTCTGACTAACTTGTGACAGCTGCGGTGTCCTAAATGTCTTTCCCTCCAACATAAATCTCTATCCTCCCCTGTATTTATCTTCTTACTCATCACTCTCTGTTCTCTCTTGGGGGTAAATGTATCAAGCTGAGAGTTTTCTGGCGGGTTTGAAAAACCAGTCAGATCCTAGCTATCATTTATTTAGTACATTCTACAAAATGATAGTTAGAATCTGATTGGTTGCTATAGGAAACATCTCCACTTTTCAAACCCTCCGGAAAACTCTCACCTTGATACATTTACCCCTTGGTCTCATTTATGAAGCACAATATGGTCAAGTTGAAGCGTAAAATCCTCTTTGGCGGCACTGAGCTCCATCAATTAGTCTGGGGCGTCTAGATTTTCTGTCAAAAGATATTGCTTTACATGGCAAGATGGCGGCATATGCAGAGGAGCAGACATTTTCTCCAGCAGATAGGAGGAATGGGGCAGAGAGTGGGTGAAACTTGCTCAGTGCAGAGTTTCGCTTAGCAGTATTGAAATTAGATAAGAGGGTGGTTAGTGAGCATTTAGTGATCCTTGCTTTGCACAGGGGCACATCGCCATTTTCACTCTGAAAAAACACTTGCATTTTGTGCTAGCTCTGAGCTGGTGAGGTTTGGGCCTCATCCTATACTTTTAATGGAAAACATTTTGCACCTTACAGTTGCACTTTAATGGAGAAAAGCATTTAAAAATAGTTTAGAACACTCATTTTAGGAGAAAAAGCTTGGTTTAATGAAAGAGGTGGTTGTAAAGTGGTAGGAGGTCTGATTTTGATGTGATGTTTACACCTTTGCACAGTACGCCCCCTCAGATTTTCCCACCTCCCTGTAAAGCTAGGCGCACTTCTAGTTTGAAGCAGCATCTTTCTTGAGAGGAGAGTAGTTGTTTTTCTTTGAAGTGCAAAGCGACAGTATTTTATAGATATTACAGTATCTTTGTGAATGAGGCCAACTTTGTCCTTTTCCACAACGCTAACTTAATCCCTAACCAAACACACAATTCTGCCTTAAAGATACTAACTACCTCCTCCACCTTCTAATTAGTACCCCACGTTCTCCTTTTGTCTTGAAAACTATATCCTCTTTTCCACATATCCCTTCTATTTTCCTTCCAACATATCTTCACTGCCACAACCAATTTTAAGCTGTGGTGTATTCTCCACATAACACTTCTATTTTCCTTCCTACGTAACCTCCAGTTTCACAACCAATTCTACAGTGATGGTGTCTAAGTCTCTGGTTGGTAATCAGCAACTAAAGGAGCCCTAGATGCTCAAAGGCCAGACTAGAGATTAAAGGCTGCACAAGTTGTGAAAGGAGAAAGTGTTGGCAGCAAAATATCTACATACATGCCCCTTCTATTAAATAAAGCTTATGTTATGTTTATTATTATGTGCTCTGTGCTACATCTGGCATAATATAAATCATTTTAGGTTTGAATACTTTGCAGACTAGTAACAGTATTGTCATCTTGTGCTGCTTCATTATCAATACTTAGATCAAATTTCCATGTGTTCTTGATGTTGTCCTCTTTGACACTGCCCTGACCTGGGTTGATATCATTTGAGTAAGCAGTATACTATTGTGGTAAACCTTCAAATCTTTGGGCCTCAGACATCAGAGCATTGCGCGTACATGACAAATGGCGTGGTCACAACACACAATGGTATTACTGCATCCCATGGGAGCATGACCAGTGTTTTCGAAGAGCTGGGATACCCCTTAACTCCTTTCCAATCCCTCCAAAAAACTTTTTCAATGCACCAGTAGAGGTGAACGCGACACCGATTAGTGGGACACATCTCTCAATTATCCTGGATCTGGACAAATTTTGTGATCGTCAGGGAGGTTATTTAAAAATTCAAAATTATGCTGTCCAGGGGCGCACGCAGGATTGTTAGGGGGGAATTTCCCCCCCACCGAAAAAAAAAAACCAGCGCCCGCGCATACGCAGCAGCTCCGTTTCTGCAGCACTGTACTATACAGCAGCCCCGGCACTGTCAAAGAAGCGTCCGCGGTAGGTCCTGCCTAAATCGGGACAATTGGGATGTATGCTGTTTTTCTTAACTTCTTTTTCTGCTTTTAGCAGTATTGGTGGGCACATTTGCCTGACTGGTTCTCAAATGAATTTGTTTTCTCTTCTTCTGTTTACTAGTCAGCATTCTTATATAGCAAAATCATGATGATTCCAGAGAGACAGTTTTTCCCATCTACTCTTCAACTAACTTGTTACACTGTGTCAAGTACTGCCAATAACCTGGCAGTTTTATTAATAGGATTTATCTGTATTGCCTGATGCATTTACATATATATAAATATATTGCAAATGGTCTCTCTCTAGCACCAACTTCTCTGGTATCAGAGATTGTGACCTTCTGTCGATTAGCAATTTCAATTTAAAAAAACCTCACTTCAATTGGTGTGTTTCTATAGTACAGAACTCTGAGGATTTATTTTTGTCCTTTGTTCGTGACAATGCATGCATATTTTTCCACCAGCCCACTTGATTGTGGAAAGTATAAGTAGATATTGTTTACTTGATTATCCATTTTATTGTGATGTAAAATGAGGTCCATTGTCTGCAATCACCTAATCACATACACCATGTCTTCCCAGTATTACTTTGAGATGTGATATTACTATGCCTACTGTAAATTTGTGTACCTTGGAAATATAAAAATTTCTACTTTAGTAATCCACTACAATTAGGAATGTCTTCTTATTCCATGTGAACAGATTTGATCCTAAAACTTGACATCCCTGTTATGAAATTTCTCAAGTCATCAGTGGTTCTTTGATGTTTCTCTCTTGAATTTGATTGACATGTTGACAAGTTACGCAGTTCATAATCATCATCATCATTAATTTATATAGCGCCACTAATTCCGCATCGCTGTACAGAGAACTCGCTCATATCAGTCCCTGCCCCAGTGGAGCTTACAGTCTAAATTCCCTAACATACACACAGAGACAGAGAGAGAGAGAGAGAGAGAGAGGGAGAAAGAGACTAATGTCAATTTTGATAGCAGCCAATTAACCTACTAGTTTGTTTTTTGGAGTGTGGGAGGAAACCGGAGCACCCGGAGTAAACCCACGCAAACACGGGGAGAACATACAAACTCCACACAGATAAGGCCATGGTCAGGAATTGAACTCATGACCCCAGTGCTGTGAGGCAGAAGTGCTAACCACTAAGCCACCGTGCCGCAGTTGTCCATACTCCTTGATTATTGAATGCATTTTCTTTTGACATATAGGCCATCCTCACATTGGCTGTATCAGTTTCTATATCATTTAATTATCAGTTGTTGCCTTTTGATTGGCTTTCCGTTTGACTTTTGTAACTGGAAGCTGTACTTTTATGCCATACATGTGTTCTTCCTGACCTGGTTCCTCTTATTCATCCTTTTTGGGTGGAGTATCATGGATAATGTGTTTGTATCCTTGGGTGTCTTAGGTTTCTCTTGCACTGTAAAGTCATAGGGGTTTATTTACTAAACTGCGGGTTTGAAAAAGTGGAGATGTTGCCTATAGCAACCAATCAGATTCTAGCTTTCGATTATTTAGTGCATTCTACAAAATGACAGCTAGAATCTGATTATATAGGCAACATCTCCACTTTTCCAAAACCGCAGTTTAGTAAATCTAGCCCATAGTATTGTAATCTAGACATCTTTTTCAAGCATGGTGGAGACATCACCAGAGGGTTTTTAAAGTTTGTGCTCCCGTAACCTTTTATCCAATTTTCTGTCGCCATAAATGTAATGATGGAATTTCTCACATCCTATTACTATAGCCGACAATTATCATTCTGGGCCTGATTCATCTTCGAACGCAAGTACAGGTGCCCGTATTCAAATACAAGTAGATCTCAAGATACGTTTCCATTTGCATTTGGATCTACGTACGCTCCACCTAAACTGTACTTGACGTATGTTAACAGACACAACAGACTGCAGGATACACACAAGCTCATTATAGTATAATCATTAATAAAAATGTGTTTGAAAATAATTATTTTGTTCTTTTTACATTAAATAAGCCTACATAAATCAGGATGCTCCTAATGCATTCTGTAAATAAAAGCCATTTTTATAGTTTTTCTTACATGCATATACATGTTCTGTGCTGTCTAGTGGCACACACAAATCTAGTTTTTAATACAAAGATGATGCTATGGCAGTCATCACTATCAGTCAACATTTACACCTGCCCTGTAGCTGCTGCAAATGATCCAGCTAAAAAACACATACTTTTGAGAAACCCAGATCTAAATGACATTGGCACACCCTAACTAAACATAGCCTACATTCAACTGGCCCTTTCCTCCCTCATTCCGCCTTTCAAGTTGTTGACAGTAGTAAGTGTCATTGTCCATTTCTGATCATGCGCAGAGCCAGGGCGGTATTAATAGCATTATAGGCCCCTGGTCAAAATGGGGCCCTATCTGCACAACCACTCACAGGAATAAAAATATAAGGCTTCAAAAAATGATATGTGTGTTGATTTTGTCTTGCTTATGTACAATTAGTATGTGTACGTTGTTTTTGTCAAGGTCAAGAAATGTATTTGCAACAGCAAGATCGCATGTAGAAAAAACAGATGATACTGGGGTGATTAGTCCACCGAAACATTTTAATAAAGAGGGCTTGAAGGTTCTGACTAAGTCTACCGGAATAATATACAGAAAAGTTGGCAAGCCGATGGGTTCCATATGCTCGTGTCCCAGTTTGCCCATGTGTTAAGATGGCTCTGCACAGAGCTACTTCATGGGAGATACAGCACACAAAGGGACTTACATCTGAAGATGAATCAGGCCCTCTGTGTGTAATTGATCTGTTTTGGTGCATTTTATGTACAGTCATGGCCAAAAGTTTTGAGAAGTATTGGTTTTCACAAAGTTTGCTGCTTCAGTGCTTTTAGACCTTTTGTCAGATGTTGCTATGGTATACTGAAGTAACATTACAAGCATTTCATAAGCTTCAAAGACTTTTATTAACCATTACATAACGTTTATGCAAATAGTCAATATTTGCAGTGTTGAGACTTCTTTTTGAAGACCTCTGCAATTCGCCCTGGCATGCTGTCAATCAACTTCTGGGCCACATACTGACTGATGGCCACCCAGTCTTCCCTAATCAATGCTTGGAGTTTGTCAGAATTTGGGGGTTTTTGTTTGTCCACCCACCTCTTGAGGATCAAACTGTTCTTATTTGTTTGGGAGAAGTTGATCTTGGTGGATGTTTTGGTACCATTCTTTATTCATAGTTCTGTTCATAGGCAAAATTGTGAGTGATCTCACTCCCTTGGCTGAGAAGCTACCCCACACATGAATGCTCTCAGGATGCTTTATTGTTGGCTTGACACAGGACTGATGGCAGTGCTCACCTTTCCTTCTTCGGACAAGCATTTTTCAAAATGCCCCAAACAATCTGAAATTGGATGCATCAGAGAAAATGACTTTACCCCAGTCCTCAGCAGTCCAATCCCTATACTTTTTGCAGAATATTAGTCTGTCCCTGATGTTTTTCCTGGAGAGAAGTGGCTTCTTTGCTGGCCTTCTTGACACCAGGCCATCCTCCAAAAGTCTTCGCCTCACTGTGCGTGCATATGCACTCACACCTGCCTGCTTCCATTTCTAAGCAAGCTCTGCACTGGTGGTGCCCCAATCCCGCAGCTAAATCAACTTTAAGAGACAGTCCTTGCACTTGCTGGACGCTCTTGGGTGCCCTGAATCCTTCTTCATAACTATTGAACCTCTCTCCTTGAAGTTCTTGATGATCCGATAAATGGTTGATTTAGGTACAATCATTATTGCCCCACTTTCACTATCACCCCACCAGAAAAAAATTATTTATTATTTGAATAAAGCATTTTTCTTTTTTATTACAGTAATTTTTTGTCTTCTATTTTTTACAATGTTTATTCTGTATTTGTTCTTTTATATGGTAAAAGAGGAACCAGAAGCCCATGTTAGGGTTTCCTGTACCAGTGCACATGCACAAGCTGGCAAGCAAGGTCATACGCAGATGGAGCTAATGGTGGCTGATAAAGCAATAAGGCTACTCTTACCACTGTCAGCCCGCATGGACAAGGAGCTTATTATCACTCAGCTGCCCTTGTGAAATTTTATTGTTAAATTGGGTGAAAGAAAAGCAGTGATAGAAAATTTTTCATTTTGCCTACCAATTAACACCTTAATGGTATTTGCTTTTTCCACTTTTAGTCATATTTGCCTACTCTCCCTGTCCTTAATTTGCTGTTTTAAAGATGTGTCCCTGGGAAGTATTGACTATACAGTAAAATTCATCATTGTTGACCTGTTTGGTGCAATTTGTACTGTCTGTTTTTATTTTCTTTATAACTCAATATTTATAGAGGTTTATTTTAAATGGAAAATGTATGTTATAATTAATCCCATTAAACATTACACAATTTAAATTGTAGCGCTCCATCTTTACCAAAGCAGTATAAGGGGAAAGAACTTAGATGCAATAGCTTAGAAGCATAGCGTCCCTGGAAAGTAATTTATAACGTTGGCACCGATGCATCAGTGCTTTTTTGCCACACATTCATAATACAGTAACTAGTGACAAACAAAATTGTTATATCTAATATATAAATGCTTAGTGGCGTCTGTGTGTGTGTGGAAAAAAACCCCCAAGTTGCAGCGCCACCTGCTGGGCAGGGTTATACACTGACCTACTACATTTTTAGTGCGTGTGGGAAAAACAATTCAAAAAGGGCTGAAATTTGGTAGGGCTCAAACTCATTTTCGTGAGGTAATTTTACCTCATGAACACACATGTGTAGAGGCGTGCGTTAGTGTGTGTGTGTGTGTGTGTGTGTGTGTGTGTGTGTGTGTGTGTGTGTGTGTAAAAAAATATTTTCTCAGAAAGGGCTCATCCAATTGACCTGAAAATTGGTATACTGACATTATTTGACAAAAAAATTAGAATAGTCAAGTCAGTTAACTTCCATCATCCCCCCTTCCCCCCGTGGGAGGGGTAGTAAAGGCTAAATTTACGAGTTGAGGGGTCAAACTCATTTTCGTGAGGTAATTTTACCTCATGAACACACATTAAAAAGGGCGCTTGCTTCGGGAAGTAACGATCTTCCCCTGAGGAGGCCTGGGCTAGGCCCAAATGCATGACAAGAACCTTTTTAAGACCTTAAGTAGCTTGATTTGACTAGAATGCATGAGTATTATGCACAGGTTAACTTGTATACTATATGTGCTCCACCAAACTACGCTATTCCTGGGGCTAACACACCAAATTAAGGGGTCTATTATTATCAATTGATAAAAATCCCTAGATCAAAAGAAAATGAGAGTTTTCAACAGATTTAGGATTTTTTTTGTCAAAGCCCCTGGCCTGGTGAAGATTTTGCCGGGTGTTGCCGTAGCACCCGTCGCTGCTGCTGTCGTCTGATTGCTACCACCATCTCATGTTGGTGTAACCAGGGGTTACTTCAGGAAAAAATGCTTTATTAGTAAAAGTAAAAGCATATTTTTAATTTATTTCCCAAAAAATATTGTTATTTTTTAAATCTTTTTGTTTTTTTTATAGTTCCAGCGTGTCTAACCAAGTGTGTTCTACCCAGGCATCCATATATGTACTGAAACATGTTACTGAAACACAGTTATTCTGAAACATACTTTAATGGTATTTGTAGATATATTTTAGAATTCCTGTACCAGTGCATAACCATGCTGATGTATTGGGTTTTTTCAGGGCCTTCCTGGACCCCCAGGTGAAAAGGGAGAGAATGGTGATGTTGGACCTATGGTAAGTATACTACTGTATAACATTTACATATTTATTAACCAATGACTTGTCATATGTTTGTAGGCTCAAAGTTTGACAATTTATTTGGCTAACACTAACTAGTGTAAGCCACATAATTCTACTGCTGCATACCCAATAAAGTGCTATAGTGGAAATATTTCCTTCTATGTTACTGTATTGTATTGGAGATAACACAAACTCTAGGGAGTTTTGCATTAGAGAAAGTTTAAATGTATAGTTTTTACTGAATATCTTGCATACTCCAAATATTTGGGCTATTTCATGACCATTCAATTAAAGCTATATTTCTTCTGAACAGGGTCCACCTGGTCCCCCTGGTCCTAGAGGTCCTCAAGGTCCTAACGGCGCAGATGTAAGTATTCTGTAAGGTGTATATATAGGATTCACACTTTCATTACTTATTTATGAACTTAAATTCTGAATTTTTCCCACAGGGTCCACAAGGTCCCCCTGGGTCTATTGGATCTATTGGTGGAATTGGTGAGAAGGTAGGTAGAAATCGAATGACCTAATAATATAGGATTCTTTTTGTTTGAAGGTTAATAGGCTTTGTTAAATTTGATTTCACTTAATGGATTATTTTTGGTGTTAAAAATAATTCAAAAGAGTTTACTTATTGACCCAAGGTGTAGGATTTTAAATGCAAGTTATTAATACAATGGTCTTGCTATTTACCCTGCCCCCTTAGACTTACTGCTAAAATTTGGGGAAAGAGCTCCCACTTTCTACCATATATTATATTTTTGAAATGAATTCTTCTTGGCCACAAGGATGATGGAGACTATGATGGAGGTTATGGACTCTATTTATGAAAGGGCAGTTGCAGTGGAGCTGGAAGATCAAACTGGACATGCTCAGTAGACCAGAACATAGTCTTCCAGAGCAATAAGTAACATTTATCATTACACTTCTGCCAGACTCAGCTTTCCCTCATTTATATTTTACTCCCTTCCCTATACAAAGGTACAACAATCTCCATATACTGAATGGAGCTCAGTTACTTATAGTTACATTGGTAATCAATGTGTTTCGCAAAAGTTAGAGTGGTATGTATGTGGATTGCATCTATAAAATTTTGAGAGATGTTGAGCAAGATCCACATACAAACCTATTGCTCTCCACCTGGAAACTAGTGTTCCTTTGCTTTCACTTTTGACAGGTGAACAAAGGAGGGACTCACATAGACATCATTGACCTTTGTGGAAATACACATAGACATTTTTTTTTGTAGCAACTGATAAGAAAACATATATGGGGAAATTTGGACTTGTCATCTATTAAAAGAGCCTATGTGCATATACTGCATATTACTCTATATTATAGGGTTCAGTCATCTCAGTCCTAACAGTAATAAAACAGAGTGTGTTTTATTATGAAAATAAAAAAGCATAGTAAAAAGTAAGCAATATTTTTTTTCTAGTTAAATAAACTGCAAATGTTTTTAGTTACATGTAATCTTAAACAATATATTTTCATTAAGGATTTACCAAATCCATATTTTTATACAAACTTGTTTACAAATGATTCTGCCAAACCAAATCCAAACATTTATTTACAAATTATATTCAAGCAGGAGTGTCCTGAATTAAAATATGTTACCTTTGGCAAGATGACCACTAAATAGTAAGAGTCAGGATTACATATTCACATAGACAGCAGAACTCAGAAAGGAAAATGTGTCATTATTGTTTCTTCTTTTAGACTATGATCTTAACGTGTATCTGGAATTTTTTGATATAATCTTCATTGCACATTAGTGTAGATCCTAGTGCTGTATTATATGCTGTGAAAAGTGTAGAACTTACCTATGGGAGCCTCCTAGGATCTCCATGAAATAGTAGCTATTTTACCTATTGTAAGTTTGTTGAGGTACTAAATATTCATCAAGCGGTATCCACTTAGGATGTAAAACTCCCCACCTTGCCTGTGCAATCCCCCTGCAGAAAACTGTGTATGTGCAGTTTCTATGTGTTTCATTAATGAACACTATGAAAGCTAGCATTTTATAGCTGGAAAAAACCCATTGTGTATGTGTTAACAATGTATAATGTCATTAGGCTTTATGTAGGCTTAACTATCAAAATTTTTCAGACCTGCATTAAATGAAATGACATAAAATGCAATATAAATGACAGGCCAAACTGATCAGGAAGTACTGTTCTATGGATCTATACAAGACAATGCTCTGTTATTCCTGACTATATATTCTGGTTTGCAATAGACTCCTGTAGACAGGGTACCATTACTTAAACAAATATCTAGCAAAATGAGGTGGACACTAATTGTTGTGCTCTTTGATTCCCACTGTCCAAAGACACATATTTTATTTATATGCGTGTATTTAATTACATGCTTAAGGATGCTCAAAGTATGTCCTATTAAATGTGATCAAATGCTCTACTGAGAGGTATGAAAATATATCCCCAGAATCATCCCAGAAGAATGATGTCAAGAGAGCTGCAAACCAGACTAGGGGCTAGATTTACTAAGCTGCGGGTTTGAAAAAGTGGAGATGTTGCCTATAGCAACCAATCAGATTCTAGCTGTCATTTTGTAGAAAGTACTAAATAAATGAAAGCTACAATCTGATTGGTTGCTATAGGCAACATCCCCACTTTTTCAAACCTACAGCTTAGTAAATCTAGCCCTAGATCTTAGTACTTTAATATCCAAGGAAATTTCAGAGCTAAAATGTAAGAATACATGCAAATATGTCAATCATGCACATATCAAAACAGACATTAAGTATTAATATGAGGCTATATTATAAAAGAAATCCATTTTTTGTGCTTCTATGTGCCTTGTTATTAGGGAAGCATCTGTCTCCAGTGCTATTTCCCATTTCTCTAGAGTTCCCGTACCTTAAAAAGATTCTGCCTGCAATGTTTGCATACAGCCTTATTGTATAATAATAGCTGTCATCTCCAATCAGACAAATGCGGGCTTGTATTTCTAGGGAAGTGTTCAGTCCGATGAAGCATACGCTATGCAGGTTTATCATCTGTAAGTGAAAATATTTTTGTGGATAGTTTTTTTTTTGTGCAGCCTAAAATCTAACTTGTGATTAGATCTTAATTTGTACATTTTTTGTGCTGCTTTTACAATCTCAACAACATTGCAGTACTTGTTCACATCAGCTACTCTGCATCAATTCAAAAATATATTTAGAAACTGGGACAGCAGTGAATGGTTCTGTCATTGTATTAAATGAAGAGTACTTTTTTTATCTCTAAAACACATTACTTGTATTATTTTCAAGATATTATAATACATCCTACAGTGTAGTCGTCAATTTCTTCCATTTAAATGCTTAATATTTGCAGTTTGCTGTAGCTTAGGGAACGTTACATGGATTAGAAATGAGAGTTCTATCTTATTTTTTTTTTAAATGTATTACTTTGTATTAGTATATGCCGAAATGGGACAGCATTGACCATTGTGGGCTCTGCAATTATTTTTTAATTTTTACATGTTTGTTCAGACATGCTCAAGTTACAACTAAAAAAGCTTATATATTACCATTAGTGAGAGCTATTCTGACGCCACATCATTAGTGTTTTCCCAGATGCAGAGGTACCACATCCTGTATATGCTGCACAGAATTCTTTAGAATGGTGTGCAGCAGTGATCCTGTGGCTAGATTTTGTTAATAATAATTCCAGGCCATGACTGCCTGGCACACTAGGGAGAATGGCTGAGAACAAAATTCATTCCCAGCCACCATAATGGGATACAGGAACACTCAAACAACAAAAATGAAAGCAACAAATATGAAACTGCACACATGGGAGCAATCATTGACCTTTCCCTGTTAAAACTATAGCTTTGGAATAGGGAGTTAAATTCTCCTGATTGTCATTTGCTTGCTGTTCTGTGTAGCCCTAGAGTGGGTCTGAAATAGTAAAAAAACAGCTGCTCCTTAGTCTTCTCTGTGGTTCCTCTACTAAGTCTATATGTTGCCATCAAAATTGCCAATACTACTTATTGGATGGGCAGTGCACCCACATATCAACATATTGCATATGTAAATTATAAATGTTATGTAGTTAAGCAGCAAATGTTGGTCAGTTGTGTGCCCCAAACAGTCTTGTACCATTCATTGCTATTCATTACAATAGACACATAGAAAGATGAATATCATGTATAATATATCATTATTCCTAAAGAGGGCTTAAAGATGTTCCTGCATTCACTAAATTTGCAGGTCAATGTCAAGGTTTACTTAGGTCAGCATGCATTCCCCAAGCTCTTACAATGAGTGAAATAATAGCTTTCCTGCAGTTCCTCTTAATTCACATTGTTTCAAGAAAATAGAACTTAAGTGATTAAGAGCATACTTGCCAACTCTCCTGGAATGTCAGGGAGACTGCAGTATTCCGGGTGGGTTTCCCGTACTCCCGGGAGCATATGGCAGCCTCTCGCATCTGCCCACTTCCTAGTGAAGTGGGCAGAATTATATCCAAAATGCAGCGATTCCCTGAGAATCGCTACATTTGGCCCAGCCCCCTGCTGCAAAATCACAGGGGCGGGGCCAAAAAGATGTGATTTTATGAGCCCTGCCTCCCGCATGCCCACCTCCCGGACGAGGACTGCCATGAGATGACAAGTATGATTAAGAAGTCAAGCACATATTCTGAGAAATGCACTAATTGTCTCTCTTTGGAATTATTCCTGTATCTGGCTCTCCTCATTTCTCTTCTTGTGTCAGTTTAAACATAGGAAATGACTTTATGGCAATATTTGTAAACAAAAAAACAGAGGTAGGCAAACTGTGGCACTTCAGATGATGTGAAAACTCCTGTCCCAACATTCCTTAAAGTATATTGGCACTTGTACTTCCACCGCAGCTGTAGAGTGCAGATTGGCTGCCACCTCTTTAGACTAAATAATTAGCGTTTCACTGTCTCACTTTTTGTTTCATTACAATAAATATTTTATTTCTCTTATAACAAAGGCTATTCCAATGGCATGGGTTTAATATTAAAGTCTCCGTTGCCTATTAATATGCTTGTACAGGTGTATAGACTATTGTCTATACATAGTTTTAATGTGTCTCTTTCATAGGTGTCTTTTTTTTGCAGATGTTAATCCTTCCTTTACATTATGAAACTATGATAACATTTTGTCAGTTATGTATTCATTAAACATGTGTGGTTTCGGAGAGACAGTTTCAGTTTTGCCTAATTAATGACAATATGTTGTTTAAATTCTACTACTTGGTTAACAGTTATCTTAATTAACTTGTTTTCAATATCAGCATTGTTTTATTTGTAATATTCATAAAACATTTTATTCTAGAATAGCGTTATTACAGTCTCTAGAGTGGTAACCAAAAATGACTTAACTTTATTCATTGTCTGTGCATTCGGCTAATACATTGAAGACTTTTTTGGCACTTGTGAAGGAATTGTATTATTTCCATATTTATATAGACTATACATCACTGTTTCTATTCCAATGAATACTGCATGTTTGTGACTATTCAGTCCTGTACACAGAGCTGTGAGAAATACACATCACTTGTAGTGCACATTTATTATTTATGCAAAATAAAATGCTTTAATTTGTTTTCTACCAGGCAGGTGTTATCACACAAGTATAAATAATATTAGTCAGGCAAGTATTCGGCTACTCACACAGCCCTAAGAAACAGCAAATTGATTACCATTCATTCAACCTTCGCTAGAGTAATAATTCATCATTTCAGCCGTTCAGCAGAAAATAATGGTTTCGCTTTGAATTTAAATAAAATTTTAGTCATATAACACTGACTGTGTCCATGGTGATGTACTTCCCTGCTTTGTTTTTACCTTGTGGCTTTTTATTTGCTATCTACAAATGCTATGACATTGCAAGGGATCACTAGTCGCTTTCCCAGAGAAAAACTGAAAAGAAACTTGCTGACCTGCCAGGAAATCTGTACATGGAATTCCTATCCCCATGAACTTACAATCTAAGATAAGGTTGCAGAAAAAAGGCCGCCAATGCACCATTCTAGTTACCTTCAATACCTTAGTTATGTGCATTTATTATTGTTTGAGTGCATTTCTTGTGCTTCACAGGTCAGAATGCACATTATTTTTGTTTATAGAACATCTGGCCAGAAAGACCGTTGGTTAACATCAAATTCCCGTTCCTTGACTGTACAGAATTAGTAGCATTTTAATGCTAAATTGCTATCTCTGCTTATATTTATCAGTCCACTGAGCTAGAGAAATAATGGCAAGAGGCTTAAAGTGTGCTTTGGATTTGAAACCTAAATCTCCCTCTAGAGCAGTGTTAAAATGTTTGCTCCTGAAATGAACATTTCATGCTTGCATATATTTAAATAAAGAAGTATTTTCCCAATCCCAACTAGCTTTATGCATAACACACCATAATGTTTTACAACAGGGGGAAATATGGGACAAGCATCACACTTTGTCATGTGATGCTAACACTATACATTGGGGCATATTCAATTCTTTTGAATTCCCGCGGCGTTAAAACTATTACCGTTATTACCAGCGAGAAAACTACCATAATAACGGTATTTACGCGCACTATTACCGTAATAACTGTAATAGTGCGCATGCCGCAAGATTTTTGGCGTTTTCGCCAACAATTGAATATGCCCCTATATGTTTAAATCACAATAGAAGAACAACTCATTGGGTTGGGGAGGTGTACAAGATTTACCTTTACAGTTTGGAACCTTTGTAAATGAAGATATTCTTGTTAAATGGAAACTGCTATAGTATGTAATCATTGTATAAAGAAAGCAGAATAACAAGAGAATATAACAATAGTATGGATGGTCTATTTTTGCACCACTCTCGAACATCCGCTAAAAACCAAGAGCCACATTTTTAGCTCAATGATTTACAGATAGGTAGAGAAGTCAGTATAAATAAGGATATGAAACTATTATTATTAATACATGTGTTTACTGTGGAGGTCAGATGTGTGATTTGTGAGATTTGTTGTCTATCGGGTAATAACTTTAGATGATCAATCAAATATGAGCAATGTAAATACATGTTTTGCAATGTTTCCATTTTAGGGTGAACCCGGTGAGGCTGGAAACCCAGGTCCCCCAGGAGAAGCTGGTGTTGGTGTAAGTAATTTACAATATGACACTTTCTTATTTTTGTATTAAAATCACTGATTGCTTGTTCAGGCTTTTGTTGAAGAGAACTATAACGAAAGTATGAGGACTATAATAATCTGAATGCTCTAGGCCAATTCTTAGTGGCTTAATAGTTAATCTGCTTGTTGGAGTCTATGGGGCATATTCAATTAGCTTTTTGATTCGCGGTAACGCGCGTTGCCGCGAAAAGTGCGCGTTCTTGCGGGTATTACGGTACCGCATTAACGCGGATTTTCGTTCGCAACCCTATGGGCTGCGAACGAAAATCCACGTTATTGCGGTACCGTGTATTACGTTTCGCGGCTGTTCCGGCGCGTTACCGCGAATCTAAAAGCTAATTGAATATGCCCCTATGTGTTATTTCAGTAGACAAATTAAGTTTAATTTAGTTGTGTGAAATGTGGTCTTTTCGGCCTTTCTAATCATGTTTCAGTTGTGCAAAAGTACAATGTATAGGAAGTCTATATTACTATATTACTATCACTCACTTGCTGGTTGAACTGACTATGACAACATTTTAGAAATCCCCTAGCTCCAATAGATGATATGTGTGTATATTAGGCTTGCTGATCAGTAGTCGACTGTCACCTTTATGTATACAAACATTGAACTACATAGCACTACATTTAAATATATAACAGAGAGAACATTCGCCATGTCAAGTTGCCATACCGCAAAATAAAAAAGTTATAGCTAGAGATGCTTGAATCATTCAAAGTGGTTCGACATTTGATAACCTGAATCAGGTCCAAGTGCAGATAGGAGGAGTGGTATGCGCAGACTGAGGAAATTATATGGACAGGTTTAGGGAGTGGCATGGACAGAAAAGGGAGTTACATGGGCAGATTGGTGGAGTGGCAGAAATTTTACTAAATACAGAAACATGTACCCGACACCCCTGTGTCACAGCTGTAAAAGTGTAATCAAGCGATAGGGGTACCTTTCAAAGTTTGCTATGTACCCTTTCAGGGGCAAACGCATGATTTGTAGAGTGGAGTTTTCACACCACGCCGCCAGTGAGCGTGACCAGTATGCAGGGGGGCATGGCTATAATTTTAGACAGTGCTTGGCTGCTCTTCAACTCTTCCTATCCCCATAATATACATGGGCAATGCTGCGTGCACTACTGTTAGGTGCACGCAGCTCTCCCTTTTCAAGCAGAGCTGTGTGAAGCGGGAGCAGGTTCCAGCCACCTCAGTTATACAGTGCCCCAGGCTTGGAGGGGGTTTCCAGGCAATAGCAACCCCCCCCCCCCCCTCTGTTTGCCTATGCCTTTAATAAATAATTAATCCTCTGCCATTGAGAATCATATCTAGTAATAGAATTATAACAATAATTAAAAAACCGTCCCTGTGTTATCACCTCATAAGTAAAATCAATTCTTCCTAATGTGATTATGTAATTTATTGGTATCTTGTGATCTTGTTTCCTTTACTTGAACATATTGGCTACTTTCTGTTAGCTGTCTGGCAGCTTAAGAATTGCTTTGCAAGCAGAGAACAGAGCTAAAGTGAAATTTGCCTGGGGATTTGAGGGATGACATAGATTCATTAAATAAAGACTGTACAAGTCTTTCAAAGCTTCTGGCTTTTTAGATTCTTAACAATAGTGAAAATACAGTTTTAGTCAGTTTATGATTTTTTACAAAGGACTTAATCTTCTTATGACCACAGAGGGGCTGTTCATATCATAACATCATATAATATTATGTTATATATCTGTATTTAAATACATTTTAGGGCCCTAAAGGGGAAAGGGGAGAAAAAGGAGAAGCTGGACCTCCAGGAGCTGCAGGCCCAGCTGGTCCCAAAGGGCCACCAGGAGATGATGGTCCTAAAGGAAATCCCGTAAGAGATCCACTTGAAACTTTATATTTATTTGTCTTTGATATGATGTTATATATGACACTCTTAAATTGTCCTCTTCCTCCTTCAAACTGTTTAGGGTCCCGTTGGATTCCCAGGAGATCCTGGCCCTCCCGGAGAACCTGGTCCAAGTGTAAGTGACATGATTTACACAAAAAAGTATTTGATAAACACTTTAGTATATATATATATATATATATATATATATATATTTATTTATGTGTGTACTGTGGGACTGGGCTAAAAAAAAGATGGTTTCTGTAACTGAAAAAAGTATTCATATGAAAAGTCTTGCTTTGGTTCACATAACTTTACATAACCTGTTGATCAGCATAGTCTTTTTAGAGACTATGGGGTATATATAAATGTGTACTAAACTGCAAGTTTGAAAAAGTGGAGATGTTACCTATAGCAACATACTAATTATGATTTATTCAGTACATTCTACAAAATGACAGCTAGAATCTGATTGGTTGCTATAGGCATCTCCAATTTTTCCAACCCGCAGTTTAGTAAATTTACCCCCATTTCTTATTTCTGGACTAAGCAGTTTAGATACATAAATGTAAGTCAATAATATATATAAATTTTCAAGTATCCACATAACACACTTCTCAAAAATAGCACTTTCGTAACAAGACACTGAATTGATTAGATGGTGAATTCAAATATGTCGTAAACTACTTACACCAAATAAAGGAGAGGGATGATACTAGTTAACATTTCTATGGAATGCAAATTTACTTATCACAATCTAGGATTTGAGCAGAATGGTCCAACAAACACATCTGCTAATACTAGTGTTACTAACCTAGTGCTACAAACCAGAGTAGCAATGTATAAAACTATTCTTGAGTACAGTTAAATTCCAAAAAATAAACCTTATACATGTTTTGCAATAGTAATAGTAAGTCATAGTAAATGTATTATAGGAATTCAGTGTATTGTTATATATTTTTCTAAAAATCTACTTACTGCTACCGCATAGACCTTTTTGTAAAAAGAATACAATATTTGCCTTTTTTTCTTTCATTCTCAGGCAATGTCAGACAGACTTTTTTTGTCCTATTCTTAAAATGATATACGAATTTTGATTCTCTTTCATCACATCCAGGGGTTTGAAAACCAAGACAGGCCTCATTATCCATGCATGCACCTGCCATTTTATAAAGAAATATGAATATTTATATACATTTATGAGCATTTCTCTTGAGACTTTTATTCAAGTAAATGAAGATGTGTTCTAGGACACCACAGGAACATATAGGAATTGCTAAAATGCTTTAAATGCACGTGTCTTGACTCAACCTTTTTGTGAATGAGTCTTTGATTAACTATTATTAGAAATGCATAACCTAAGATATATAATTTATTTACTAAACTGCCTGTGAAGACCTGTAAGTTCAAAAACTATTTCTGTGTCCTCTAAAGGGTCAAGACGGTGTTTCTGGCGATAAAGGTGAAGATGGTGAACCAGGTCAACCTGTAAGTATTACAGTGTCCCTTTTTAACTGAAGGGAGATCATGTAATCATGAGATCATCATTGTATTATTCTTGTCTTGGTTTAGTAAGATACTATATTGTTTTTCCCCAGACTACTGCTTTTTTGCAGTTTTGAACTTTATACTGCTAAATGACTTATTTTGAAAACAAATATTTCTTAATAATGGCAATATTTAGAGTGGCAGAAGACCTGGGTGCCCCATGGCACAGAAATAGCAAATGCTATCAGTGACAGCTTGGAAGTCCAGTTTTAAGACTAGGAACTACTGGTTCCAGGCCCTATAGTCTGCGATGAAGAGTAAAGTGTTTTCTGCATTTAAAGGGGAAAAGCCAAAGTGCAAATAATAATGAAGAACCATGGAGCTTCTGCATAAAATGGAGAGGGGCCAATTGTTTTTGCATAAAAAGATGATATCACTAGGAAAGCCCTTTGAGCATGGAACTCCAGCAGCAGCAGCAGAGGTCTCCTCTCTAAGATAGCACCAATAGGTCCATGTAAATGACATCTAATAGCAGGGCCGGATTTACCACTAGGCAACCTAGGCAATTGCCTAGGGCCCAGCGGTCCCCAGAGGGCCCTCCCAGGGCCGGCGGTGAGACCACCCTTTAAAAATGGGCCTCTACTTATGGGCCAGTGCTATATGCTTGCCCCCCTCCCCGGGCTAAAGTCTGCCAGCCAGCCCCTGAAAAGGGGTATATGTTATGCTAAAAAACTATAGTGCTATGGATTTTTTCAGGGAGGGGGCCCCAACCAGTATCTTGCCTAGGGCCCCATGAGGTTTAAATCCGGCTCTGTCTAATAGTACACGCTGTTAGATTCTGCTGGCAATAGGGGGATCTACTGTAGTCTCATGTAATTCTCTTCACACATTTACTTAATAATAATAATAATAATAATAAAGCATGAAAAAAGAAAACTCAGGATGGTTGTTATGTGGGGGAGGGGGGTCTAATGACGTTTCATGGGAGTGATGATTGGGAGGAGTACTCAGGTCGAAAATGTGAACCATGGTTCTTGTGCCTCTAGCATCTGAAAATTACTTATGTCCATGAAAATAGTAATTGTGAAGAATAATAAACATTGCTTTATCTTGCTTTAATTCTCTGTTATAAAGCCTGAGGTTTAATGTACTGTATTAATTGTTTTTTTTTTTCTTTATTGCAGGGACCTCCCGGTCCATCTGGAGAAGCTGGACCACCAGGTCCTCCTGGCAAGAGAGTGAGTTTAGTTTTTCATTATCTATCCATGGTCATAAGCACGACTAATTCATTAATATAGGATCCGACAAATGTTGATTTATTTAAGTAAATTTTCATATGAAAAGTTTAGCATTAATACAAATAAACATTGTTTTCAACTTGAGCAAGATTTAAACAGCAACGGCTATAGAAGTGCACTGAGATTACTAATTATTGTGGTGTGTAATAGAATATTGATTCAGCTATGCCTCATGCAAGAAAAAGGGAACAAAGGCAGGGAATAATCACTGGCAGTAACTAAGCCACACAAGTCCTATACATGTACACATCTCTGCTTGCACAGATGCATAAAACATCTTATACTTTGTACTGAGGATGTTAGTGTATTTGTATGAGTGTATATTACCGATATATGAAATGCTAACTGTTGTATTAAGAGTGTATTGGCATGTAATACTGAAATATTATTTTTCAAAAAAATTCTGCATATGTTTTGAAGAGTGATTTTTGCTGATTAAAAAGGCCATTGCTCCTTTGGAGCCTGTGGATGTTTTTTTTTTTTCTTTTTTAATCAGCTTAACAAGCACTATGATGGCTCCCACAACTACATAACAAATTTCTAAATACTTAAAAGAGTAATCTACTTTTTGCAAATAGGAGAGTCCCCATGTTATCCATAGCCAGATAAAGTTCTATTGAAGAGATATGGATGGACCAAATCCTCCAACTCCTTGAGTAATGTCATGAGCAAGATCTTGCCTTTAGGCTTTAGGGACTGAATATTTAGAACCCACCTATTTCCTATGCAGGAAGGATGCTATATTGAGGAGGTGTAAAAAAGAGGACCACCCCACCAAGATTGTTTTTGTACAATGGTTTATTATTATTATTCTAGATTTGCAAGGCACTACGGTGTTCCACAGTGCCGCAAGGAGAACAAGATATACAAAAAAACAGGGACATACAGAGTAGACAAAATAAATGCAGACATGAAAACAAAGGGTGTCTCTATTTTGTCGAACAGATCTATAAAAATAAAGTGAAAATAAACCCTAACTTTGACATATTATATATTTTCCAATATGACTCATTTATGTACGAGCGTACATTATATCTGTTTCACTCCTATGTATGTGTATATATATATATATATATATATATATATATATATATATATAGTGTACTAGTTTATGAAACATTTTTTACATGGTTTCCTGAAAAAAATAAATGTATAACAGGATAGAATATTGATGCTCTTGTTATTATTGCTATTCTTGATATTTCTATAATCTCTCCTTTTAGGGTCCTCCTGGAGCTCAAGGTGCAGAAGGAAGACAAGGAGAGAAAGGTGCAAAGGTGAGAGCATATATTGATCTACATGTTTGTATTGTTTATTTGCTGTATTCCATTGCACTTCTTTCCTTATGGTGATGCTGTACATTGACCTATATTGGTTTTTTTTAGGGTGAATCTGGAGCAGAAGGACCAGGAGGAAAGACAGGACCTGTAGGACCACAGGGTGCAGCAGGAAAAGCAGGGCCTGAGGGTTTGAGAGGAATTCCAGGGCCTGTGGTGAGTAAGGGGATTTGAACTGGATTTTTATGTAATTTCTGTGATGACAATGGGTCTTGGTTAACAATACTCAAGAGACCTGATTCATCTTCAAGAGGTGAGTCCATTTGTGTGACGTATCTTATGTGAAAAGCTCTGCACATGCGCCAGAACGGGACTTACGCCAGTGAATGCAATTGCATGCAATTCATGCCTTAATGAAAGTTACAACTGCCTATGACTTGAAGGGTGGAATGTGGGTGGGAAGGGGTGGATGGATGTAGGCAATGTACTGTAAGGGCAATTCAAGTTCAGGGCATCTCTTAAATACGTGTTGGTTAGCTGTATCATTTGCACCAGCTACAGGGCTACAGTGGCGACTGATAGTGATGACTACTGTTTGCAAGTTAACAGAAACTATAAAAATGCATTTTTGTACAGTCCGAATTAGGAACATCATGATTTATGTATTTAATGTAAAATAAAATTGCAAAATTTAAAACCATATTTCTTAATGATTTTAGTATTAAGAGATGTCTTTAATCTTAAAAATAAATATTTTTTTGCTTGCGTTCTTATGGTACTTTATGTTGCATATATGCATGTGTGTATCCTGCAGTCTGTTCTGTCTGTCTACATACGGCAAGTAATGTATAGCCAGAGCTTACTTATACCCGCTTGTATTTGAATACGAGCGTACATGTGTACAAGTTACGTTCAGGTTTATTAAAGTTGCGTTCACATTGCATTCGAAGATGAATCAGGCCTGGTATATTTATATATTAATTGAAGTCTTGTTTATATCTATCTATCTATCTATCTATCTATCTATCTATCTATCTATCTATCTATCCTGGATAGATAGATAGATAGATAGATCAATCTCATCTTTCCTCTAATTCTGTTTCTTACTTTCAGGGTGAACAAGGTCTCCCAGGTGCTCCCGGACAGGATGGACCTCCAGGCCCTATGGTCAGTGATTGGTACTAGATCTTAGTTCTTAGTTTTGACTTAAGTGATTATATAAATGATCTTGGATCTTGATTTTCCAAACCATCTCTTTAGACCTATGCATCATTTCTTTAATTTTGAATAATACATTTTTGGAATTTATGAAGCAATATAAACTACTCTTATTTTATGTGGCAATCACTTTCTTCATCTGTAGATATAACCCAAAACAAGTAAAGAGCGTGCTCTAGATACACATGTAGCATACACCTCCAGTAGGTGGAATGCCACCTTAGGAGAGATAATTCAGTATGTTTGTTACAAACTTTGAGTAGATGTCATTTTCATTCAGCAGATATACCTGTTTAAATAGCTGCAATAATGTTTATTTTGGAAGTAGTGATACAAACAATTTACCATGTAATTCATTTCAGGCATGCCTTAAGTTTGTTCAGTGGTTTATAGAAAGATATCCTTATAATATGTATTTCTCATGCAGGGCCCACCTGGACTTCCAGGTCTGAAGGGTGATCCTGGTACTAAGGGTGAAAAGGTAAGGCCCTTGTGAAGAAAGGTCCCTTGCACAATTTTGTATTTGTTTAAAATGTAACTGTCATTCAGTCTAATGTTGTTATCAACAAAACTGGATAAAGTTATATTCCTTTTGACCTATATATTATATAATGTAGGTTTAAATAGTTAATTATGGGGTGAGATCGAAGCCACAGTTGGCGGTACACACTAAATTAATGATGACATAAAAGTTAGTGGACTTTTAAACAAAAAGTATAGGTTTATGTATTAATAAGTGAAGCTAGTATTTAAATGCGTATAGCCAACACTGAATAGATATGTTGGCTATACTACTTTAGTAGCAAATTAGTAGTAAGAGGCTTAATAGATTGGTTTGTGTAGCATAGTATTGTTTCTGAGTTGCTATGACTGGGAATGGTTTGTATGTTGCTGTTGTGAACTAGTTGTATGGTTTGGATTGTGGAGAATTTATAGGCTGGGATAGAGAGAGTAATATAAGGTATGATTGTGGAGAAGTAAAAGGTGTAGTTGTTTGAGAGTCATAGGGTGAGATAATAGAGGACTTGTGGGTGCAATTCCTGATGAGTTGCAGGATGGGATTGGTGACGAGTTGTAGGGTGAAACTAAGGCTAACTTGCATTATGGGATAGCGGAGTAGTGCAGTGGGATTGTGGAGGAGTTGTAGGGTGAGTATGAGTAGACTATGGTGACATTTTGTAAATAGTCTGTAGGACACTATTATAAGTAAAGCATTGTTGTTTGCTGGTGGGTGTTTGAATTTAAAACTCTGTCTTCAAATAATTATAGGGACATCCTGGATTGATTGGTCTGATAGGTCCACCTGGAGAGCAGGGTGAAAAGGGAGACAGAGGACTTCCAGGTCCACAAGGATCTTCTGGACCCAAGGGTGATGGGGTAAGTGTGAACCCATCTACAATTGAGTCACTTTCATTACAAATGCAAGCTTCTGTTCAGTGGATTTAATTGATTTTTAAACTATTCTTATTCCATGGGTCTTGATATATTACCTCCTTTTCCATATAAAGGATGTCATGCAACCCATTTCATTTTTTGTCAGTCTTATCCTATTGCTAATACTGCATCTTTTTTCATCAGGGTATAACAGGTCCTGCTGGCCCTAATGGTCCTCCTGGCTCTCCTGGCTTACCCGTAAGTATAGAACATAGATTTGTACCCCTATACTAAATACAATACAATAGAGTTTTTCATATAGACATACAGTAAGTAAGAACCTAAACATATCAGCTGAGTGATAATTGTTCAAGAGAGATTCACAACTCTGTTATCTAAAATAGAATCTCTATTCAGGATTAATAACATAGAAACGTTGATCACTATCTGCAGAAGACATAAGAGCGGTGCACTGTTTGTGATATACATAGCCATAATATGAGAGTCGCAGCTACATTTACAATGACAAACTGCAAAATATTGTTTTTTGCTAGTTTTTGGGGGACATATATCCAGGTTTTTAAAATGTTTTTTTTTCAACGCTGGAGGGGAATTGCTTATACTAATCATGTTCTGTGTTTTGTTTGTAGGGTACCCAAGGTCCTAAAGGTTCAAAGGGATCGTCTGTGAGTATTTTACAACTTAACTTTAATTTCCTATCCTCTATTGTATCTTTCATCCTGCTGAAACTTTGATCTTGACTTTATGGCATCTACTGTCCTCCATGTTTTGCAACTCTCATTTTATGTACGTCAAGTCTCGGATCTAGACCTCAGACTATATATCCTTGTTTTTTTATTCTTATTAAAACTTGTAATTTGGCTTTCAGTCCTACATAGTATGTATAGTTCACCTTTCTCTGTGGATGGTCCATCCTTCATCTTTAGCTAACATGCATGGTTTTAATGAATCCTGAACTCTGGACTTTGTTCATTTACACTTACACTATACTGTGCTCCCTAGATCTTCATTCTGCCCTTTCTGTACATCATGTGTTTGTCCTAATCTTATATCATTGTCTTCTTTAAACTGCTAATAGGGTCCTTCAGGCCAAAAGGGAGATGGTGGATTGGCTGGGCCTCCTGGGCCTCCAGTAAGTATATAATGACATTATGGTATTTTTACAAAATGTTTGCAGGTTGCTACATAAATACATACATAACAGCAGAATATATGTATTTTATTTACAACACCCAACAATAGATATTTAATAAAAGTCTATTAAATGAGCATTTAGTAATTTACTATGACTATTTCATATATTGTCATGATTTTCTCTCCACAATTAGAATATTCATTGTTATTAATTATCATCATTAGCATTACTACAATTTAAATTTAACACTTATATGAATTGTCTGGTTATATCATCTCCTGCTTTATAAAAGTATTGCAAATTAAACAAAATCATATATTATTTTAGGGTCCACCTGGAGAAGTCATCCAGCCACTACCTATCCATTCACCAAAGAAGACTCGCAGATCATCAGATGCCATGATGGCAGATCTAGGAGACAACATCTTGGATTATGATGGAATGGAGGAGATTTTTGGCTCCCTCAACTCCCTGAAACAGGACATAGAGCGCATGAAATATCCAGAGGGATCCCAGAATAATCCTGCTAGAACATGCAAAGATCTCCAGCTCTCCCACCCTGAGTTCCCTGATGGTATGTAGACAAAAAGAACACTTTTCATTTTCTGTATATGGTTCTTGCTAGTTGAAGTTGTGAATATTCTACGTAAAATTTGGGATACCGCATTAATTACCTAAAAAAAGCAGTGATACATTTGAGTATAGTTCACTTATATGCAATATATACAGATTACATTGAAGCACAGTGCCTTCATGTAGTTTAGGAAGCCCAGACCCTGGGGAACTAATCCACTGCTCTTAGGATGAGTCACATCTTCACATCTTTTTTAGGGTTTGAGTAGGAATAGGGTGAAGTAGGCTTCAACAATTATATTACATATAATGGTAAATATTCATTAAGCAGGTCTTCAGTCAAATAGTCTTCTCCCAAATAAATATATATATATATATATATATATATATGCCTCAACATTCAAACCACCTGCCTAATATTGTGTATGCTAACCTCGTGCTGCCAAAGCAGCTCAGACCTTTCGAGTCATGAAGCCGTGGACTCCACAAGACCTCTGGGGGTGTGCTGTGATATCTGGCACCAAGACATTAGCAGCAGATTCTTTGGGGGTGGGGGGGGGAGTCCAATTCTCAAAGGTGTCTTGCACAGATTTTTTTTTACAGAAATGATGCTCACTTTTGCTCGCGCCCCATAGAGGTGCGAGCAAAAATGAGAGTTACTTTTACCGTAACAACGGTAAAAAAGCACATCTGCAATGTTCCTAGGAACGTTACGGACAATTGAATCTGCTTGAATCAGTTGCATTGTGTTCATGCCAATTTTGAAAATAAAATTATTGTTGCTATTATGCATGCAGCAAGTTTGTATTGTTTTGTACAACTGGATAAAATAAATATTATGTAATGCATAAAACTTACAATCTATTTTTTATTTAAAAAGAGCAAAATAGGAAAGGAATTTATCTGACATAGCGCCACTGACTTCAAAGCATAGAAATTCTGACAATATTTTCATATTTTATGATTTATAACAGGAGCTTTTCTTCTTCCCTGCAGGTGAATATTGGATCGATCCAAACCAGGGCTGCTCCGGAGACTCGTTCAAAGTGTACTGCAACTTCACTGCCGGAGGGGAGACCTGTATCTATGCAGACAAGAAATCAGAAGGAGTGAGTTAGACTGTCCTTAGGTTTACCTTATGACCTGTCTGAGTGTTCCTTATAACAACTAGCTCTGGGTTAGTTGATCTTCTGGCCTAGTGAAAATGACAAATGGATACAGAGCAGAGAAGATATTAATTTAATACTTTGTTTCTAGTATTTAATAGTAACATGCAGTGCCAACTATGGAGCTCTTTGCCGGAAATGACATGTGCTCAACCTTGCCCATATGCCGACATATTCTGCACAGACCATCTTTATAATATACTTCTTACAACTATTCATTCTAGTGTACACAAAGTATATACATATACTTATGAATGTGTTTCACAATTATATTAGTCTTATGTAGCTTCTAGTGGAGGACATAGATAGTTAACCTATTGTTCACCATACCTGGTGAAATCCAATCAATCAGATAATGTTTAGATATGATAAGCCCATACATGGTGCAGTGGTTGGTCAATTAGTTGGGTCAAATTCACAATCCAAAATCACACTTTCTTGGCTTAACCTCCATTCATGTGCTGGTAACTCTGCTGGATGTAGATTAAAATGATACATTTTGATTAGTTAGGAAAAAAAATATCATATATTCTAGCTAGCTGTGATAAGCATTAGGTGATTCCTTTTATTTACTATGATCTCATGCTCTTGTTGCGAACAGGTACGGATTTCATCATGGCCAAAAGAAAACCCTGGCTCCTGGTTTAGTGAATTTAAGAGAGGAAAGCTGGTAGGTTCCTCACTAATCTATTGTTAGTCTTACTTTATCTCCCAAACCTCCTGAGGCCAATAAGCTCTTTCCCTTTATTTGTCTGTGTATATATAGTTAACCAACTATAACTTTAACATTATCAAAGGTTTTTTTTTAAAAAAAAAAAAAACTTGTCTACATTTTACATAAGCAATAAACTCCATTAATTGTCATCATTTTGATCAGATGACTTCCCGTTACAACACTATAATCTCTTCAGCCACAGTATCTTAACATCAGTCATTCTGAACTGTAACATTTTTAGCAGTATGTATAAACTATATATGCTATATGTCTTTAACCATGGACTTAAACCATTGACAACATTAAACTTATCACTTTAATCAGAAATCACCACACGACAACTTTTAAGTTGGCAAAATTAAACTTGTTTATTTATTTTATTTTAATTTTAATCTTGACCTAAAGTTGGCGACGAGAGCATAGCAGTCAGCAGGCAAAACGCAAAGCCAAACAGTGGGAGGTCATACCCTTGCCACTGGTCCCAGGAGTAAACTCCTTTACGATTGACCTGGAGTTAAATTTGGGCTAACGAGGCGGATGCGCCCCTCCTGGACTCGACATTGGCGCCCGCTCAAAGCCTTCCAAGTGATCCTTCAATCAGGAGGACCATGAGTCATGATTCTTCGGAGGGGGCAATGACCCCAGTTATACTAGTAACACCATCTGCTCATTTACGGCTGACTGCCTGCTCTCCTACCGACACAATCAAACCTGTAAACCAAATCACACCAGCCGGGTGGGAGGGTGGCAAACGATGCAGGAACAAGAGATCGGCCCACCCACAGGAAGAGGATATAACTACAATCTCTGCTCCTCCCTGTGTTCTCATTGGCCATATTCTGCATCATCATCATTAACCCCTTTCCAACGTTTAAATCCCTGTCAGACCATATGCAATTAGTTTAGACTCGTTCAGCCTATTACTTCACTCCTCATTATCTACAATAATTATGGTCTGCTGATCTTTGACTTTGGAAGTCATGGCCCAGAATAAAACTATATAGAATCAAACAATTGTAATAAACACTTTTATTCTGGTATTCAATGCTGTTACCCACTTGTGTATTGTGATTAAAAAGTAGAGATAGATGAATGGACTAGAGTGTGAGTTGAAGAGGGCCAAGCTGTCTGAACCATTATTAGCTTTCAGCCACTGAGTATATAAATAAGCTGCTCTGTCTTGGATGCACTGACTTCTGGGTATGCCAATTATATGGTAGCCTTTTAAGTCAATGAGGCTGGTTCATTTCTCAGAGATGAGCCACAAAATATCAGTATGGTGGTCATACTTTGATTACCCAATGGGTAAAGCATTAACTCAAAAGGCTTCCACGTGAATGGCGTACCCATTCTGTGAAAATTGAGTGGGTAATTTGCATATTTGTTGCTAGGCTGTTGCATAACTCACTAACTTGCTATTTTGTTTCAGCAAACATTCTATTGATTATGAAATGTTTAAATTGCTTCTGAATGGTGAATGGTGTTGTGAGTGCATATAAAATTAGTGCAACGACCACCCGTAACTCATCTCTCATTTTTCCGCTGTAGCTTTCCTATGTGGACATTGAGGGTAACAACATTAATCAAGTTCAAATGACCTTCCTGAAACTACTCAGTGCCTCCGCTCGCCAGAACTTTACGTACAGTTGCCAGCAGTCAGTAGCCTGGCACGACGCTGTCAACAATAACTATGACAAGGCCCTGAGGTTCCTAGGATCAAACGATGAGGAAATATCTTACGACAACAGTCCCTTTATTACAGCGCTGCATGATGGATGCGCGGTGAGTGTACATGCTATCTGGAAAGGAGGGAAGTCTAGTTTAAGCAAATACATACACACTTATTTCTAGCTCCCTGGCTGAAATAAGACTTGACTTACCAAAGAGACTGATGTGACACAAAAGGAAGTCGCTATATACTGCAGTGGAAGGCGTTAAAAGGACAAATGCCATAGGATGAAAAGGTTCAGGATATAAAATTAAACTGTGTGCTGTCATAACTCAACCAAAAAGACATTATTCTATTAGTTTATTAGAGAGAGCTCTACAACAATGTTCCTCATGCTGTCACTGCCTGTTAATGATTTGATAGGTTGCAGTCTCATGAATATTGGTTCAATGCACAAAATGGCTGCCTAAGCTATTATAGGCGACAAGTATACTTTAAAGTACACATTACAGCCAATATCAGGCTGACAATACATTAATATGCAGCCATTTATAAAATTCTTTTTGGCTTCCTTATGGTTGAAAACAAGATTTAAAATTACCATCTTGTCTGCAATGGACTCATTCACAAACATATATTGTAAGACTTACTGGGACAAACAACACAATTTCCTGATATGAGGAAGACGTGGGCAGTCATGACACACTAACCCTATCTTTCCCTTTGTCAGTGGTGGGCTGCACTATTCCCTCACAGAGTGGTTACCACTCGAGCACATGCTTTGTCCCAGTAAATATTGGTCGATGTCAAGTGTACTATGACTGAACACACTGAACACACACACAGTGAGATTAGAGCAGGAATTGGGATAATTTATCCAGGAAATTAGCACTTGGTAGTATGTAAACTGCGGAAGTGCATTGGCATTGGGCTCAACAATCGAAATGTCTTCTCCATTGTCATTGCTCTGTCATGTAGTAAACGTCTGCACATCATTCACAGTCCAGCTTAAGAGGTGAGATTTAACAGATTTAACTAAGGGGTATATTCAATTTTTTTCCGCGCCGCGGAAAAACTATTACCGTATATAGTTGGCTGGATTTCAGCTCGCGGCTCAGGGAGCTGCGAGCTGAAATCCAGAGAGAAAATTACCGTATTAACGTTTTTTCTGTGCACGATTACCGTAATAACGGTAATCGTGCGCGGACCGCGAGATTTTCGGCGTTTCCGCCAAGAATTGAATATGCCCCTAATAGTGAACTGTGGCACAGCTGCAACAATGTTGTAGCAGTGTCTTGGTTGCCCGAAAGGCTCTTTTGTAGTGACCATGGAGCAGAGAATGTCAGAGCCTTGACAACTGTTTTCAATGTGAATTATAACATGTCAGCTGAAATCTCTGGACCAAAAGTAGATTGGTTATGGGATATTCTTTCAAAAGGCAGGATAAAGGCCTTTTGAACATTTAAGGGATATGAATTAAAAAACTGTGGAGTTCCATTTAAACACTGTGGGTCTGATTCATCAAGGAACACAAAGCCAACGTAATGTGTGTGGTTTTTGTAACAAATGTACATACATTGGGCATACAGGTGTCCGTATTAAACTACAAATGGATGTAAAGATACACCTATTGATTAATAGGTCTAGGTTAACTCTGCTCTGACAGACAATAATCTGCGGGATACGTCCAATACATATGTGGAATATAAAGTCCCAAAAGAACGCACAGAAAAAAAAGAAAGCATTTAACTATCACCCACATAAAACACATTAGTTAGGATGTTATGAATGCTATACCTAAAATGCATTTTTACAGTTGCTCCTGATTGCAAACACATGTTCTTCTTGCAGGCAAATTGACTAAGACAGTGCATACGCCCAATCCCCTCCCTGTTCCCCTCCCTGAATTGAACATTGGTGCATTCACTGGCGTTTGGTCCGGCGTGTATATGTATATATATATCAGAGAGTGTGTATTATTTTTTATTATTGGTGGTAGTAGTAGTATTATTTTATTTAAACCATATAACTGCCTGGATCAATTTGTTAGGGAGCCATATTAAATTTGTTCTTTATGCACATTGCTCTGGAACAGGGCCCCCAGTGCTGCCAAGCCCCATAGCAGTTGCTTGGACTGCTACTTCTATAGTTAAATACCTTCCAACATGTCTGTTCTCGGCTGTGGGAAAAGGGGAGTGGCCACACCATGGTAGGGGTGTGGCTATGACCCCAGAGGGCTGCTTAGCACTGTAAAGCCCTAGGCTGCCCATAGATACCTCCCTTTCCCCAACATTCTCACCTGCGGGACAAACATGTCCTCGTGGTGGGACAGACCCCTAAAATCTGGGCTGCCCGCTTATATCGGGACAGTTGGGAAGTATGTAGTTACCTCTTCAATGAGATCACTGTAATGTTTATACTTGATAGATATGTCCAGCATGTTGTTTTCTACTCTTCTGCGGCAAGTTAGTAGGGAGGAGTTTCTCTATGCAAACAGGCAGACATTGTCTGACATTTTACAGGTATTCATAGTGTAGATTAGTTGATTTATACACAAATAACTGAATTTTAATTATCAGCCTAGAGATTTATGGGATGTATATAAATTTGGGACACAACTAAATAAAATAATTAGAAAGTTTATACACTATACCAATATATAAGAATTACGCTAATTCTTTTTTTCCACTTTGCAGCTGAGGAAAGGATATGCACGAACAGTCCTTGAAATCAACACCCTGAAGATAGATCAACTGCCTATAGCAGATGTTATGATAAGTGACTTTGGGGATCAGACTCAAAAGTTTGGATTTGAGGTCGGGCCGGCCTGCTTCTTAGGTTGAGACTGGACAAGCAGCTTAATAAAAAGTGTAAAAAAAAATTTCCTAAAAAAAAAAAGCATCAGGCTTTGGATACCACCAGAGACGTGTTCGCCACATGCAAGTTTTGAATATGGATTGTGCAGAGGGGAAGAAAACCTAAATAAATAAAGAGAACAAAAAAGCTCACTGCATATGAGTTACTTAGAATTTGTCAGCCACCCTCATCCGTGGCAGAATCACATGACTTAAACAGAAAGCATTTGCAAAAATATGAAGGACTTAGATGCGATACTGTAGGGATCGCTGTGTCATCATTTCAGTGAAACTTTTGGTGCTGAAGAATACCCAAAACAGGCTTCGTCCATCATAGGTGCTATTAATTTCTTGTAAATGGGTTTACCAAATGCTCTATACATGTAATTACTTTGCATACTTATTATAAGGCTTGCATGTCCTTTTCCAAAACTTGCATGTGACTCTGGGTTGAGCCATAATACTAAGAGCAAAGAAACATGGAAAGGTTCCCCATGGGGTCTAAAACGGATACAGTGTCTGTATTGTGCAAAATAATGTATAATTCCAGTGGACTCCAACCCTTCTTAATGACTCAAAATAAAATCCCTTTGTATATATTGAAGTGGACGATCTCTCTTATTTGCTGTTGCTGAAACTAATATATATATATATATATATATATATATATATATATATATATATATCTATATCAGTCTCTATATATATAAAGCCTCAGGTTGCCAAACTGGAAGACAAAAATGATAATTTCATCTAAATTTGCCTATCTTTGTGCCGCATTTCTCTTTTGCAAAATTAAACCATTTTGGTGCAATATTTGATGGTGCTAATACCTCATTCCAGGATGTTGTTACATGCATGTATATACCTAAAATAACTTTTTTTATTATTATTTGTGGTCGGGGGAAATATGTATTAAGAGAAATATTTCTGTATAAGATATTTGTCAATGTTTTGTGAAGTCATTGGCCAAACGCAAGTTTGTTTGAATATATGTATCATCAAGGTTTGTGCATCTTCCATCACTTAATATTAAAACTGGACTCAAAACAGTAATTTAATGTATTTGTTGAGTGTTTGCAAATACGTTTAATAGCAGTCAGTATATATGTTATTATGTACTCACTGCAATTATGCCATAGCTATTCAAATCAAACACAGTAATATATTGGACAGTGCAAAGTTATTCAATTCATGAATAGCTGTTATATATTTATGTACACAGCTATGTCAAGGTCATGTGATTCTACCTGGTTGCATCGCAACATAGGAGGGGCTGCTAATTACTCAAGTTAATTTGGCATCCAAATTTGTTTTAATTAGTCTTCCAAACTTGTTGTGTTTTTCCCCTCCCCATTCTGGTTTTAGCTGGAAAATAAAGATAAAGATTTTCACTTTAAAGATAAAATTCTTTTGTAATTATTTTTCATAATATATGTAAGACTTGAAAATTGTGTGTTACTCTTTCATAAATAAACTGTTAAATTAATTGGTCTCAGATCCCACTAGCTCATTTTCCCATGACATTTAATTAACAGGATATAGAATAAACCTTTTTTTTCCTTTTGCTGTTGAAAATCTTTTTTTCCATTTTTTTTTACAAACAAAATGTTACTGTCACCTCACAGAAGTTATGAAAATGTGATCAATAAATTCAAGTCTTGTTTACGTTAAATGTTCCTTTCATTTCTTAAAAAAACAGTGGTGGGTCAAGAATCACGAAATCTCATTATGGATATAGCAAGCAGTGTACATGTATATTGCAGTTCACCTGTTCTATTTTTATAGTTTTGGGGTGTCTTTCTGGTAATAGTGAAGAGGTTGTCCTATACACAATAGTAAAATGTTACTCTAAACCAGGCACGTGGCTCCCCAGGTGTTATGAAACGCCCAGCATGCCCTCTCAGCTCTTAGCTGGCTATCTACTGGCAAAGCATGCTGGGACTTGTAGTTTCACAACTCCTGGAGAGCCACAGGTAGGCCAGGCCTGCTCTAAACCTCTCAAAGTCTAGGATTTGGGGCATATACATGTACAATTTTTCTTGAAAGTGGAACTAATTTTGAAATAATATATTTTTACATGTGGTAGAGGATAGTGAAAAGTACTTTTACTTTTTCTTGAAGGTCAAACATTTCTGTTTACTGAGAAATCCATACAGAAGTTGCTCACTGCAAGGGGACATATATTTCTGTTAGTCCAACCCACATCCTAAGTCAATGATTACAGATTCTTTCTTCTATATTTGCTGTTTCATAGGTGACAATCTACAAAATAATACATTTCTTTTATCATATACCTTTCTTTGCTCCTAGTATATAATGCAAAGTAGCAATTTGAGAGAAGTCATCAAGGCAGCTGCTAGTCAGCAAATACTAAGATTGTAGATCAAATTTAGTATAAAGTACACTTTTATCACTTTCACATGTGTAAAAATGTCTCTTATATTGAGTTTTAAAGTAAGTTTTTTGATTTCAGCAGATGAATGTGCTGATCTTTTGGGAGGCAGTGACCTATACACTTATGTGTTTCAAGGCAGGACTGCAATTAACAGAGATAATGTCATGGTGTGAGGAAGTGAATGGAGGCTATAGATTGCGAGGTAGATATTGGAATCAGCAGAGTATCCTTGCAGTAAAGAGTAGTAATATGATGTTCCTGTCAATTGATGTATGAAGGTTGGGGAATCAAACACACCTCTATATCACATGAGGTTCATCCAACTTGTTTTTAGTTCCACTTTATGGGAAAAATACACTCTGCCTAAAAATTGTGCTTATTCTCCATTGTAATATAAATTTGAAACATATGGACTTTTCTTATTCTGTACAAAGAACCTTATGTTCTCTAAGTGTATTAATATGAGTAGATGCTGCCATATAGATAGCAATGCCAAACCAAGTTGACATATTCTTAAAATGTAATTTATGACTTGCACAATAAGTGGGCACAGAATACTCTTAATCGTCTGCAAACAGCCCTAATTTCCTTCACCTTGCACATAACAAGCAGCACTTCCATGTTTTCATTGGTTCATATGCACCAGAAATACTCTTACATATATGTAAAACACACCTAAATGGTGACCTGATTTCTACTACCTCTAAAAACATGTATTAATATTTAATACAAGTCAATTTGCTGAGAGAAAAATGTTAAACCAGGAAAACCACCCTAACTGAGTCTGTTTTACTCCTGAATCTCAAATATCTAATTCCACAAAATGATATTTAATTGCATGACTCTAGTCCAAATATTGTAATGCACCTAGCTTCTCTCATAAAACATATCTCCTATCTGTCTGTCTAGATTCATGGACCCCAAAAGGATGGGGTTTCATCAGAAAGTGGGCATGATTGGACAGATTAGGGTGGGTTTGGGGTGAATTGGGGGTGTTCTTGATTTCAGGGTTAGGTGTAGTTTTGTCACAATATTGACTGGATAAATGTTGTTAGGTATGGCCTGACACTGCCCCTTAGGCCCAGAAGTCCATGCTTCTTCCAATAATATAGGGTACGTATTGGAACAAAAACAGACTCCTACAGTTGTGTACTTTTTGTAAATAACCCTTTGAGGCTCTAGTTTGAAAATTGGGAGAGTTCTAGTTTGGCATTACCTAACAACTGTACAAGCTTGTTTCAAAAACTGGTACAAGCAAAATACATGTGCTGTAGCCAATAGCAATTAATCCGATTATTATTTCTTTAACATGACTACATGTAGCTGCTAAAGGCTGATACCTGATTGATTGTTATGGGTTACAGTATGTAAATGCTCTTACAACCTTGCTTATTTGCACGGATGTGTGATTACCAGTAATAAAAAATGGCATGGTCACTGGTAGGTATGGGCATGCTGGAAGTTATAATCCTGTAGGCATATCATCTACTCCTTGCATGGGGACACAATGCTTCACAAAACATCTTGGTTAGCAACAGTATATATACTAGTATATATAGTTCCATGTCTGATATAACTTAAACATAAATAAACATAAATAAAATGCACAGTTAAAAGACACTTACAGTTCTATACCACTGTTGGAACATATTGATGTATACAGTATTGGTGAGAAACATATTCTGACCACAAACACCATCTAGAGCAGTAATGGGCAACCTGATATATTGCAAGGAGCGCCAATTACCCGTAGTTTAAAAAAATGAAAGAAAAACTCTGGAAATAACTTTAGTACGTCCCCATCACAGATTCCAAAATGCCCCCACATGCCCCCCACTTGCTCCAAAATAGGCCCACATACCATTCAGTGTTAGGGCCTGAGTCATTACGGCACGCATACTAAGCACATCATGCGCTTGTTTTAAACCACACATAAATCGGCTCTTCATACTCCCGAAGTCAACAAGAAACGGATCTAAAGATACGTTTGGTATTGACAATGGGTGTAGATTTACTATGCTCTACTAGTAACAATATCTATGTGGAATATAAAATCACAACAGAATGCACAGATAAAAAAATATGAATCAATTAATGTTACCTGTCAATTATATATTTTTTTCCCTTTAAAAAACATTGATTAGGCTGTCCTTAATGTCTACTGTACAACAAATAAATTTTTTCAGTTGCTCCTGATTACAAACACAGTTTTCGCATCCATATTCAGCCTTCAGCCCTAGCATTTGAAACTTAAACTAGCCACCCAGTTGGAGCAAGAGATACAGCTGAAAATCAGCGTACTTCTGTGTGCGCCTGAGTTTGACTTGGACGCGGCTGCACGAGATTGCCCTTACGGTATATTGCCTATGTGAATCCACTCATTTCCCACCGCATTCACTCCCCTACATCATAGGCTGTAGTAAGTATCTTTTGCGCTTGAACATTGACTTGGATGTGGCTACGTTCTGTTGTGTATTGTCCGATTCTGAGCATGCGCAGAGTGATTTTGCGGATGATGCGCACAAAATCCTCAGATACGTTCCTTAATCACTCAGGCCCTTAGTCTTTGCTTTATAGCAAAGCAGAGAATAAGTCTGCTTGAGAGCAGCCGACTTAGGGCTGCAGGTGAAGGCTCACCACTGATTCTAGAGAGATCATTTTTCTATGAAAGTAGAAATATTACAGAACAAAATCAAACTAGATGTGCATTCAAAACAGTATTCAGTGTTATCAGTCTTTCTGCCTTGATGTGTGGAAACTCTAGATCAGTTATGCTTATATTTATTTATACTGCTATACAGTTTAGAAATGATTTTAAAAAAGAGAAAAAAGCAAGCAGTGCAGTAAACTTAATTGAGGTTTGTATGGAAGCGGAGAATAACAATGAATAATAAAAATTGAAAGCAAAGAGATTATTCAATCACACATATCCATTGCTCTTTTGAAGTAGTAATAGATGGTGAACTTTGCTATAATGCAGCTTCATAAATGTCAAAACAGCTCTATCTACTCAGAAAATCATTCATAGGATATTCACTGAACATTGCATTATTTCTGTGAGGTCATTCCAAATCCTAAGTCACTAACTTAACTAAATATAAAGTTTCATAAAAGACAATTAACGTTTGTAACAGAATATTATTATGCAATGTTCTCTGCTCTCAGCATATGTAGCCCAGGAATGTCTTGAGAGACATGAACATGGAAGCCGGTAGTTAGTAACCTTTAATGTCAAGTTTTTTAGTCCCATTTTAAGTAGCATATATAGTATATAGGCACAATGGTGGACATAAAGCCGCCTCTTTGCTGACCACGTCTATATTAGTAGTAGAATGATTATTTTACATCGCACCAGGTTGACCATTAATACTCCTATATACCATATAGTGGGTAATTTTATATCACCTATAATAGAGGGTGCACTCACACACAGTATTGAAGTCAATATTGTTGGGAGGAAGAAAGAAAGAGTGTGTCCTAACAAAGAGGCACTCTAATGGTCAATATTAGAAAAGAGAAGGAGAACACACTCACATCTGTCCCTGCCCTGTTGGAGCTTACAGTCTAAATTCCCTAACATACATACACACAAACAGACAGACAGAGAGACTAGGCTCAATTTGATAGCAGCTAACTAACAGCTAACAGCTAACTAACTTTCTAGTATGTTTTTGGAGTATGGGAGGAAATTGGAGCACCTGAAGGAAACCACACAAGCACGGGAAGAACATATAAACTCCACACAGATAAGTTCATGGTCGGGAATTGAAATCACGAACCCAGCGCTGTGAGGCGGAAGTGCTAACCACTAAGCCATCGTGCTGTTCCTAAATCTGACTGATATGTCATTGTCATACATGGGAAGCAGAAAAAGTTTAATAGCAGACAAGAGTCAATCTTCGTCCCACCGCCCACACACATGGTTGAAGACAGCCTTAAGGTAAGTGTGTGTTTTAGTTTTTTTCTGTGTGTTGAGGGAAAGGTTTGAAAATGCAAAGATGACATAGGGAAGGTTCACAATAGAGGGCAGAGGGGGAGAGAGGGGGCCAGTTGAAAACTGTTGTGTGTGGTGTGTTAAAACTGGATATTTGATGTAGGTGGGGGTTAAAAATAAAAGGCTTAGGTGGGGGGTGTTAAAAAAGGAGATATTTGGTGTCAATGGGTAAATCCGAAGAGCTGAGATGGAGGATGGTAATATGGTACTATTATCTATTTATGTCTTTTGGGGATATGGTTGCAGGGGAAAGATGACCCAAAACTAATTTTTAAACCTGGGCCCAAATTCATTAGTTCCATCACTGTGTGGTTTGTATTATTTTCAAAGAGTATTAGTATGCTTCATTCTTTGACAATAAATACACCACCTGATACATAATCTAATGCATACATCCCAACTATCCTGATTTAGGCAGGAGAATACCGTTCAGAGGGCTCTGTCCCACAGGACACCTTTCTCATGTGGGTTGGAAAGTTGGGAGGTATCTCCTGCTCACAACTGCACTGCATAGTAGAGAAGCAGTGGACAGGTGCCACATACACCTGTCACTGGTACCACGTGCACGTGCCACAGGAGTGGCATTAAAGGGGAGATTAGTGGGTAGAGGAGGTAGCTAAAAGACAGCCTCTAAAGTGCTAAGTACATCTCTGCGGATGTGGCTACACCATTATCGTGAATGGATAATGTCCTCTGTCCTGATTGAAGAAGCAGCAAAGTTGGGAGGTATGATAATGTGTAAGATCACACCAGGGGCAGAAAACACTACTTTGTTGGGATCCATAGCAAAATTTATAAGGTGGGGGGAAAGTGATGCAGACTGTTCTCCTACGCCCTCTGCTCTTCTAAGCATGAGTGGCGGTATGTGTGTGAAATCTTATTTCACTTCACTGAGCTTTCTCTGAAATGATAGAGAGTGCAGTCAGGCAGGGGCTGGCTGGCAGACTTTAGCCCGGGGGCAAGCACATAGCACTGGCCCGAAAGTAGCGGCCCATCCTTAAAGGGTGGTTTTCAGTACAATATATATTTAACAATATAAAAAGAGGATATTTTAGTGTTGCTTAACCCAGCGATACTTTATTATAAATGATAAATCTTAAATACTACAAATTCCATGAGGAAGGCCATTACCGGCAATTACATCAAACTACACAGACTTCTGTGATGGTGGATTCCAGCGGGGATGAATTAGCATTGTTTAAGGATGATGTACACACTGATGCTGCTATGCTTGGTATTATTTTGGGTAGAATGGCATATTTGCAATTTTATGTTTTTCTACAGTAAACTTTCACCTTTATTAGAGAGGTGTTTTTTTCTTTTAAAAGGTACATTGTTTTTTACTAGGTTTAATTTTATTGTAACATACAGACAACTGTCTCGCAATAGAAAAGTTGATGTCTTATCCAGAAACTATTATAAATCGTATAGCAATCACTACAAAGGTCAATCTGCCTTACAGTTCAAAAGGATTGTAGCGACTCTTACCTTTTGTACTTTATGTGCTTGGATAGCTGCTGCTACCAAAAAACTATGCAATCTTGGGAAACTAAAACAGCAGTATTTGAAATACAAATACAGCCACATCTTTAGACTTCATGGTTGCCCAGAAACCATCAGAGGGACACATCGGAGGGAGGAACACAATTTACAGCTCGCTTTTGGAGAGGCTTTTGCAAATGTGTATGTATCCATTTTGGATTTCTCTTCAGCTTATCATCCCCAATCAAATGGCCAAACAGAGAAAGTAAATCAATGTTTGGAACAATATTTTATTTAGGACTTCAACAAGAGGACTGACTTGATTTTATCCCTACTACAGGGTTTCCATATAAAAATTTTGTACAGATGTCCACTAAACAGGCTTGATTTTTTAGCAACTATAGGTATTACCCATGACTGATTCCTGGTGCTATCCCCAAGTGCAAAGTGCCCATGGCAACAGATGTTCATAAGAGACTTCCAAGCAACTGGAAGACTGGATAACTAGACATGAAACTCAAAAGCGATATAAATATCAAGCTGATAGACATTGCAGACCCACTAAAGTTTACACTGTGGGGGTCACAGCTCCCCACCCTCTCATATTCAAAATAGGATAGTGTCACGAACGTCCCAGCCTGTCTCAGATACAGCAATCTGAACAGCTGGCTGTCACCGGCGTCACCTTAGTCACTAAACAATGAATACACATTTTCTGCCACCATGAAAGATTTATTATGGTGTTCTTACGTTCACCAAAACCACTTATTAAAGTTTCACACTTAAATCACATATACATGAGCCTTCCTGGGTTTCGTAACTTCACAAAGAATCACGGAGAAATACGCTAGATTAAATATGTTTAATCTGAAAAATATTTGCAAGGCTTATTTACAAAAATTAATAACAAGACATACAAAATGTTGCACAAATGAGTTCCAGAAAATAAAATAGGAAATAAAATCAGAGTACTACTTATGAGGCAGACTTGCTGTGTGTGTGAGGGAACACAAATAAAAAGTATGGGACATTTCAGTCTTGATAGACCCCTCATGAACCATTTCTTGTTGTCTCTTCACCCCCCACCCCATCTCCCAAATGTCAAAGTGCTTTTGAAGTGAGCTGAGATCGGAATGTCCACAGGACCTTGAAGTCTCACCTCTGCTCGTTCGTTAGGCTTGGCTAAGTCTAACTCCTGCATGCAGAGATTTATCTGGGCATGACTACGTTCACAAGACCATTGACACTTGCCTAGGTCAGACTCAGGTCAGTTGAAAAAATACACTTTGAAAGGTTACATAAAATATTTACAGTGTTATACATAAATTTGCAAGAAAAAACACAATGCTGGGTGCTCATCAATTAGACTTAATATACTATGTCCTTCATGTTCTTACTAAACATTGGATTATGAATAGGATATAAGTAAGAAGTAAAAATACAACATTTATTAAAAGGTTCAATAAAAAACATGAATAGAATGAAGATGGGTGGAGGCCCAACGCGTTTCGTCCTGCCACGGACTTTCTCAAGGGCTATTGATGGAATTTATACCCTTATTTATGCAATTATTCTAGTTTCAGTTGATTGTACTAATGTAATTTTATCTGGATTCTATATATATATATTTTTATCTGGATTCTATGTATATTATGTGTTTTTTATGACAATATCACATTATCTTTTAAAAGAATCATTTGTATTTATGCAAATCGCTGACATTCTACTAAGGTGTTATATAATTCATGTTTTTTATTGAACCTTTTAATAAATGTTGTATTTTTACTTCTTACTTATATCCTATTCATAATCCAATGTTTAGTAAGAACATGAAGGACATAGTATATTAAGTCTAATTGATGAGCGCCCAGCATTGTGTTTTTTCTTGCTAATTCAATTTAAGGGAGGGATACCCTTAGCAGGTGCAGCTCTCGGAAACCTTGGGTGGAGAGCGCGGTTCCACTTTGTAATATTTATACATAAATTCAACAAAAAAATAACAATTAATCATTAGATATACTACATTTCGTCACAGATAATTTAGACTTATAATTTACATGCAAGCTTCTTCGTGATTTATTTCTATATACTTTTTTTTTACTTGTTGAGATGTGTTTTCATCTGTTTCAAAATTATTGCTATGTTCAGACCTTTAATAATCAGTTATTTAAAAAAGTTTATTCTGTTGGGGATAAATTGTGGTTGTCCACTAGAAATCTTAATCTGGGACGCCCTTTCCAGGGCCGTAACTAGGGCAGTGCGATAAGGGCGACCGCCCAGGGCGCAACGCTGAAGGGGGGGCGCAATTTAGGAATGTTTTAGGTTCATTTGGTTAAAATTGAGGGCTAGGGGGTATCTTACTGTTGGAAATGTTGAAGGGATCTGAAAAATTTCAGTTAAAATCTTAATTTTGGCAAAGATTTCTCATAGAGAGAAAGAGTGGAATTCACTTTCATATCAGCTGTCTTTTTTTGGAAGTTGATGGTGCTAAATCAGTGAACAAAATAAGAGAGATTCTGTCTAAAATGACAATGTTTTTTCTGGAGGCACCCTTTGTGGGTGCTTTATGCTATGGGTTAGGCCTAAATGAACTATAATCTACTTCCATAAGAAAGCCACTGACCTGGTTGTCCAGGAGAAATGAATGGAAGTTATTTTTCAACAATGTCTGTGACAGGATTGATTTCATTAATAAACATTCACTGTAATTTATGTTTAATTTGAAATCACACTTATATGTAATAAGACTAAGGGCTAGGTTTACTAAAGGGCTGTTTAGTGAAACCACCAGTTTTCAGTGATTATTCCAGCTGTTTTAAAACCACCAAATTTACTACAGCCCAAATTGCCATTAAAATGGCCATAATTGATATTTTTCAAAACCACCACTTTACAAATCACTATACTGATTTTAACAATGATGAACATACAAACCACTGGGTTTACTAAGCAAAATTTACCTTGCAGAACCGCCACAAAACTGCCATCCAAATTGCTAAAATAAATGAAGTGGTTGTGAGTGGCGAGATTACTCAAACAACATGCTGTTTGAGCTATTTTGCCATTCAGAACATAAGAGAAAGCACCATTGACATTTAAATTATTTATGCAATCATTATTTATTGATTAAGGGGCCATAATTAATTTAATATTAACTGATGGGAGATTTTTTTAAGGGTACACTATTATAGCATTATATTATGGGGGAAATGTGAATATATTATTATTATTATTATTATTATTATTATCATTTATTTGTTAGGCGCCACAAGGTATCCGCAGCGCCGCACACAGTACTAACAGTAGACTATACAGGGTGAACCATACAGAACAATGAACAAAAAGTACCAATACTTCAGAAACTCCGGCCAGTCATATGCAGTAAAGACGGAGCGGAAGAACAGGTATGGAGACAGGAGGGGAGGGGGCCTTGCTCATACGAGCTTACATCCTAAGGGAGGGTAAACAGACCAGGCAAGAGGAGCCAGTTGAGGCAAGAGGTAGAGAAGGGAGGACGAGCTAAAGGGAGGAGATGGAGGTTAAGTAGATGGTTGGTAGGCTTTGAGGAAGAGGTGAGTTTTGAGTGCACGGTTTGAAGGAGCACAGAGTAGGAGAGAGACGGATGGAATGAGGGAGGTCATTCCAGAGAAGGGGGGCAGCACGGGAAAAGTCTTGGATTCTGGAGTGGGAAGAGGTGATAAGAGTGGAGGAGAGGCGGCGGTCGTTGGCTGAGTGCAGTGAGCGGCCAGGGGTGTGAATGGAGAGGAGGTTAGAGATATAAGGGACAGTAGAGTTGGAGAGAGCCTTGTAAGTGGTGGTGAGGAGTTTGAAAAGGATTCTGTAGGGGAAGGGGAGCCAGTGTAAGGCAAGGCAGAGAGGGGAGGCAGAGGAGGAGCGGCGTGAGAGGTAGATGAGTCTTGCATTGAGTATGGAGCGGAGGGGGGGAGAGACGGGAGTGGGGGAGGCCGGTGAGGAGGAGGTTACAATAATCGAGGCGGGGGATGTGATGAGTGCGTGGATGATAGTTTTGGTGGCATCCTGAGAGAGAAAAGGACGAACGCGTGCGATGTTGCGTAGTTGGAAGCGACAGGCTTGGGCAAGGGAATGAATGTGGGGGGCAAAAGAGAGAGAGGAGTCGAGGGTGACACCCAGGCAGCGAAGTTGGGTGACAGAGGAGGTGGTGGTGTTATTGACGACAATAGAGAGTTCATGGTGGGATGGGAGTCTGGGTGGAGGAAAGACAATGAGTTCAATTTTAGAGATATTGATTTTGAGAAAGCACTCGGACATCCAGGAGGAGATGGTGGAGAGGCAGTCGGATACCCGAGCGAGGAGTATATAATATTATCTGATTGTTAATGGTGGATATAATTATTTATGTTGTACAATTTGGCATTACATAGGGCCCAAATAACATAATAATTAAATAATATTGTCCCCTTAATAAAATGAAAAAAAATTCCCCATAAGTTAATATTAAATTAATTTTGCCCTTTAATCAATACATAATGATTGCTCAAATAATTTAAATGCTAATGGTGCTTTCTCTTATGTTCTGAATGGCAAAATAGCTTAAACAGCATGTTTGAGCTATCAAGCCATTCAGAAACTGGTATTAAAACTGTCCTATCCTGTCTTTTGAATGGCGGTTTTGATGGTGGTTTTAAGCAAACCACCGGTGGATGAGCTTTTTCAATCTACCACACATGGTCATCCATTTTAAATCTTAGCTTCAAACCGCTCTATAGTAAATGTGACGGTTTTGACCACTAAACCGCCGGCAATCTGTGGCGGTTTTACACCACCACCAAACTAGATTCTTACTAAATCTAGTCCTAAGATTTCTGTGCTAGTATCCTCCATGAAAATTCTAGGATGCATAGTTCAACATGGTGGCTGCATAGTGAATCGGGAAATCATTTTTTTGTGTGTTATCGTAATCAAAGCTAAGCCAATATAATATTGATATTGTTATTAAATAATTTTGTAAAACATATTTTTGTGTTGGAATGTTTTTCTTTCTTTGTGTTAGTATGTCAGGATTGTAATCTTGATAATTTGTTATAAATTGGCACTGTCAGCAGGATTACTTTCATGAAATCTGCTCAGAGAGGGAATGTATAATAACTGTCATTTGTTTATCTGTACAATGGTGATTTGTAGAATAGTTTTGAATTGTGTCGTCATCATTATTTCAATTTTTTAAAATGCATATTAGATGTCAAAAATAAACTCAGAGATTAAAAATGTTATGTAATCTTGGTTGCTTCTAATGTTTCAATGAATATCACAAATACACTAATCATTTCTTCAAGTACGATTATCCAAGTCCTCGTGCTTATGATGGAGTTCTTTTTATCCTAAACTGAATGTCTCTAAGTTGTTGAACAAACTATGCCAGCACTTTCCCCTTAGGGTCAACATAGATCTGTGGCACTAGCAAGCAGGATGGGTTAATATTCCCTCGGCAGCTGAATATTGTACAAGGCGGTGAGGGTTTATCGTTTTATCTGTAGCTTGTGGGCGTATAAGCAATGGCATAGCATTCTTTTAGGGGACAGCTACTGGAAGAGTTAAGAACAGGTATACTGGTGGAGTATAACATGCTGGAGAGGTTGTACGATGCATGGTTCCAACCTTCCTATTTAGCCCCATTCTGGATAGAACTTCGGACCTTTACATCACAATTATTACAAATTGATATCCCCTTCTCCCATAGGTTCTTCCTCCTTCCTCTTAGTATTCCATCTGCTACTATGCACCAAATGAAGATGTTTAGACACATAGGACCTAATTCATTAAGGAAAGTAAAGCAAAAGAAATGAGTAACTTTGCACCTTGGCAAAACCATGTTGCATTGGAGGGGGAATTAAATTTAAAATGTATGGACAGATTTAAAGTTGGGGAAGGGCATGTCCTAGATCAACTTTAAATTTCAGTGTAAAAATAAAGCTATCAAGTATTTGTGTGCTACATGAAAAAACAGCCAGTATTAACTTATGTGCAAAATAATAAACTCATTTGCAGCTTTTGCATTGTAACATGATGTTGTCCAGGAGAAAACTTACTCATCTTTTTGCCTTACTTTCCTTAATGAATCAGGCCCATAGTCTCTGCTGCCCTATGTCAAATTTCCACTGATTGGAAACAACCCCATGCTCCAACACTACTGACGATCATTACAAGTATTATTCACAACACATCTAGAGTGTACAACAAAGTGTGAGCACCATGGGCTTCCTACTTCTATATTCAAATTCCATTCTTTACGTGATGTTTATTCTCTTAGCACTATCCCACCTGGAACCATTCCCTTACCCTCTACTCCAGCCCTTTTCCCTTCCTTCTCTATTCAAATTCCATTTTGCTGCTTTTTTTATTTTATTCTTTCTTGTGGCCCGCCACACCGCCTCCTTCTCTGACGATATTGCCTAACCTCTTTCTTCCATTTTCTCTTTTTGTTTCTTTAGTAAATTTGATTCAGCGCCTATATTTTTCAGTTTTTCAGATAGACAGTTATTGTGTTTTTTGCACACACTCATGCCTACCTAAGCAGTTTGGTTATTCATTACGTAATTAACTGTTGTTTACCATTGACCTGTGCAAAAATAAAGTCTTTTTTTTTTAAAAAAAGGAACAAGTATACTGTGTTGAGCAGGAGCAGTGTGTCAGGGGGAAACACATGAAAAAGGCAGGTTTGAATGAATTGTGATACTAGTACAGGTGTTGAGTACCAATATGTTTTTTTCTGACCATATCCAAAAACCTTAGGAGGGCCTAGATTCAACTCCAGTGGGTAAATGTATCAAGCTGCAAATTTCCGGCGGGTTTGAAAAGTGGAGATGTTGCCTATAGCAACCAATCAGATTCTAGCTATCATTTTGTAGAATGCACTAAATAAATGATAATGCAAAATTGATTGTTTGCTATAGGCAACATCTCCACTTTTCAAACTCACCGGAAACTCGTTTCTTGAAACATATTTACCCCCAGGAAATCTTTATGGTCGAGTTGGAACTTTAGTCAAACTAGATAATTGATCAACTGTAAAAAAGTAGGTAAATAGACATATTAAGGAAAATACATCTAGTAATGCATAAGTCATTTATACATTTATATATTTTTTACATTAAAACAAATTAAACCACCAGAGAAGGGTGAATTAATTTGGATAATTCAGGAATTCAGTCAAATTTTATACAGTCACCGTGTTTTTTCATCAAATGAATCCCATTCAAAGTATAGTCCTTTCATATATTCATTTATGTAAACAGCCTTGTGAATTCCAGATAGTGCAGGGGTCAGGTGATATCATGTTGCTTTATTTTTCAATTGCAAAAATGTGACTTTTGAGATGAAATTCAATCAAATATATGTGACTTCATACAACTCTACTTACCACTCCGGCTTAAGAGTTTTGTTTTAAATGTCTCCCTCTGATACACTATAAGGTATATTATATAACTTTTAATAAACACAGCTATATTACATTACAAAAACATAGTCAATGTTTTTTGCGAGTCTGCAATCAGGCCTGAACATATGACAACTATACTGCAGCCCCATCGCCGACTGTCCCAGGCTCTAATTTTCAATAGCAATATATAATAAGTCTTTGAACTCCTCACCAAATTATCATTATACAGATACAGTACTTAAACATTTAAAGATGGAGCAGACATGATTAACTTTTATATAAGATGAGCTTACTGTGCCTTATGGAACAACTCATACATTTGGTTTAACTGAATCCCTTGCACCTAGCTGGCTTGGGTCAGTATGAAAATGTTATTATTATTATTATTATTATTATTATTATTATTATTGTAGATTTGTTAGGCACCACAGTGCTCCACAGTGCAGTACAGTAGGGAAAACAGTACAGACATAAAATAGGGACATATAAGGTAGACAAAATAAATGCAGACATGAAAACATAGGGTATGAAGGACCCTGCTTATTAGAGAGTTTACACTCTAAGTGAATGAGGGCACAGCTGAAACAAGAGAAGTGTTTCAGATTGGAGATTGGGATAATTGTGAGGGTGCATTAGTGTGAATAGTATTATTGAGAATAAGGTCACCTCTAAAAAAGAGATGGGTTTGCAAAGAACATCTAAAGATTTGAAGGCTGTGGGAAAGTCTGATTGAGCGTGGTAGCAAATTCCATAAGTCGGAAGCAGCACGGGAGAAGTCTTGTAGGCGGGAGTGAGAGGTGGTTACCAGAGATGAGACAAGGCGCAGGTCAGAGGTAGATCTAAGAGGGCGGGAGGGAGAGTATTTTGATATGACATTTGAGATGTATGCAGGCGTAGTATTGTTGAGGGCTTTGTAGGTAAGGGTGAGTAATTTGAATTTGATTCTGGAGGACACAGGGAGTTAGTGTAGGGATTTGCAAAGTGGTGCAACAGATGTGGAGCGGTGAGAGAGGAAAATCAGTCTTGTAGCAGCATTTAGCAAAGAGGTCAGGGGAAGAGATAAAGATTTGGGTGTCATCAGCATAGAGGTGGTATTTGAGGCCGAATGAGTGAATTAGTTCCCCAAGAGAAGAGGTGTACAATGAAAAATGTAAAGGGCCAAGAACAGAGCCTTGTGGGATCCCTACAGATAGTGGGAGTAGAGGGGAGGATGTGCCAGAGGTAGAAACACTAAAGGAGAGATTCGATAGGTAGGAAGTGAACCAGGAAAAAACTGTGTCATGAAGGCCAATGGAGTGAAGGGTGTTGTGATCAACAGTATCAAAAGCAGCAGAGAGGTCCAGGAGAATGAGTATGGAGAAATTACCATTAGATTTTGCAGCAAGTAGATCATTGGTCCCTTTTGTGAAAGCAGTTTCAGTTGTTAGGGGTGGAAGACTTTTGTACACTAATCACTCAAGTAGTTTGGAGGCAAAGAGGAGGAGAGAAATAGAATGGTAGTTGGAGAGGGAAGCTGGATCAAGAAATGGTTTCTTTAGTATAGGTGAGATGAGCGCATGTTTAATGGAGGATGGAAATGTGACAGTGGAGAGTGAAAAGCTGTGTTAGAGGTGGGCATGCATTGGTGGAGAGGGAGCGGAGTAGTACTCTGTCCATCTCAGTGCTATACTGCATGCAGCTTACTAGTTTAAGTAAAATATCCTCTTTTCACAGCAGTTCCAAGATGTATCACATGGAATGTTTGGCAGCAGTTGCCCTAGATAAGAGAAACACATTTAATGTAATCTTTAGTCCTTGATTACATGGTGCCTTTATAGTCTGTCTATCTAACTCTCTTTTCACTATAGGACTTACTTCCAGTTCATCCTAATATGAGTACATTTATTTAAAGCTTCCCTAATCAGAATAAAATAATACTGTCATTTCCTATGCAATTAAATTGTAGTTTTGCATGTGATGAGTTTTCTACAGTAAATATTTTATTACTTACTTTAATTTATTTAAATTGAGTAATATTTACAACTTTTGGATCTGAGGCACACCTTTTTATTATCTACAGCCCTCAATCAAGAAGATACAATAATTACTGTACATTAAATTAGAAGTTTCTAAACATGAACATATTTGACATAAATTAAATACAAATAAAGTTATCATGAAAAAAAGAGCAAAATTGACAAAACTGTTCCATGGACTATTCCCCTCAATGCACATTTTGGTACAACATTTCACACAGTTCTCAGAGATAATATGACTTTAAGTCTTCCATGCAGAATTCCCTCCTTACGATATATTTGTCTGCCCAGATTTTTCCCTTATTTGACCATATATTCCATATGTTATATTATCCCAACCACACTACAGAGCAGAATGAAGTGACAAGATTGTGAACTATAATTAATTACCACATTGTTGCACTACTACACAACAGCATATTATGTAGCAACATTCAATTTGGGTAAATTCCCTTGCAACTCTGCTCATCTCTAATTAATCTTTCAAGTACTCTTAATCACCTTGGAAAAAAATGCAAGATTTCAATCGTACTCATCAGCAACAACAAAACTTCATAATATTTAGTGAAACTGATTAAGCCTAACAATTTGCATGTTTTCCACTCAGTTTTAGATGTTAAACTGTATTTGCATATATCACAAATGTATGAGCTAAATGCAGAGCCGTAACTAGGGTGGTGCGGGCGGTGCCGTCGCCCCGGGCGCAAGCCCAAGAGGGCGCAGCAGCTGTTCGCTACCATCCCCTCCCCGCCGGCATAGTAAAAAAAAAATTACGGCAGTGTTAATAAAGTTTTTTTTTTTTTTTTAAAAAAAAGTCACCTGACCTCCCGGCAGTCTCCTTGCTCCCACTGAATGTCGGGCATCATGTCATCACGCCCGACGTAATTTTCAGTGAGGATTCAGCGAGGAGCACTGCTGGGGCAGATAGGAGCAGCAGTAGCGCAACTCAGGAGAAAGAAGAACAGAAGAGATAAAGGCGATGGAAAGGTAAGTGAAATTGTATTTATATTATGTGTGTGGACAGGCTATGTATTTGAAGTGTGTGTGGGCAAGCTATGTATTTGTAGTGTGTGGTTAAGCATTGTAAAGTACAAAAAAGAGCTTGTACTTTTGGGTGGAATGGTTTATGGTTCTCTCCTGTTCACTTAAGAAGTGTCTACTGTATGCTGTTTCACAGATCCTGAAAAAAGTCACAATGCCCCATTGTAAGCTGCTGCTAGCAGCAAAAGGGGCACCATGGTCCTGCTATCCCTCTAATGGCTTCAGTTTCTTCATCTATGCTAGCCATCCTGCTAGATTTAAATCCTGGGCGTGACAAGCTGCATTTGATTTTGAGTGCCGACTGTGCTGGAAGGATGCTTTATATTTTGCTGCTATGTTCTGTAGTGGGATTGAAAAGTGAGGGAGGGTCTGCCTCTGGGTGTTGCTTTGGCTGCTGCTCTCTGCATTAAGGTGTGTTCTGTTTTTGGGTGCAATATTTATATTTGGGAAGGGTTCTGCTTCAGGGTGCAAAGCTGTATAATTCGGGGTGATTTATAAAATGTATCTAATAATTTGTAATTATTTGAGTATTAAGTGCATAAAATATTACAATACCTATCGCTATATATTTTTTGCATACATATCAGAATTCTTTCAGTACATTTCTAGCCACACCCACACATTAGGTTGGCCACACCCACTTGTCATATGCCACTCCCACTTAGATGGGGGGCGCCGGTGCCCTGTCTCGCCCAGGGCACTAAAATGTCTAGTTACGGCACTGGCTAAATGTGACAGACATATAGTAATATGCACATGTTCACTTACAGCTGACACTGTACTGTACCAAAACTTGCCTTTATACATAAGCAACTGAGTGACAACATAAAAGCTATTTATGATGTAGCCAGTCACATTATCAGCCTTGTTGAAAACATTTAACAGAAGCCTATATTTAAAACTGATAGGACAGAATATGCATTGTCATTATTTAGATGGCTGTTTGTGTTATTTTATGGGAAGATAATTGTGAACAAATGATTGTTGTGATTGATTATTGTCTAACAATTGATAAATTTACATTTTAGGGGTAATTTTGCATTTGCTATATGTCAGTGCAGTCACTAATACAATATTAGACGTCAATCTATTTCTTGTCATATAAACAAGGTAATTTATTTTTTATTATATAATTGTTCCCTTTCTAATTGACCACTTCTCCACAGATGATTTAATAAATATACAGTCCTTGTTAAAAGCCCATCAAAATGACGGAAAAAAATAAGAGTGTTTTTTGAATGTTCATGCTGTTCTTTCATTAAGTGCTCAATACCAGGGACAGACCTTATGGCACCCAATGTGACTTTACTTTTGTGACAGCATTGATTGAATAGTTTGTCAGATGGCTGAGCCGCAAAATGCTTAGCATGGCAAAATTCACAAAAACTGTTCATGGGACCACAGTTACGAGAATTAATATTTGTTTCATTAAAGTGACCGACATCAAGAATGGTGTGGCATCTTGTTTGCTGACTTTGTAGGGATTGATGTGATGTTACCTCTGTCCTATTCGCTCCTCAATTTATTTTTTTGTGATGAGCAATTTGCTGAGGAGTCATATTTGCATGTCAATGATGATCACGTTTGCGTTCTCTTTGGTCATCAGTCATAGTTTGTCATCGGGCTTTATCCCCCTTCGCCCTTTGTCTTTTTGCTGCTTCTTGCAGTGTGATTACTCCCGCAGCAAACATTTGCTTTTTAAATGGCATCGCAGTTACACTTTGTGGCTTAAATTAACTGGTATATTCCTATTAATTTAACACTAAATGCAAATAAAGCGAATGGATAGAAAATCAATTCAATTTGGAACAGCAAAGGTTGTTAACTGCCACCCAAAAACCTTGAAGAAACCGAGCAAGAAAGCCCAAAAAATTAGGAAAATCTTTCCAGTAGGAATAGTTAAGTACACAAAAGAGTCATTTGCAAACATTTTACAAATTTGTTTTTGTGCTTTGTATTTATAAAATTGAGGAGCAGCGTTAACCTTTTAAATATATATAGATGTGCTTTTTTAATAATATATATCACATATCCTAAAATATAGGCTATAGGAGGTGATAAGGGTGAAAGAATGTGTGTTTAGTTGCACAATTTCTAATTAGCTTGAGAAGATTTCAGTAGACTTTCTCTCACATTGAGGTTGCAACATCGTTCGTTGTTGCTTGTGATGAGTTATACACAGTGCATATTCTTGTGTGATTATATCCTTTCTAATCAGCCACTCCACAGATAGAAATTCATTTAATGAAAATATGGGAACTTTTAATAATGTCATGAATGTAATGATATCTCCTAAAGTCTATGGTTTAGGATAGGTTAATACCTGAGTAGCCTGTTGATTACTTTTGGAAATTAATAATTGCATTTTGAATGGCCTGAAAAGATTAACATCTCACAATGAGAGCTCTAAAATGCAATATTGTTATTGCTTGTGATAAATTGTAACTAGTACATCCATCACTCCCTTTGATTAAATTAAAATTTGCTCTGAAAGGTAATTGATTGTGACAGACAGGGCTGGAGAGTTATACTGAGCATGTAGTCATTTGTGCATGTGCACAAGGTTTTATGAGATCTAGCCCACAATTTCTCTTTTTCTTGATTCTTGAGCTAGTATTACAAAATGGAGTTGGGGCATTCCGGATCATCATCATCACTTATCTATATAGTGGATCCAATGCACTTGCGTAGTGGTGTTTTCCAGCTGCCCAGATTGATTATGTACTTGCTTATGTTTTAAGGTGCGAATTTTTGGCAAATTATTATGAATTTTATGAATTTATAAATTTATGTGTATTTGTTCTAGCTTTTTGGTGTTTCCTGGTGCCATTTAGTATAAATAAGCCCTTGCATGTTCCATTTCCACCCCCCTGATGAAGTATGTGACCACAGCAAACTCATAGGTAATTTGAGTATTTTTTCAGAAGGGCTGGTTACGTACATAACAAGACAGCTAAACTGTTTTAAACTTCATTTATATATATATTTTCCTAAGCATGTACTATATAATGCATGTTTTTTAGTATTTAAGCTTTTCTTCTTGTTCATTTTATCTGGGTGCCCTATGAAGGAAAATTACTGAGAAGCATAACTCTATTTCCCAGTTAATGGTTAATATTTGTTATACTTGGTACGTATTCACTAGGCCAAGACCAAGTACAACCATTGTGTCATGATCCAGCACTCACCTAAGTCAATGTGATGAGCGTGTGACAAAGGGTTAAAAAAACATACACCTGGTCTGTTTAAAACTGATTAAAACTCTCCGTTGATCCCATGCACTAACTTTGCCTTACCAATTATTCCACCATCAAGTTTTTTTCTGAAGATCTGACACTCTTACTAATCTAATCACAAGTTGCTTTCATCAATGTTACCATAAACCAGGGGCGGATCTAGACTTTATGTTTAGGGGGGGGGGCGATTTTGCATAATCACGCCCCTCCTTTGCTCTGATTGGCTGGCCTGCGTTAACCCCGCCTTCTGTCCGCAATTGGCTCCGCCCCCTCCCGTTGTGGTCGCCGGCTGGGACCTAGCTTTTTGCTGCTAGGGGGGGCGAATGCCCCGATCGCCCCCCCTGGATCCGCCACTGCCATAAACCAAATGATCTCCCCTGATCCAGAGTTATCATAAACCAAATTATCTCCTATGTTTCAACTATGTAGCATTCTAAGTCTGACAAGAGAATTCATAAGAACACACAGAAACAAACTTATTAAGCGTAATTTAATATGGAAATTATATCCACAATGCTTAAGATGAAAAACAATTACAAAAATGACATACAAAGAAATAGTACAATAGTTTACTATAAAATAAAAAGGAGTAATCAGAAAAATTATAAACTCAAGAGTGATTAGATTTCTGCCTTCTGGGAGAGCAGGAATTCAATGGAACACTTCACAATAAGAAATTGACTCCCAAAAGTGAACAAAACTATTAGATTTACAGGACATTTTAAACATGCTTCAGGTGTCCACAGCCCCCATTCCTGTGGTGTCAGAACTAGAAAGTGTGTCAAAATTAGAGATGGGCGGGCTCGGTTCCCCGAGATCCGAATTCATCCGAATTTAGCCTACCCGAGTACAGAGCTGAGCACGCTCGGTACTCTCCCGCCCGTTCATATTCGAACTCGAGGCAAAACGTCATTGTGACGTATTCGTATTTCTGAGCTCGGTTTTCGCGAGATTTGAAAAGCATAAATACCAGCCTCCACAGCAATACATCGCCATTTGACAGAGGGAGAAAGCAGGGTTAGGTCACACAGGCTATATCAGCGCAGGGACAGAGCAGTAATTGGACACATTATTGTTTCTATTCAATACCCTTCTAATCTTAATACCAGTTGTTACAGCAGTAAGAGGAGGATAGAGGACGGTTTTTGATCAGTTTCTGGCACCCCAAGTGCTTTTGGTGTGTCCCCCATTCTTTTGCATTCATTTTTCTGTCTGTCAAAAGTCCTATTTGTCAGCAGTCTAAACAAATAATATTTAGCACTCCAAGTGCTTTTAGGGTGTTCCCCATTCTTTTGAATTCATTTTTCTGGCTGTCAAAAATCATATTTGTCAGCAGTCTAAAAAAAATAATATTGCGCACTCCAAGTGCCTTTGTGGTGTCCCCCATTCTTTTGCATTCATTTTTCTGGCTGTCAAAGGTCCTATTTGTCAGCAGTCTAAAAAAATAATATTTAGCACTCCAATGCTTTTGGGGTGTCCCATATTCCCCAGTGTTTTTCTGTAATTTTTCTGGCTGTCAAAAGTCATATTTGTCAGCAGTATCTAAAACAATTTGCAGCACTACAAGTGCTTTGGCCTCATAATGGATCCAAATTAGTCCACATATGAGCAGAATCAGCAACTAGGTTCTGTCACCAGTCCTGATGGTAATGTTCCCAGTACGTCATCTGGGAAAGGCGATGTCAAACTACACAGTCTTTTGAAATCAGGCAAAAAAACACACACCAAAAATTTTTTTATCGTGTTGAAGCGAAAAAGAAGTGTAACTGAGGAAAAGTTAACTGCCGATAAAAAAAAAATTGCCAACATGCCATTCTACACACGCAGCAGCAAAGAGAGAATAAGGCCTTCACCTTTCTCTATTAGTGGCAGATCCAAAAATGTTACCGAGCCTACAAGTGGTGCACAACTACTGTTACGCGTCAAAGCTGAGCTGCAAGATAACAGTAAGCCATTAGAGGATAATGTTTGCTCTGAATCAGAAATGACACCAATCCCTGTGGAGAGTCCATCCAACAGTGGGATGTCTAATCGTGAGCATTCTGTTAGTGTACACATAAAGAGGGACCCTTTCAGCAGTTCTGCTGATGTGTGCCTGAACAGCCCTAGTGTAGCTGGTGATACACAAATTGAGGATGCCACTTTGGAAATAGAAGAGGATGAGGGGGAGATTTGTGTAGGCGACGAGGGCACTAATGAGGATGTTGAAGAGGATCAGGTTGTTTGTGTAAGTCCTGCACCAGTGGCAGCAGTTCTGGCACGTGACAAGAAAAAGGCCATTGTCATGCCTGGCCATAAAACAAAAAAATACACTTCTTATATGTGGAATTATTTCTACCCCAATCCAGACAACAACTGTATAGCCATTTGTAGTGTATGTCAAGCCACAGTCAGTCGAGGGAGGGACCTTAACCATCTTGGAACCTCATCTATGTTACGCCATTTGATGAGAGTTCATGGCAAAGTGTTGGGAAAAGCTGAAAGTTCTTCCCAAAAAATTACAAGCACTCCATCATCAGCTAGGACCCTCCGCTCACCGACATCCCGAAGACTACAAAATACACCCACCACACCATCCTCATCAATATCCTCAGTAGCGCTCGGAGTTAGCCCTGCATCCCACTTATTAAGGCTGGATGACTGCTGCACTATTATTGATTCCTCTGAAGAAAGCGTTAGTCCCACTGCTGCTGCTGTTGCTGTTGCTGGGGGTGAATCGTCAGCCCAGAGGAAGGCCAAGAAAAAGAGCAGTCCTACATTTCAACAATTAACTGGGAAACAATCATTAGCTAGGGGAAGCAAATATGACAGCAGTCACCCAGTCGCCAATCGAATCACAGACGCCATGGCTGCCATGTTAGTGTTAGATCTGCGTCCAATATCCACAATAAACGCAGCTGGTTTTTCACAGTTAATTGAGGTTTTGTGTCCACGTTACAGAATTCCACCGCGACACCATTTTTCCCGTAAAGCTATTCCACAACTCTACCAAAAAGTGTGTACAAATGTAGATTTTGCCCACTGTCCACTTAACCACAGATATGTGGACAAGTGGAAGTGGGCAAACCAAAGACTATATGACTGTAACAGCCCACTGGGTTGGTCATTCACCTTCACCAGCAGGAACAGCAGCAGCATGTACACCACTACGTAACATTTGTCACAGGCAGGCCACTCTTTGTATCACCGGCTTCACTAACAGGCATACAGCTGACAATTTGTTATGCAAACTAAGAGATGTGATTGATATATGGCTTATACCACTTGGACTCTCCCCAGGATATGTAATTTCTGATAACGCCAACAATATAGTGCGAGCATTACAGCTGGGTGATTTCCAGCACATTCCCTGTTTTGCTCACACCATCAACTACGAAATAACCGTGAGGTGCAGGAGATGCTTTCGGTGGCCCGTAAGATTTCAGGCCATTTCAGGCATTCTGCCACAGCATGCAGGAGATTGCAGCAGCTCCAAGAGCAGTTTAACTTGCCCTGCCACCAACTTAAGCAAGAGGTGGTAACTAGGTGGAATTCCACCCTGTACATGCTTCAGAGGATGGAGGAACAGCGCAAAGCCATCCAAGCATATTGCACAAGCCATGACATTGGGAATGGAGGGGGCATGTATTTCACTCTTGCACAGTGGGGAATCCTTTCAGTGCAGTGCAAGGTGTTGAAACCATTTGAAGTTGTGACGTGTGAAGTGAGTGCAGATTCTGCTAGTTTGAGCGAAGTCATTCCTTTAATTAGACTATTGGAAAAGCAGCTTGAGAAACTGAAGGAGGAGATGAAAGCAAGCAATTCCGCAAAGTATGTTGGCCTTGTCGATCAAGTACTTAATTTGCTTCACAATGATCCTCGAGTTATTAAGATCTTGAACTCGGATCAGTACATTTTGGCCACTGTGCTTGATCCAAGGTTTAAGACCTACATTGAGTCTTTGCTTCAAAATGAACGAGATGTGAACTTTTGCAAAGAGCTATTGCTCAGCAAGTTGTCAGCTGAACTGGGCCTTGGTTTGACGACGTGTCCTCCTTCAGTTTCTCAAAAAAGAAGCAGGGAAGACGCAGAAGGCATACTAGAACAGTTTAACATCTGGGCTGATTTGAAGGATTTTTCTAAAAAATGTGTGACCTTGCCTATAACGCCATCCAATATGAGTATTAACATGCAAAGGATGGTGGAGGATTATTTTCAAGAGGTAATTGATATGGAAATGTCAGACAGTCCCTTTCCTTACTGGGAAGAAAATCAGGCAATTTGGAAACCCATGTACAAACTTGCTTTGCAATACTTAAGCTGCCCACCCTCCAGTGTGTACTCTGAACGAGTGTTCAGCACAGCAGGGAACTTAGTCAGTGATCGCCGTAGAAGGTTACTTCTCAAAAATGTGGAGAAAATGATGTTTATAAAAATGAACTACATCTTCCACGAGGAAGGCCTTCACCATCCAAGACATCCAAGCACTGACTGTTCTCTAATGGCGGATTCAAGCGGCGATGAATTGATAGTCTGTGATGATGACGTACACACTGATGAGGGTGAGGATGAAGCTGAAGATGATGACGATAACATCTTTTTAAAACTTTCTATGTAAGTGTAGGGTGCAATCTACCCCCAAAGAGGAAAGGGACTTGGGGCATTTCCATATCACGTACCGTCTTGAAAGGCTGCTTTTTGGGCAATTTCTCCTTAAGGGTAGGGTGTCATACAAAGAGTGACCCCAAACTGGCTTTGTCCATTTCTCTTAATATTGTACAGTCTTGAAAGGCTGAATTTTTGGGTATTTTATACAAGTGGAGGGGGGTCTAAAGAGACAGAAACCAAACTGGCTTTCTCCATTTCAATTAATATTTTACAGTCTATAACGGCTGAATTTTTTTGTATTTTATACAAGTGGAGGGGGCCTTGAGAGACAGAAAACAAATTGCCTTTGTCCATTTCTTTACATATTTAACTATAAGTGTAGGGTGTAATATACATCCAAAGACGATGGCTGCATTGCCAATATGCATAGATGGAGAGGAAGACAATCTGGTTTGTGTGTAGAATTAATGAAGGCCTACCAGGAATTAAACTGTTTTTTTGATCATTTATTAGCTTTACAACTACATTACTTATCAAAGAAACAGGTGGAGCACTAAATGTGTTTTTTTTATGACCAAAAACATTGATTTTTAAACAAAATAGCAAAACAAAACCAAACAAAAGCAAAACCAAAACATGCAATGGCGGTTTAGCAAAACCAAAACACGACAGTAATCCAGATCCAAAACCAAAACCAGAACATGGGGGTCAGTGAACATCTCTAGTCTAAATGCAAATTAGTTTCTTATGAATTATTTTCAAACCAGAGATTTTTACACTGGCCAAAGTTCTTACCAGAATGCCTTAGAAGCATGACATTACCTCTACACAACTGGTCATATATTTCCCTTCATTTACATATCAGACATGACTCCTTTAAATAAGATATTTAGACATTTTCCTGTGTTCTTATCTTCTTTCATTAAAACTTTTCCCAGCTGCTCTTCTGTCACTCCGTTGAAATGTCCTGAGATATTACAGAACCATGAAGAATGTGAGTGGTCTGCTTTTAAGATATTATTGAGGATATTGATGTAACCTTAAAGAGAGTTTACAAAAGATTTCAACTTGTATAACCCACCCGTGCCATAAATTGGTAATGGGCAATCATCTGTAACTATACATCTGGATATCTCTATCCATAAATACCTCAAGGCTAAAACAGAAGAATTTAGAAATATTCAAAGAGATAAAACAGTCAAAGATATAGTCTACCCCTTTCAGGTTTTAACCCCTGACTGGACGCAGAGTTCTTCTGAGCCACAACATGCTAATACTGGAAATGAAATTGCAAAAGCATATTTGCAGTTTTATAAGAATTGTAAGTAGCTTTCCTATAGTTTTGTAGGATTTTGTGAGGAAAATGCCCAGGTAGCGTATTGCTAAAGGGCACCATTGGATCAATACCATTAAAATGAATGTCCTACCCAGGTTGTTATACTTATTTCAAACCCTACCTGTTAAAATCCCAAACACCTTCCTGTGCTCTCTCTAGTCTCTTTGTGGCAAATTTGTGTGGAATGGTAAAACACCTAGACGTAACAGACTCTGTTTAGCTAAATCTAAACATTATGGGGGCTTAGACCTCCATTTATCAAATGCCGTCCCCGTGCCTCCTCGCTAAGCATGGGCGGACGTCTGCTTTCTTCTGAGCGCCACGTTGCTAAGCAACGGAGACGCTTCTTCCGGCGGCATGGTGCGCATGTGCGCCCGTCGCCATAGCAACGGGACGCGTCGTTGAGCTTCCTGTCGGCGGTCAGACGCGCTGACCACTGCCCACCAATGAGGGATTGCCACTTCCTATAAATAGCCTGCTCTGACACCACTAGGTTGCCAGAGCAACTAGTTATCTAGCCTCCAGCGTTACCTGTTATATTTATATATCCTGACTGATACCTGTTACCTAACTGACTCTCTCTGACCTCGCTCTTGGATCTTCCTTCTGTCCAGTATTGTATTCTCTGGTTTGACCTCGGCCTGTTGACTATTCTTCGCTTCCTGATTCGATACCTTATCTGCCCACCTGGTTCCTGACTCCAGCCTGACCACTAATATCTCCGCCATCTCTCAAGTAACTACCTGGGAGGGCCGCGACCTGCACGTCATTCGCCGCAAAGTCCAAACCTCCTTGCGGGGGTCCCTGGTGAAAACCGGCGGCGTGTTAGACCCTGCGCCTCCTTGTTTAGTTGTGCCAATACTTGCAGGTGCTGATACCTCCTTCGTGACACCATTTATTTGATAAATATTGTCATGCCACACAATTGTGCCAACTTATCTCTTGGCTGTCACCTTTAGGGGTAAAACAGTGGGTTGATATTGAAGAAGCGATTTCCTCAGAGATGGGATTGAAATTTTTTCCTTGCATTCTTAGGGGAGTCAGACCAGCCTCAGCCTACACTATCCCTTCTATTCGCTTCACCTTGGAGATATGGGTCAAACTGCACAAACGATATGAACTGGCTTCCTATACATCCCTACTCATTTTGCAATGGAGACATCCTCAGTTTCCAATGGGCTGAATTAGGGCTTTGGAAGAGGGTGGGACTAGACCAGTTCTTTCACCTGTTGGGTGAGCACGCATCGCGATCCTTTGCGGATTTGAGCGAGAAATATGATTCTGATCTCCCAATTAACCTATACTTCCACTATATTCAACTAAATAGCTTCATGAAAGCCCAGACACAATCATCTAAGCTTCATCCCCCAATGCCCCTTGAACGCCATTGCATTTATAACCTGGGGTGATATGGCTATATCTCGATTCTGTATAGTTCCCTAGTTCCCTCCTGTCCTCCTCATTTCTCATCCCTCATCATCCCCTCCCGCGGAACCCCTTGAACGGGCGTTGAAGCATGATCTCGGGGTAGAGCTGGACGAGGCGTGGTGGTCGCTCAATTGGCAACGGGTAGCAGGGTTTTCTATCAACATAGCCGTTCTTGAAAATACTTACAAAATATATAGATGGTACATGGTTGGGCAGCAAGGTGGTGTAGTGGTTAGCACTTCTGCCTTACATCACTGGGGTCATCAGTTCAATTCCCGACCATGGCCTTATCTGTGAGGAGTTTGTATGTTCTTCTTGTGTTTGCGTGGGTTTCCTCTGGGTGCTCCGGTTTCCTCCCATACTCCAAAAACATACTTCTTGTCATTTATATTTAAAGTATTTAATGACCAGTATTGTTATTACTTGCTGTTATAAATAAAAAGTAAAAAAAAAGACTAGAAAACAGCAACACTTTCAGAGAAAGCTGAGTAGTTTTAAAAGCCCTGGGGGTGAGCTGCATCCTAGGAGAGTTTGTTGGGAGGGAGCCTTCACAGCTTCAAGCCTTACACAAGGATTATGGCTTGCTGAAACTCATATAGACAAATATAATTCAGTTTCCAAAATGCAACTTAAAATCAATAACAGTACTGATCAACCATGCATTCCTCAATAGCATGATGAAGGGCAGCTTATGTGTCAAATAAAGCACTCTGCCACACAGAGAAGTTGAGGAAATGAGTATAAGCTCAACGAATATGCTGGACATAGGCCTGTTTGGTATCAATAAGTTGGCAAATTAATGTATCTATTAATGGATCTATTAATAATAAAATTGGGTCTGTGTGACATGCCACAGGAAAGTTGGGTCACATAGTAGAATTGGGGAGTAAATCAGGTAACATGCAAATGGTGATTGTAAACAGTGTCAGAGACCACTACTCCTGGGGGTACATGTATCAAGGTGCGATTTTGCAAATCCAGCGATTTTTCTCGGAGAGTTGAAACTCACAGATGTATGAACCTGAGATTTCTGGTATTAGGCAAACTCAGCTGAGTTTGCTTTAAAAATCGATACATACAACACGCTGCATTCTAGCACTGTGATTAGTAAACACATCACTGTTATACTGTCAGACTATACAGCCGGAGGTCCCGGCAGCTGTCAAAAGAGTGAAAAATAGATAAAAGTTTTTGGAAAAAAAAGCATGGGGCCCCACCGCCTGAGCACTATTAACCCTAGTGTTGCCAGCCTACTGATGGTTACGTTAAAATCGGGGGAAAATTTTGCATGGGATCCCCCGATTTTCACTTAACTAGCACTAGGCAAACCAGTCGGGGTGGGAGCCACTATAGCAAGGGGACACCCAGCAGGGAATCCCCTGCCATAATGACAAACCAACCCCAGGCTGTTCAGCACTGGACTGGATTTCCTAGGGGGTGGGGTCTCACTAAACACCCTCATTTATACACATAATTTTATTAAAAATAATAACTCCCCAAAATACTCACCAGTGATGTTTTCATCTGTCGTCAGCAGCTTTTAATCCTAAAATGAGTGTAAACCAAGTCCCAATTAAATTTGTATCCAAAGTCCGGCTTGACTATGTACAAAATAAACTTGTATCCAAATGTCCTGCTTGTAAATGTCCCAAATTAATTTGTAATTCCAGTAGTCCATGCTTGGAAAATTCTTAATTTCTTATGGCCAGGAGGGCCCCCTTGTTGATTGAAGTCTTTTTATCTTCAGCCTGAAGGACCTCATATTTGTAAGATCCAATCCGGAACATGCTTGTTTACAAAAAATAAAAAAAGATGACAGACACCGCAAACAGCTTCTACACTGTAGAAGCTCCGATTTTCGCAATGAGCTTAGCTCTTGCCCGAGGTCTGGAAATACAAATTAAATTGGGACATTTACAAGCAGGACTTTTGGATACAAAATTACCCCACGTTTTTTTTTTTTTAAACTTTTATCTATTTTTAACACTTTTGACAGCTGTCGGGACCTGGCTCTATAGGCAGTGTAACAGTGATGTGTTTACTAATCTCACAGCTAGATAAGGACAACACGGGAGAGTTAGCTAAACACGGGAGTGTTTTACATCGCTTAAAAAAAAGCGCCAAAGATGACCAGATATTTGGAAGATCAGGGTAAAAATCACAGGTTAATACATTTGATGACTTTTGGACTAAAATAGTGGGTTATCACCCGCGATTTGCCGTGATTTTAACACACTGAAAAAATTGGACCTTGAATCATTTACCCCCTGGTGGTACGGTAAGGCGTAAAGGTGTCTTTAAAAAGCTGAGACCAGTTTCAAGAAATTGTCAGTCTTTTGGGAAATCAATCATCATTGATAAGCTGTTCATCTTCATGCTAATTTTCCTTGGCTCAGAATATACCACTTATCTGTAGGATATACTCTGAATTTTACCCCTTTATTTTGCAACTTTTTATTTGTATGTCAATTGTTTAATTTTTTTCTTTATATAACCTGTAAGTATTGTACTTTTTGTATATTAAATCAAAAACTTAATACCTGATGTCCTTATTGCTCTAAATGAATTCACTACCTGTCTAGAAGAGATAGATTGCTTGACCATGCTAAACCTGAGGTGTAAATTGTGAATACATTTGTAAACCAAGCCAAGTGTGTGCCTGCATGTACATTTGTGTCATAGAGCATTGAGAGGTTAAGTGTTAAACCTTTGATTGCTGGTGTGTGTCTTGCTAACTGTGTGCAACAAGGAGTGCTCATTGTGTGTCAGTGTGAGACAGTATATTGGGGTGCTATTCCTTATTTAATAGGTGGTGGCAAACTGAAGTGGGTGTAGTTGTGTGAGCGCTGCTTGGGGCGATTCAGCTAAATCTGTAACCTGTTTGATAGGTGAGGGGAAGATTGAGTGCTGGAATCATGTGTAACCCCATACAGTAAACACTTCCAAGTGCGAAAAGTGCGGGTTGTGACTAGTAAAGGCAGTTAGGACAAATTAGAGGTGATGTGTTGTTTGACAGTGTGAATATATGATAAGATATTACATTTGGGAGTACCTAGAGGGGGCTATTCGTGACATATAATTTAGTAATATTCACTATTTTAGACACTGTTATTCTTTTATCTTTGTAGACTTGCTAAACCTGGAAAAACAGTAGGTGCTCTGGAAGGCTATTGCCTCTTTTTGAGAAGGGAGTGAGTTAAACTGAGGTGTACGTAAAAATCAGACTGGAAATCCTTAAAGAAATGTCATAGCTTACTAGTAGTTATGGTTGACACAAAAGTGGGATTTTTTTTTTAAAAAAAGTGATTTTGCACTAGTTCAATGTCCATTCAGTTATTTTGGACTTAACACATATAATGGTATTAATGCTCATGGTCAGGGTTAGCATGTGGAGAGTTAGGGGCCTAGTTTCTTTTTTTTCAGTAACAAGCTCTGGACTGTAAGAACCACACATTTTACTAACTGATTACAATATCATAGAAGCTGAGGTATTTTGTTTTAAAGTGAGAATTACAGACTATACGTTGAGTTGTACAATCTTGTCAGGAGATGGTCATCATAGTTATATGTCAATGAGGCTTTTAATTTATATTTTGAGTAAAAGCAATTCCATATTTAATTATCACAGATCCCTTATTATTTTTACCATTACCATTACTTACCCACATTCACTTTTCTCTCATTGTTAATAAACACATCATTAATTGTATTGTTATTGTGTATCATGGCCGTGGGTGAGACAGGCATGGGATTTCAGGGATTGACCACTGGCAGGCCAACACTCGCCTGCTACCTGAAGAGGAAGAAACGAAAGACATATCTGGGTGCAGGGACTGATGACATCAAGAGTAATTGAATATTTATTCACCACCTTACACCTCCTACTTACTGCCAATGTTTATGTGTTTGTGTATATGTGCACTATTCATTTTGACACAGAAACAAACCTCATTCTCACTTATGATATTAAATAGTTTAAAGTTTGTATTTCTAGATGTTTTCAGAAGAGAACAGTAATGAAGGTAAGTGCTTCCTTGTGTCACACACCAAACCCTCCGGTCGACTTACTGGGGTCAGGTGCGCAGCCTGGGGGTATATTTACTAAACAGCGGATTTAAAAAAGTGGAGATGTTTCCTATAGCAACCAATCAGATTCTAGTTAGCATTTATTTAGTACATTCTACAAAATGACAGCTAGAATCTGATTGGCTGGTATAGGCAACATATCAATGTCTATTCTTCAGTTACTGGTATCCAGTGTCATATGCCTCTCAGCAAATCCTGGTATACGGTATCCATGTCTATTCCTTAATTACTGGTATCAGTGTCATATGCTTCTCACCTAATCCTGGTATCCTATATTCATTCCTATGCTAAAGATCCTGGTATCCAGCACTACTTGCTTCTCAGCTAATCCTGTTATTGTGTCACTCCTTGTCAGCTATAACATCTTTTCTTGTCAGTCTCACCTGGTAGCCATCCGGAGGACCGCGACCTGTGGGGTGAAGCAGCGAAGCCCAAACATTCTTTTGAGGGTCCATGGCAAAAACCTTAATCTTGGTAGACTCCTCACCTCTATAGTGGGTGATCAAACCAGGCAGACTGCAAAAAGTTCAATTGTCCCTGAGAATTCTGTGACAGTTCTTCTATAGCAGCCCATTCATTTAAAGCTTAATATAACTACTAGTACTTTGTTACCCCAGGACTTGTGCACAGTCAAAAGGTGTTAACTAATATGGTTGATGGACAACCATCCAGTGGAGGGAAAACTGTAGTGAACAGGCCAAGGTCAGACACAAGAAAACAACAAAGGTCATAATTCAAGATATATGCTAGGCTTAAAAGTAGGGACAGCAGCAACAAACAGGCAGCAAGGCACAGAACTAGGAATCAGAGAATAATTTCAAATCCATATCAACGTGCTGTATTCTGTATGTTGTGGTTTCAACTGGAAGCAATCATTTAACTCAATTGAGTTCTTAACACAATGGACCCTCAAATTGACACGGATTGTTCCAAGGATCCTCTGTCTTCTCCTGACCTTGACTTGTTAGATGGATTTGCTCTCATATCTCTGACTTCTGGCTTGTTTGATAGGAACTGTTGATTTCTCCTGCTCATGACCTAGGCCTGTCTGTTACTCTGCATTATCCCTTTCCTGTCAAGCTCTGAGTTTTGCTTGTAAAATCCTGGTTGCTCACTACCTGCTACTGTGTGCTGTTCACTTCATGAGACAAGTGCCAGATCATTCCGCATTAATCCCTGCCTCTCTGGCTTTGAGTTCTGAAAATAATATCCTGGTTGCTCACTACCACCTATTGTGTTCTGTCCACTCCACCAGGGCAAATGCAAGATCAATAACTGCTACTACCCGAGTAAGTCCTGGGGGTAACTGAGTACTGTGGAACATAAGAAGTTCCTTGGAAAGGGGGCTGCTATAGGTGAACATCTCGCAAAGCGGTTCTAGCAGTTGAGTATCTCACACTTTTCTGCCCATAACACAATACCAAAGTGTGTATTTGTTGTTTATAGTTGTTATGCCTGCATCTATCATTTAAAACATAATACTGTGAAGATTTTTGTTATATATATTTACATAGAAATAAAAACTTGGAAAAAGGTCAATATGACTAAACCACTCCTGACCTATTCATCTATTTCCATAAGTGATCTAGCTCTTTAAAAGTCTACACTGTTTTCAATTCAGTGATGCTTTGCAATGCCTATATAATGTTATTGGAGCCAAATATGCCACAGATAGTTAGTGGGTGTTCAGCAAACACACCTGTGTATTACACCACTCAGTAACCTAACAAAGGAACATATAAATGTATTTATACTAGAGATGCTCAGGCTCAGTTCCTCTGGAACTGAACACACCCAAACTTATGGTATCTTAGTACCAAGCCGAGTACTTTCACGCTTTTTCAGAATCAAAAACGAGGCAAAACATCATCGTTATGTCGTTGGATCTCGCAAGTATTGGAATCTATAAATACCGCCCTCCACGGCGATCTAGCGCCATTTGAGAGAGGGATACAGAAGGGGTAATACAGAGTGTAGAGCAGTTGGACAGGCAAAGTTATAGAATTGAAAGAGGAGGGTGGTAGCAGAGTTCAACAAAGTAATCAGTGACATTCAGGAGAGCTCTATTGCTAATTCTCATTGCAGAAAATACAAATAATAGTGCTTACAGGGTTGATGTAATTATGCAGTCCAATTCTACTGTGTTATATAGGTAACAAGCAGAAAGGAGAGCTCCAGTGTTAAATCTCATTGCAGAAAAATACAAATAATAGTGCTTACAGTGTTGATGTAATTCTGAAGTCCAATTCTACTATGTTATATAGGTAACACACAAAAAGGAGAACTGCATCGGTAATTCTCATTGCAGAAAAATACAAATTATAGTGCTGTCAGGGTTGGTGTAATTCTGCAGTGAAATAGGTAACACACTAAAAGGAGAGCTGTGTTGGTAATTCTCATTGCAGAAAAATACAAATCCTAGTGCTGTCAGGGTTGGTGTAATTCTGCAGTCAAATTCTATTGTGTTATATAGGTAACACAAAAGGAGAGCTGCGTTGCTAATTGTCATTGCTGAAATACAAATACTAGTCCTTGCAGGCTTTTCTTCTGAATTTACACCAAAAAGTGTACGGTGTTATATACACCCAAAGAGAAGAGCTCCATTGCTCCATTGCTAATTGTCATTGCTGCAATACAAATACTAGTCTCTGCAGGCTTTTCTTCTGAATTTGCACCAAAAAGTGTACGGTGTTATATACACCCAAAGAGAAGAGCTCCATTGCTGAAATACAAATACTAGTCCTTGCAGGCTTTTCTTCTGAATTTACACCAAAAAGTGTACGGTGTTATATACACCCAAAGAGAAAAGCTCCATTGCTCCATTGCTAATTGTCATTGCTGCAATACAATTACTAGTCTCTGCAGGCTTTTCTTCTGAATTTGCACCAGAAAGTGTACGGTGTTATATACACCCAAAGAGAAGAGCTCCATTGCTGAAATACAAATACTAGTCCTTGCAGGCTTTTCTTCTGAATTTGCAACAAAAAGTGTACGGTGCGAGAGAAGTAGTGTCGGTGCGAAACCGAACTTCCAATTTGTACATTTCGCAGTAGCGCATTCTGGATGCGAGGAGTCCTGCCCCACTTCCTCCACTAGACCACAGGGGAGTGCCATGGAGTGTAGCACTCCTATTCTAACACCCCCCTTCCCCTCGCCTAGTGATGTCTCCGGGCACAAAGAAAAAACATGTTACTTTATCAAACATTTCTAGATAAAGTCTCCCTGTAACCAGAAAACAAGGATTAGTTAAACAAAACAAGCATATGCTGAAATAAATCAACAATTCAATTAAGTATATTCCAGTCCACATTTTCTTAGGAACACAATTAGCAGGTTTGATGTCAGTCCCTTTGTTAACATGTCTGCTGGAATATCCTCACTAACTATATAACTCACACTGACAGACTTCTTCTCCACTAAATCACGAATGAAGTGGTGTTTATGGCAATGTGTTTTGACCGTCCATAGTGTTTTGTGCTTGAAGACAGATCAATTGCTCCACGGTTATCACACTCAATGTTTATGGTCTCACTCTGACAAAGAAGACCGTGTTCGCACAAAGTCTCCATTAGCAATAAAGCTTTTTTTGCATTTTTATGTGAGCGCTATCATCCCCACCGGATCTCCAATCAGCATCACAGAAAGTCTCTAAAATTGAATTTTTGGTTTTGGTAGATCCCAGCCTTAAAGAACTCGTATCTTTCAAGGATCTTAGGATTTTTTTTGACTGCAATCCAGTGTTGTCTTCCAGGATTGATAGCAAATTGACTCATACGGCTCACTGCATGTGTGATGCTGGGACGAGTTCCAATACTTGCATATATTAAGCTACCAACATCGCTTTGGTAAGGAATTTGACTCATTACCTCTATCACTTTGCTGCTTGTTGGTGACATTGCTCTTTTCATTTTCAAGCTTTTATCAACAGGAGTGTTCACAGGTTTTGCATCAAACATTCTATACTTGTTAAGTATATTCTCAATGTATGTCTGTTGATCAACTGTATCAGTCCCATTATTCAGATTTTGTACATTCCACATCCCTTATAACTAGAGATGCTCACTGACCCACGTGAAGTGGTTTTGGTTCTAGATCTGGATTAGCTTTGTGTTTTGGTTTTGGTAAAACCACCCTCGTGTGTTTTGGTTTTGGTTTTTGATCTGTATTTTTTTATGAAAATTGCTAAAATATGCTAAAATCACATAATTTTGCTCTTTTTTTGATCCTACATTATTATTAAACTCAATAGTAATTTCAAGTAATTTGCAATCAGTTTTGACCACCTCACAGGTCACATTATTATTTTCATACGCTTTCGGACAAATACTGCAGCGACCTGGCTGAATGCTAAGCGACAGAGCAATGACTCAAACACATGGCAGTTCCTAACACATCTAGGAAACAATGGAACCCAGCATTGATAGAAAAGAAAAGTTGTGCAAGATGGAATTGTCCTTGGGCCTTAAGCCACCTAAGGTAACAGTGCTGTTAATTAACTCTACTGTGGCGAGATGTTGTTGTCATCATTCTCAGCCTCATCCTCACCCTCATCAGTGTGTACATCATCCTTACACATTATTAATTCATCATCGCTGGAATCCACCATTACAGAAGCCCAATTCCAAAGTAGCATCCTCAATTGGTGTATCACCGGCTACACTCGGGTTGTTCAGGCACACATCTGCAGAAATGCTGAAAGGGGCCTTCTTTATGGGTACACTATCAGAATGGTCACGATTGCACATAGCATTCGTGTCATTTCTGAATCTGAACATACAGTTTTCTTCCAGCTCTGCTTTTACATGTAAAAGTATTTGGGCACCACTTTTGGAGTTTGAATGACAAGGTCTTGCTTGATCACGAATGACCTTACAAGAAGTTGCCTCCGTAACAATTGCAGGACTCACACTCATAGAGAAAGGTGACGGCCTCATTCTTTCTTTGCTACTGCATGTGTAGAATGGCAAGTTGGCAATTAAATTTTTTTTTGCAGATAACTTTCCCTGGATTACAGCTCTTTTTTTCTTGACCAAGGTAAAAGGTGTTTTTTTACATTTTTGTTTCCCTGACTTAAAAACACTATGTACTTTTACATAGGCTTTATCAGATGACGTACAGGGATTACTATCTTCATGACTGGTGGCAGCAGCTGCTTGGTGCTCCTGCTCTTCTGTGTACTGCTGCAAATCCATTTTGATAACACCGTACACTCTGACTGCAAATTCAGAAGAAAAGCCTGCAAGGCCTAGTATTTGTATTTCAGCTATGATAATTAGCAATGGAGCAATGGAGCTCTTCTCTTTGTGTGTAACCTATATAACACCATACAATTTGACTGCAAAGTCTGAAGAAAAGCCTGCCAGGCCTAGTATTTGTATTACAGCGATGACAATTAACAATGGAGCTCTTCTCTTTGTTTGTAACCTATATAACACCATACAATTTGACTGCAAAGTCTGAAGAAAAGCCTGCCAGGCCTAGTATTTGTATTTCAGCCATGCCAATTAGAAATGGCGCAATGGAGCTGTTCTCTTTGTTTGCAACCTATATAACACCATACAATTTGACTGCAAGGTCTGAAGAAAAGCCTGCCAGGCCTAGTATTTGTATTTCAGCCATGCCAATTAGAAATGGCGCAATGGAGCTGTTCTCTTTGTTTGCAACCTATATAACACTGTACAATTTGACAAAAAGTCTGAAGAAAAGCCTGCTAGGTCTAGTATTTGTATTTCAGCCATGACAATTAGCAATGGAGTTCTTCTCTTTGTTTGTAAACTATATGACACTGTACAATTTGACTGCAAAGTCGGAACAAAAGCCTGCAAGGCCTAGTATTTATATTTCAGCAATGACAATTAGCACTGGAGCTCTTTGTGTGTTACCTATATAACACAGTAGAATTTGACTGCAGAATTACACCAACCCTGCCAGCACTAGTATTTGTATTTTTCTGCAATGAGAATTACCAATGGAGCTCTCCTCTTTGTGTGTTACCTATGTAACACAGTAGAATTTGACTGAAGAATTACACCAACCCTGCTAGGACTAGTATTTGTATATTTCCGCAATGAGAATTACCAATGGAGCTCTGCTCTTTGTGTGTTACCTACCTTAGCAATGGAGCAATGGAGCTCTCCTGAATGTCACTGTAAACTTTGTTGAACACTGCTACCCCCTCGTCTTTCAATTTGGCTGTCCAACTGCTCTACACACTGTGCTACCCCTTCTGTGTCCCTCTTTCAAATGGCGCTAGATCGCAGTGAAAGGCAGTATTTATAGATTTCAAAAGTCGCGAGATCCGAGATCTGATGATGTTGTGCCTTGTTTTCGATTCCGAAAAAAGCGCGAAAGTACCGAGCCGGCTTGGCTCGGTACTCGGATCCCCTAAGTTCAGGTGTGTTCAGTTCTTGAGGAACTGAGCCTGAACATCTCTACTCATAACTTGTTTGCAGGTCCTAGATCTTTTAATCTGAACTTTTTATTTCAACAGATGCCTCACACTGGTGATGTGTCTCTTGGCCTGCTAGCAATAGATCATCTGTATACACCACTATGATGAACAACTTTTCCTCTATAGTTTTGAAATACAAACAATGATCAGTCTCTGCTCAAATAAAGTCCATGGTTAGCAGCACAGCATCCAGTTTCATATGCCAAGACTGACCGCTTTGTTTAAGACCCTATAGGGATATCTGTAGGAGGCAGACTTTTCCCTCTTAGAATTAGAGATGAGCGCACTCGGATTTCTGAAATCCGAGCCCACCCGAACGTTGCCGATCCGAGTCGGATCCGAGACAGATCCGGGTATTGGCGCCAAATTCAAATCTGAAACTGAGGCTCTGACTCATAATCCCGTTGTCGGATCTCGCGATACTCAGATCCTATAAATTCCCCGCTAGTCGCCGCCATCTTCACTCGGGCATTGATCAGGGTAGAGGGAGGGTGTGTTAGGTGGTCCTCTGTCCTGGTAGATCTCGTGCTGTGCTGTTTAGTTCTGTGCTGTGCTGTTTAGTTCTGTGCTGTGCTGTGCTGTGTTCTGCAGTATCAGTCCAGTGGTGCTGTGTGCTGTGCTCTGTCCTTCTGAGGTCAGTGGTGCTGCTGGGTCCTGTGCTGTGTCCTGTTCAGTCCAGTGGTGCTGTGTCCTGTGCTCTGTGCTTCTAAGGGCATAGTTATTTCCCCATTATTCCCAAGTTTTTAAAAAATAAAAAAAAAGTAAAAAAAAATTAAAAAAAAAAAATGTTAAAAAAAATATATAATTATAACCAAATTTACAAAACCAATCCAGCAGTATAAGCCCATTGGTACTGCAATATTACCAAATTCACACATTCAGCAGTAAAAGTCCAGTGGTACTGCAATATTACAAAGTTCCCACATTCTGCAGTATCAGTCCAGTGGTGCTGTGTCCTGTGCTCGGTCCTGCTGAGTTCCGTAGTGCTGCTGGGTCCTGTGCTGTGTCCTGTTCAGTCCAGTGGTGCTGTGTCCTGTGCTCTGTGCTTCTAAGGGCATAGTTATTTCCCCATTATTCCCAAGTTTTTAAAAATTAAAAAAAAAATTATAAAAAATATTAAAATAAAAAATTTAAAAAAAAAGTAATTATAACCAAATTTGCAAAACCAATCCAGCAGTATAAGTCCATTGGTACTGCAATATTACCAAGTTCACACATTCTGCAGTATCTTGTGCTACATATAATGAAGACCAAAAATTTGGAGGATAAAGTAGGGAAAGATCAAGACCCACTTCCTCCTAATGCTGAAGCTGCTGCCACTAGTCATGACATAGACGATGAAATGCCATCAACGTCGTCTTCCAAGCCCGATGCCCAATGTCGTAGTAACGGGCATGTAAAATCCAAAAAGCCCAAGTTAAGAAAAAGTAGCAAAAAGAGAAACTTAAAATCATCTGAGGAGAAACGTAAAGTTGCCAATATGCCATTTACGACACGGAGTGGCAAGGAACGGCTTAGGCCCTGGCCCGTGTTCATGACTAGTGGTTCAGCTTCACCCACGGATCTTATCCCTCCTTCTCCCCCCCGCTACAAAAAATTAAAGAGAGTTATGCTGTCAGCAACAAAACAGCAAACAACTCTGCCTTCTAAAGAGAAATTATCACAAATCCTCAAGGCGAGTCCAAGGGTGTTGGTGGTTGTCAAGCCTGACCTTCCCATCACTGTACGGGAAGAGGTGGCTCGGGAGGAGCCTATTGATGATGTAGCTGGCACTGTGGAGGAACTTGATGATGAGGATGGTGATGTGGTTATTGTAAATTAGACACTAGGGGGGGAAACAGCTGATGTCCATGGGATGAAAAAGCCCATCGTCATGCCTGGTCAGAAGACCAAAAAATGCACCTCTTCTGTCTGGAGTTATTTTTATCCAAATCCAGACAACCAATGTATGGCCATATGTAGCTTATGTAAAGCTCAAAAAAGCAGGGGTAAGGATCTTGCCCACCTAGGAACATCCTCCCTTATACGTCACCTGAATAACCTTCATAGTTCAGTGGTTAGTTCAGGAACTGGGGCTAGGACCCTCATTGGTACAGGGACACCTAAATCCCGTGGTCCAGTTGGATACACACCAGCAACACCCTCCTCGTCAACTTCCTCCACAATCTCCATCAGATTCAGTCCTGCAGCCCAAGTCAGCAGCCAGACTGAGTCCTCCTCAATACGGGATTCATCCGAGGAATCCTGCAGCGGTACGCCTACTACTGCCACTGCTGCTGTTGCTGCTGTTAGTCGGTCATCTTCCCAGAGGGGAAGTCGTAAGACCGCTAAGTCTTTCACAAAACAATTGACCATCCAACAGTCGTTTGCCATGACCACCAAATACGATAGTAGTCACCCTATTGCAAAGCGTATAACTGCGGCTGTAACTGCAATGTTGGTGTTAGACGTGCGCCCGGTGTCCGCCATCAGTGGAGTGTGATTTAGAGGGTTTCTGGAGGTATTGTGTCCCCGGTACCAAATCCCGTCGAGATTCCACTTCACTAGGCAGGCGATACCAAAAATGTACAGAGAAGTACGATCAAGTGTCTTCAGTGCTCTAAAAAATGCAGTTGTACCCACTGTCCACTTAACCACGGACATGTGGACAAGTGGTTCTGGGTAAACGAAGGACTATATGACTGTGACAGCCCACTGGGTAGATGCATCCCCTTCCGCAGCAACAGCAACAGCTGCATCAGTAGCAGCATCTACAAAATGGCTGCTCGTGCAAAGGCAGGCAACATTGTGTATTACAGGCTTTAATAAGAGGCACAACGCTGACAACATATTAGAGAAACTGAGGGAAATTATCTCCCAGTGGCTTACCCCACTTAGACTCTCATGGTGATTTGTGGTGTCAGACAATGCCAGTAACATTGTGCGGGCATTAAATATGGGCAATTTCCAGCACGTCCCATGTTTTGCCCACACCATTAATTTGGTGGTGCAGCATTACCTCAAGAGTGACAGGGGTGTGCAGGAGATGCTTGCGGTGGCGCGCAAAATTGCTGGACACTTTCGGCATTCAGCCAGTGCCTACCGCAGACTAGAGGCACATCAAAAAAGCATGAACCTGCCCTGCCATCACCTCAAACAAGAGGTTGTGACGCGCTGGAACTCCACCCTCTATATGCTGCAGAGGATGGAGGAGCAGCAAAAGGCCATTCAGGCCTACACAGCCACCTACGACATAGGCAAAGGAGTGGGGATGCGCCTCAGTCAAGCGCAGTGGAGACTGATTTCCGTGTTGTGCAAGGTTCTGCAGCCATTTGAACTTGCCACACGAGAAGTTAGTTCCGACACTGCCAGCTTGAGTCAGGTCATTCCCCTGATCAGGCTGTTGCAGAAGCAGCTAGAGAAAGTGAGGGAGGAGCTGGTAAGCCATTGCGATTACACCAAGCATGTAGCTCTTGTGGATGTAGCCCTTCGTACGCTTTGCCAGGATCCGAGGGTGGTCACTCTTTTAAAGTCAGAGGAATACATTCTGGCCACCGTGCTCGATCCTCGGTTTAAAGCGTATGTTGTGTCTCTGTTACCGGCGGACACAAGTCTACAGCGGTGCAAAGACCTGCTGGTCAGGAGATTGTCCTCTGAAGAGGACCGTGACATGCCAACAGCTCCACCCTCATTTTCTTCCACATCTATGGCTGCGAGGAAAAAGCTCAGTTTTCCCAAAAGAGGCGCTGGCGGGGATGCTGATAACATCTGGTCCGGACTGAAGGACCTGCCAACCATTGCAGACATGTCTACTGTCGCTGCATTGGATGCTGTCACAATAGAAAAAATTGTGGATGATTACTTTGCTGACACCATCCAAGTAGACATGTCAGACAGTCCATATTGTTACTGGCAGGAAAAAAAGGCAGTTTGGAAGCCCCTGTACAAACTGGCTCTATTTTACCTGAGTTGTCCCCACTCCAGTGTGTACTCGGAAAGAGTTTTTAGTGCAGCGGGGAACCTGGTCAGTGAGCGGCGAAGGAGGTTGCTTCCTCATAACGTTGAAAAAATGATGTTTATAAAAATGAATAATCAATTCCTCAATGAAGTACAGCACTGCCCTCCAGATAGTACAGAGGGACCTGTGGTTGTGGAGTCCAGCGGGGACGAATTGATAATGTGTGATGAGGAGGAAGTACACACTGTAGGGGGAGAGGAATCAGAGGTTGAAGATGAGGACGACATCTTGCCTCAGTAGAGCCTGTTTAGTCTGTACAGGGAGAGATGAATAGCTTTTTTGGTGTGGGGGCCCAAACAAACCAATCATTTCAGCCAAAGTTGTTTGGTAGGCCCTGTCGCTGAAATGATTGGTTTGTTAAAGTGTGCATGTCCTATTTCAACAACATAAGGGTGGGTGTGAGGGCCCAAGGACAATTCCATCTTGGAACTTTTTTTTTTGCATTATATGACCAATCAACAGTCGTTTGCCATGTTCAAAAAGTAAAACCAAATTTAAACAAATTCAAGAAATTAAACCAAAAGTAAAATGCCCTGTCATAATTTAAAACAAGAGGTATTGACATGCTCTAAAACTACTGTATTGTTGTTTATATTTTATAAACACTACACTTGAAAGCTTGAGTCTTTCAATGAAAAAGTAACTGTCCATTACACGAATATTTGCAACAGGGACAATTTTAGGGTTAAGAAAGTCAACTAATAACACTTCGACGCTGTCTGTCTTTATAAACACTACACTTGGAAGTTGGAGGAGGTATTGTGGCCCCGGCACCAAATTTACTACCGGGGCCACTCCACTGTGCAGTCCATATTTAGGTGTATCAGATATTAAACAACGGTGACAGTTGATGCCCAATTTTTTAATTATATTGTTGGCGCTGTAAAAAATTGTGTTCCGGGCACACTACGCAGTCCATACCCTTTTTTGATGGAATTCTGACCCGTGGAGGGTTTTTTAATTATATTGTGGCCTCGGTACCAAATTGTGTACCGGGGCCACCACACTACGCAGTCAAGATAGATAGATGCGTATCATAGATAAAGTACATTCAGTGGTGTGGGGCAAATTGAAAAATATTCAAAATGCACTGACATTATCAAAAACAAGAGGTTGTCACACGCTGAAACTCCAACATGTATATGATGGAGAGGATGGAGGAGCAGCCGTATGTGCAGTGTAATGCAGACCTGTTGAAGGTTTTTTTATATATTTTATTGTGGTGCCCAGTGCCCACTACTCTACGCAGTTTAGATACTATTTTTGGGTGTAATTCTGACCTGTTGAAGGTTTTTTTATATATTATATTGTGGTGGCCAGTGGCCAGTCCTCTATGCAGTCCAGATACTATTTTTGGGTTTAATTCAGACCTATTGAAGGTTTTCTATATATTTTTAATTGTGGTGCCCAGTGGCCAGTCCTCTATGCAGTCCAGATACTTGTTTGGTGGAATTCAGACCAGTTGAGGGTGTATTTATTTTATTGTGGCCCCGGTATCAAATTGGGTACCGGGGCCACCCCACTACGCAGTCCAGATACTTGTTTGGTGGAATTCAGACCAGTTGAGGGTGTATTTATTTTATTGTGGCCCCGGTATTAAATTGGGTACCGGGTCCACCCCACTGCGCAGTCCAGATACTTGTTTGGTGGAATTCAGACCAATTGAGGGTGTATTTATTTTATTGTGGCCCCGGTATCAAATTGGGTACCGGGGCCACCCCACTACGCAGTCCAGATACTTGTTGTTACGATCTTGATGCCTTAGTCAGTATTAGCACAGGCTTACCTAGGGCGCGGAGTCTAACGGCCTTCCGGTCTTCACCAAGAACCACCGCAAGGTAGTGTGGGCTTAGCTGCCGAAGAACCGCAGGTCGCGGCCCCCAGATTAGCCTACTGACGTAAGGGAGAAAGTTCTAAGTGATGGCAGGCAGACAAGAAAATAGACAATGCGGTGCAAGTACAGGCACTAACCGTGAATTCCAGGCGTAGTAGGTCTGGAACAGAAACCGGTAGATCCACGGAGGCAATGGGTGCGTGGCAGGATCCAGAGAATAGTCGGTAACACAGCCGGGTCGGTACACAGAAGGTATCAGGTATACGGTGCCAGAGGGAGATCCAGAGAATAGTCGGTCACACAGCCGGGTCGGTACACAGAAGGTATCAGGTATACGGTGCCAGAGCGAGATCCAGAGAATAGTCGGTCACACAGCCGGGTCGGTACACAGAAGGTATCAGGTATACGGTGCCAGAGCGAGATCCAGAGAATAGTCGGTCACACAGCCGGGTCGGTACACAGGAGGTATCAGGTATACGGTGCCAGAGGGAGATCCAGAGAATAGTCGGTCACACAGCCAGGTAGGTACACAGGAGTAGGAGGAATAGAGGGGTTAACAGGGAGCAGGATCACAGGAGTCAGGACACAGGAACTGTAGCCAGGAACAGGAAACACATTGCTCTGACACAGGCAGCGTGTCAGAGCAGGGAAGATATAGGAGTTTGAATTCCCCGCCCAGGAGTCACATGATCAGCAGCAGAGAGAAGCAGGAAGTGCGGCAGCGCTAACGGAAGCAGCGCTGAAGACATGGACACCGCTGTCAGCTCCCGCTGACAGCGCAGCGGAACGGGGAAGGTAAGTTCCTAACACTTGTTTGGTGGAATTCAGACCAGTTGAGGGTTTTATTATTATATTGTGGGGACCACTCTATACCACACTACCACTCTATACCACTCTATTTAATACTTTAATTCTATTACTAATTCCCATAAAGAGGAACTGCCGCTTCTATTTAATACTTTAATTCTATTAGTAGTTACCATAAAGAGGAACAAAATAAACAAATTTTACCAAAAGTATAATATGACTTACAAACACTACACTTGAAAGATGGTGCCTTTAAATGAAAAAGTCAGTCTTCATTGCACGACTATGTGCAACAGGGACAGTTTTTTGGTTTACTAAGTCAACCAATAACACTTCGACCCTGTCTGTCTTTAACATACTTGATGGGATCTCAATGACGAATGGTCTGTAACATGTTTGGAGGAGGTATTGTGGCCCGGTACCAAATTGGGTACCGGGGCCACTCCACTATGCAGTCCAGATAGAGGTGTATCAGATATTAAACAACGTTGACTGTTGCTGCAAAAATTTTAAATAATATTGTGGGGAACACTACACTACGCAGTCCATAAACTTTTTGGGTGGAATTCAGACCTGTGTAGGGTTTTTTAATAATATTGTGGTGACCCACTCCTCTACGCAGTCCAGGTACATTATTGGTGCGAATCATACAAGTTCAGGGTTTTTAATTTATATTGTGGTGACCCACTCCTCTACGCAGTCCAGGTACATTATTGGAGCGAATCATACAAGTTCAGGGTTTTTAATTTATATTGTGGTGACCCACTCCTCTACGCAGTCCAGGTACATTATTGGTGCGAATCATACAAGTTCAGGGTTTTTAATTTATATTGTGGTGACCCACTCCTCTACGCAGTCCAGGTACATTATTGGAGCGAATCATACAAGTTCAGGGTTTTTAATTTATATTGTGGTGACCCACTCCTCTACGCAGTCCAGGTACATTATTGGTGCGAATCATACAAGTTCAGGGTTTTTAATTTATATTGTGGTGACCCACTCCTCTACGCAGTCCAGGTACATTATTGGTGCGAATCATACAAGTTCAGGGTTTTTAATTTATATTGTGGTGACCCACTCCTCTACGCAGTCCAGGTACATTATTGGTGCGAATCATACAAGTTGATGGTTTTCTTATTATATATATTGTGGTGACCCACTCCTCTACGCAGTCCAGGGACATTATTGGTGCGAATCATACAAGTTCAGGGTTTTTAATTTATATTGTGGTGACCCACTCCTCTACGCAGTCCAGGTACATTATTGGTGCGAATCATACAAGTTCAGGGTTTTTAATTTATATTGTGGTGACCCACTCCTCTACGCAGTCCAGGTACATTATTGGTGCGAATCATACAAGTTGATGGTTTTCTTATTATATATATTGTGGTGACCCACTCCTCTACGCAGTCCAGGGACATTATTGGTGCGAATCATACAAGTTCAGGGTTTTTAATTTATATTGTGGTGACCCACTCCTCTACGCAGTCCAGGTACATTATTGGTGCGAATCATACAAGTTCAGGGTTTTTAATTTATATTGTGGTGACCCACTCCTCTACGCAGTCCAGGTACATTATTGGTGCGAATCATACAAGTTCAGGGTTTTTAATTTATATTGTGGTGACCCACTCCTCTACGCAGTCCAGGTACATTATTGGTGCGAATCATACAAGTTCAGGGTTTTTAATTTATATTGTGGTGACCCACTCCTCTACGCAGTCCAGGTACATTATTGGTGCGAATCATACAAGTTGATGGTTTTCTTATTATATATATTGTGGTGACCCACTCCTCTACGCAGTCCAGGGACATTATTGGTGCGAATCATACAAGTTCAGGGTTTTTAATTTATATTGTGGTGACCCACTCCTCTACGCAGTCCAGGTACATTATTGGTGCGAATCATACAAGTTCAGGGTTTTTAATTTATATTGTGGTGACCCACTCCTCTACGCAGTCCAGGTACATTATTGGTGCGAATCATACAAGTTGATGGTTTTCTTATTATATATATTGTGGTGACCCACTCCTCTACGCAGTCCAGGGACATTATTGGTGCGAATCATACAAGTTCAGGGTTTTTAATTTATATTGTGGTGACCCACTCCTCTACGCAGTCCAGGTACATTATTGGTGCGAATCATACAAGTTCAGGGTTTTTAATTTATATTGTGGTGACCCACTCCTCTACGCAGTCCAGGTACATTATTGGTGCGAATCATACAAGTTCAGGGTTTTTAATTTATATTGTGGTGACCCACTCCTCTACGCAGTCCAGGTACATTATTGGTGCGAATCATACAAGTTCAGGGTTTTTAATTTATATTGTGGTGACCCACTCCTCTACGCAGTCCAGGTACATTATTGGTGCGAATCATACAAGTTCAGGGTTTTTAATTTATATTGTGGTGACCCACTCCTCTACGCAGTCCAGGTACATTATTCGGTTCGATTCATACCAGTTGATGGTTTTCTTATTATATTGTGGGGATCACTCCACTACGCAGTCCAGAAAGATAGCTCGTTGCAACGTTTTGGACTAAGAACTATATTGTGAGGTTTTCAGAATACATGATAAATTAGTGGAAATGCTTTTTATTGAATGTTATTGAGGTCAATAATAGCGTAGGAGTGAAAATAAGCCCAAAAAATTGATTTTTTAACTTTTTAGGCTTTTTTCAAAAAAAATCCGAATCCAAAACCTTAAATCCGAACCAAAACCTTTCGGCAGGTGTTTTGCGAAACAAATCCGAACCCAAAACATCGAGAAAATCCGGATCCAAAACACAAAACACGAGACCTCAAAAGTCGCCCGTGCACATCCCTACTTAGAATAAACCATCCTTGTAGTGTTCAGTAGAGGTTTCATGTAAATCTCCTCTACTAACTCCCCGTTTGGGAATGCAGAGTCAAAGTCAAGTTGGTGCAGCAACAAATTATGGATAGCAGAAATGGTAACGACTAACTTTAGGGTGCTGTATCTGGCAAAAGGTGAGAAGATCTCTCTGTTGTCGATCCTGGACTTGTGTGTATTCCTTATCAACAAGGCAGACTGTATAACATGCAATTGTTCCATCCGCATTCACCCTTTTTACAAAGGACCCACTTGTTCTTTATTGTCTTATGATCACTCAGCCTGTCATCTACAGTCCATGTACTGTTGTCATCCAGAGCTGCCAACTCTTTATCTACAGCCGACTTCCACTCTTCTCAGTCTGCTTGATTTTGACTCTTGTATGTTTTATGGTTCACAGAATGCTGACTTCCTCGCTATGTATTTTGGGCAGAATACTTGTGCACATTTGCATTCCGGTTGGATATTCGCTTTAACATTTTCAGGCTCAGACACGCTTTCTGCTGCCTGTACATTCAGCGTTACAAACTTTTACTGTGGTTGCAGTTCCACTATTCCGTTAGGTGGCGTGATTTTGTGAAACACCACATTTCTGGATTTTATAAGACGTTTACTGGTAATGTCCAAAAGTCTGTATCCTGACAGTATCCAAGCATGATACACTCCACTACCTTGAAATCTAACTTACATCTTTTTTTCTTTAGGTATATGTGTATACACTTTACAGCTGAATACGCTGAAATGATTGACTCCTAGTTTTTTTCCGGAGCATGCCTCCAATGACGTTTTGCCTTTTACAGCTATTGTGGGCCAATGGTTTCTAAGGTAGACTGCAGTGGACACTGCTTCCACCCAAAATCTTTTCTCCAGGCCTGCATCAATTAACATACTCCGTGCTCGTTCACTCACAGCAGTCTGCTCTGATGTGTAGGCAATTGTTAATTGATGCTGTATGCCATATTTTCTCAAGTACTCAGATAAAGTCCTGTTGTTATTCTCTCTGCCATTGTTGGATCTCAAGGCTTTTAGTTTCAGACCTGTTTGAGTCTCCAACAGGCTCTTCTAATCCGCAGTTTTGTTGACAACTTCACTCTTAGCTTTGATGAAGTAGACAAGTGTCATCTTAGTGGAGTCATCAATAAGTGTCATAAAATATTTGTAGCCACTGACTGATTTTACCTCCATTAGACCACACACATCAGTATGCACTAGAGCTAGCAGTATTTGAGCCCTAGTTGCTGACTTTGGAAAGTGGCAACATGTTTGTTTACCCTTTATGCAGCTCTCACATGCCGGTCTTTCAGAACTGCTCACAGTGATCCCTGTCACCATCCCATGAGCGAGTTTCTGGACATTGTCATATCCCAGATAACCAGTCTCTTATGGCACAACTCTATTGATTGATTAGTATCAGATGCCACCATTGCATGACATTCTTCAGTGTCTAGTACATACAGTTGGTTGCACAGGGTTGCTGCTGCAATTACAGTTCCTCTCTGATTTTGAACCACACATTTGCCCTCGCAAATTGGACCTTGTAACCTATTCTCTCTAGGATGCTTATAGCTATAATGTTGTTTCCCAAATCTGGTGCAAACAGGATGTCTTGGATGTCTGTAATGACAGCCTCACCTTTTATGCTTAGGCGCACTGTGATTGTCCCAACTTTTGTTGTAGTAAGAAATTTAGCTCCAATTCCTTTAACAGAAATATGTTCATATGGTTTCAGCATAGGGACCCACTCTTGATTGCAGCTCAAGTGTCTAGTGGCCCCCAATTCTATATACCAGCAGTCCTTCTTGTGACTGTCTGCTAACTTCAATGCTGACACATTTGTCTTGTCTCGCTTCTTGCGCTTACCTCTAGAATCTCTAAGTCTTAATTAAGATGTCTTGTGCCTCATCTTGTGACATACAAAGCATTTATACTTGGGCTTTTTGGACTTCGTACCTTTTGTGAGTAGAGCAGTACTCCCAGTACTATCAGCGTTTGCCTCAATAGGAATTCTCTTTTGGAACTGCAGCAGCTTGACTCTCATGATTTCTGTTGTCAACTTAGTATCATTGGACTCCAAAGCTACAACCAGGAAATCAAACTATGATGTGAGATTCTGCAGCATTGCCATCTCAACTTTCTCATCGTCTACATGTGCTTCCACAGATGCCAACTGCTGGGCTATTGACAGCATTTTTTCTATTTACTCATTCATGTTCTCACAGGTACTTAACTTTGTCCCATACAGTGTACGCCTCAAGTTGATTCTTGTCATAAGACCTTTGTCCTCATATGCAATTTGTAAAGCAGTCCACATGTCTTTTGCTGACTTTTTACCTTTAATGATGGGGTACACGTGCTGTTCTACAGCTAAGCCTATAGTGCCCATGGCTCTATTCACCTCATCAGCGTTTGGACTTCTGTTGGATCAACTGTGATTTTACACAACTCTTCCTGCTTAACTGTATTTGCATGGCGAATTTCCATGGTTCATAATTTTCAAAACTTATTAATTTTGCAAAGCTTTTACTGGCATCTGTGCTGTGCATTTTTCTTTGTGTATAAAGGACTTAAAGGACTTTCCCGAAGTATCAGTTTCCTTTTATTCTTGCGTATCTCTGCTACCATTCTTTTCGTTTAAGTGTTTACTTTAAACATGGTGCTGGGCCCATAACCTTTTGGGTATACCTTTCATGTTGTGAAAGTTGTCAGCATTGTTAGGTGGTTGTGAAGCCACAAACGCTTTTAACTTAAACAAGTTGTTGTTTATTGAACTTGGTAACACACTTGACTATATAGGTACTCGCAGTTGGTAGTAGAGACCCCGTGTTTTGATTTTGGTTTTGGATCTGCATTACCTTCGTGTTTTGTTTTTGGTTTTGCCAAAACCGCCCTTGCGTGTTTTGGTTTTGTTTGGTTTTATTTTGCTATTTTTTACAAAATTCCATTTTTTGGGCTAAAATCACATAATTTAATTATTATTTTGCACCTACATTATTATTAACCTGACTAACACTAATTTCCAGTCATTTCCATTACATTTTGACCACATCATAGGTCACAATATTATTTTCATACACTTTCAAACAAAGATTGCTGCAGTTCTTGCCAGTGATAAGAAAAAGGCCATTGTCATGCCTGGGCATAAGACCAAAAATCCACCTCTTAAGTGTGGAATTATTTTTACACAAATCCTGACAACAGTTGTCCAGCCATTTGTAGTGTTTTTAAAGCCACACTCAGTAGAGGTAGGGACCTTAACCATCTAGGATCCTTATCCATATTATGGCATTTGAAGCGAGTTCATGGAAAGCTGTTGGGAAAATCAGAAACTTATGTTAAAAAAATAACAACAAGCAGTCCAGCATCATCTACCTCCCTTCTCTCATCTAGATCCCAGCACCTGCAATCTACACCCCTAACACCTTCCTCATCAATATCCCCAGAAGTGATGGGAGTTAGTCCTGCATCCAAGTTCCTAATTCTAGATGACTCCTCCACTAACCATGATTCCTCTGAAGAATTATTGAGCATTATAATTTCTATTTCAGCAATTACAATTAGCAATGGAGAAATGGAGCTCTGCTCTTTAGGTGTTATCTATATAATGCAGTAGAATTTGCCTGCAAATTCTACAGACAAGCCTTCATTTTTGATTCTTAGCAATGGAGCATTCGTCTTTGGGTGTATATTACACTCAAACCTTATTAGTGCAAATTAGGAAAAAATACAGTTTAAATCCTGCTAGGCCCTCCTTAATTTGACAGCTACACACACCAATCCAGGGTGGCAGTCAACATTCTAAAAACAGCTATTGACATTCATAGTAAAAAAAGGCAGTTGGGTGTCTGTCTGTATTTTACAACCTACATTTATAGTTAAATAGGGAAAGAAGCAGCCTGCAAAGACTGTACAATAAAATAGAAATTCATAAAGCACATTGTCTGTTTGGGTCTAGATTACACCCGACACTTATAGTGAAATTGACAAAACAGCAGCCTGCAAAGAATGTACGTTAAATAGAAATGCCCCAATATGGAAAGGAACTGTCTGACATTTCCATATCAATTAACTCTTGAAAATAATCCTCCATCATCCTTTGCATGTTAATAGTAGGATTGGTTAGAGTTATGGGCAAGGTCACACATTTTTTGGTAAAATCTTTCAAACCAGCCCAGATGTCAAACTGTTGTGGTCTGCCACCTGCATCATCCCTGCTTCTGTTTGGAAAGTGCAATTTGGTGCCAGAACATCACGTGCCAGAACTGCTGCCACTGGTGCAGGACTTACACAATCAACCACATCCTCATCAGCGCCTTCGTCGGCTACACAAATCTCCCCCTCATCTTCTTCTAACTCCAAAGTTTCATCCTCACTTGATGTATCACCGGCTACACTCGGGCTGTTCAAGCACACATCAGCAGAAATGCTGAAAGTGCCCTTCTTTATGGGTACACTATCAAAATGGTCACGATTACACATACCACTCATGGATGGACTCTCCTCAGGGATTGGCATCATTTCTGATTCTAAGCATACATTTTCCTCTAATGCCTTACTGTTTTCTTGCAGCTCGGCTTTCACACGTAACAGTAGTTGTACACCACTTTTGGACTCCAAATTACTTGGTCTTGCTTGGTCACGAGTGACCTTACAAGAAGAAGACTCTGTAGCATTTTTACATCTCGCACTAATAGAGAAAGGCGACAACCTCATTCTTTCTTTGCCACTGCGTGTGTAGAATGGCATGTTGGCAATTATTTTTTGCTTGGCAGTTAACTTTTCATCAGTTACAGCTCTTTTCCTCTTCAACATGATAAAAGCTTTTTTGTTTTTTGTATTTTTCCCTGACTTAAAAAGACTATGTACTCATACATAGGCTTTACCAGATGACGTACAGGGAAGACTACCATCAGGACTGGTGCCAGCAGCTGCTGCTCATATGTGGACTGCTGTGAATCCATTTTAATGAGACCCAAATCACTTGTAGTGCAAATTCAGAAAAATATTCTGCTGGTATCTAATAATTTCAGCACCAGAAAAATTGTTTTTTTTCAAAGAGGGGAATATCTGACACCCCAAGCACTTGTAGTGCAAATTCAGAAATATATAGTGCTGGTATATAATTATTTTAACACCAGAAAATAGCTTTTTTAGAACTGGGGAATATCTGACACCCCAAACACTTGTAGTGCAAATTTAGGAAAATATAGTGCTGGTACCTAATAATTTCAGCACCAGAAAATAGATGTTTTGGAACAGGGCGATATGTTACATCCCAAGCACTTGTAGTGCAAATTCAGAAATAAATTGTGCTGGTATATTACTATTTCTGCAGGCAGAAAATAGTTTCTTCAGGAGGGAATATGACATCCCAAACAGTTTGTAATATTTGCAAAAATGTCTCCTCTATCCACCTCTCTTCCTGCTCTAATAACTGCTCTCTTCCTGCTGTAATAAGTGCTGTAATAACTGTTCTCTCCCTGCTCTAATCCTGCGACCTAACCCTTCTCTCTCCCTCTGTCAAATGGCAATGGATTGCTGTGGAGGCGGATATTTATGCATTTGAAACATCACGAGAACCGAGCTCTGAGATTCGACAACGTCACGATGGCGTTTCGTCTCGGTTTCAATTCCGAATAGGCGGGAGAGTACCGATCCTGCTCGACTCGGTACTCGGATACCTGAAGTTCGGCGGGTTCAGTTCTCGGGGAACCGAGTCTGCCCATCTCTAGTTCGTAGGCACTTTGCAGTACAGCAGCAGTCTTATACAGTCTTGTATATACAGTAGATATGCATATGCACTTGTATGCTTGTATACACTTATACATATATAGATGCAGGCAGTTGTAATGCACTCTATATCTCTGTACATCCGTGCAGGATACACTTAATGTTGTCAGACTCTCCTAATATGTATGGGTGCACAGGGGGGAGCCTCCAGTCACTTAATAAGGCCTTTGGGGATTTATATATTATATGGTACATGCAGCTAGTTCCCCTTCATACTCTGATGGAAGTGTCGGTGTGAAGCTGAACTTCCGGTTTGCACATTTTGCGCATGTGCAGTAGCGTATTCTGGACGCAAGTCATCCTGCCCCACTTCCTCCACTAGACCATCAGGGATTACAGGTATGCCATGGAGATGTAACACGACCTTCCAAGCCCCATCATCAAAAGCCTATCCCTCAACACACAGTCTATTTGCTGTGTTTTATTCAAGCATGTGTTAACTTGCATTTTTTTTACTAAAGTTTTTTGTTTGCAAACATTTCATTCTAAAATGTTCAGCTGTAATTGCTTTTACCATGCTCTGAGACTCGTGATTTCTCAATACAGTCCTGATTGTACTTAATCTAAAAAATATAAAGCTTTAGTAGTATGTTTTGCTTCTCATTGATGTATTTCAATATATATTTCAATCCCTGTTTAATCCGAAAAGTGCATTCAGTTGTACCAGCTACGTCAGAAAGACTTTAAAGGCTGGTCATGGGATTAACGTTTAACAACTGGCCATGAAATTGTTTACATCTGTGATTTATTTTTAGTATGGTTTAGAAAAATGAGAAAAAACTCAGAGGGCTCAAATGTATTAAGCATTATAGAAACCAAGTATTAATTACGATTTAAATATATGATCATTTATGGGATCTTTAATTCCAAAAACTTGTTATCCATGACTTTCCAAATTAAATTACTGGTATTTAAAGATAATTTGATACATAAAGAAGTGATCACCAAGTGCCTCGTCTTATAGTCATGGTGTTGAGCACTGTTAAACATTCCAGATAATAGATTCCATACCTGTATATTAACAATTTCTATAAACAGATACAAATATCTGCTTATAAATAGTTCTTACTATGGGGCATTTTCAGAGCCTGGTAAATTCACAGAAATTATCTAAATATGTAACATGCATTCATCCACTGAATGCAAGGAATGTCTACTGCAGAAAACATACTGACAACAGATTGAAGCTCAATACATTTACTAGTAAATCTAAAAGTACAATGATTACTTATAGAACTGTGAATGCTTACATAAACTATGACATGAAAACACCACTCTTTGAAAATAATTAATCAAAACCAGTGAAGCTAGTTACTGCCTCCTGATTTAACCCACCGCATACAAAATCATGTTTAAGCTTTTCCTTTATTTTGGAGACAAAATTGCTTTGAAATATCTACAAATTTGGTGCAGATTGGATTTTGAGTTTTGGAAAGGCGCACAGTTCTGTGAATACAGTTTTAGATTAAAATGATTGAGGATAAATAAAATACTTGCTTACAATGATGGCCTGGAATTAAGTATCTTACATTGGCCGTGGCCATACACAGCATTTATGTTTTTTTGTAATTTTTCCAAAAACGGGATGCCACCCTCAAATTTCTAAGCAACTCCTAATGATTAATGGGATTTTGCCTTTATACTTAAGTACAGTTAAAATTAATAAAAGCACACATTTTAAAATAAAATTTACACACAGTTCCCACACACACTAAATAAAAAAAAACAAAAAAAACTTGAACTTGTGTCACCCAAGCACTAACTTTAATCTTCCTCAATCTTCTGATCTTTATTAAATGAGGTCTATAAGGTAAAAAGAAAGAATCCCACACGAAAAATAAGCACTGTTCAGTACTATTTGATTGTTTGGACCCAGTGATGGAACAACAGAGGGTGCGGTGCACTGCCGGGAACCACTGGGTCAGGTAGAGTTTTTGGACATCACACCAGGGTTTCACCTTGGATCAAGTAGCGCAGATGGGGGTTGTCCCCTTTCATTGTGGCGTAGAGAAGCTGAAAAAACCTGTGGGAGTTGGACTGCCAACATCTGCCAGTGAGTATAATATGCCTAGTACATTTCCATGCTCTACACATGTCTGTTCACAGTCATGCAGTGACGGCTCTACCGATTCTGCCGGGGGCCTCATACATGGTTTAGGTTATGAAACACTTTGCTGTTTGGCTGGTTAACAGCGCACGGCTATTACAGCTGAGGAGCAAGGTAGGGATGTGTTAGGTAGGCTATTACATCCCCAAAAAAGATATCAGGGTGGCAGATTAAAAGTCATAAAGCAATGACTGCCAGATTTATGTTTTTCGCAACAGCATATAAATCAGGAACCACTGCAGGTTAAGGACATGTTTTGTTATCTCTATTGAGGTGCAACATTTTATCTATGGGGTGGAATTAGTATGGACTCTCTATGACGATCACTGTGATTTATGCTTGGTGGGTGTGATGAAACGAGGTATTAATATCACCTCAGCCAGTCTGCACCTCGTTTCTCACAAACTGTGGACTATAAAAACATATATTGTTTAAGCCCTCTGGTTCCCCTATATTTGTCAATCTTATTTAAATTTGAATATATTCTATTTGTAAGTAGTTATAATGTCTGCCAGCATGGTTTTCTTGTCTTGCAGACTAGTCCATTGTTTCAGCCTAGGCAAAAGGATTATTGTCCACTATTCCTGTATGAATGTACATCACACCAGGAGGTCTCATGTGTTAAGATAGGGAAAAGGTCCACAGGTAGAGCTCTATGTTTAATTACAGAGGACTGCATTGTGTATTTACATGTAATGTCTCTGGATTGTGATCTCTCCTGTATAAACAAACTCTGCTGTGCAGCCTTAGAACAATACCTGTCCCTAATTGTATCAAGAGCAAATCACCTTCTATTTGTGAAAAGATAAACACAGAAAAGAACCAATCAGGCAGGTCCTGAAACTCCTGAGAAGGTCATTCTGCCTTTAAAAAGGAGCTGCAGCGAACAGCAAGCAGGCATTCACTACCGAGTGATAGCTGAAGTCAGGCTGGCGTTGAGACCTACTGTATATTTCTGCCCCTGATAGGAAAGGGACAATCAGTCCCTGGAGTACTACCTTTGTCCTGATCCACCTCTCGAGGTCTTGGGAAGCTGTGTGTCTGCCAAAAGCAGAGTGACAGTGACTCAGGACCACTGCCTTGCTGGAAGCCTCAAAGGAGAGAGGGGGAGAAGCTTGGATTGAAAGACAGCAGTCCCTGAATCTGACTATGAAACTGGTGAGGTGTTTTCATTCTACCCTGTATGTTCTCTGTGCCAGATTGTAGTTTTGTTTGTTGCAGGCTATTATTTAAATAAGTTTATTGCTGTTTGGTGCTACCATCTTGTTAAATAAACTTATTTATTTAATTTCGTATATTTGCCTGGGTGAGTTTGAACCTTGGATAGGTACCGTTAGCTGTGTGGCACAGAGGGTGTCACGAAAGACGGATAGTGGGAATTGTTCTTGATCTCTGCTTGAATGACAGCTACCCCCAGACAGGTGCAGAGGCTAACGGAGGAGAGGTAATCACCAGGGATTACCACAAGGGAGTATGGCCTTAGCTGCTCTCAACCATAGGTCGCGGTCCTCTAGGGGGTGCAGAGCGGATAATACAGAGAACCACAAGGTAACTGTAAGGCAGAATGGAATGTAGCCTCAGGTGTATGGAATTCAGGAACAGGACGGGTGCTGTGCGATGATCAGCAGTATAGCCACGAATCACGATAATAGGCTCAGCAGGAAGTACAATCACAAGTCTAAACAGCGGAATAAGCTGAAGAGGCAATTATGTGAAGCAATGAACTACGGAGAGCAAAAGCACTGAGATCCACACAGGTGTTATAACTCTGGAACAGGACCGATGATGAGCGATAATCTGCAGTGAGGCCACGGTCTTGACAGTGGAATAAGCTGAACAGGTAATGCTGTGAAGCGATGAACTGCAGAGAGCAAAAGCACTGAGATCCACACAGGTGTTGTAACTCTCGAAGAGGACCGATGCTGCAGCCGTTGAACGAACGGTTTAACTCGCGAAGACAGGCACAAAGGTAAGTATGAGCATGGATGGGTGTCAGAGGAGATGCTTCCTATCAGGTAGGTGATCTGATGAACTGACACCCACAGAAAGGAGGAGGACCCTTATAAAGGGAACTGGCTGGTGATCCTTCTATCACCGTAGAGCAGAGGTTTTTAAAGGTTCCTGGGGTTGCACATGTGCAGAATGCTTGGCAAGATAGAGTCCGAGGATAGAGGAACGCCAGGCTGTACAACAGATAGGAGTAACCATGGGAAACCAATGTATAAAAGCCTCAGAATGGAAATAAACTGGTGAGATGTATGATAGAGGGTTTCTTTAAGCTCGGTATCATCACAGTGGGAAACCCATTTAGTTTTATGAATATAGAAATCAGTTTAGCATTGATGTGACAACTAGAGCCCCATGCTTACTGTGGTTGGGACTATGTCTCCCATGTGGGGGTGGCTTGGCACACCTCGCCATGTTATAAATGGGTCTTTGCCCTTGATACCTCTGAATATAACCTTATACCTTCATCCCATCATTAACAAAGGGTTTGATACTGTATTTACTATTTTTCACATGCAGGATTTGCGTTTTCATACCTATTCTGTTGCCAATTAATATGTCTTTCCTTTCAGCATATTTCATAGCTTACACTTATATATGTAGCTGTATTTACAGGATGATATATGCACATTTAAACGTCATTCTATTAACCAGATTGGAAACTCTAAGAAAGGTCTGAGGACAGAGTTCACTTATAGACGGGGCATGATTGTCAAGTTACCTGATGACTGTGTGATACAAGTTTAGAGGTCCTGATTTATTGGCATTATGTTTGCCCTGACTCAGCATATAGTTTGTCGCTGCATCCACTGGGAATCTAGGGTCCTCTATTTATGTGTCCCTGCGGATTGTGCACCAATTTATGTGCCCTCATTGACTAAAATTATATATTATCTATTTGGGCTTACACCACTAACACGGCTCATGAGGGACAGGAGGGTACCCCCCTTTAATACTTGGAGATCCAATCTCCATGTCCAAAGGCTCATCTGTAGTCCCTTTTCAGTGCCCCTATAATTATATGGGAATAGCCTGTGGGATTTAAACAATTATAATGTTGTGATGGTATATGAACTGTTTTATTATTGTGTCGCCACTATTGGGCCTTACCTAATGTATTAGAATGCAACTATCCTGGGTGATCTTGTCTGTAGACTGAGACGTATTATTAACTCCAAAAGGTAGGGAGAATATTAAATAGCCCCCATATTGAGCTCTACCATTAATGTCCCCCGTTGGCCCTGTCTAATCATCTATTTTGTCCAGTTCCTAAACTTGTGTCACACAATCTAAGGACTCACAGTTACAAGATGATGATTTCGAGTGTGCTTTGTCAGCTCTATTCAGTAATTAATTGAGTGTCTAATCTCAGAGATCAGTAACCTATAGTCATTCCTAGTTTGAGGGCATGGTATACAATACTCTTAGACAATGTTATAACAATGTGAGGATGCCCTAATATAGTACTTAACTCACTACACTTTACACTGGTTCATACTTTAGCTGAAAAGATATATTATAACACCACTAGCTTCAAGAGCTTGCAATAGATTTTGATACAATCCCTCGGGATCTTATGTGTTATGCATATTATATACCGCTGGTTTATATACACAGAATATAATTCAGAAGATATCTTATACCACGTTTCTAGATGGTGGTATCACAAAGAGCCCATTTAAGAGTCTAATATTTTCCCAGCTATCCATTACACAATTTTCATGCTTGTTGAATTTTATGTGCACTACAAGGCAACACATGTCTCTATTCCACCTTGTGTTATAGGTGGTGGCACCTCCCCATAGATATATATTTATAATGATGACATAAACTTGAAGGAACCTTTACAGTTTGGGATCACCTCCAGCTCTTGTCTTCCTAAATGTGTCACGAGCCGCGGCTCCACTGCTGGCCGCCGCGACTCGCTTCTTTGTGCCTCGTGCGTCCTGGCTGTCACCATGAAGACTGGGACGTCACTTCCTCCTTCTTCGTCCTGGTTGCCTAGGCAACAACCGGGACGCTTGCCTCTCCCTGCCGCTGCGCCCAGCCAACTGTCTATCAGCTGCGCGCGCAGGTGTGTGTGAGTGCAGCCTCCTATTGCTGATTTGGGAATGGGTTAGCCACCTGTGCTGAGGGTTCAGCTGTGCACTCTACATGCTCATTGGGCTGCATCACTATTTAAGGCAGTGAGGACTGAGCCTCACTGCCGGTTATAGCTTCCGGTCTCTATTGCTGACCTGCTCCTTTCTCCTGCTCCTGTGCTATTTTGGATTGATTCTTTGTGTATGACCTCTGGCTTGCTTACTGGACTTTATTGGATTGCCTGTGACCCTGACCTCTGCCTGTTGTCTGGATACTTTGCTTTCTGCCGGCCCGGACCCTTGCCCGTGTAACAATCCTGACCAGGTTTTGTTACTTTTCCTGTCTGCTCTGTGTTTCTGTGCATCACATGACTCACCCTCAGGGTGGGGCACTTTAACCTGCTCTATTTAAACTCAGCACTGACATCTGCTCACTGTCAGTGCAACTTGTTGCTAGCCTGATTCCTTGCACTCCTGTGTATCCCGACCCTGTGTCTTTCCTGTGTATGAGTTTCAGTTCTCTACCCAGTGCTGGAGATCTTCTATTGAGACTCCCCTGCTGCAAGTATCATCTTGTGTATATTACAAAGACTTTGTTTTCTCTCGATTGTGCTTCTACTGATTTACAACCTGCTGCAAGTCTGTTCATGTGCATATAACAAGACTGTTATTGTGTTTATCCTTGTCACGCTCCGCCATGGCTAATTGACATCTGCATATCATCATCTGCATATATATATATATATGTTTTATCAATCATTGAAGTATTGAAGAACTACATTGTGTCTTGCCTCCTTATTCTGAACCTAGTAGACTCAGCATCTGGTCGTGTACAGGCCTGCTCTGACTATCAGACCTGTAACTACCAGCACCGTTACAGCCTGGACTTCACTCTGTGCCTGCTGTTGCCCCTCTGACCTCGGCCTGTTTCGGGATTCTGCTACCATCTACCATCAGTCTGCTGTATTATTATAAACTTGTACTACTCTGAGTTAAAGACCTGGGGGCATCTGAGTACCTGTGAGCGCGTACAGCTCTACAGGAAAGGCGACCTATTCTACAAGTTTATGATATTTTCTGCCAGCCGTAACAAAATGGTGCTATGTCAGAAACACTTGCTGCGTGTCTAAATTCAGAGGACCGAGAAGTACCATTTGGGTATTGGGCCTTAGTCTTCATCGTTTATCATGAAGGCCCGACAATATGTCCAGTTGGACTGGCATGGACTATATAGCCTTTAAATTGCAGTGGTGATGCACTTAGCTCAAAGGAACTCAGCTCCTATTCGATTAGGATTGGGCCTGCTACAGCTGCTGCTTTGAAAGGGCCTGCCATTGAGGCTACAATGCAATTAGGAGGAATGAAGTCTAATACCTACAAGGACTCTCAGCCAATGCACATTGTTAGGCTCATGTTGCTCACTAGGCAGTATTATTCGAAGGGCACATAATGTGCGTGATTTTGGAGGTGCCTGATACACCATAGAGGTACATGATTGTGGGCCTGCATTCTTCCTCCGGCTGATCCGATTATATGTACGACAGCCTTCTGTACGGTGGATAGCTATCAGTCTGTAGGGGGGCTGTCACAATTTTGTTACATGGGGATATATCACATTGCCGTGATCATCATAAAATTGCACCCATTCAATTAGATTTGGGGCAGTTACAGCTGTGGTGTCCAATAGGTTTTCCATTGCAGCATTTAGGAAATTAGGGTGATGGTAGCACGATGCCTCCTAGCCATATGTCAGGCCTGTTTAATGTGTCTGCCTGACCGTTACAGTTACCCATAGCTTTCCTGCTTTCACTGTTAGTGAGGGCATTGTGACGATTATGTAGTATATCTAGTATATCTAGTGACTGATTGTTTATTTCTGTTGAATTCATGTATAACAATGTGAATATTTTATGTAACCCTGTAATGTAATCTCAACATATGCTTTGCTAAATGACATTAGTTTGAACCAATGCAAGTGTCAATAATCTTTTGAAATTATCCAGAGATAGATAAGCATGTCTGAGGAGTTTTTTTTTGGTATGCAGAGGAACTGACCAGCCAAGCTGAATGAGCAGAGGTGAGAACTCAGGTCCTGTGAACATTCCAAAGCTCAGGTCATCCCTAGCTCACTTTGAAAGCCCTGTGATATATGGGAGATCAATCTGTCCTTATTGACAGCTAAGCTCCAAAGGCTATGTGGAAAAAGGTTAAAATCTTCTGCTTTAGATATTACAGTATATATTTCATGAGGGGGTTTTTTCAAGACTGAAATGTCTTATTTTTCTCAAATGTATTCCCTCACGCACACCAAGTCTTAACTAAGTAAGTAGTGACTCTGGTTTTATTTCCTATTTTATTTTCTGAAAGTTGTTTGTGCAACATATTGTGTGTCTTGTTATTATTTTGTGTAAGTAAGCCTTGGAAACATTTTTCAGATTAAATAAATTTTATCTAGCGTTTTCTCTGTGATTCTTTGTGAACTTACGAAGCCCAGGGAGGTTAATGCTACATGTGTATGTGATTTAACTGTGAAACATTAATAAGTGGTTTTGTTGAACGTAAGGACATCATAATAAATCCTTTATGGTGGCAGAAAAGGTATTCATTGCTAAGTGACTAAAGTGACGCCAGTCAGGGCCAGCTGTTCAGATTGCTGTATCTGAGACAGGCTGGGCATTCGTGACAAACTGGTTGGCAGCTTGGTGGGATTGATAATATTTTTATTTTTATCATAAGAACTTAAGTGAATTAGTGGTGTGTGATTCTAGAGAGAGTCAGCATTCTAATTGACTGGATATTACACTCAAGGCTTACAAAATTGTAAAGGACATACTGCACATATAGTTTCTGTTCCCACCCTTTTCTTGTTTTCTTTTCTATTTGCTATTTGGTGGAAGTGTGAGGTCCAGGACGGCCCCTGACTATAAACAAATGAAAAAGGATGAGCTTTTGGCTTTGTGTGTTCAAAAGAGGTATTGAAGTCGTCCCTGACAGGAACCGAGAGCAACTGATTCAAGTGGAGACTGATTAGAAACCAAGAGTCGGAGGAGGAAGTGGAGGAAAACCTCTCTGCTTCAGGAGAGCAATCAGCACTGGACATTACCACAAATACCTCTGTTCAATCAAGTGAGCAGTCTACCCTGGACAGCTACCTTCATACTTCTCTCAAACAGCTGAAGGATGCTGATTCTGCAACCTCGCTGCAGCTGATCCAGCAACTCCAAGAGGCTGCTAAATGCCGTGCAGACAGGGAGGCTGAGGAACGCCACCCTGCTGCAGACAGGGAGGCTGCAGAATGTCAAGCCGAAAGCGAACACCAGCTGGAACTAGCTAGGCTCAACAGCCAGTCGGCAGACCGAGGTCCAGGTAGGAAAAGACCCAGGCACGACCAATTTCCCATTGTGGGAAAGGACGGTGAACTTGATGCATTCCTGAGAGGATTTGAAAGGACTTGCCGACAGTTTTAACTGGAACCCAATGAGTGGGCCAGCTATTTAACCCCTGGACTTAGAGGGAAAGCTTTGGAAGCATTTGAAGACTTTCTCCATGAACTGGACGTTGATTATGTCACAATTAAGAAAGCCTTGTTACTTCGTTTCAACATAACTTCTGAGGCTTACAGGCGAAAGTTTCAACACTCAAGGCGCAGTCCCTCTGAATAAAAAAAATTGGAAGGGTGGCAACTACATATCTGCAATGTCTAAACTTGAAACAGAATATATCTACAAACTCAAAACTCTGGCTCCATTAGGACTGAATCTGGAGTTTGACCTATGGCCGTTCTTGAATTAATTATATCAATTTAAAAATTTCTATGTTCAACATTATATTGAGTATAATTATCTATGCACACAAATTTATTATGGGACCTTTTTATCTTCTATTTAGCATTGCAATCAATGCGGTTTTATTATTTTTAAGTTCATTTTAAGATTTATGAACAATTATCAATAACATTTATTTGAAATTTTAGACTATATAAGGGGATAAGAGAGAGTCCTTACTCATCATTGGCAAAGTCCTACAGGACGAAACGTGTTGGATTGAGACCACTTTGAGAGCACTATTGGATTTTTTTATAATTTTTGGTACACTCAGGCTTCCATCTATACAGGAAGTAACGTGCGTTTCACCTGCATTCCAGACAGAGAGGGTCACCGCAACTGTAAGTTCAGTCGACATCGGCAGCACTTACCCACCTGGAAATTTCCATCTACAGGCAGAACAAGCCAGGGGAACCAGGAGAACATAGCGCACTATTCAGGGAAAGAGTAGGGTAAGAAATCCTTCCTGCACTTCCACTGCTGAGTGAATCCTATATTTACCAAATTAGCCATAACATTGTCTCTGTGTCTCTTTTATTACGTGTGCATAGATTTAGATCAAAAGTATCCCATGCGCTTACTTCACAGGACAAAACACATTTAGATATAGACATGAGGGACGCAAAGTGATATGTTTTTGGAAAGGAATGGCACCATAATTATTTACCCAAAAATAGTGATAAATATACAATACAGAGAGCATCTTAGTAACATGTAATACAGAGAGCATCATAGTTACATACAAAACAGAGAGCATCCTAGTAACTGATTTACAATAGAAAACATTCCAATGGGTGCTTTACAAAATGGTCGGCATCCTATTGACCAATATACAATGCAGAAAGCATCCTAGTGATGAGCATGTAATAGAGAGACTACCATATAGTCACATTTGCAGCCGCTGCACTGCAGCGGCCATCAGGACAGCTAAACTTCAGAAGGTGGGGGGTGAGAGCTATGTGGAGAAAGGTTTAAAATCTTCTGCTTTAGACATTACAGTGTGCATTTTCATGAGGGGGTCTATCAAGACTGCAATGTCCTATATCTCTCATGGCGGTCATCAGTCAGTATGTGGCCCAGAAGTTGATTAACAGCATGCCAGGGCGAATTGCAGAGGTCTTCAAAAAGAAGGGTCAACATTGCAAATACTGACTCTTTGCATAAAATTAATGTAATTGTCAATAAAAGCCCTTGACACTTATGAAATGCTTGTAATTTTACTTGGGTATACCATAGCAACATCTGACAAAAAGGTCTAAAACCACTGAAGCAGCAAACTTTGTGAAAACCAATACTTGTTGTATTCTCAAAACGTTTGGTCATGGCTGTACCCTTGTCTCCTTGTCTATGCGTGTGATACAGCAAGCTTGCTCTAGAGTTGTTACAAAATGTTCAGCAAACCCATTTGTAGCCAGGTGATATGGGACAGAGGTAATTTGACGAATTCCATTTCTCTTCCTGAAGGTTTGAAATTCTTCAGCGGTAAACTGAAGCCTGTTATCACTGACCAACTGCTTCGGTATCCCTGTTCTGGCAAAAAAGACTCCTCAACACCTCCACAGTACTTTGGGCAATTTCAAATAGGCATCCACCACCACCAAAAACATGGACCCGCAAAGCCTAATGTTGGTATTGGCAATTCAGTGTATCATATGCTTTAATCGTGTCTTACTGGGATGTATGCAATTTGCATAATATTCACACTTAAGGTATGTGGGACTCTACATACTAAATAAATTGTATCATTTTCATGGATGTAATTTACTTTTATGCATTTCATGTACATTATGTCTGACTCTTCATCAGCCCCCAGTTTGTCTTGTAAATGAGGTCCAGAACAATCACTGTTTAATTATCATTGCCACTATATATGCTTATTAGTATCCGATATATGTGTTATCTTAGAGTATGTCTATCACTTCTTGATATTGTCTAGTAGTGAAGTCCTTGATACATTTCAGCCATAGCAGTAGTAATGAAAACCTATCACTTCATTATAGTGTAGGTGTAATTTGATTCATATTACTACAGAGTCTGGTCCATGTCAGATGATGAAGTGTATGTGCATATAATCTTCTGCCAAGTCATCTGGGCTAATGCTAGGAGCTGATCTGACAATTTATGAGCCATCAGTCACATAACAGACAGAAAAAACCTTTGCAAGATATAGATATTCTCAGCAGGCAGATTTTTTTGAAACTTTGCAAAAATAGAGCTGATGAGCACAGCACTTTCACTTTTAAAATAATGTTAGCTTTTATCCAAACATGGATTATACCTGCAAGACCAGTTAATGTTAAAAAGTTTCAGTTGCTCAGACAAATTTTATTCTCTCCAACAATTTGATTCACAACATTAGCTGGGCAAAACCTGTTATTCTCAAACATTAGTAACTGCAACGATTTTGAAGTAATTTGCATCAAATGGGTTCCTTGAATTGGTATTCTATATTTGACATTATAAGCAATGTGTTATTAACTCATAGTTATTTAACTCATAGTTGCCTACTCTCCAGGAATGTCAGGGAGACTCACAAATTTTTGGAAGCTCCCAGGAGAGCAGGGCAACCTGGCGAATCCTGCCCGCTTTGTTGTTGAAGTGGGTGGAGGTGGGGCTAATTGCGTCATCCTGGCCCTGTCCCTTGCTATAATAGGCAAAAAATTTGTATTGTATAGCTAGAGGCAGGGGCGTAATGATGCGATGAGAGTGGCCACCCCCCCAAGACACGGCCAACTTTGGAGATCTCCCGGTGGGGTGATCTCCAAAGTTGGCAAGTATGATATAACTTTTGGTTTTGTCACAGGACAAGACACAATTAGATATAGACATGAGGGACGCAAAGTGATATGTTTTTGGAAAGGAATGGCACCATAGTTAGTTACCCAAAAATAGTGATAAATATACAATACAGAGAGCATCTTAGTGACATGTAATAGAGAGAGCATCCTAGTGAGCCATATAGAATATAGAGAGCATCCTACTGACATACAAAACAGAGGGCATCCTAGTAACTGATTTACAATAGAAAGCATTCCAATGGGCGCTTTACAAAATGGTCAGCATCCTATTGACCAATATACAATGCAGAAAGCATTGATCATGTAATAGAAAGACTACCATATAGTCAATTTGACTGAGATTTAAAAAGTACAATTTGGATGTCAAGGAAAACCAGGCACCTACCGAGCCCTGCTAACTGGCTTGGTAAGAGGAGGGAGCTAAGCTAAAGGACTACGAGCAAGTGTTGAAAGTACCCTTTGGCTATAAACAACTTTGAGTGAGATTGAGCAAACCAGATTAGGGGCAAACACAGGTTTTTATTTCTAGGCTTTTTTCACAAATGATTGCATGGGGAAGTCTATTTAAGCATCACAGATGTACAGGTACCACTGCAATACTTATTCTATTACCGCCTTCTCAGGATAGTGGTAACAGATTAATATCATTTTAATATATATTTTAGTTTTTACATAAAGCTTTTTTTAAATGATTTACGATTTTTGAATATCTTTTAATAACTTTTATCTGTGGCTGATTAGGAGGGTTCTGGGCAACTGGAAGTAGTCCCAAACATGTGCCTGGGCCACAGATGGGAAAACAGAGACACACAAACACAAATGAGACACAAATAAGGGAAACAGACACACAAAGGGGTGAGAGAGAGGTACACACACACACACACACACACACACACACACACACATACACATACACATACAGACACACAAAGGGGGACTGAGATACACATGAGGGGGCATAGAGAGAGGTACACATACAACATAACCTACATCTGTTGGAAGAAGGGGAAACTCTCAAATTTCTCTTACTTAAGTAGAGATGAGGGCGGGCAAACTAAGTGGCCAGGAGCTGTCTTCTCTATGGCAGTAGGCAGCACGTGGCCCCTGGTGCAGAGGAAAGGTGTCCCTGTGCAACTTGTTAGATTATAATGTAACACTTTAACTATTTTTAAAAGCAAACATAACATGGCCATAAGTATCTTTATCAGTTCATATCTGTAATTTTTATATGTACATTTAACATTTAGTTTAATAATCTTATTCAAATGTTCTGGCTCAGTGATACCCCACCTTACCTTCCTGCCATTTAACTCTATTTCTTCTCTATGTTTGTAAATATTTATGCTTGTAAAAACAGTTACAGACAAATATACACAATGGGGTGGGCAGGGCAGAGGGATATATGGGTGATCAGAGGGTACAAATTCAATACAAACCTACGTCTGTAAGCAGGAGATAAATGCTAAAGTACCCCTCACCCAAGAAGAGGTAGAGGTGGGGTCCGCAATCTGCAAGCTAAGTGACTGCTCCATTTCTCTGGCTACAGGCAGTGCATTACCCATGATGTGCGGTTCCTGCTGTTACCTGTTAGGGAGAGATGTCATGTAGCAGATGGCCCCTACAATTACAGAAGAGGGAGTGAATAAAGGGGCCACACCCACCAATCTATCCTCTGACAGCTGGCTGCAGAGATTTTGATTCAAGCACAAGGGGCCGGGGGGAGTATCTGGGCAAACGGATTCCTCCCCTAAGTGCACACCTGAGACTGCTGAGATGACTGCTTGAGTAATTGCTGCTAAGCGCTCAAGTGTGTAACGCTGCCTTCTGAGAGGGAGGCTTTGTAACCCAATGGGAGAGATACCAGTGATCCTGTATAGTGTGGGTGTTTGCACTGAAAGTCATGAGGCCCAAGACTGCACTTGTCTCTGTCCTGAGTGTAGTGAACAGTGCAGTGAACACTGGGAGGAAGTGAACCGCTACTCAGTGCAAATAAATAAGCTGCTATGGCCGCAGCCATAAAGAGAAGTAAGTGTAGAGTGACAGCCCTACTGTATGAGAATGTCAGCTTTTGGACCAGGTATCAATTTTTACAAGTGACTAAGTGAAATGTGCCCTGTAAAGAGACAGGCCTGGAACCATTATTACAAAAACTGGAGTTGGCAAAGGGTTCTTCAAGTCGCTGAAAGTGATTGTCCTCAGGTGAGTTAAATGTGCAAATATTTGAGTTCTGCACCTTATTTGAGATTTTCTGTTAATATGGCTTGCTTTAAGACAATTTAAAACAATATCATTGTGTCCTCTTTTTTCACAGAAGATACATTTTATAAATATGCCCAACTATGTTTAAATATGGAGAGAAATGAATGCTATTTAAATTACAAAATTGTTGTTGCATTAAAGTTTGACAAAGTTCAGACTGGGATTAGTTTTCTAATCACATAAGAAATGCTAATATATTGCATGGACTATCCTAGGTACCGCAAATGATTTGACAATCCTGCAACAATCCTGCAAGCAAGTATTGCTAAATTGTAATATAATTATCAATTTTGTCTAGGAGGAATTTGCGGTACGAATGCAGCATATTACGCTTTGTATTATTAATGTAAAACAAAGGCAGTCCACACAGAACATTACCACTGATATTATTGTAAAATAACAGCTGCAGTTAAAGTTCTCACTTTCAGCAAATGCAAACTTTTAAAGCATAATAACTGAAAATTGAATTCATCATATAGACTAGACAAGCTCTGTAATGCAGTTTGTCATAAGTCAATTATTTTTCATAGTTCACAGTATTTTTGATGGTGTTGAACGAATTAGCAATTTTATTGGCTCAAACAAAATTTTACTTGGAGGAAGAGCAACATTTTAATTTAAATGCTGACAGGAAACTGAGGAACACTGTGCACAGCCACAGTGTACTGCAATCACACTGATATAGCGATCACCACAATTATGACATCATTATTTAATAACATCATAATTGTGTTACATAGTAACTGAGGGTCTGATTCAGAATGGGATATATGTTATAATATAGCCATAATTTATACTATATTCCATTTCCTACTAATCCCATACATATGTCTCTACAGCTGCTGGTGGATGATAGACAGGGATGAATCCCAGTAACTGGAGACTGAAGGGGAAACTGAATGTAGTCAAAGTGTTGAAACCAAGAAGACACTTGTATGTGCTAAGGATGTCAGTTACGGGAGAATCAGAACATGGGTATTCAGTCGCAGAAAAAGGTAGTAACACATTATATAGACAATTTAACCTGGCAGTTCGTGCAATAGACCACCAGAATGCAGAGGACTGATCACAGACAGGAAGTGGGCATAGACTGAACTGAGCATGCTCCAGGCAAATTCATATGGTAAGGAACTTAAGTGGTTGCCTAGGATGCTAATGGTTAGGGAAAACCTTAAACACTGAGTGAATAACATACTGTCACTCACCCAATGTTTTTAATTGCCCCTGCGGCACCCCACACGGACTGCCAGCCACTGATATGGAGAAGCAGCAGGCAACTTGCAGCTGCTGTTTGTCCATATCGGTGATGGTCTGGACTATGACGTTGCAGCCAAGCGGCACACTAGAAGCAGTGGATACTCCCCCCCCCCCCACCTCCGTGCTAAGGCAAGAAGCAGCATGATAAGGGAGGGGCATCCCCAGAGCTGGAGCCCACCCCTTCGCTAAAATCAAAGCTGAAATGAACAGTTTCTACTGTCACTTGAGAGCACCATGCTCAACAAACCCACAAGATTCAGGATTGAGTTCTGTAAAATTTGTCTGCATTTTTGTACTCTGATGAATGTCAGGGAGTCACATTTCTAAGAAAGAGAGCAGTTAACAGCATAGGAAATTAAAAAGGCTTTACAAAACATAGCCCCAGGCATCTCTGTAGGAACAGACCATGACAATATACTGGTGGCGCCTGATTTAGTAAACCTACTTGATAAAAGTAGCACCCAGAGTAGGCATCACTTTTTTAAGCAGTAATTTTGAATTGTAGTGTACAAAATAAACATCCTCGTCATTAACATTTATTTATATATTTATATATAACATTTATTTATATAGCGCCAGCAAATTCCGAAACGCTTTACAATTGGGATCTTTGGGAAGTCAATCTAACATTTTTCTGCTTCTCCCAGCACCAGAAATTTGATTATATGTGAGTTATCAATTATGTATGTTATCCTTTTTATTTTATAACAAGCTATTGCATTATATTTGTATGTCATTTTATTAACTGTTTTATCCTTAGCATTGTGGATCTATTTTACATATTAAATTACACTTAATAAGTTCAAATCCCTGTGTTCTTACAAATTCACATGACAGTTTGATCAAAATTCTACATAATTGAAAACCAGAGAGAACATTGTGGTCATTATTAACTCTGATTAAATTAAATTGTGCTACATTAGTTCTAAGGGACAGCCTAATGCTTCCTAAATAAGAGTGTCAGCTTCACAAAAAACCTTGGTGGTGGCATAGTTGGTACGGCAAAGCTAGTGTGTGGCATAGATAGGGAAGGATTTAATCATTTTAGACAGACCAGGTGGTTGTTGTTGATTAAACCTTTGTCACACACGTCACGTAGGCTCAGGTAAGTGCTGTTCGTGACAAACAGCGTATTTAGCATCCAGGGCCTGAGTAATTAAGGAGAGCAGAGCAAAAAAAAGGAGTAAATTTGCTCCTGGACAAACCATATTACAATGCATTTTGTATGTAAAAAAAATACTGGCTGCATTTCCATGTAGCACACAAATACTTGATAGCTTTATTTTTACACAGAAATTTAAAGTTGATCTAGGACACGCACTATCCTAACTATAAATCTGTTCCCACGTTTTAAATTGACCTCCCCCTCGAATGCAACTTGGTTTTTGATTATTATGTACACACAGTAAATAAATGCCAGGCAGATTTACCACATTATCTGTCCCTTACCCCACTAGCTTAAGGAGTTACAGTCACCTGGCTGTCTAGACTCGACGACCCATGGATCTCTCTCAGCTGCATATGTAGACTCTGGTAGAGAATGACTTCTCAAAAATCAGATCTTGCACCTTCCATGAATGAAATCCCAGAATGAATCCCTCTTTCCCCTGGAAGTGGCTTCTTATATCTAGGGTCAAATTTCCAAAGTGCTTTCCCCTCCTTCGGCAAACCGCTCGGTCTCTCTCTGTTTAACCATTGGTAGGTCCTGGATCAGGGAGTAGGAGGGGGAGTAGAGATGAGCTGTGCTTTCACAGAAGCCCCCTGCTAGGACACAGACAAAACATTTGGACTAGTCCTATCAAGAACAATGGATACTAATTGGCTTCCTCCAACTCCAAAGATAAGGTAGCAATCAGCCCCTACTAAAATTAACCCCTTACACTATTTTGTGATGTCACAGGGTCCCCAGCTGTTCCATGCTTCCTGTTGAGGAAGGAGGGGGTGAGAATGAATGCTGCTCCAGCCCCATCACCTGTATCCTGAACACCACCTGATCTTTACCCATAATCCACCCGGCTTCACTTTAAGGACAATGAATAGCAACCTCACTGCCCCATCATCAATACACAATACACAATATACATATTTACAATGAGCTGCAATGTCCCCTTATCCACATGTAATTAGACAATGAGTTGTAGTCTGCTGAGCAGGAGAACAACAGCAAGGGCTATAAAAAGTACTTGCTATAATCCACATTATGTGAGAAACGAGAACAGGATGGTTACACTGTTATCACACTCGTTTCATCACACTTTGCTCTCCTTAATGACTTGGGTCGCCATAGTTAAAACTTTCATTCATGTCATGTCTTGAGACCATGGGAAAATAAATTTATGTAAATAGAAAATTATTCATTCACTGACCCTATTGATAACCCCCTAAAACAACATAAACCCTAATGATTGCCAAAATGTGAGTGGCGAACAGACGCCCACAAATCTGTTGCACTCACCAGCTCTGGCTGAGCAAACCTTATGATACTGGAAAAATGATTATATTTCAGGACCATGTTATGCAAATATATTGTGGATGCCAACTTGCCATATATCATCCTATTTGTCTGCTCCTTAATGTAACACTTTTTTTCACATACTTAACCTGGGCTTAATTGACTCAGTCAATCAGTGTAAAATTTGGGTGCAGACAAATATCTCCAAGATGCAGTGGGTCAAGAGCACTTCTCTGGAATAGTGCCATATGCTGATATTTTCCTACTGCTTTCTCAAGGGAGATGTGATAAGATTTTAATTGTCTTGTTGTGTTCAAAGACCTCAGTTGCAGCAATTGATTTAAAGTCAAATCCATTGACATAAGTAGAGGAGTTGTTTAAGCTACCCACTACATGTTTGTGTAACTCTATATTTGCTGGTGGTTGGCAATGATATATTTCGCCAGCTATAGCTTAGTCTCTCTTGCCTCAGGCTTGCGTGGCTGAACAGTAAACAAGTGTCCCTGCGTATGCAGGTTTAATAACAGCAAAGTGTATACATTGCAGATACAGTAGGTGTAGTGGTGTACAGTTACCAGTGTTTAAATAAATGGTGCCAGGCCATCTCATTTGATTAAAATAAATGCAGTAGAAGTTTATGTATAGCTTTCAAGTTAACTGTTCACCATACTTGGGTTTATAAACAGTAGTTTCACGAGGTATAAGAGTTGGCACAATCATGGGGTGGTACTGTCACTCTTTCTTTCTCAGTTCTGTAGCTCTATATTACTGTAGTCATATTAACATTGCAGGCCCAGTGCTATCATTAGGCAGCTTTAGGCAGCTACTTAGGGTCCAGGCTTTTGGGGGCGCCTCTGGGGGCTGGTGACAAGTATTTATATGGGCTTTTGCTGGCCAGAACAAAGAAAATAATTCAGGTTAAGCACTCTGTACGGAGCTCATGGCACTCATGGGTGAAGGAGCACATCAGACATGGAGTGCATGGCCCCTACTTCTCCCCAACTGGCTGCTCACGCTCACAGGCAGATGTCTAACCTCCATCCTGCAGGGTATGTTTTGGGGGAGAAAGCATACAGATGGGAACTGACATGTGATCAGTTCCCCTCTGAGTGATGAAGAATCAGCAACAGATATGTGAGGATGAAGGGAGGATTTAATTGGTTGCGAGTTGATGTTTGGGTTAGGCATAATAATTAAGAGTTAAATATGAAGGTTAATGAAATTTGCCAGCAAGCGCCTGCATGCAATGTGTGGGAGAGGAGCGGGGCTGTGTCGGCTTATTGCCACAATTTTTTTATTCTGCCGTGAAATCTAACGTTTGGAACTCCCCCTTTGGTTGCCCTTAGTACAGCGTTCTGCATCAAACATCAGTGCACCTGGACTGCAGCTTTACCTGCCAGCCAGGAGAAGGTAATGTATTAATTTAATTTTACAAAAGTTAAGTGTGTGAGGTTGTCGGTATTGGGTGCGGGGTCGGTAGGCTGATCGTTTGCCTAGGGAGCTTAGATATCTTGCACCGGCCCTGAATTAACGCACTCACAAACCTCCAGGTTCTGGCACTTTTCACTTCAGTCTTGGTCAGCCATAGGTTTCAAGCAAGAATAACCTCAAACTGCTTGGGTACCTCTCCTGGGTATAATCATATTAATCGAATAACGTGCTGGAGAGAGTTACAGCATCCTTTCCTGATTGAACACTCAGTTTTAACACCAGGATTCCCCCTCTTGGAACTTTGACCCCTCAAATATGATCAGCATCTCAGTAGACTGAACTCAGGATCACACAGCAGTCAGGTTCACTTGGAATCACTGGATGGAGTAAGATTCCAAAGGGCTTAGACTCTGTCTGACATCACTCCCAATGCATTCCATTTACTCCCCCAAAGTCATTTCTTTAAACACTCAGGTCCCGCAAACTCTCTACATGCCCCATAAAACTTTGCAATCCCTAACACATCACAACGGGGCATGACATTCACTATATTCATGGACTGGCTGGCAGGTTATAGCAAATACACAGCACTGGCCCATAAGTAGCTGCCCATCCTTAAAGAGTGGTTTTTGGTACAATATAATAAGAGGGTTTTTACTGATGTTTAATCCGGTGATACTTTATTATTGGAAATGATAATTTTTAAATAATGAAAATAAATAATACAACAAAGAACAAATATCGCATTATATAGAATTTTATTTTAGATGTTCCTCAACCCTACAGCAGGCTGATTAGAATGGGTTATATACAGTCGTGGGATTCAAATAAATTAACCCTAATGGCCGTTTTAAGTATACAAAAAGATATCAATATTAAGAGGCAGTTATCTAGTCAAACCCAGCGTTGCGTGTGTGTATAACATATTTGCCCCTAGTTCATATTATGCCACAGTAATGCCCCTCTTCATCACATTCTGCCATGCTGCCTTTGCCCCCCTTCACGCTCTGCCATGCTGCTTTTACCCCCTTCATGCTCTGTCATGCTGCTTTTGCCCATCAAATCACTTTGCCTTGCTGCTTTTGAGCCTCAAAACTAGAGATGGGCGGGTCCGGTTCCCCGAGAACCGAACCCACCCGAACTTTGGGTATCCGAGTACCGAGCTGAGTAGCTCGGTACTCTCCCACCCGCTCCGAATCCAAATCGAGGCTGAACGTCATCGTGACGTCGTCGGATCTCGTGGCTCCACAGCAATCCATCGCCATTTGACAGAGGGAGAGAGCAGGGTGTAGTCACAGGCTGATTAGAGCAGGGACAAAGAATGCAATCTTCTTATTCCAATTGCTGTAACAAAAATCGCTAGAGAAGAGAGGAGGATAGAAGTTTATTTTATTTTTTTTAATTTTTAGCACTCCCCAGTGCTTTTGGGGTGTCCCCCATGATTTTGCATAAATATTTCTGGCTGTCAAAAGTCATATTTGTCAGCAGTATCTTACCAAATAATTTTTACCACTACAAGTGCTTTGCGCTCAGAATGGATTTAAAGCAGTCCACATATGATCAGAATGATCAACCAGGTTCTGTCACCAGTCCTGATATTAGTGTTCCCAGTACGTCATCTGGGCAAAGGCGATGTCAAACTACACAGTGTTTTGAAATCAGTCCAAAAAACCAAAACCCCAAAAAAAGTACAGTGTTGAAGCGAAAAAGAAGTGTTACTGAGCAAAAGTTAAGTGCCGATAAAAAAAATTGCCAACATGTCATTCTACACACGCAGTGGCAAAGAGAGAATGAGGTCTTCACCTTTGGCTATTAGTGGCAGATCCAAAAATGTTACCGAGCCTACAAGTGGTGCACAACTACTGTTACGCTTCAAAGCAGAGCTGCAAGATAACAGTAAGGCATTAGAGGATAATGTTTGCTCTGAATCACAAATGACACCAATCCCTGTGGAGAGTCCATCCAACAGTGGGATGTCTAATAGTGAGCATTCTGTTAGTGTACCCATAAAGAAGGGCCCTTTCAGCAGTTCTGCTGATGTGTGCCTGAACAGCCCGAGTGTAGCCGGTGATACACCAAGTGAGGATGACACTTTGGAAATAGAAGAGGATGAGGGGGAGATTTGTGGAGGTGACGAGGGCGCTAATGAGGATGTTGATGATTATGATTGACAGATACCAAATTGCCTTTCTCAATTTCTATTTGTATTCTAGATTATATAACGGCTGAATAGTTTTCTATTTTACTCCTAGTGGAGAGGGGATCTGATGCAGACAGATACCAAACTGCCTTTGTCCATTTCTTTGTATATTCGAATTTCTAGTTCCACAGTCTGTGCAGGCTGCTTTTTTTCTATTTTACTACAAGTGGATGGGAGGGGGGGTCTGATGCAGACAGATACCAAACTGCCTTTGTCCATTTCTTTGTATATTCAAATTTCTAGTTCTACAGTCTATGCAGGCTGCTTTTTTTTCTATTTTACTACAAGTGGATGGGAGGGGGGTCTGATGCAGACAGATACCAAACTGCCTTTGTCCATTTCTTTGTATATTCGAATTTCTAGTTTTACAGTCTGTGCAGGCTGCTTTTTTTTATATTCAACTACAAGTGGAGTGCGGGGGGGGGGGCATAGATAGCCACCAAACTACCGTGGTCCATTTAATTTTACTTTCTAGTTCCACAGTCTGTGCAGGCTGCTTTTTTTAATATTCAACTACAAGTGGAGGGTGTAATATACACCCAAAGACGATGGCTACATTGCCAATAATCAAAGATGGAGAAGGTAGACAACCAGGTTTGTCTGTATAATTTGCAGACAAGTGTTCGAATTAAGGACGGCCTACCAGGGATTAAACTGTTTTTTTCATAATTTATTAGCTTTAGAATGACCTCACTTATCTAAGAAACTGGTGGAGCACTAAATTAGGTTATTTTAGACCAAAGAAATTGTATTTTTTTCAAAAATAGCAAAGCAAAGCCAAACAAAACCAAAACCAAAACACGCAAGGGCGGTTTTGCAAAACCAAAACCAAAACACGAAGGTAATCCAGATCCAAAACTGAATACAGAACCAAAACACAGGGGTCAGTGACCATCTCTACTCAAAACACTGTGCCATGCTGCTTTTGCCCCTCAAAACACTCTGCTATGCTGCCTTTGATCCCTCTTCGCACTCTGCCCTGCTGCCTTTGCTCCCCATTCACACTCTGCCATGCTGCCTTTGCTCCCCATTCACACTCTGCCATTCTGCCTTTGCTCCACCTTCACACTCTGCCATCCTGCCTTTGCTCCTCCTTCACACTCTGCCATGCTGCTTTTGCTCCCCCCTTACTTCCGTTTCTTCACTTACCTTTTCTATTAAAGACTCATTAACGTATGAGATACACGGGCCTCAGAAAGGGCTGTACACAATTCTCAGACATACAGTATATGCCAGAGATAGGTAAAGGAATAGAAGAACCAAAGACAGTGTAATACTTCCAAGAAAAATATTAATGACAACTCTTCCCCCAAGCACTCTTGCGTATATGTGTGTACCAAAATAGATATTTAGGAATGCTTATCTGTCTTATGATCCTTGTGGTTGCTGCAATGCATCCAGTTTCTTCCTTAGATATTGTGACCACTTCACTTCATTATCCACCAGGAAACAAAGAAATGGTAGTATCATATAATGTAGTATATTCACACAAACATTTGATTGCACATTTAACATATAAATTTTGCACTTACAAAGAATATAAAGATAAATACCTTATCTGAAATCCAATTTTAGTAAATAGAATGTCCTTAGTGACCCTTTCCTGGTGAGTAGATGTTAATCTTCATAACTTCCACACAAAAAGTAACTGAAGAATGCTCCACATGACTTTGCAGGGTACAAGTTCAGCAATATAATAGAGAAAAATAGAAATAAAATTTAAAATATTATTCTATACTATATATAGTATAGAATAAGCTCAACACATTTCGTCACCTATGGACAACATCAGGAGGAGAAATTCACCTGTTAGAAAATAGAGTTGCTTTTACAGGCTGCCATTTTGCGCATACACAATGCTCAGTACCTACTGCGTATGCACAATCTGGTTAATGCCACGATCGTTACAGGGATGAAAATATGCAATTTATCTTTACATTCCCTGCAAGTAAAATGTAATTATACAGCGGAGACTGGGTGGATTAGCCATATCATTAGGTTTTTGCGGTTGTCACATCGTTTTTCAATTATTTATTGTGGTGACCATTAATGTTGATTTGTTTGAATTTTCAGTGTGGTTTACAAAATGGAGTCTAGCAGCCATGATTGTATTTATATGCTACAGTTTTAATAAAATTAAGCTTTGCAAGAAATGAAAATGTTTATGACTTTCATGCTTCACGGAATGTACGCATTGCAAGGCCACACTGTTTTATCTTAGTGCTTATTTTGAAAAACAATGATAAGAGAATTATTGTTTCAAAACCTCCAAGGCAAGGCCTCATATTTTAATACATTGTGTTTAAGGGGGCACATTCTTTGAGTAGAGGTGCACGTAATTGATAGTTATCCAATCAGTGTTAAACGCCCCTCTGTATAAGGGTGCCAAGATAATTCTTTAAAACATATGGACAAATGTATTATTGTTATTATTCTGATCTGCTTAGTCAGATAGTCCATGATAATGTAAATTAATAAAATGGATTCTATTTAAAAATATCAGATCCCCTGACTAGTTTATTTCAGTGGCTATGACGCCAGAGCACAGCAAAGAACATATTAGGTGGCCATATTAAAAATGAGCAAGTAAAAGTTCAATGAGGACTGTGCCTATATAAGTATATATCACCATGAAATTGTACAGAATAATAACAAATAGGACAACATGATAAATACATAAAATAAGAATAGAAAAATAAACAGCTCAGATAAAAAGATAACATATAATAAAAATATACTATAAGAATCAGCACAGTGATGTATGGACACGACCAGTACAGTAAAAATAAAGACAATATCAAATGGTTATAGAATCCATAGATCCTCACTATAAGATAATAGTTCACAGTATGTTAAAATACTGTATAATAAATATTGTAAAATTGAAAAAATGTAAAACATAATACTCAAAAGCCAGATACACCGAACCAATTCTAAGAAAGGAGCAAACTCATATCCCACATTGAAACTAAATGGAGTCAGGGTATTTATTTGAAACATCCAGAACATGTCTCTTTGGGATAATTTACTCTGGATATCTCCTATTCTTGGGCCAAGGAAGACATGTTCTATAGGGTGTAGTACAATTTAACGATACTGACTACCCCGACAGCGACTACAACGACATGACAATTCCGAAGACTACTATCCCGACCTGAAAAGAAAAACGACTTACCATGACACAAATGAAGTGATGTGACGGCCAGATGTGTTGCTGACTGAGAAAAATTACGTCTTGTCAAAACGCGACTCCTCTTAAAGCGCCAATGGACGGACCCGGCTGCCATTCACCAAATGTAAGTATTATTTTAGGGGTTAGGGTTGGGGTTAGGAGTTAGGATTAGGGCTAGGGTTGGGGTTAACCGTACCTTTACAAGCCGGCTTATAAAGGTAAGGTTAACCCTAACTCCTAACTCCTAACTCCTAACATAATACTTACATTGAATGAATGGCAGCCGGGTCCGTCCATCGGCACTTTAAGAGGAGTTGTGTTTTGACGTGACATAATTTTTCTCAGTGGGCAACACAACGGGTCATCACATCACTTCATTTATGTCATGGTAAGTCGTTTTTTTTCTCGTCAGGTTAGAAGTCTTCAGAATTGTCATGTCGTTGTAGTCGCTGTCGGGGTAGTCAGTTTCGTTAAACGGACTACCACTGGTTCTATAGCCTTGAACGTAATTTGATTTGGGAGCGAATAGTGCTTATAAATAAAGTGTTTGGAAATAGAATGACTTACCACTTTATTCTTTATATTACGCACATGTTACTGGATTCTAAATTTCACAGGGCTTTTTGTTTTATCCACGTATTTAAGGCCACAGGAACCCTATAGTAGATATACTAATGAGGATGTCTGACAGGTCATAAATTGTTTGAAGGTATACTTGGTACTATTGTCAAAAGTATAACAAAATCTTTTTATCCAAGCCCACAAATTTGCAAATGTTGCAACGAATACATTTGTTTCTAGTATCCTTGGATGTATTCTATCTGGCCCCATTCAACTATACACTTTCAGTTTTGAGAGCTCTGATTAGACCTTCTCCTCTGTAAATGTACTTGTCTTTTCTAATTTTTATGAATATACTTGCATCTTAACTGTGGCCCCTTCCCCTCGTTTTCTGTAGCGAACACTGAGCAAAAATAGGTATTATGATGATATGCTATTACCTTGTCTTCCTCAACAAGACTCTCACTTCCTTTATACTTATTATTCCTCCCTTTGCTTTTCTCCTTTTACTTAACCTAAAAAAGTTGTGCCCCCTTTACCTACTGACTGGAAGATTTTCTCTGCAGCTTGTGCCATTGCACATCCGATTGCCTTTTAACCTCTTTGTCTTCATTATTCTGAGTCTGCTTATATTTCATAAAAGCCCTTTTTTTGCTTTCACAACTCTTGCTATTTCTTTTGCAAACCACACTGGCTTCCTTTTCTTTGTGCTTTTCCTATCCTTTCTGATTCAAAGGCCTGTTGCTTTTAATATTGCACATTTTTCCCCACATTTCATGCACTCCTTCCAAGTTCCTCCACTCTGCCAAAGAGTCACTTATGCATTTTCCCATCTCTACAAAATCAGCTTTCCTAAAATCTAACCTTTGTTTTTGTGTGGTATGAGTCGGTCTCTGTCTTTATACTAAACCATGAGAGAATGAGTTGGGTTGACTTTGCACTAGGATAGGGACTAACTTTGCAGGGTATAATTCCATCAATCATTTTGAGGGGGTGCTCTTCCAATATATTTAAACTATTCTTTCACAGAGACCAGAGTTGGAAACACAGATTAGATAGGCACTCAAGTCCACTAATTCATAATTACAAGTTATTAAAAATGAACTTTTAATTCATCAATTTAAAGTCGTACCAGGTAACTTCATGGACACTGTAAATTGCATAATTCTTACACATATAGAGTTGCTCCAATTTCATCAAAAATAGTGGTATCCTTATATCTAAAGCTGACTGGGAGGACGTTGTCACTATCTTCCTGCTACCGCATCCAAAAATTATTGTATTGTTATATCATCCAAAGCTCTATGGAGAGGACATTAACATCATACCCCTACTCCTCCATGAAAATTAAATTGATGATATTACTGTGTCACCTAAAGCTAAGTAAGTAGAATAATGTGGTATCTCCTCCATGTGTCTCTCATTAGTATATTGTGGGTTAGTGTCACTCACTGTTTTCAGCGTTGAAATAGTATATGAAATATTTTATTGGAACAAACTTTTTCCCAATGGCTCTTATTTCCAGGATAATGACATTAGAGTTGATGTTGTGACCTGATGTATGTTTCGCCATAAGACTTTTTCAAAGTAATTACCCGATCAGAGGCACCAGAATCCTCTTCTAGTCCGTCCAGCAAGTCAAATCATTTTCATGTTTGATTGACACAGAGATCAACCTATTCAGTATTTCTCATATTACAATTCCATAATCCTTCATCACCCATTTACTCTATTGCATTATTTATAGCCATATCAAAAAAATATCCATAGGGATAGATTGTCTACTCCAGATGTAAATTAATTAGGTGTTAATCTGTTTATTGGATGATAATCTAACTATACTACTAATTATAATATATATATATATATATGTAAAAAATAAGGTGGCCATCTTAAAAGAGGGAACTTTGATTATATAAATAAAAGAATAACATAACTAGAACCAACTATATATATATATATATATATATATATATATATATATATATATATCTCTATATCTATATCTATATATACAAGAAATATATATTAAGAAGTGGAGCATTAAGAATATGGAATTCTGGTGATATTTAAATACCAAGAACAAAACATGGGACCAGCATATACGTCCATACAAAATGTTTCATGGTGATACACATAGAATTGTTACCAGATATATTCTTAACTGGAATAGGGTAACAAAACTAACACAGATAGCTATCTAGCATATAGGGCTCATATGTATCTAGTTAAAATGTAAAATATAGTACATTATATAAATATAAAGAGAATAAAAGTCAATATTTATAAAAATGGTGCAATTTCATAACCCTCATTAAAACCAGCAGGAGCAAAGGTATTCAACTAAAAGATCCAAAACATCTCCCATCTAGACAGCTTGGACTAAAGGTCTCCATCTCTTTGGCCCAAGCATACATTTTCTATTCCCTTAAATGTAAGGTGATACGGGTCAGAATTGTATGTTTTGATGAAATGTTTGGAGACAGAATGGAATGCTATTTTATTTTTAATGTTGTGGACATGTTCTTATTGTCACGACTATATTGTGAACCTGGTATTATTGGCGCAACTCAGAGGAAGGTGCGGAGTCTAATGTGCCCCTGGTATTAACCAGGCACCCCCGCAAGGAAGTATGGACTCCGCTGCAGGGACACGCAGGTTGCGGTCCTTCCAAGAGTCAACAGCGAGATACAAGGAGGTGTCAGACAGGCCGGGTCGGTAACGTTCTGGTAGCAGAGGTACAAAGGGAAATCCAAAAGAATGGTGAGGCAAGCCGGGTCGGTAACTTTCAGATAGCGCAGTACAAAGGCAGAATCCAAATAGAGGTGGTCAAACGGTCCGGGTCAAAGGGTCACAGGCAGCACAAGGAAAGTCAGGAAACAAATACAGCAACTGGTACACACAACGCTGGAGGCAGGAAGACCTGATACTCTGGCACTGGTAGGTGGGCCAGAGGAAGTTTAAATAGCGTGGTGCCCCCAATCAGAATCAGCGCTGCAGCGCTGTCATAACTGCCGCCGGGAGATCCGCTCATAGCGTCCCGTTGCCTAGCAACAGGGTGCGTCATCACTACAGAGGTCGGGCGGCAGGGGGATACGGAAATGATGCGTCTGGTTGCTAGGCAACCAGACACGCTATCGGAAGACAGGTGGCCGTGCAGGACGGCGCCTGACACTTATATTCTAAGTTTTAATGGTCTTTTTGTTTTGCCTATGTATTTCAATCTGCAGGAGCATTCAAATAGATAGATAACAGATGATTTTTGGCAATTCATGAATTGTTTAATATTATACTTCTGGCTATTATCGTAATTATAGAATACTGTCTTCTCTGGATTCGCAAATTTACAGATATTGCAATGACTGCACCTTTTAAACCCCTTAATCTCAAAAAATGTGTTGGGGATATTATTACTGGTTTCAAATATCATACTTGGGGCCAGGGTGTCTTTAAGGCTCCTATTTTTATAGAAGACTATATCGGGTCTCACGGGCAGAATTGTGGCTAGAATAGGGTCAATCTGTAGAATGGCCCAATGTTTAGAGATTGTGGATCTAATCTTGTATTCGCAAGAATTATAGTTGGTAATGAATGGAATACGTTCCTTCGTATTCTCCCTGACTTTATATACTAGTAGATCAGATCTATTAACCTCTTTGATTTTAGTTAAGGCTTCTGATATCAATTTTTCAGGGTAGCCTCTTTTCTGGAAACGCTGTGCATACAAGAGTAATTGTTCTCTGCACTGGGATTCCTTGCTACAATTCCTCTTAATTTTGTAGATACTCAATGCTACTGGTACTACGGTTAGCTGTAAATGTAAGATTGTAGTCATTGTTGCCAATATATGTCAAAAATGAATTAATTGACTCATCATCAACTTCCCAGCCCACAAGTATATCGTCTATATATCTCTTATAGATCTTAATACAGTTTGAAAATGGATTCGTCCTATATATAAATTCCTGTTCCCAACTTCCCATTAGGAGATTTGCGAAACTTGGTGCAAAAATGGTGCCCATAGCTGTTCCGCAAACCTGAAGATAAAAGACTTCTAAAAATTTAAAATAATTATGGGTGAGAATAAAATTCTTCAATTCACATATGAAGTCCTTGTGTTCCAGAGATAAGTCTGTGTCAGGATCTAAAAATTCTCTACAGGCGCTGATACCTTTTTTGTGCTCTATTGCTGTGTACAATGATTGAACATAAAAAGTAAGCCATGTATATTTGGGACTACAACAGAATCCCTCAAAAATGTTTAACACACTATTCATATCTTTTAGGTAGGATTCAAGCTTGGTTACATATTTACTAAGGAATATGTTAACATATTCAGAAATGTGTGATGTCAGGGAGTCTATGCCAGCCACGATTGGTCCTTCTGGGGGTTTATTCAGTGTTTTATGGATTTTCAAAAGAAAGTAAAAATAGGAATAATGGGGTTCAGGACCAATGAATATTGGTACTCATCCTTAGTTAATACTTTATTGCGTAGACCTTTGATTAGAGTGTTTCTTAACAGGAATAAATATTCCATAGTTGGAGCCTTCTGTAATTTAATATAGGATGTCTCATCATACAGTAGTCTTGCTGCTTCTTCTATATACGCTAACCTGTCTAGTAGAACAACCACCACCTTTATCGGCTTGTTTAATTATTAGTTCTTAGTGAGCACCATTGTTTATTTCTTGTGTATGATATTCTATATATATATATATATATATATATATATATATCACGAATTGGGGTCTTAGCCCTGTTTACACCACTCAGTGGTACCATATTACCGCACATCTTCCTTCTAGTCGTATGCAGCATTTTATCCTGGGACAAGCATGACTTCAGTCTGCAGCACTGGAGGCTGCCATCTTGGGTGAGACATTTGCTAAACTTCCTACTGGGTCTGAACACCTGATCCCATTCCCCCATTGGCTTCCTTTGCAGACTATAAGAGTGCCCTCCTACACTCAGCAAGTTGCCAGTGCAATACTTCCCTAGTTCCTGGTTCCATATCTACAGTTGCTGTATACAGAGCTCTACCCTTCGTGTGTATTCAGCTTCATCCTGATTACTGCTTCAATCCTCCCGCTGTGTACAAATCTCAATCATTACCTATGAGTGAATTTAGCCTCAACCTGCTGCTATGTTATAGACTTCTCTCAGTGAGTTCAACTTCATCTGTTGCTATTATATGAACTGCAAACCTTTAACCATTCGTATGAATTTAACTTCGTCTGTTGCTGTTATGTGAATTACAAACCATTAACCATTCGTGTGAATTCAACTTCATCTGTTGCTGTTATGTAAATTACAAACCATTAACCATTTGTGTTAATTTAATTTGTGTTTATTAATAATAAAGCTTCATTCCCTGCTTAAATAAATACCTTGGTTAGTTATTCCTCGTGTGGATTCACCTTCTTTGCACCTGCTTGTGTATTGGTTGTCCTCTGTATGGTTCCTTCTCCTACATCCAAGCTTAATGAGTAAGACATTCATCCAGCCCCCCAGTTTCCACTATACTCCTGCCACAGCTAGTCCCTGAGGTCCCGAGACGGATCCCAGAAACCCTATTGTCGTGGCAATATATATATATATATATATATATATATATATATATATATATATGTACATATATTCAAAGAAATAAGCTATACATGTGCTAGAAGTGATCAACCTGTGATACCATCCACACGAATATATATTTAAATTCACAGTAGGCACCTTCCAAATCAGATGACACCTGTCTGCAAGTGTCACACCTACAATCCGAAACACTAAGTGTAATTCATTTCAATTAACTGAAAATATAAGACTCTGAATTTACACAAAGACTAAAGGCAAGAAGAGAGAGGTTCAACTTTTTACAGTTCTGGTTTGGACGTACTCTTTGGATGATAAGAAGAAGAAACAATAGAATACTCTCATCACACTCATCTATTCCTCAGATAATCTGTTTCACTCCTTTTTCTTTTTGTCTTGGATATATATATATATATATATATATATATATATATATATATATATATACACATTAAAGCACAAACGGAGGCGCCAAACATAGTGTAGAATGTTTCTAAATCAAAAAGTGGACTGGAAGTGGATAGGTGAATAGCCAAAGATATATAAATCTGAGGCTTATCTGTTTACAGATAAAAATCAGATTTATATATTTTTGGTACATACAATGGGGCAAAGCTACAGAGCGACAAATATTGAAAACACCATTTTTTGGTGTACACAATTGTTTGACTGCTGCAAGGAAACCTCGCCACAACACAACGGAAATGCGACAAAGCATAAAATCTTATTTTCTAAATAGCACTTGTGGTCTATTTACCAAATAATTTGCTAATATATAAAACTGCTACACGTAACAAATCGGACGGACAAACAAACCGAAACCATCCTGTAGAAGCCTCAAAACAGACTCCCTGAGTCAAAGTTCTTCCCAGTGTACAACATTTCTGACAAGGACTCGAAACCTCCTAAAACCAGACCAGGATCCAACAGGACCACCTCGCATTGGTTTCATCCCAATCATTGCAGGGGTGTCGAAGATATTCATCTACAAACAGACAAACCTCTTCACGTGCAAGAACTGAACATCTCATCTCATCTTCTCTTATTCTCATCTGTGCAAATTGTGCCTGTATTTTTTAAAAAGTATGTGCAATAACTGAACATCTTTTTTCATCCTCTCTTATTCTCATCTCTGCAACTGTGGCTGTATTTTTTAAAAAGTATGTAATAGGACTTTGTTACTGCTTAACCTGTGTTTAGTTGCTGCTCATTGAACCAATTTTAAGACTGTGGCCTGGCTCTCTTATAGCCTAAGTAAGCCCAATGGTTCCCCTCTCCCTTCTCTGAACAGCTGTCCAATTAGCACAGATGTAACTTATTTCGAAATCAGCCTCACTATAACTTACCATATAATCTGGGGGGAGACGTATGTGGGGCGTAGACGTGTGTTTTCTACACAGTGTTATTCTCACAAAGCGTTTAGAAAATACAGTTAAACAAGACAGTTGAACAAACATTGGAAAATAATCGAAGACATCTAGAAATAATCTACATCTGTTACTCTGCTACTTTTGATTGCACAGAACTACTAGGTAATTATTGTTAATATTTGTATTTGTTGCTATGTTCCTTCCAAATACCAATGTTTCCCAAATTATTTTTCTTGCTCTCCCTTCATGGCATTATGTTTAGCACTATATATGCCTTCACCCTTCCTGCAACACACACCTCTGTTCGCATTACCCCTTCATTACTTCTCTCACATCTAGTTAACTCTGATTAACTGTTTTCCTTTTGAAATTCAATAGTTATAACAGCCTCACCATGTCGCCAGAAACTAAAAGGACACACTTCTTACAATTAGCTTTCTTCTCTTTCTTCCTCCCTGCTACTATTAGCTGGTGATATATCACCTAATCCAGGTCCCCCACACTTCTCCCACATGCATATATCTGAACGCTATTGAAACCCAGCAAACCTCAAACACATCACCTGTCTCCCATCTCTTCCAAAGTCCTTTTAATGTGCCCTTTGGACTGCAATCTGTTTGTAACAAACTTACCTCCATGCATGACCTCTTGCTCTCAAACATCCTCAACCTTATGGCATCAACAGAAACATGGCTCACACAATCAGACACTGCCTCACCTTCAGCCCTAACACATGGTGGTCTCCATTTCACCCACACTCCCAGACCTGGAGGCAGACAAGGAGGTGCAGTTGGACTACTTCTCTCCCCACAGTGCACATTCACAGTTCTACCAAATGTTCCATCACTCACGTTCACATCTTTTGAAGTACATACTGTTAGTATTTTTAACCCATTCTCTATGTGTGCTGCTGTCATCTATTGCCCCCCCCTGGACCCAATCAACAATTTCTTGAACACTTTCTCATTTCATATCTTCTGTCATCCCCACCATCACCATGGGTGATTTCAACATCCCTATTGCTAATTCATGTTGCAATGCTGCTTCCAAACTTCTCTCTCTATCCTCCTCACTTGATCTCTCCCAGTGGATTGAATCCGCTACTCATCAGGATGGCCACTGTATTGATCTTGTTTTCTCTAGACTATGCTAAGTTTCTGATTTCTTTAACACTTCTTTCCCCCTCTCGGATCATCACCTTATTAGTTACTTGCTCACTCCCAGTTCTTTATTCTCCTTGCTGTCAAACTCTTCCAAGCCTCCTTATACCCGCAGAAATATTAACTCTATTGATTTTCAACAGTTTTCCACCTCTCTCCAACACATTCTCTCCCCAATTTCTACATTCTCCTCCCCTGATATGGCAATAGCTCCTTTTCACCAAAGCCTAGCAACTGCCCTTGATCAGGTGGCTCCAGCAACTCTTCATACTCCACGTAGACTTTGTTGTCAACCATGGCACATAAAAGTAACATGAAATCTACAAAAACTTTCTCGCAAAGCTGAATATCACTGTCGTAAATCTTGTACCTCTAATGATTTCACCGAATATACTGCTATCTACCACTCCAGAAGTGATCTGGATACTGCTACACAAGCATACTTCCAATCTCTCATCTATGCTCAGGCTTCTAACCCCAAACTCCTTTTTAACGCATTTAAATCTTTTTTCAATCCTCCTACCCCAAACCCTCCGACTGCCATCATTTCCCATAATCTTGGTTCCTATTTCAAGGACAAAATTGATAAAATCAGACTTGAAATTATGTCATCTCCCTCGACTAGCAATCAGCTCAATTCCTTCCCAGCATCCTCTGACATCCTCTCTTCATTTGATCCCACAAATGAAGAGGAAGTTTCTGCTTTTTCTTATTTTCCTACTCTACCTCCTGTCCTTTTGATCCCATACCCTCACAAATTGGTAGGTCCCTGTCTCATGTGCTCATTCCACCTCTAACTAAAATCTGTAATCTCTCTCTCTCTCTCTCTATTGGTATCTGTCCATCACTATTCAAGCACAGAGTGATTACTCCTATTCTAAAAAAATAAATTTCTGACCCAAACCCTCTTTCAAATTACCGTCGCATCTCTTATGACCCTCCAAACTTCTCCTGCAAATTGCGTACACTCACCTCACATGTTTCCTTTCAGCCAACAAGCTATTGGATCCTCTTCAATCAGGCTTCCACTCTCAACACTCCACAGAGACTGCGCTGACCAAAGTTGTCAGTGATCTGATCACAGCTAAAACTAAAGGTGATTACTATCTTTTAATTCTCCTGTATCTCTCTGCTGCATTAGACACCGTTGACCACTCTCCTCATACAGATGCTACAATCACTAGGTCTTCAAGACACTGTCCTATCCTGGTTCTCATCCTACCTATCTAATCACTCTTTCAGTGTTAATTTCTCTGGAATAACCCTTACTCCTCTTCCTTTATCAGTTGAAGTACAACAAGGCTCAGTCCTAGGTCCTCTGCAATTCTCTCTCTACACCACTTCTCTAGGAAAACTAATAAGCTCATTTGGATTTCAGTATCATCTCTGTGCAGATGATACACAAATGTATCTATCATCTCCTGATCTTTCACCATCTGTGTTCTGTCTCACGTTATTGACTGTCTTTCTGCCATTTCATCTTGGATGTCCTCTAGTAACGCAAACCCAATCTTTCAAAAACAGAATTAATAATATTCCCACCCAACAATAGATACTTGCTGCCTGACATATCTATTTATGTTGACAACATGACCAAAAATCCCACCCTGCAAGCTCGCTGCCTAGGTGTAATCCTTGACTCGCAACTATCCTTTGTTCCCCACATCAAGTCTATATTTACATCATGCTGCATACATCTAAAAAACATTTCTAGAATACGTACATATCTCACACAAGACACTGCAAAAACTTTAATTCATGCACTTATCATCTCCTGCATCGACTATCGTAATTCCCTCCTTAGTGGTCTTCCCCAAAATCAGAATCAAACCCCTACAATCTATTTTGCACGCAGCGGCTAGATTAATTTTTCTTGCAAATCATGTTACATCTGCTGAGTCACTCTGTCAGTCTCTGCATTGGTTGCCTGTTTTTCAACGAATCCAATATAAAAATCTTGTTCTAACATACAAGGCCATCAACAAAATTGCACCAACATACATCTCCTCACTTGTCTCAAAATATCTCCCGACTCGACACCTCAGTTTACACAAGATCTGCGTCTCTCTTCCACTCTCATCACTTCCTCCCTTTCTCGGTGACAGGACTTTTTCGGGCTGCACTCACTTTATGGAATTTACTCCCTCGCACCACAAGACTTTCCTCTAGTCTTCAAACCTTCAAACATTCTCTGAAAACCCATCTCTTCAGACAAGATTATAGTATTTCTCTACCGCCCTCTTAATCTCCCTAGGTTTCCCTTTTACCACCCTCTACACAGCTAACACAAGACAACAACCGTCTGACCAACATAGTTGCATGATTGATCATACAGCCCACTTAATACTTTGTAACTTTTACATTCTAGCTGGTCAAATATTCAATATGATGTAGCACTTACCCTTGTGTATCAAACCATTGTCCCATATATTGTAAATTTGCGATCAAGGGCTTCTTACTTCTACGTATGTATGTATGTATGTATGTATTACCCAGTATTGTTTTATTACTGTTTGTTCCCAACTGTAAACAAAGCGTTACGGAATCTGCTGGTGCTGTATAAATAAAATGTTGATGATGATGAAGAAAATGAAATATAGTGTAGGATGTAGATACAAAATAATATCAAACAATAAATAGGGCATAAAGATATGTGCAGTATGTAATGTTTCCACTCTCTATGCTGCCACACGGTGCGCACACCGGTATATGACTAATACCTGGCATATCTTGTTGCATACATCCTTTGTTGCATGTGACTCTACGTGGCCTGCAAATATGCGCTCGCCTTATACATGTTTCTACAAACGTAGCTTGTATGCGACTTGCATTCAACTCTGCATCAGCCCCATAATGTGTTAAAGTCACCATTATTTGACAGATCTTGAGATATTTTACATCATATCTGTGCATCTGAGGGAAATCTCCTGTTCTCTTAGCCTTTTGGTATCTGAAAAAGGGTGATATCGGAAATACACAAACAAATGGGGGGCTAAAGAACCATTTAAATAAAGTGATTAAATGACAGGACTGTGATCTATTTATTTTACAGATGAAAGAAGGTATAAGTCGCTATTGTGCATTTATTATTGGTGTAAATTAAATGCTTCATTATATACCATGGTGACTACCAAGGTCCTGTAAAATATTAAGCAGTCATTTGTATGAATCTACACAGCCAAATAGTTATATTGATTTTAGGTTCTATACCTTTTTTAATCTTTTATATTTAAATGATTACTAAATTATTTTATCTGTGTTCAGCACTCTTTTTGCTTCTCTTTCTTGATAAGTGAAATGTAGTTTAAGAAACATAAGAGCAAGAATCTTGGTGTGTATAGGAATAAAAATGGTCAGTGTGATAATAGCTTTCTTTTCTGTAACTTTGGAGTGATTATGCTTAATAATTGTGCATATTTTTGAATATTTTTAAGACATATATTAGGTTTTCTTTGCCTGCTAGAACTAACAGATCCTGTGTAACCTGGATCGAACAGTTCCTGGCATGCCAGCTGTCACTTATTTATAAACAAATCTATAAAAAGTTTGTGGACACACTTGAGCTTCACCAAATTGAGCATTTAGAATATGTTTGAATACCCCAGCTAGTGTCATATGATTGTTTTAGAAAGCCATTTTTCCTGCACACAACATCCAATGGAAAACCCTACTTCCCTGATGAATTTTATTTTCACTGTAGTTCCATTTGCTGTACAGCTGAGTGCAAAATTAGTGATCCTTGCTTTGGAGCTATTTTGTGCTGATGTGATTATTATTATTATTCTTATCGTTTATTTATGAGGTGTTACAAAGGGTCCGCAGCACCGTACACAGAGCATAGGACAACAGTACAGGGTAATAGTACACAGTATACAGGCAGTACAATGACAAAGTGCAATGAGTGCAAAAAGTACAAAAACTACAAACTTAGCAGAGAGCAGGTGCACAGACAAATAGGTAAAAGGGACTACCAGCGCACAGATAGAGTGGAGTAGGAGATGGGGAATGAAGAAAGGAGGCTGGACCAGTGCACACAAGTGTGGGCGCAACTAATGGCATCAGGGCAAAGATGGAGATGTAAAGGTAGGGTAGAAGAGGAGAAACAGTGTAAGGAATAGAGTGACGAAAAGGAGGGGGTGTGGGCGCAAATGAATGGGAGGAAGCTGATGTAAGGATAGAGGGTATGCTTCAATATGTTTACTGCTAGGAAGTTTAATGTATGTAGGACAAAAATACCACCCCCCCTCATAATTATAACTTTGTCGCAAATATATTTAGTTTTGACAGTGATCTGAAAACTGTTGGCAACAATCCTATAGGCTTTGATGGGGTTGGTAGACTTTACAGTTTACAGATTTATGGTAGTGGCATGGGTAGTTTTGTGTATCATGGTTTTAAGCCTAAGAAATTAATCACTTCCCGTTCTTCTGCACATAGCAGCAATGCAAGTTGCCAGCAACACTCAGAGATCATGTCTGTGCTCATGGGACAGGAGCTTGGCTCTTAATTCGGAGAATCACAGAGCATAAAGACAACAATCCTAATTTAAAATAATGAATGTACAAACCTATCACCTACTATAAATGACTTTACTGCAGTCTTAATGCAAGTAAAAATCTCATTATAATCTATATAATATATCAGCATTCCATTTTACAAAAATGCATATATTCTAAGAAAATCATTTGGACAATTAGAATTTGATTTTTGTCCAACAGCCCAAGATTTAATTCATAAAATTGGGTTGTGACTGGTGAATGTAGCGCAGAAGGGAGCTAAGCCTGTTAGGCTGTTTTGCCTAGTGAGGATTTTTTATTCCCACCTTCAAAACACACTTGTTGCTCCACTTACCCAGATTCATTACATGGCGCCCCTGCTCCCCTTTTCACACTGTTCATACATAGCTACCTCAGCGCACCTTCCACTGTGGCTATTGTTTATAACCTCTCTCCACTCCAGCCCTATCTCACTGTCTTGTCTAACTGTTTTTTACTCGCTCATTCCTTTTCTCTACTTTCCTAATTACTTCCCATTCCCTTGCTGATCATCTTTTCTTCCTATTCACTCTCCTACTACTTCTAGAGTCTCTCACTTTACACACCTGTCACGTTCTCTTTTCCTCACTTCACTTGTAACCTGTCACAGTCCATACCTTCTGCAAAACTCACATTTGTCTTTTACACACAATATTTTCTCTCCTATTTCATGACTCTGCAAGGCCTCAATTATTACATCTCCTGTATCTTATTACTCTCCATTCAGCACTTCCACCCATTCCTCCTCATGGCTCCCCACATCACTACTCCATACTACAGACACAAGCCTATCTCCTCTATCACCTGTCGTTCCCCCCTCCACCATATATCACCCTGTCTCCCCCGAACAGCCAATCCTGCCAACCTTATTTCCATCATTCCTCTTACTCACCTTCCCGTGTCCTGTGCACTCTGGAATGCAAGATCTGTGTGCAACAATCTCACTCCCATTCATAAACTCTTCCTCTCCCATTCTTTTGGTCTCCTGGCCCTTATAGAAACGTGGATCTCCCCCTCTGATACTGCTTCCTCTGCTGCACTCTCCCACAGAGGGCACTCCTTCTCCCACACTCCCCATCCTGGGGACCGCCAAGGAGGTGTTGTAGGTGTCCTACTGGCTACACCTTCAGCGTTATTCCCCTGGAACCCTGCCTCTCCTTCTTCTCCTTTGAAAATCACTCCATCTGTCTCTTTTCCTCTCTCCACCTTCATTTTACGTCCCCCTGGCCCATCCTCTCAATTTCTTGATAACTTTGCCACTTGGCTTCCATTTCTTCTCTTCTGATATTCCCACTATTATCATTGGGGATTTTAACATCCCTACTGACTCTCTTATTGCTACTGCTGCCTCTAAATTCCTCACTCACTTCCTCCCATGTCCACTCCCAATGGACAACTTCTGCCACCCACTGTGATGGTCACTCTCTGGACCTAGTGTTCGCCTATCTCTGTCACATCTCCAACTTCTCCAATTCTGTCTTCCCCCTTGCTCCCATTTCTTCCCTATCATATCCTAGCGCTGCTGTCTCTCTTTACAACACAACACTCTCTGTTGCCCTTGATACTGCAGCCCCTGCAACCCCCCTTTCTTCCCACCACTCTAAACCCCAACCCTGGCACTTCCGTCTTACTCGTCTCCTCCAAAAGTGCTCCCTCTCCTCTGAACGCCAATGGAGGAAATCCCGCAACATTGCAAACCTCACCCACTACAAATTCATCCTTTCCTCCTACTATTCTGCCTTCTCTCTTGCCAAACAAACCTATTTCACATCCCTCATCTCCTCCTTGTCCAATAAACCCTACTGCCTCTTTTCTGCTATTAATTCTCTACTGTATCCTCCCCCACCTCCTCCCCCCTTGGCTATCACTGCTCTTTGCCACCTACTTCAAAGACAAAATTGACTCTATACACAATTATATCTGTTCTCGTCAGAATTGCCTTCCCCCACCTGTCCTCTCTATCACTCACTCTGCAACCCTTGACTCCTACCCACCTTTTACTGTACCTGAGATTCTCTCTTCTCTCCTCCTCTTCTTCTACAACCTGTCCTCTCGATCCCGTCCCCTCCAAGTTCCTCCCCTCCCTCTCTTCTAATGCCTGTTGTCACTTTGCTCACCTCTTTAGCCTCTCTCTTTCCACTAGTATCTTCCCCTCAGCTTCAAGCATGCCTATTCTCAGGAAACCTTCCCTGGACCCATACTCGCTCTCCAACTATTGCCCCATATCTCTGAAATTCTTGATTGTGTCTTCAATCTTCTAACCCACTTTCACTCTTCCCACTCTCATTTTGATCCTCTCCAGTCTGGCTTCCTTCCCCTTCAATCAACTGAAACTGCCCTCACTAAAGTAACAAATGACTTACTCTCAGCTAAGTCCAAAGATCCCTTCTCCCTTCTCGTACTCCTCGATCTGTCTGCTGCTTTATACACCGTCGATCATTCTCTTCTTCTCACCACCCTTCACTCCCTAGGTCTTCGCAAAACAGCTCTCTCCTGGTTTGCCTTCTACCTCTCTGGTTGCCCTTTTATATGTGTCTGCTTCTGCTCCCCTCTTCCCCTTTCTATTGGAGTCCCACAAGGCTCTGTCCTTGGCGCTCTGCTTTTCTCTGTCTACACCACCTCTCTTGGTGAACTCATTCAATCATTTGGACTCCAATATCACCTCTTGATGATGACACGCAAATATATCTTTCCTCCCCTGACCTCTCTCCCGCTGTCCTAACCCAGGTATCTAGCTATATCTCTGCTGTAACTACATGGATGTCACAGCACTTCCTGAAACTCAACATCTCCAAATCCAAGCTCATCATCTGTCCCCCTGCCAATGTTGCTATCCCTCCCAATATCTCCCTCTGACAACATCACTCTTTCTCCTGTCACCTAAGCCTGCTGCCTTAGAGTCACCCTTGACTCAGCCCTCAGCTTTACCCCTCATATCCAGTCCCTCACCAAATCCTGCCACTTCATCCTCTGTAACATTATAAAAATCCGTCCCTTCTTCTCTCAGGAAGCAACCAAAATCCTAGTCCATTCACTCATCAATTCTCGTCTCGACTATTGCAACCTCCTTCTCACTGGTCTTCCTCGCTCTAGCACTTCTGACCTTCAATCCATACAGAATGCTGTGGCTAAGCTCATCTTTCTCTCCGACCGCACCTATTCCTCTTCTCTTCAGCACAAATCCCTTCATTGGATTCCTATTTGTTTCATAATTCAGTTCCAGCTCCTTACCCTCACTTACAAAGCCCTTACCAACACATCTACCCCTTACTTCTCTAAACTAGTCTCGAGGTACATACCGAGCTGGTCACTCCGCTCAGCCTCTGACCTACGCCCCAGTTCACCTCTTATTACATTCACCCATGCTTGCCTCCAAAACTTCTGTCATGCTGCCCCTAATCATGGGAATTCCGTACCCCATCTAACTTAACTCTCCCTCAACGTTCAGTCCTTCAAATGCTCACTCAAAACCCACCTTTTCAAGCTCGCCTATCCTACCACCTCCTAACCATTCTATCCATCACCTCCTCTTCCTCGTCTGCCATCTAAATTTTTTCTCCAAGTTTGGCTCTACTGTCTCTCACCACCCCTACCTTTAGAATGTAAGCCCCCGCGAGCAGGGTCCATTCTACCTATTGTGCCACGTCTTCCTCTTGTCCCTTGTACGCTCTTTCATGTCTTTTGCTGCAATCTGTGTGATTATATATATATATATATATATATATATATATATTTATTTTGTGTGTGTGTGTGTGTGTGTGTGTGTGTGTGTGTGTGTGTGTGTGTGTGTGTATATAGTGTTCTTCGGAATCGTACTGCAAAAGTTTGGCATTTCATAAGTGTCAAGTGCTTTTATTGACAACTACATTAAGTTTATGCAAAGACTCAGTATTTGCAGTGTTGACCCTTTTTTTGAGGACCTCTGCAATTTGCCCTGGCATGCTGTCAATCGACTTGCCACATACTGACTGATGGCTGCTCATTCTTGCCTATTTAATGCTTGGAGTTTGCCAGAATTTGTGGGTTCTTGTTTGTCCACCTGCCTCTTGAGGATTGAACACAAGTTCTCAATGGGATTAAGGTCTGGGGAGTTTCCTGGCCATGGACCCAAAATTTCGATGTTTTGATCTCTGAGCCACTTAGTTATCACTTTTGCCTTATTGCTAAGTGCTCCATCATGCTGGAAAATGCATTGTTCATCACCATACTCTTCTTGGATGGTTGGAAGAAGTTGCTCTTGGAGGATGTTTTGGTACCATTCGTTATTCATGGCCGTGTTCTTAGGCAAAATTGTGAGTGAGCCCACTCCCTTGGCTAAGAAGCAACCCCACACATGAATGTTCTCAGGATGCTTTACTTTTGGCATGACACAGGACTGATGGTAGTAGTCAATTTTTCTTCTCGGATAATCATTTTTCCAGATGCCCCAATCAATCTGAAAGGTGATTCATCTGAGAAAATGACTTTACCCCAGTCCTCAGCAGCCCAATCCCTCTACCTTTTGCAGAACATCAGTTTGTCCCTGATGTTTTTCCTGGAGAGAAGTGTCTTCTTTGTTGGCCTTCTTGACACCAGGCTTGACTCCAAAAGTCTTTAGATCACTGTGCGTGCAGATGTACTCACAACTGCCTGCTGCCATTCCTGAGCAAGCTCTGCACTGGTGGTGCCCCAATCCCGCAGCTGAATCAACTTTATGGGACGTCCTTGCGCTTGCTGGACATTCTTGGGCACTGTGAAGACGTCTTCACAAATATTGAACTTCTCTCCTTGAAGTTCTTGATGATCCGATAAATGGTTGCATTAGGTACAAGCTTCCTTGCCTGTGAAGTCCTTTTTGTACAAAGCAATGATGACTGTACGTGTTTCTTTGCAGATAACCATGCTTACCAGAGGAAGAACAATGATTTCAAGCATAACTCTCTTTCTAGGCTGTTATTCTAACTCAATCAGCATGACAGAGTGATCTCCAGCCTTGTGCTTGTCAACACTCTCACCTGTGTTAACGAGAGAATCATTGACCTGATGTCAGTTGGTCCTTTTGTGGCAGGGCTGAAATGCAGTGGAAATGTTGTTTATGGAATAAAGTTAATTTTCATGGCAAAAAGGAATTTTGAAATTAATTGCAATTCATCTGTGTCAGGTGCCTAGTGACGGTATGCTCTTCCTGTTGCTGGGTAGCAACGCTGCACACACATGCACTGAGCATCGCATTCAATTGCATACCAACTGGGGACCCTCCTTGCCCACCTTGTGGTTGGTTGCGACTGCCGAAAAATGCTGCACCGATCCAGGAGTACTTCCATCTATTTTAACCTCCTTCTGGCTGTATTTGGTGCCAGAGTATTGGTTCACCAGCTCCAGACTTTTGTTCCTGTTCCAGAATTGTGTTTTAGCTCTGACCTTTGGCTTGATCTCTGGACTACTTTCTTGTGTTATCCCTAGTACTGTTCTCATCTGTTTGTTTCTGACCCCTGGCTTCCCTCTGTCTATTCTCTGCATTATCCTTGGGTACTCCGCTCCTGTTTGGCTTCTGACCTGGACCGTTTGAGTATTCCTGTTCCTTACTACCACACTGGTGACTAACTTGGAGATCTGCGACCTGCACACCTCACGCAGCCAGTCCATACCTTTTTGCGGGGGTCCCTGGTGAATACCGGGGGTGCATTAGACTCCGCGCATCCTTGCTTAGTTGTGTCAATACCCGTCAGTAGCACCACCTGCAGTCTGAATGTGACAGAATACTCTGGCCATTAGTGGACAGGAAAAACCGTCTGCCAGCAACCTTTTACCTCACCTAGCCCAAAGAGTGGAAAAACAAGAATCTAACCAGACCCAACTTCTGCAATGCATCCAGGGAGTGGTATCCCTTCTAGACTCCTTGCAAAACACCCTGCCAGGCCCTTCACTGCTGCCAATTGTGACTGTTGCTACTTCTGTGGCCACTAGAACTACTACCAGCGCTTTTTGTACCAAAGGATTACATATCCCATGACCTGAGAAGTATGTCAGTGATCCCAAAAAGTGCCAGGGCTTCATTAAAAAATGTGCCATACAATTTGAGTTATCACCTGAGAATTTTATTTCAGAGAGGACCAAGGTGGCATATATAATCTCCCTTCTTTCTGGTCAGGCTCTTGTCTGGGCATCTCCACTGTGGGAGAGAGATGACCCAATGATTCAGAACGGTTCCGTTTTCATCAAACAATTCCGCAAAGTATTTGATGAACCAGGTCGTGTATCTTCTGCAGCCACTGGTCTTCTGAATTTGCGCTAAGGGTCTCTCTCCGCTGGCCAGTATGCAGTGCATTTTTGAACTCTAGCATCTGAACTCAGCTGGAACAATGACGCCCTGGTCGCTACCTTCTGGCAAGGATTGAACGATCGCTTTAAAAATGATCTGACCTCCCAGGATTTACCTGCCAGTTTGGAAGATCTGGTATGTTTGTACATCAAGGTGGACATTCACCACAGGGAGCGCACCCAGGAACGAGATCAGACTCGCCGTTCCTTTCCCTTTTCGCCTAGCACCCCATTTTCATCTCCCGTACCTACCACTGAGGAGCCTATGCAAATTAGTCAGTTAAGACTATTTCCTGAGGAACATGAGAGATGTATGAGAAACAGTTTGTGCTTTTACTGCAGGGAATCTGGACATCTCCTCTCTTCCTGCCCTAAGAAGCCGGGGAGTGCTCCCTCCTAGGTGATTATAGGGAGGTCAACCTAGAATCACAGTCCTCAACTCCCTACAAGCAGCATGAATCCAAATTTTTGATGTCTGTCACTTTACATTCCCTTGTTGGCTCTTGACAATTACTAGCCTTTGTGGATCCTGGATCCGCAATCAGTCAATCTGATTATTTTGTGGCTGCGACTCCGTTCACCACAATTTGATTGAATTCATGCACAAGTGGTTTCCAGGGGTCCCTTTTGTGGAAAGCACTGTCTCCAGTCTGTTGTTCCTCTCGAGCCCACCATTCTTTGTCATGCTGTAACTGCTCGTTCTATGCTGCCTGAGATTTATTCTGATTTTCGGGATGTCATCAGTAAATCCGCCTCTGAGATTTTACCCCCACATCGCCACTGGGACTGCCCTAATGAACTTGTTCCAGACAAGTGTATTCCTAGAGGTCAGGTATACCCTCTCTACCTCTCCCAGAGACCTGGGCAATGTCTAAATATGTGGAGGAAAATCTCAAACGAGGTTTCACCAGAAAGCCATCTTCCCCTTCTGGCGCAGGGTTCTTCTTCATCAAAAACAAGGATGGAACCCTTAGTCCATGCATCGATTATTGTAAGATAATTACGCTAAAGAATCGTTATCCCCTTCCCCTGATACCCAAACTTTTTGACCGAATTCGTTGGGCACAAATCTTCATGAAGCTGGATCTCAGGGGTGCCTACATTTTGATCAGGATCTGGCAAGGGAAGGAGTGGAAGACGGCGTTTAACACCATAGGCGGCCACTATGAGTATCTCTTGTTGCTGTTTGGGCTGTGCAATATGCTTGCCGAATTCCAAGAATTTGTAAATGAGATTTTCAGGGACCTCTTTTATTAGTCTGTTAATGTCTATTTAGATGAGATTTAGATTTTCTCGAAGAATCTCGATGTTTTCATCTGTTTGGTTCTGACCCCTGGCTTTCAACTGACCATTCTTGGTATATCCTTGGGCACGCCTGTTTGGCTTCTGACCTAGACTGTTCGACTATTCCTGTTCCACACTACCGCACTGGTGAGTAAATTGTATTTGTACTTAGTAATCATATCCCCTCTTAGATGCCTATTTTCTAAAGTATACCTGCCTAAACAAGCTAACCTTTTCTCATAACTTAATGACTTCATACCATTTTATCAATTTTGTCGCCCTTCTCTAAACTCTTTCTAGTTCCAAAATATCATTTTTATAGAGAGGTGCCCAGAACTCTACTCCGTAAGATGTGTGTCAGGTACCGTCCACACACTTCCCCTATGTGCTAGGGATGGTCACCTGTCTCTCTTGGCTGCTCGTGTCCCGTTTCCTAGCAATGGAATGCTCTTCCTATATGATGGCCATCACAGTGTAGGTGCATGCGCAGTATTGCTTGCGTCCCGTTGCCTAGCAACGGGACATTCTCTCTGCTTGTTGTAGGTGGTCAACTGTGTTCTGACTGCTGAATTCTGCCTCACCCAATTATGGCTAACTTCCTTCTATTTAAGGAAGCCTCTGGCAGTACTAGGGTGCCAGAGTATTGGTGCACATCTACTCCAGCATTTCTGTTTGTTAACCCACTGCTTCTTGTATTTGGCTCCTGACTTAGACTTGTTTCCAGACTACTGTTTGGATCTCATTTTGGTACTGCACAGCACGTTCTGGTTCTGACCTTTGGCTAGTTTTCTGAGCACCCTTGGATCACCCCTGTGTACTGTGCTTCCAGATGGCTTTAACTCAGACTTTTTGGCCATTCCTGTTCATTATACCACTGAGCTGGTGACTAACTTGGAGAACTTCATACAGCAAATACCATACTTCCTTGCTTGGATCCCTGGTAAACACCGGAGGTGCATTCGACTCTGTGCCTCCTTGCTTAGTTGCACTAATGCCAACAAGTGGCTATTCCAGTGTTGCTAACGTGACACTGAGGTCTTGCCAACGATTTATATAGTGGAAAAATTACACTGTCTTCCCTTGCATCTATGGCCCTTATTGTACATGTCAATACTTTAATGGCCTTTGCAGCGGCTGCTTGAAAACTTAGCACTATTGCTAAGTCTCTAAGTCTACTGTGTATGAACATTTCCAAATCCTTTTCCATTTTAGATTCCCCTAAAATTATCCCATTTAATTTCTAGATTGCATACCTGTTTTTTATTCCTAAGTGCAAAATCTTACATTTTTCTATGTTAAACTTCATATTTCATTTGGCTACCCAATCCTCCAGTTTATTTAAGTCCCTCTGCAGAGAAATTACTTCTTGCTCTGATTTTATTATCTTGCAAAGTTTGGTGTCATCTGCAAAAATGGAAACATTGCTCACTAAACCATCACCAAGGTCATTAATAAATCTATTAAAAAGAAGTGGCCCCAGCATGGAATCTTGAGGTACTCCACTTAAAACTTTTGACCAATTAGAAAATTTTCAATTTATCACGACTCTCTGTTCCCTCTTCTTCAACCAGTTTTTGATCCACGTACAAATGTTATTTATTAGACCCAGCTCCCTTATTTTGAATGCCTCTTGTAATGGAATGGCTCTTGTAATGGAATCCCAAAGAGAAGTTTAGTCCTTTTTGGAGATTTCCTTTCCCTGTCCCTATAGTTAGTAGAAGTCTTAATATCCTCATGTCATGTATATTATATGTTAGAGATGAACGATTCGGATTCCTCCAAAATCAAATGTTGGGGATCTGAGTAGAAGCGAGCCATTACTCTCTTTTTCCCGGAAGCCCGTAACTCAAACCTATGGCTAAACGTCATTTCTGCCCATTTGTTTTAAAAAAAAAAAACATGCCCCGGGAATATATCTAAGTCCTTCTTCCTTTTCTTCAGTGCCATTTAAAAACAGACAGCGTGCAGGGAGGAGCTTAGCTGCGGTGGTCTGCTCTGTAAATAGCATTTAGGGTGACATAGAGGGACATAGGAACATAGAAAGCAGTAGAATTGTGTCATTTTGTAAAGCATTTCTCTAGAGAATAGTGAGCTACAATAGATTGCTGATCAATTACTTTTAAATTCTATCTTAAAAATACTTTACATACATTATTGGCCACTGGTTGTTGTTGTTGTTAATTCATTGCATTGCATATATAATAGTACTAGACAGTATACAGACTGAGGTAGAGAGATCTCATTCTGAATTAATAATATATATTTATATCTTTGAGAAAACAGTGTGCTTTTGCTGTCAAACTATTAACAACATAATCACAAAAAAGCTAATTTATTTATTTTAAACTTGAAAGTTTTTCTAGTGATAGTATAATAATCTTGTGTGGGACAGTGACAACTGAAATAGTTTAGAAAAAAAACTGTATGTTTGTGTGTGAAATTCAGCAGCAATTGCACACTCCAAAAAAAAACAAAACACATATATTCTATTACTTTCTATTTTTCAGTACTTTGTAAAGGTCAATCACTGAAATCTATATTTAAAGAGGCTTTTTGTCAGGGTCAGCACGGAGCTAGACCCCCAAAAAGGCTATATATTCAACTTTTTTAATATTTTCAATACTTTGATATTTTGGAATGGTCATTCAGTGAAATCTATATTTAAAGAGGGCTGTTAGTGAGGGTCAGCACGCAGCTAGCCCCCCGAAAAACAAATGCTATATATTCCACTTTTTACTATTCTCAATATTTTCATATTTTCATATTTTCAATACTTTCATATTTTGTCAGTCAGTGAAATCTATATTTAAAAAGAGGAGTTTTTGCTAGAGGGTTTTTCTGGCCATTTTCAACATTCAGTGACCGCATGTAGAACATTGCAGCAGCTAGAAAACAAAATGTCATCTGCCAAGCCACCAACTGAAGCAAGCCCATTGGATAAACTAAATAACAATAAAAAATGAGTGTAAGGTGCAAGACCTAAAAATGTTGAAACATTACACACACACTACATTTGAAACTTTAACCAGGCATTATGGAGAGTGAAGAGGCAATAACAATTGTCATTAGATGGACAGAGGCATCAGTAGATATTTACACAAGTAGGTACCTAATTGTAAACAACGACCTAATTTGCTTCCCCTATATAAATAAATGAGGATGCTGACATATAAATGTGACTTTCACCCCTACTACAACAATTAAACAATTAGCCACACCATACATTGCTAGAGTATTCATCGGTTGCCAAGATCATGGCTTTCAATACTTTGCCGCTGTATAAATAAATGAGGATGCTGAGAGACAAAGATGTCCTGCGTCCCTACTATAACAATTAAAAGATTTGGCACACAATACATACAGAGTATTCATCGGTTGCCAAGAACAAGGCTTTCATTACCTTGGTTTACTTTTATGCTCTGTGCCTTAATGCTGTCCTTCTTAATCATAGTAAAGGACTTGTGTATATTTATGGGGAGGGAGGAAAAATCATTCTCCCAGGGTAAGCTTTGTCCAACCCCGGGGTAAAGGTACCTGCCCGAGACTGGCAGCTGAGGTGGTCCCCAAGACCCATGTATATAAATATGGATTGTATATAAATTATATTTATGTGTTCTATTAGGGACATTTAAGAAATATGTAAAACAGACAGCTCAGAAAGGCCAATAGTCACCCTTCCCACACATGCAAGTATGTTTAATACATTGATGCAGATTTGGTTGCCCAAAACACGTCTTGACAATTCAATTGAAAGTCCACATTCCGAGAAATTAACAGGACAGATTTTGGACCTTGCAAAGAATACATGTATAGATGGAGATGTGATGTGTGATGATTTATGCTACATGATGGAATTAGAGAACCACAAAGTATGGTTAATTATATTTTTTAATTTAATTGGAGAGTGCAAATGGTACATTTACAAAATACTTCATTAAGACAACAGTGAACAACTACGGACAGCGGCAATAGTAGAAGACGATGAGAGGGCACAATGTAAAAAGGGTGCAAGTAAAGATGGCATTGTCCTTGGAGTGAGGTACATCTGTGCCGCAAAGCTGCCCTTCTGAATGGAACCAGGAAAGTCGTAACCATTTATGTGGGCGGGAGGATGGAAAAATCATAACCCGGGGTAAGCTTTGTCCAACCCCAGAACAAAGGGGACTGCCTGAGACTTGCAGAAGAAGTAGTCCCCAAGAAGGGGTGTACTCACTTTGATGCCAGGGCAACCTTGACGCCACATGCTGAGTCCCGGCTAGTGACAGACAGCTGGGGTGCGCAGCTGTAATTAAATTACCAGGCAGAGGTCATTGGATAGACATGGGTATGAATGAATAGAGTTAGACATTTTGGAAAGTAAATAGACAGAGGTGTAATGCACCCATGCTATAAAAATTAAAAGATTATGCACTCAATACATTGCCAGAGCATTCATCGGTAGCCAAGAGCAGTGTTTTCCTAACTTGTTTTCCTTGTATGTTCTGTGCTGTAATGCTGCACTTCTGAATTAAACTAGGGGACTCGTAAACATTTATGTGGGAGGGAGGGTAGAAAAATCATTGTCCTGGGGTAAGCTTCATCCAACCCCTGAGTAAAGGGGACTGCCTGAGACTTACAGCAGAAACAGTCCCTTAGAAGTGGGGTACTCACTCTGATACCAGGGCTGCTTCCCGAGTGGTAACAGGCAGCTGGGACACGCAGCTTTTTAAATTAAATTATTTCTGCATTCTGAATTGACGTGGGAAGCATGCTCTTGGCCTCATCTCTCCTATCTCTGTGCTACGGGTTCCTGATTATAAGCTTTCACCTACCTTGAGTTAAGTCCTGGGGGCATCCAAGTACCTGTGAGTGCGTCCACAGGAAAGGCGGCTGCTATAGGCAAAGACCTCTCCAGCTAGTTCTAAAACAAATAACAGTTACTAGGGAGCTGTAACATTGTAAAGGATTATATCCTGGGACCAGTGGTGTAATCGCAATCTGACCTCACACTGTTTGATTTTGATATTAGTTGTTAGTTCACTCACACAGCTCTCTCCGCCACCATTTTTGTTTAAATAAGAACTGACCTTTTGTCAAATTTCCATTGGTGCTCTTATGTTCATCTTGTCACTACCAATAAATATAGTCCGATGCAATTAATGTGATTCCAAAGCACAAAGTGTATTAATTGCAAAAGATAGCAGGATAACAGCAAACCATGATGATGCATAAAAGGTATAACAATATACAGAAAAATATAACCGAATACATTAAACAAGCATCATTTGGCACCAACTCAAGCCTCAACGAGAACGCCAAATCTAGAGCACAGCAATTTATACACTGTACAGTCGTAAAAGTAGTGTCATCATATAGATATACAGTTACAGTTGTAAGGTCAAAGATTGTAAGGTCAAAGGTTCTTGCATTCTCAGGTATTCGATATGGCATTGGTGAATTCCTCTGGTCATTTTTATTCAAACTGCCAACTTTCCTTTTCTCAGGCTTCTGCTTCTAGACTTGTATAATATGGTTTTATGACCACTGCAAACTGGTTATTTGGTGTATGAAATAGTGATATTATTTATAAATAGCGCTCACAAGGTGCAAATGCTACATAAGTAACTCCGGATTTCTGCTGGTAAAATATAGATTGATATGAGACCAAACACCTCACATTTCTGTGGACCTGAACTATAATTACTTTTACTGTAGTATCTATGTATAAATAATCTCTAATACATTTACTAATAATTGAATGTGGATTGGAACATAAATAAATGTGTACTGTTTACAAAATGTAAGTATGAATGTAAGTGCGTGTTGTTTACCTGTGCAATTGCGTTATTAACCCTGTTATGACTTAGCGTACTGATCGCAATTGCACGGAAAACTATTACAATTGATATTTGTTAATTTAGAACGACTTCATCCAATTATTCAACTTCAACAGGCCACCCTTTGAGAGTATACCGAACACTCTCACCCTATGGAGATTTTTTTTTTATTGCAGGATCTCAGTAGTACCCTTCAGCCTTTGTAATGTATGTCCCCCTTAGTACCATCACACTGTCATTGGATATCAGTTATGTTATCTGGGAAAGGAATCATAATTTCCAAAATTACTTTTTAGAAAACTTATACCGCTTAAACATTTGTGTGCCCTACACCCACATATATAACACATTGTCTGAAAGGATATCAGGCACAATATTATACATTACAATACACAAGTTTATATTATAGTTCCTTATGCCTAGTATTTCCATCTGTCCAAGGCAAGTCTCCGCTTGTACAACATTTAAACAATAACCTGGACGAACTTTCAACACCCTATTATGTCTGTTACATAACCTAATTTATCTTTTTTTTATTTCTGAAAATAAGCCATTACAGGAATTGCAACAAACTTCTTTCACTAATATTAATACATGGCACACTATTTTTTCCCTAGCTATACTTCGTTATTATCCACGTAAAGTGGGGAATGTCACTTTTGTTTAGCAAGACTTTACATGTTCTGCTTGCCATTGAATAGAATACTAGCCTGTCTCCAGACTGTTGATTTCTATAACAGGTCTCATATATTTAATCCCTGCCCCTTGTCTTGTCTACGTGGCACTTACTGTATATCTATTGCAGGGATTTGAAACAGAAACAATGCACACAAAATAAAAATAGGTTACTCATCTTCCACTGAAAAGTTACATTTTTATAATTCTCAAAATAAATTATAAGTTTCATAAGTTTTTTGTATCGGTTATACTCCGCCCCCCCCCATGTCTGCATGGCAGCAGCGGCAAACTTGCGCTTGCTTCTCTTTGCTTTGCATCGCTAATGTCCGCTATGCATGCTTTCTTGTGTCACATACTCCCTTCCTGCTGCCACAGTTTTAAACAGTCAATGTGTTTAATTCTCATTTTTAGTGATTTACACAAACATTTTTTTTTATCTCTAACTGTACTCAATACCTCTGGATCAAAACTACCAACTTTGGGAAAAAGGTTTCACACATTCAACGGTCATTTTGACCCACTTATCACAGTACGCCATTGCATACTTACCGACCCTAAAAGATCCTAGTGTAACCAGTATCTCAGTTACATAGGCCATCTCACACCTTTGTTTAGCAATCTTGTGGAAATGGAATCCTCAACACTTTGCAGCACAAATCTCCCACTAGAGATTTTTAGTGACTGTGGACGAATTCCGTAAACTGCGTCAACTCACTTCTTCTCAACTGGGTACAACTTTAAATCCTCATACGATGCAAAGCGTATATAGCGAGGACCCAAACACAGTCACTTAATTGGGACAACAGTTGATTGAACTATTATTCTGTCTTTGCTTGGGATCAGCGATATATACATGGCCATTTCAGTTGTGGACTGACGTTTTGATATACATACAGATCTTCTCATGGGCTTTTCTTCATATGTTAATGCATTTTTTGATTCACATTTTACTATTCATATGTGATTTGTTTAGGATTGTTTTTTAGATTTTACATTTTATCATATTTTTTAGTAATCAATAAATGTGGTCTAATACTTTATATTGACTTCTGTTGTGTGGTCACTGTTTCACAATTGCATATTTCTCAGTTTTATTTTCCTCAAAAATGTAGTTCTGATTTAACCTAAGAAATATTGTTCTTATTTTCCCTTAAATCCACAGGAAAAATTTATATATAATAAACGTATGCTTATAATTTCAAGAAAGCTGCACAAAAGATCTAGCTTCAATTAAAATGTTTTGTGTTCTTAATTAACATTCTAATTGTAAAACTCATATATATTATAAAACAGTATAACAGAGTATATTTACATAAACTCAACAGGTTTTGTTTGTTCTAATAACATGGGTGATATAGCATAGATGTCCATACAATACATTACATTCATAGCCTGTTTTATAAATATAAAAGTCATTGTGTGTGTGTGTGTGTGTGTTTCTCATCTATTGTGTGGTGCAAAGGTATGTCTACATCAGTTTCACATATTGTTCAAGGTGTGTGACTGTATAGTGGGAGGGTGTAGTATAAATAAGTGCCTATTGTGCAGGGTGTGATATTCTCTGTATTGTGTATGTGTGTGTGTGTGTGTGTGTGTGTGTGTGTGTACAGGGAGGGGAGGAGGGGAGAGCTGTGGGGGAGTGGAGAGAGAGACTCCATTTTAAACATTCAAAACACACTTTTTAAACTTCCAAAAATACATTCCACAACAATATTCTCACACTATAAACTCCATTTATTTCACATTTAAACGTCTACTATTTATTCACATATAAAGTTCTATTTATCTCACATATACAATTGTACCATTTATGCAGCCATTACTCACTATCCACTTTCCACTCACATGGAATCTTCTAGAGTTACAGAAAATGTTTTTTTTTACCTCAGACAGGAGCCATTTTCTCTAATCGTGATGATCACATTAACTTACAATGGCAGCCATCTTGCAAGCATGGAATTACATTGATGCCATATTAACTAACTCAATTTCTCCATCTACAAACCGCATTATTTAAAAATATATATTACAAACTACTTTCTGTTATCCCTTAATTTATTTTAAATGTCATACGACCTCTAGGGGTTAAATGTATTAAACTGATTTTGCAAGTCGAAGATATTTGACGACTTTACAGGGGAAATTTAAATTGACAATGTCTTTAAAGGTATTTTTTGAATACTTCAGTTTGTTTTTTTGAATACTTTAGTTCCTTTCCTGCGTTGGTGTGTTGAAGCAGGGAAGTGTAATTAGGGTATCACCACTTACTTGGATGATTTTCTGGGGGTGGGGACCTTTTTTTTTTTTATATTTTTTTATTTTCAGTGGTCAATTAAGAAAATACAGACAGCAAAACAATAACACTGTAATATGATAGCATACACAGTAAAATCACAACAGTTATTGTGGTGTATCGCATATTAGGAAACCTTTAGACAAAAATGACCGTTTTTTTCATTTTTAAAGAGTAATATAAAATGGGTGTAGGAACAAAAGGGATTGTGGGTGAGGGGTGAGGGGGGTAGGACCACAAAGATAAGCACTGTAAGTAGTTAGAGGATAACTAGGGTGTGTTGAGCCTATAGCAGAGGGGGAGATATGTGTCGGGAAGAGTTAGGGTCATCGCACATGGGTTAGGTCGGAGGATGCGGAGCGTTGAGGGGGGAAGGTGTGTTCCACGGCTAGCCATGGAGCCCAGACTTGACTGAAGACGTGGCCTCTATCGTGGAGGTAGTACGTAATCTCCTCCATAGCAGCCACGTGCCAAATCTGCCTCTTGAGAGCCAAAAGGGATGGAGGTGAGGTCTTTTTCCAATTAAGGGCTATGAGTGATTTGGCTGCTGTAAGGATGTGGGCAGTTAATTTCTTGGAGAATTTGTCCAGGTCTTGGGGAGGGTAACATAAAAGAAATATCCAGGGATCTTTCGGGATGGGGGCTTCAAAAAGCGTATTTAGGAAACTATGGACTGAATCCCAGAAGGTGGTGACAATCGGACAAAACCACCAAATATGAAACATCGTACCCCTTTGGCCACAGTCCCGACAACAGCAGGGCGAGGAAGAGTGAAACATTCTATGGAGTCTTGTGGGAGTGTAATACCAACGGTAATAAATTTTGTAAGAGGTTTCCTTGAGTTTAGTTGATATAGAGCATTTAGCTATCCCCAGTCTCATGTCCTCCCAAGCCTCTTCATCCGGGGGAGGACCAAGGTCCTTTTCCCATTCGTCTTCATGAGGGTTTGGAGAGGGAAGGGCAGAAGTGAGAAGAATGCTATATATTTGAGAAATCATGCCCTTGTCCAAGGGATGTTTTCTACAAAGAGATTCAAATGGAGTAAGGTCCCTAAGAACATAGGTTGGTGGCAGGGATCGCAAGAAATGATTAATTTAGAAAAATTCAAAGGGGCTGAGGATTTGGGACTGGGATTGGGGTTGGAGATCCGCTAGCGAAAGCCAGCGGCCCTGTTTGGAAAAATCTACTGGAAATTTAAGCCCTGCACGAGACCAGTAACGGTGGATCGTAGAGGCAGATCTGGGAGGGAACACCGAGTTATGCCAGATGGGGGTTAAAGGAGATATTGCAGTTGAAAGTTTTAGTTTGAAGGAGTTGGAGTCCCAGAGCATAGCATCAAATTTGATGGAAGGCAGTGCTCTAACAGCAGGGGGGCAACGGGCGGGTGATACGCCCCAGAGAGAGGAGAGATCGGGCAGGGTTAGATGGCCCGATTCTATATCAAGCCATGCAGTGGAGCCAGAGGGAGCGTAGGAGGCAACGATTTGCGAAAGGTGGGATGCCAAATAGTATAATTTGATGTCGGGAAGGCCTCTTCCTCCTCCAGGGATTGGTCGTTTTAAGATATTGGTTGAGACTCTAGGAGGTCTATGGTTCCAAATAAAGCGGGTGAGTGCCTTCTGGATGTTGCCAAGGAAAGAGGCAGGGACAGCTACCGGAAGGGTTTGGAAGAGGTACAGCCATTTGGGGAGTATGTTCATTTTGACAGCTATGATCCTGCCCAGCCATCCCTGACCTTTTTGTTCTACGAATGCCGGCTTTTAGAGTTTTGGATCAGGACCTTTGGGCTTAGCTGGCTTAGTAGATGTTAAGAAGTTAAAGATGGAAATCTTGATGAAGCTTTTCTGGCACTTACCCAGAAGAGTGAAACTGCTTCTATTTTATTTACCTCTGAAGTTTGTTGTTAATTAAAATTCTGTATGTAGTACTTCAGAAAGAAGATTCACTTTAGATGTATCTATGTAACAAGATTGTTAAGGGATTGTGGGAGTTTTTATTTTAATTAAAATGCTTTTAAAGTAGGTGTATGTTTTTTTGTATTAATTATGTTTGTGATTTAATCAATAAATATCTACAGTAATATTCTTTGAACTAAATAAATGTTATTGAAAAATTTTGCAAAACATAATAAAAAAACAATAATAATAACAAATAAAAAGGGTTAAGAGAAAAAAGGAAGGGAGTGACTTTAAACAGGGATGTGTTTTGAATTGGAGGCTAATTTATATGTAGTAAGTGTAATATTAACCTTATTGAGAAGACAAAAATGGCATAACAAACAGTTCAGCAATTCTCATTAAACTGATGTAAAGTAGCATTTAGGCGCCTGATGGTCGACATAGAAGACATACCATAAGTTACATTTAATCAGTGGGGAAGATGAAATGTAAGGAATGTAAATTATTATGTTTTGCGTACAATTCACAAAATCACTCTGTGCCACATTAATTTGCGAGCGCAACAGACACTTGTTACAGCCTACACTTTCCGGCCCGGAGAAGGGGCGTTTAGCCATAGTCAGCGTATTATAATGGCGTCCCAATTATTATCTCTTGCTCCAGCTACAGGGCTAGACTTAGTGCTACTTACTATTGATGACGGCTGTGTATGCATGCTTTAACAGGTGTATGCAATCAGTAGCAACTGTAAAACTGTATTTTATGTAGATATTAATAACATCATATCAAATGCATTTCATAGACAAAAAAATAAAAACTTTATTTTTTATATATATATATTTTGTAATTATTGCCTATATTATTACCAGGTGATATATATATATAATTTTTTTTTTTTTCTGTGTGTTCGTTTGAGAAAGTATATTCCATATAGGTATTGAATATATGCTTCAGTGTCTTGTTTAAAAGAGCAGAGCAAACCTGCAGCTGTATTCATCAGTGCATGTATCTTCAGATCCACTCTTTGTTGAATTCGGGCATGCACAGACCCAAATTATGTGTCATGCAACAAACGCACATTGTGTTCTGTATGTGTGCCTTGACGAATCAGGCCCATAGAATATATCAACCCAATAGTTTACACGTCACAGCTTCTATGAATTTTAATATGATTTTAGGAAAAGATCGGGAAACTGGGTATTTCCAATACCGAGCAAATGCAGCTCTAGCAACAATAAGTATATGGTCTTTTGATGATCTATTGTGTTTCTGGAGATGTGGGGGAAACGGATGATTATGTATCTAATAACTGGGTTTCCTTGACTCCTCCATGGCAGCACACATTAATGGGTTAATACCTCCTCCGAAGTCAAGACAGGAAAAGAAGGCACCCCCATAGAAGGTATGTCAGGATGGTCTGCCCCACTTCCTATGTCTTCTTGTTTTCTCAAAGCTGTAATATATCTCATCATCATATATTAGTAAGTAACTTAGGGATGGGCATCAAGGAAACCTGATTATCAGGTACACATAATCCTCCTTTTACACTTTCTCCTCCATCGCAGCACACGTTAAAGGGTGATACCCAAGCAGTTACTTTAACTTTGGTGGGCTACCTTAATAATAAGAACGTTCTTATCAAAACATTTTTATTTTTTTCAATTACTGCGGTAAGAACTTTTCCGACAAACTTGGTGTCTGCAAAAGCATATATTTTGATACAATAGTGCTTTGAAAAAGTACATACTGATGACCATCCGGCTGCTTTGCAATTCTCCTCTATTGATGCAGATTAATTTTCTGCCCAAGATGTGGCCACTGCTCTTGCAGAATGAGACATGAACAAATACATTGAAAAAATGTTATCTATTTCACAGCAGTAAATGTCCATTGGAGTCCAAGTGGATGACGAGGAGGTCACTATGTCTATCCTGCAGAACCTGACCACTGAATTCAATTTTCTTGTACTGTTATTGGAGTCATGTACTCAGGCCCGGCGCTCCCATTAGGCAAGGTTAGGCACTTGCCTAGGGCGCCGGGCTCTGGAGGGCGCCACATAAATCTAAAATACTTTAAAACTGTGCGGCGACCGCTGACCATACCTGTCACGGCCGCCGCACAGCATTCAGATGGACGGGGAGGGGGGGGGAAGAGGCTATTTTGTCACCACCGCCGCCTCTCTGCTCCGTCTCCTCCCCTCCACTTACTAGTGTCAGTGAGTGGAGGGGAGGAGACGGAGCAGAGAGGCGGCGGTGGTGAGACAAGGTAAGGAGAGGAGGGAGGAGGGCGGCAATTTTTGCGGGGGGGCGCCACTTTTTTTAAAATGCCTAGGGCGCCGTGGACCCTAGCACCGGCCCTGCATGTACTACCAAGTTAACTACAGAGGTCATATGGGCCAAACTTCAAATCTAGGGCCAAACTACAGACAACAAATCTAGGAACGGATACCTGTGGGCACTAAAGCTGACACAACTGCTTTGCTCACTAAGGACATTAGGTGTAAAAGACGAAGTACAAGTGTTTTATCTGTCACAAAATAGGAGAGAAGGCCTTGAAGTATAGACTGAAAGTGCAGAGTGGTGTGAAAAACAACCATGATAAAAATAACAAGTCAGCTTTGAATGTGGTGGACAGCCACATAAAGGACTGTTGGTACATGGACTCAGGGTCCACGAGACACTTTCAGTTGTAATCATCACTGGTTTACTTCATTGAGTGATTGTGATCCCATCACAGTCAAAAGAGATTGTAGACAAGATCTGATCTGCAAAGAAAGTCGGAACAATTACAGTTGCCTGAGGATAAAAGGTAAAATGTGATTACAACTATGAAAGAAGTTTTATTCGTACCAGAATTAGGAACTAATCTGATTGTCATTAGTGTCCTAGAAAACAAAGGTTTTAAAGTCAAATTCACAGAAGGCAATTGCACTGTGCAGAATAAAAAAGAGATTTTAACAGTGACAGCTACCCGTTGTCTTATAGGCTGCTGGGATCTTCATTCGTCTGAATTGTTGCACATTTGTTTTTTAAGCAGTCAATATTATCACACTGTCGTCCATTACACCATCGGTGTCATCCCATTGCGGGATCCGTTGTCAGCATTTTCATCACCGGGATAATGACTACCACCGCAGCCCAGGAGCTGGTCGAATATCTTGGCTATTTCTTGGTTCTTTTTGCAACAGCAATTGAGGATTCAGAGGAGGCACAGTTGCTTATTGAAGAAAGTATCTTAATGTTGCCTAGCAAAAGGACGTATCTCCTTTTCCTAGACACGGCCGGCGGGCGTCCCGTTGCTAGGCAATGGGACGCTTGTTGTTCAGTGGTCAGCTGTTCTGCCACCGTATTCACTGCCACCAATTAGCGTCCATTATTGTCTATTTAAAGGAGGCTCTGGTGTAATTCTGCTGCCAGAGTATCAAGGTCCCCTTATGCTTCAGCGTTCCTGTTTGCTACCAAGCATCCTGATTGACTCTTCGGTTCCAGACTTGGCTTTCCTGACCCTCCTTTTGAATCTCTCTTTGGCTTTAATAGATTTACCTGGCTTCCCGACTACGCTTCTGTTTGACCCTTTTGTACCATGCTGCTTGGACGGCCTGACCTCGGATTGCTTGACCACATTTATTCACCTACTACTTTGCTGCTGGCTAACTAGGAGGGCCGCGAGCTGCATATTTTCTGCACCTAACTCCAAGCTCCCTTGCGAGGGTCCCCGGTGAAGACAAGAGGCACGTTTAGACTGCGTGCCTCCTTGTTTAGCAGCGCAAATACCAGTAAGTAGGCCTCAGTTTCTGCTATCCATGAAACTTGTTTTTTGTAATCTGAGAAATCTCTAAAGGAGGGTGTTGTGAGAGGTAGGAACTATGTGCTGCCTCTGGGCAAAGGTCAGATAACAGACACATTGTGCCTCTCTGTCTGCCTAAGATGTTTACTGAGCATAAGTAATGCTAGATTCTTTACTGCGGTTTAGTGTCATAGTGCTGCAAGGAGGTGCAGTATTTAGCTCCTGAATCTTATTCCACTTATTCAGATACAAAGGTTATATCATACTTGCCTACTTTCTTCAGCTCCCTTCCGGGAGCCAGCCAGTGGAGGGGGGCGTGAAGGGGCGGGGTGGCCGAAATCGCGTCATTTCGGCCCCGCCCCCTGTGACGTCATGACGCAAATTGCGTCATTTGACAGCGGGGGCGGGGCCAAACGCCGCGATTCACCGGGAATCGCGGCGTTTGGGATCTAATTCTGCCCACTTCACTAGGAAGTGGGGCACTTCCTAGTGAAGTGGGCAGAATTCGGGAGATTGCCACACTCGCCCGGGAGTCCGGGAGACTCTCACAAAATGCGGGAGTCTCCCGGACATTCCGGGAGAGTTGGCAAGTATGGGTTATATCTATAACCTGTGTATCTGAAATTCAAGGAGCAAATGTTGTGGTTAAGAAGCAACTTTTCGCCTTTCAGTTTTGGGCATGAAGAAGGAAGTACTATTTCCTGATTTACATGAAACTGCTAAACTACTTTAGGGAGAAATGCCAAATTAGTTTGTACTACTACTTTGTCTTTGAAAATGTTTAGGAAAGGTACCTCTGCCATAACGCTTGTAATTCCAACACTCTTCTAGATTATATGATTGCTACTAAAAAGTCAATCCTTACCAATGTATACAGTGTGGGGTGCAAAGGTTATACAGTGCACCTCCTTCTCAAGTCCTGGCTAGCTGATAGTGGACAGGGGACAACATTGGTACTCTAATCGGTCTGCTATGCAGCCCCATACGCAGCAAGCTGCAATGTACTGTGTGTAAATGACCAGGGAGTCCCTGCACATGCAGGTATTTTACCACAAAGTCTCTTTGTAAGTAGTGGGATACAGGTGATGTCACTTTGTGGTACTGTGCAATAAAAGTCACAATAATTTGGGTGCCAGACCATCTCTATGACAAACAGAACTTTTTATTTACACTCCACTCCTCCAGCATGATAATCATAATGATTGCAGAAATAAAGAAATATATACAGCTCATTACTTTCTTCTGCTCTGGGGATTCTCTTCCTATTCAGGGCACACATTCCTTGCCCTTGCGCAGTCACCGCACTCGCACTCCCAGGTAATGCTGGGGGAGCCTGGGAGGTCCCCAGTTTTTCACATCACTTCTGTTCTTTCTATATCCTCTGCATATCTTTCCCACACTTTCTCTCACTTAATCTTCTCCAATCCCCCCCTTGCTGACAGCCCCTCTTCTTTTCACTCAGTCTCTTACAGACTGGGCTGGGTTGTCACCATAGCAACCATAGCAAGCCTGTGTCAGTTTTCATAAACACCTGACTCGCCCCCAGATAGCCCCTCCTGTATTCACTGGGATGCATGGTTTACTAAAATGCCACTAGGGGGCGTTACATATGTAAGAAATTTCAACGGTATCTCTGTAAGAGTCTCAATTCCTCAATTTCTCAACGCGTTTTGTCTAATAGACTTTATGAAGAGGTTGGTGATAAAGTCTATTAGACGAAACGCATTAAGTAAGTGAGAAAGTGAGCTATCTGTTTTACCTCCATTTTCGATGGGATCATCCTGGCCAGGAGTGTCATTCTTTGGAGGAATTCAGATAACCGCTAAATATCTATTTTAATGTACGGGCATTTGATATATATGTCATATTATTAAAGGAGTGAATTTTATCTACAACTTGATCTTGATAAGTTATTTATCTAAGTTCTAACTAAATAGGGTATGTTTGCACTTTGGTTTCATATAAGTGCTGATTTGGATATACTACACTATGATATTATTCTCTTTTACGAGTTCTGATTTTACCCCTGGAAATTATTTGTGGGAACTGAGAAGATTTATTCATTCATCAAGTTTCCTTAAGATAGACTACATTCATCAGATAAGCCGATATTGATTTATTTTTTTGGTACAAGACTACACTGGTTATGACTGGGACATGATTTATGGTTATTTATGGTACACTATGTGTGGCGCTTCATTTCACTGTTTCATCTTTCAGGTTGGCACCTGCAAATAAGTGCTAAGATCCAGAAGCTGCCTATTGTATGTGACCTTATATTTAATTTATTTTTTATTGCACAAAGTTTTTTTTGCACTTGGTATATTGTTGGATTCACAATTCACTTAGCGTCGATAATGCTTATTATTTTTTTGCTATATTTTATATATATATATATATATATATATATATATATATACAAAAACGCCCCCTTCTGGTGGCACTTTTGTCGCCTTCTGTTGCAAGGACACCCAGCAGATATCAGCAACACAAAAACTTCTTGTTTTAAAACAAATATATTTATTGTTTGCATCACAAAAAATAACACTTCTTCTGTCAGGATGACACCAGCAAGCAATCCCTTTTGCTTGCACCTCCTGGTGACCCTACTGCTTACTAGACACAGACCAGCTCACTACTAACTGGCCAACTAGTTCAGCATCAGTCACACCTAATAAGAGCACAACTAAAGATTAAATACACAGGTCTCCTCACACAGGCTTGGATGACTGACAGACGACAATCCCACCTTGTCTTTAAAGGAAGTCTCCTCAGGTGATCTATAACGCCTCTTCAATACAGCCACCCCTATCATCTCTGCTGCTAGCTGTGGATTCAAACAAGTTAAAACATGCAAGTAAATCACATTTTACATTTACTTTATCACATGTCTCAGACCTGTATATAACTGAACCTAAGCACAGTGCTACACCTGTATATAACTTGGTTTGCAGCCTTTTACCTGCAGACTGTTAGCTCCATAGCTAATTCCACTCTGAGAGGCCTGTGGAAAACCACTCCCATTGCCACATATCCCTCCCCCTAGCATCACCAAGTAAAGTGGCGCGGACCTCGCGAGGAGCGCATCTCTGTGGAAAAGAGCCTCTGCGACCATTTTGTCCACTTGAATTTTTAAAGCCTGAGACAAGGAAGATTCTATTGTGTCTTTAACTGTCCTCACAATCACACCCACCAGTGCACTCATTGGGACCTTCTCTTCTTGACTCCTGTGAATCCTGTTCTGAAACAGCCAATCCTATCTCTTTCTCCACTCATAACCCCTTTTTTTCTTACTAGGATGTCTATGAGCTCCTTCTGATTGTGATTGTACTGTTACAGCAGGATATGCCTTCTGGCATTCTGGACAAGCCCTACAAATCTTTTTTACTGCCACATAGACTCCGGGCCAGTAATATCTGCGTAGAACCTTCTCCCTCATTTTAACTTCCCCTAGGTGTCTGCCACCCACCTGCATGTGTGCAGCTTCTAGGACTAAGGGTACATGGTTTTGTGGGACTACCAACTGTTCTACTTTTCTCCCTTTCACAACAGTCACATCAAACAGCACATTATTTTTAACACTATATACGATGGCACACAGTCTGTCGAAATGACAGGCTTTGGTATATTCCCAACATTACTAGCCAAATTAAAGATACGCTTTAAAGCTACGTCATTTTTCTGTTGACGTGCAAGGTTTGGCACAGGTAACAATTCGGGATATTCAGACCAGTCTATATTGTCACCAACAGGTAAAGTGGGCACATCTGCGATGTCACCCGCCAACGCTGATTACATTTGTCCGTTTTCTCTGAAAGTTCTGCTGTGATCCCCAGGAAAGTATTCCAGCTTGGCGGCTCCCAGTAATTAAGGTTGAGACGTTGTGGTGTCTTTAGCAGATTCTTTAAGAACGGGCTTCTGACCAGTGAATCAATTGCCGGCAGGTCTGGCCGGATTTGCTCACCGAGGACCTCTTTATGAAGTAGGAAGTCTCGTCCCAGAACAATTGGATACGGCAGCTTGGGCGCTATAGCAGCCACTACCTTCACAGTTTGGCCTTCAGAAAAATGGCCAAGAGAGTTCCTTTTAATCTACTGACTATGCAATGCGTGCAGCGCACATTCATTTTGGGCAACCACGAGATCTTGGCCCCAGCCAGGATAGAATTGGAAACCAGCGTAAAATCACTCCCAGAGTCCAAAACTGCATGTACAATCTTGTTGTTCAAATGCATTGTCACTTTAAATAAAGGTGAATCACCGCTAGTGAAACTTTGGCAACAGCAACGAGAAAAGACAGGCCCAGCTTGGCCAACCAAACAGTCCACTAGATTTTGGCGACTAGTGCACCTGACTTTATAGTGACCAAGTTCTCCACACCTGAAGCACCTCCTGTCAGGCACACTTACAGCTTGATCTAAATTTGCAGCAGGGTTCCCCTTTAGGCCCTTGATTTTGGGTTTACCCACTTGGAGGTTCTCATCCTTGGTGTTCACCAAACTCCTCTGAGTGAATGTCAAGGCCACTGCTTGGTCAGGTTCCTCAGCATACCTAGAAGACAGAGTTTTTTCTTCTTGGAGCAACTGTTCCAGATTTTCCTGCTGTTCATCAATTACAAGCTTCTCTAACTTGCACTCCTCAAGCTCTCGTGCAGACTCTGTTGCTAAGAATATCTCTTGCTGAGCCAAGACAAGCTTCTGTTCTAAAGCAGCAATTTCTCTGTCTTTCTCTGCTACTATTTCATTAAGAGCTTTCTCTGATTTTTCTCTTTCTTCACACACTTTTTGCAATGCATGCAACTCATTTTCCACACATTCAAAAATCATATTTTCTTGCTCTCTCTGCTGCTTTAAATTCCGCACTTCTTTTATAAGACAGCAGTTTTGCTCAATAAACATTTTCACTAAAGAATTCCCTGGTCACATGTTCTGACACAGGCAATACTAGGCTTGTACAGAGAGCATGAGATTCTCCTATCTGATTTTCCATGTTTTCCTGTTAAGAATGTACCTCAGACACACCTGTTTGCACAGTTTCCTTTTGAGACATTTTGTTCTTTTTCTTGCCCATCTTAAGGAGTACAATTTTGTACTAGCAGCTTTCAAATATCAAGCTTCACATATGTCCAGCACTTCCACAGGCAATTAGTGAAACAGGTGCATTAATCTCCCACACAGGTAAAACAGCAACTTCAATGCATAGACAAAACAGCAGACTTGTGGACCACACCCAACTCACAGCTCAGTGAATAAACAAGGTATGGCACTACAATGCCCAGCCCAAAACATTTTTGGGTACAAGGCTACACTGGTTATGACTGGGACATGATTTATGGTTATTTATGGTACACTATGTGTGGCGCTTCATTTCTCTGTTTCATCTTTCAGGTTGGCACCTCCAAATGAGTGCTAAGATTTAGAAGCTGCCTATTGTATGTGACCTTATATTTCATTTATTTTTTATTGCACAAAGTACTTTTGCACTTGGTATAATGTTGGATTGACAATCCACTTAGCGTCGATATTGCTTATTATTTTTTTGCTATATTATATATATACATACACTAATATATATTAAGGATGTGCACCGGCGACTTTTGAGGTCTCGTGTTTTGTGTTTTGGATCCGGATTTTCGTTATTTTTGAGGTTCGGATTTGTCTCGCAAAACACTTGACGAAAGGTCTCGGTTCGGATTTAAGGTATTGGATTCGGATTTTTTTTGAAAAAAACATAAAAAGTTTAAAAATCAAGTTTTTGGGCTTATTTTCACTCCTAGGCTATTATTAACCTCAATAACATTCAATAACAAGCATTTCCACTAATTTACAGTGTATTCTGAACACCTCACAATATAATTATTAGTCCAAAACGTTGCAAAAAGGTATCTTTCTGGACTGCGTAGAGGAGTGGGTCACCACAATATCTTAAAAACCCTGAACTTTTATGATTCGCACCAATAATTGTACCTGGACTGCGTAGAGGAGTGGGTCACCACAATATATTAAAAACCCTGAACTTTTATGAATCGCACCAATAAATGTACCTGGACTGCGTAGAGGAGTGGGTCACCACAATATATATAATAAGAAAACCATCAACTTGTTTGATTCGCACCAATAAATGTACCTGGACTGCGTAGAGGAGTGGGTCACCACAATATATTAAAAACCCTGAACTTTTATGAATCGCACCAATAAATGTACCTGGACTGCGTAGAGGAGTGGGTCACCACAATATATATAATAAGAAAACCATCAACTTGTTTGATTCGCACCAATAAATGTACCTGGACTGCGTAGAGGAGTGGGTCACCACAATATATATTAAAAACCCTGAACTTTTATGATTCGCACCAATAATTGTACCTGGACTGCGTAGAGGAGTGGGTCACCACAATATATTAAAAACCCTGAACTTTTATGAATCGCACCAATAAATGTACCTGGACTGCGTAGAGGAGTGGGTCACCACAATATATATAATAAGAAAACCATCAACTTGTTTGATTCGCACCAATAAATGTACCTGGACTGCGTAGAGGAGTGGGTCACCACAATATATATTAAAAACCCTGAACTTTTATGATTCGCACCAATAAATGTACCTGGACTGCGTAGAGGAGTGGGTCACCACAATATATTAAAAACCCTGAACTTTTATGAATCGCACCAATAAATGTACCTGGACTGCGTAGAGGAGTGGGTCACCACAATATATTAAAAACCCTGAACTTTTATGAATCGCACCAATAAATGTACCTGGACTGCGTAGAGGAGTGGGTCACCACAATATATTAAAAACCCTGAACTTTTATGAATCGCACCAATAAATGTACCTGGACTGCGTAGAGGAGTGGGTCACCACAATATATATTAAAAACCCTGAACTTTTATGAATCGCACCAATAAATGTACCTGGACTGCGTAGAGGAGTGGGTCACCACAATATATATAATAAGAAAACCATCAACTTGTTTGATTCGCACCAATAAATGTACCTGGACTGCGTAGAGGAGTGGGTCACCACAATATATATTAAAAACCCTGAACTTTTATGATTCGCACCAATAATTGTACCTGGACTGCGTAGAGGAGTGGGTCACCACAATATATTAAAAACCCTGAACTTGTTTGATTCGCACCAATAAATGTACCTGGACTGCGTAGAGGAGTGGGTCACCACAATATATTAAAAACCCTGAACTTTTATGAATCGCACCAATAAATGTACCTGGACTGCGTAGAGGAGTGGGCACTGGGCACCACAATAAAATATATAAAAAACCTTCAACAGGTCTGCATTACACTACACATACGGCTGCTCCTCCATCCTCTCCATCATATACATGTTGGAGTTTTAGCGTGTGACAACCTCTTGTTTTTGATAATGTCAGTGCATTTTGAATATTTTTCAATTTGCCCCACACCACTGAATGTACTTTATCTATGATACGCATCTATCTATCTTGACTGCGTAGTGTGGTGGCCCCGGTACACAATTTGGTACCGAGGCCACAATATAATTAAAAAACCCTCCACGTGTCAGAATTCCACCAAACAAGTATCTGGACTGCGTAGTGGGGTGGCCCCGGTACCCAACTTGATACCGGGGCCACAATAAAATAAATACACCCTCCACGTGTCAGAATTCCACCAAACAAGTATCTGGACTGCGTAGTGGGGTGGCCCCGGTACCCAACTTGATACCGGGGCCACAATAAAATAAATACACCCTCCACGTGTCAGAATTCCACCAAACAAGTATCTGGACTGCGTAGTGGGGTGGCCCCGGTACCCAACTTGATACCGGGGCCACAATAAAATAAATACACCCTCCACGTGTCAGAATTCCACCAAACAAGTATCTGGACTGTGTAGTGGGGTGGCCCCGGTACCCAACTTGATACCGGGGCCACAATACCTCCTCCAAACATGCTACAGACAATTCGTCATTGAGATCCCATTAAGTATGTTAAAGACAGACAGGGTCCAAGTGTTATTAGTTGACTTTGTAAAGAAAAAAACTGTCCCTGTTGCACATAGTCGTGCAATGAAGACTTACTTTTTCATTTAAAGGCACGATCTTTCAAGTGTAGTGTTTGTAAGTCTAAGTCATATTATACTTTTGGTAAAATTGGTTTTTTTTGTTCCTCTTTATGTTAATTAATTAGTAATAGAATTAAAGTAGGAAATAGAATTAAATAGAATTAAAGTAGGAAATAGAGTGGTATAGAGTTGTAGTGTGGTATAGATAGAGTGGTCCACACAATATAATAATAAAACCCTCAACTGGTCTGAATTCCACCAAACAAGTATCTTGACTGCGTAGTGTGGTGGCCCCGGTACACAATTTGGTACCGAGGCCACAATATAATTTAAAAACCCTCCACGTGTCGGAATTCCACCAAACAAGTATCTGGACTGCATAGTGGGGTGGCCCCGGTACCCAATTTGATACCGGGGCCACAATACCTCCTCAAAACATGCTCCAGACAATTCGTCATTGACAGACCCCAGACAGACAGGGTCGTAGTGTTATTGTTTGACTTTGTAAACCCAAAAAAATGTCCCTGTTGCACTTGCACATAGTCGTGCAATGAAGACTGACTTTTTCATTTAAAGGCACGATCTTTCAAGTGTAGTGTTTGTAAGTCTAAGTCATATTATACTTTTGGTAAAATTGGTTTTTTTTGTTCCTCTTTATGGTAATTAATTAGTAATAGAATTAAAGTAGGAAATAGAATTAAATAGAATTAAAGTAGGAAATAGAGTGGTATAGAGTTGTAGTGTGGTATAGATAGAGTGGTCCACACAATATAATAATAAAACCCTCAACTGGTCTGAATTCCACCAAACAAGTATCTTGACTGCGTAGTGTGGTGGCCCCGGTACACAATTTGGTACCGAGGCCACAATATAATTTAAAAACCCTCCACGTGTCGGAATTCCACCAAACAAGTATCTGGACTGCATAGTGGGGTGGCCCCGGTACCCAATTTGATACCGGGGCCACATTACCTCCTCCAATTTCCAAGTGTAGTGTTTATAACATCTTAACACTACACTAATTCTAGCACGTCAAAACCTCTTGTTTTAAATAATGACAGGGCATTTAACTTTTGATTTAATTTATTGAATTTGTTGGCATTTTCTTTTACTTTTTGAACATGGCAAACGACTGTTGAATGGTCACATAATGCCAAAAAAAAAGGTGCAAGATGGAATTGTCCTTGGGCCCTCCCACCCACCCTTATGTTGTTGAAATAGGACATGCACACTTTAACAAACCAATCATTTCAGCGACAGGGCCTACCAAACAACTGTGGCTGAAATGATTGGTTTGTTTGGGCCCCCACACCAATAAAACAATTCATCTCTCCCTGTACAAACTAAACAGGCTCTACTGAGGAAAGATGTCGTCCTTATCCTCAACCTCTGATTCCTCTCCCCCTACAGTGTGTACTTCCTCCTCCTCACACATTATCAATTCGTCCCCGCTGGACTCCACAACCACAGTCCCTCTGTACTGTCTGGAGGGCAGTGCTGTACTTCATTGAGGAATTGATTATTCATTTTTATAAACATCATTTTTTCAACGTTGTGAGGAAGCAACCTCCTTCGCCGCTCACTGACCAGGTTCCCCGCTGCACTAAAAACTCTTTCCGAGTACACACTGGAGGGGGGACAACTCAGTTAAAAAATAGAGCCAGTTTGTACAGGGGCTTCCAAACTGCCTTTTGGAGTTCTACCACGTCACTACCTCTAGTTAATTTAGATTGCAAGGCTTGTAAATATAAATACTTTGAAGATAAAAAAAAGCAGGCTGCACAGACTGTGGAGCTAGAAAGTGAAATTAAATGGACCACGTTACTTTGGTGGCTATCTATGCCCCCCCCCCCGCCCTACACTTGTAGTTGAATATAAATAAAGCAGCCTGCATAGACTGTAGAACTAGCAATTCAAATATACAAAGAAATGGACAAAGGCAGTTTGGTATCTGTCTGCATCAGATCCCCTCTCCACTAGGAGTAAAACAGAAAACTTTTCAGCCGTTATATAATCTAGAATATAAATAGAAATTGAGAAATGCAATTTGGTATCTGTCTGCATCATAATCATCAACATCCTCCTCAGCGCCAGCTACATCAATATCCTCCTCCCAGTGCACAACATTCACACCTTCATTAGCCAAATCTGTAACTGGACTGTGGATGATCCTTCCAGCATATGCAGAGGGCGTGCTGCAAATGCTGGATGGAGTCACCTCTTCCCGTACAGTGATGGGAAGGTCAGGGTTCACAACCAACAACACCCTTGGACTCGCCTTGGGGATTTGTGATGTCATCTGTTTAGAAGGCAGAGTTCTTTGCTGTTTTGTTGTTGTTGCTGACAGCATAACTCTCTTAAATTTTTTGTAGGGGGGGGGAGGAGGGCTTTGATCCTTGGGTGAAGTTGGACCACTAGTCATGAACACGGGACAGGGCCTAAGCCGTTCCTTGCCACTACTTGTCGTAATTGGCATATTGCCAACTTTACGTTTCTCCTCAGATGATTTTAAGTTTCTTTTTTTGCTGTTTTTTGAGAACTTGGGCTTTTTGGATTTTACATGCCCTGTACTAGGAGATTGGGCATCGTGCTTGCCAGACGACGTTGATGGCATTTCATCGTCTATGTCATGACTAGTGGCAGCAGCTTCAGCATTAGGAGGAAGTGGGTCTTGATCTTTCCCTACTTTATCCTCCAAATTTTTGCTCTCCATTATATGTAGCACAAGATACTGCAGAATGTGTGAACTTGGTAATATTGCAGTACCAATGGACTTATAATGCTGGATTGGTTTTGCAAATTTGGTTATAATTATTATATATTTTTTTTTTTTTTTAATTTTTTTTTTTTTTTTACTTTTTTTTTATTTTTTACAAACTTGGGAATAATGGGGAAATAACTATGCCCTTAGAAGCACAGAGCACAGGACACAGCACCACTGGACTGAACAGGACACGGCACAGGACCCAGCAGCACTACGGAACTCAGCAGGACAGAGCACAGGACACAGCACCACTGGACTGATACTGCAGAATGTGTAAACTTTGTAATATTGCAGTACCACTGGACTTTTACTGCTGAATGTGTGAACTTGGTAATATTGCAGTACCAATGGGCTTATACTGCAGGATTGGTTGTGAAAATTTTGTGGTAATTAAAAAATATTAAAGTAGTTTTTGGTATTTTATAAAAAAAAATTTTTTTTATTTTTTTAAACACAGGGGAATATTGGGGAAATAACTATGCCCTTAGAAGCACAGAGCACAGGACACAGCACCACTGGACTGAACAGGACACAGCACAGGACCCAGCAGCACCACTGACCTCAGAAGGACAGAGCACAGCACACAGCACCACTGGACTGATACTGCAGAACACAGCACAGCACAGCACAGCACAGCACAGCACAGCACTAAACAGCACAGCACAGCACAGCACAGCACTAAACAGCACAGAACTAAACAGCACAGAACTAAACAGCACAGAACTAAACAGCACAGAACTAAACAGCACAGAGGACCACCTAACACACCCTCCCTCTACCCTGATCAATGCCCGAGTGAAGATGGCGGCGACTAGCGGGGAATTTATAGGATCCGAGTATCGCGAGATCCGACAACGGGATTATGAGTCAGAGCCTCAGTTTCACTTTTGAATTTGGCGCCAATACCCGGATCTGTCTCGGATCCGACTCGGATCCGCAACGTTCGGGTGGGCTCGGATTTCAGAAATCCGAGCGCGCTCATCCCTAATATATATATATATATATATATATATATTATATATATATTAACAAAAACACACCCTTCTCGTGGCACTTTTGTCACCTTGTGTTGCAAGAATACTCAGCAGATATCAGCAACACGAAAACTTCTTGTTTTAAATCAAATATATTTATTGTTGGCATCACAATAAATAACACTTCTTCTGTCAGGATGACACCAGCAAGCAATCCCTTTTGCTTGCACCTCCTGGTGACCCTACTGCTTACTAGACATAGACCAGCTCACTACTGACTGGCCAGCTAGTTCAGCATCAGTCACACCTACACATGAACACAACTCAAGATTAAATACACAAGTCTCCTCACACAGGCTTGGATGACTGACAGACGACACTCCCAACTTGTCTTTATAGGAAGTCTCCTCAGGTGCTCTGTAACGCCTATTCAGTACAGCCACCCCTATCAGCTCTGCTGCTAGCTGTGCATACAAACAAGTTAAAGCATGCAAGTAAATCACGTTTTACATTTACTTTATCACATGTCTCAGACCTGTACATAACTGAGCCTAAGCACAGTGCTACACCTGTATATAACTTGGTTTGCAGCCTTTTACCTGCAGACTGTTAGCTCCATGGCTAATTTCACTCTGAGAAGCTTGTGGAATACCACTCCCATTGCTAATATATATATATATATATATATATATATATATATATATATATATATATATATATATATATAATGTCTTCACCATTATAATACCAGGGGGAATTTCTGTCCTTATGATTCAAAATCAAGCCTTTAGGAGGGGTTTAAAGAGGGGCCATGTGACTGATTCTAATCTTTATAAAAGTCCTGCAACGGTATATGGCATTTATCTTGCAGTTGAACAAAGGACTGGTGAGATGTGCCTTCAAAAAAAATTTGTATCTTAATGACACTCAGGTTATACCAGGGAGTCAAGCGTACATTCGTAATTCATTTTGATAAGGCTAATATAGAAAGGCAGGAAGAGGTGAGTGTGTTTTTATGATTAAAGTGAATCATTTTATCCCAGACAGCAAGGGAGTCAGTTATACTCCACAAGTGGACTTGTTTACCAAAGAAGATCCTCTAGTGGGGAGATGTTGAGGTGAGAGAATATGTATACCCAGATATTTCAGAGAGGAAGAGCACCAATTATATTTATGTGTAGATTTGAGTGAATGGAGGGAATATTGTGTAAATTCAAACCCCAGGGCTTCCGATTTATACGTGTTTAGTTTATAATAGGAAGCTTCAGCGCATTTGCAAAGCTCATTATGTGAGGTGGGCAACAAGGTCTTGAGATAAGTTACAAACAGAAGAACATCATCTGGAAAAGACAGGATTTGTGATGTATATTAGCAGTCGAATACCCGTAATAAGTTCAGTTATTCTATTTTTTCTGTTAAGCGCTCTTTGCCAAGGTTAATAAGAGCATGGAAAGAGGACAACCCTGACTAGTGCCATTTTCAATTTCAAAATTAGAGGAGTGGAACCCATTGCTAAATATACAAGCTGAGGGATGTTTATACATTGTACAGATTACTTAGAGAAAGAGGCCTTTAAAACCAAACCTGGCAAGACCCATAGAGAGGTAATCCCAATGAAGCCTGTCAAATGCATTCTCTGCAGTAATAAAGGCTTAGATCTAGCAGTGTGATTTGTTATTATGTTGAGAACCCTTCTTTTATTATCAGGTGATAATTGAGATAATACCCTGGCTATTGGTCCTAGCTTTAATGCGATTTATTGCAGTATTCCCCTCATATGAGCCAAGAGCTTGTTTGCTCTATTCCTTAAAGTATCACATTTTAGTTGAGGCAGGCTATACCATTATGGATCTGCAATAAAGAGATTTCCTGTAGCTTCTGACAGAGCCCTTCAAAGTCTACTTTGATATTTGGGCTACAATGTTTTTTTGCACTAATCTTCTGATTTTTGCAACCCAGGACTCATAGGATAGTTGTACTTCCACATTCACTTTCTGAATTCTAGCTGCCCCTTGAAATGTTGTCCCTCTCATAACAGCTTTCAGGGTGAACCAGTGGGTGTACAATGAGGTTTCCTCTGGGGCATTAAATTGTACGTAATTATCAAGGGTAGCTCACATAATTTTTATCCCAAGAACATCTGATAATATTTAATTAGCTAATCTCCAGTGTCTAGTGGGACAATCTTTAGCAATGAGTTCCAGACTCCAAACTAGTGGTGTATGGTCTGATCATGTGACGGTTAAAATAGTAATATTAGTGAAATGCTGTAGAGACTTTTTGTCTGATAACAAAATAAATATAAGTTACATACAGGGGAAAAATAGGTTCAAGCTTAAAGGGGCAATAACCATTTTTCTGAATATTGACACCACTACCTTTAAATGGGACCAAAATATTTAAGAGCCAATCTACGTTTATTTTGGGAATTTAATCCTTTGCTATTTATAGTTAAAAACTGCACCATTTTAATGAGTTGTTGTGTAATCAATTGTTGTTGGTTTAAAAAGGACAGTGATTGTATCCTCATCTACAGTTATTTATGATTAAAATGTAGTTTAATTTATATACAGTATGTTTAATAAAAATTATTTTTAGCTTATATGTAACACAAGAATTTAATGTATTTTTCAAACTTTATCTAACAGGTGCAGGTAAAATATTAATGAAAGCACATGTATCTCTACATATACATGTATATTCTGCTGTCTTCCTATCGCTATTACCATCTAAGGATGGCGATAGTAGGGGGGATACTTAAAGAAAGGCTTTATTTTCTTTGAATCTGAATGGCCCAATTCAATTACACATCTTATACATTTTTTAAACAGATTTTTCTTTCTTATTCTTTATTCAAATCTGGGCTTCCAGTTACAGTCAGCTTGCGTGAGCCCGCAAGCTGGTTCACACATGTATAAATGGTCTAAAGACTGGCTGGAAAATTGGTAACAGTGCATTGGCAACATTTTCTTGCTAAATAGCGGCTAAATTAAATGTTCTATTGCGGAAATAAGCAGCGATAGAAAATCTATGTTTACGAACACGTTTGGATCATAAATAGATCCCTTAGAGTACTACTGCTTTCTACATTTACTAATGGGATAGCATTGTAATTATTTCTTAGTATACTTGAGAGACTATAAAAGGAATGTATAGGGTGGGATTCATTTAAATTTCTCTGTTGGTCTGGTGGATGAAGAAACATTAGGCCTGATTCATTAACAAACGCAAAACAAACGAATATACGCACATCTGTATTCAACAAGGAGCAAATCCGAAGATACATCTGTTGATGAATACTGGTCTAGGTACACTCTGCTCTAACAGACTAGACCATAGTTGCCTACTTTCCTGGATTGTCAGGGAAACTCCCTAAATTCTGGGAGTTCTCCCGGACTCCTTGGAGATCGGGGCAGCCTCCTGCATCCTGACACTTCTTTAGTGAAGTGGGTGGGAGGGTGAGTCGGGCAGCACGGTGGCGTAGTGGTTAGCATGTTTGCCTTACAGCACTGGGATCATGAGTTCAATTCCCGACCATGGCCTTATCTGTGAGGAGTTTGTATGTTCTCCCCGTGTTTGCGTGGGTTTCCTCCGGGTGCTCCGGTTTCCTCCCACACTCCAAAAACTTACTGGTAGGTTAATTAGCTGCAAACAAAAAAAAAATTGACCCTAGTCTCTGTCTCTGTCTGTGTGTGTGTTTGCCTGTCCATGTCTGTAAGTTAGGGAATTTAGACTGTAAGCCCAATGGGGCAGGGACTGATGTGAATGAGTTCTCTGTACAGCGCTGCGGAATTAGTGGCGCTATATAAATAATTGATGATGATGATGATGGGTCTTCGTAACACAATTCACTACGAATAGCATCATCCTAGCCCCGCCCCCTGCTGCAATAAACTGAAAATGTATTCATTTAGTCGAGGGTCCAGGGCCTAAAGACTATATTATTCTAGCCACACCTCCAGGATTCAGCAGTGAGATCTCCCCTCCAGCAGGGGAGATCTCAAATGTAGGCAAGCATGGACTAGACACTGCAGGATACAGCCAATACATATGTGGAATATCAAATCACAAAAAAGAGCACTGTAAACAAAATTCAAGTAAAGTCACCTTTTAATAATATGGTTATTAATGACAAAACATTAAAAAAAATTAAAAGGTTGTTTCCCCCCCAAAAAAAATACATTGATTAGGATGCTGTTAATGTCTGTTGAACATAAAATACATTTTTACAGTTTCTCCTGATTGCAAACACATGTTTTAGCATGCATACACCTGCGTCATCACTAGTAGCTGGTGCAAGTGTTACAACTGAAAATCATATATCATCAGCATCATCATCACCATTTATTTATATATATCATTCAGATGACCAAAGCTTAAGTCTGACACTGGTGCATGTGCTTGAACTTGGCACGCCCTAACTGTATATTGACTATGTGCATTCACCCAATTCCCTCCCATATTGCCCCTGAAACTGTAGGCCGTAGGAAGGGTCCTTTGCGCTTGATGATGATTATATTATGTTTCCAAAGAAAATGTTTAAATATCTTTGAAATAGGTCCCTAGGTGTAGCCACTGCCTACTTGGACCAGACCTAGCACATGGTCCAGTACTGTGTAAGAGCTACTTAAGTTTTAATCCCCAATACTATTACGCAATGTTCATAACTACAGGACTCAGAAGTGGTATAATCACATGAAGCAAAAAAATGTCATCAGCAGCATGGATTGTGCTGCACTGTCTGCATGTAGTTATACAGCAACAAGAGGCAGTTGAAACTTAACCCTTGGACAGCGCAAAATTAACTAGCTATGCTAAGAGTGTTTTAGATCAGCAGACGATAGAGGAGAAAAAGAAGAAAAAAAGGTCATATAATATAACCTGTAGACAAGTGATTATGATTCAGAACTAGAAAAAACCCAGATGAGAATGGCTGTTATTATTACATAGATATAGTCAAGCTAGAAAGAACAAACTGCCAGGGGGGTTATATGTACAACCAGACAGTGATGGTGACAATTTAAACAGAACTAGTCATGCACAATCACTGTCACAGCAAATTACAGAAGAAATACAAAATTACAATGCACAAGAGTTAACCAGCTTGGGAGCAACACAGATAGAAATTAGAGAATTTAATAATGTGTTTTTTTACTTATCTGGCTTGATGGAGTTGTATAGACAAATCCCCCCAGCACACTGCTATAGCCAGCAACAGATCTGCTATTTCTACTGTAGATAAAAATGCAAAAGTCTTAGTTGCACACATTTGCAAATGTATGTTGAAGCCACCCACCACTCCACAGTGCTTTTGCTAATAGGGTGGTCCTACTCTAAACAATGAGAGTCCCATATATTTGGGCCATACATATGTGTTTTTAAATTGAGAGCTAACTTACCAAAGAGGTACCCCAGAAGCCTCCATGTAGCAATCCAATGTCAGCACTCCCCCTCAGCTACTGACATCAACATGCCTCTCAGACAAATAAAGACAATGGAAGTTGCTCAAATCAATTTATAGGCTATATCAGGTGCATGGAAGGGTGGGGTTATCCTAAAAGGAACAAACACAGACAAATCCCCCCCAGCACACTGCTATAGCCAGCAACAGATCTGCTATTTCTACTGTAGATAAAAATTCAAACGTCTTAGTTGCACACATTTGCAAATGTATGTTGAAGTCACCCACCACTCCACGGTGCTTTGATGGAGTTGTATGTCAGCATAAGTAGTAATTGGCTTAGAAAGTATTACCACATTTGGTAGGGTACATTACCCTACCACAAAGAGTCAGAACTGAAGAGGCACCCAACCCCAGACATGCAGAATGGAAGTAGACAATTGCCTACCTATCCTGTAGGTCACAATAGCTACACTAATTACAGGAAGTGATGGCTGGACAAAGATAAAACGAATTAGTGTTATAATTTGCATTTTCAGCTATACTTTCCTAGCTTCTCTGAAGTTGGAGGGCACACAGAAACAGATCGACAACATAAATGTTGAATATAATGTGACCTGTCAGCTGAATTCAGTATTTTGAGATAAAACTCATGTGTATGTAAATATATTAGGCTCCCAAAATATTCAGTAGCATATAAATAATAGATAAACCTAGATAAAAGAATATTGTGTAAATTAGAAATACGCAAACATTAATATTGAACACTCGATGGTGACACAATAAAGTTTACAACAAAAGTATAAGAAAATGAAATCACATTAGTGTGTATAGTGTGTATTTATTATGGATCAGTACAGTAAACACAGTTATGAACTTTTTTCTTTATTAAATCTGAACTACCATTTATAGTTTATTAGCTCTAATTCCTTCCTGGAATACTGGTGTCTGATCCATGTAATAATATTTTTCAGGGCTTTGTGGTGACACAATGGTTGTTGGGGGGTAAGGGGCTGTGATTGGGAAAACCAATGAGAAGTTGCAATCACAAACGCTAAGGCTTCTGATAGACCCTCCCTCTCAACCCTCGTTTGACATTTTAAAGGAGTGCATAATTCAATCTACATCTGCAAACAAAAAGTTCTGAGATTTAAAGTGAACATCTACTCATTCACATAACTAGGGCTCACATAGCAACCTCCATAGCTAAACAAGATAAAAAGAAAAAGAAGAGAGGTTAAAAAATGATGGACAAAGATAAATTTCAAAGAGACATGTGAGGTACTAGTAGCATAGAAACAGATCAATAACATGAATGCCATTGAAATGAATGTGGCCAGCTGAAGTCCGCACTGGTTACTTGAGGTCACAATGCTGTGCATGACTACTACACACTATTTAACCAAGTGTCAGGGTTTAAGTCATCTATTTATTATACTTACTATGTGCTAATATAATGAGGGGGGCATAATTGTGACCACACTATCATTATACTGTTCCGCTGAATCACATTGCTGTATTACAGAGCAACCCCACTCTGTGACCACCCCCTCCTCTGTCTAGTGTTGGAGCTGGTACAACCTATATTATAATAAATAAATCCACAAATAAAATAAATAACATATATTTTAATTGATTCAAACTTAATAAGAAACATATATTTATATGGACTTATAACCGTCTCCACTTAATGCATTGATAACTGCTATGTTTAAAGAATGAATGTACTGTACTCAAACCACTCTTTAAACTTCACAGGACATACCTTAGTGCAGTTGATAAACTTGTGATATTTTGGAGCAACAAGAAATATATTCTTATAAATGACTTTCACTATGTGCTGTGAGAGTCCCCCAAGTGCACAGTACTGGTAATATAAGCAAACGGTTGGATTGGAGAATCCATGCAAAAAGACATGGAATCACAGAAATGGTGCATTGCATTAAGATCATGACACAGCAACGTCAAATAAGCTATTGCTACATCTGTCGGAGAGCCCCCATTTGTGTCAATATACAGTTTATAGACCAAATAGACTGTGACCTTTTGACACCCCATTAACTCTAGATCATGGTGACTGTAGAGCTACAGTATTGGGAAATAGTGGCTAACAGAGTTAAAGGCCTGTGAGCACCGATGCAAACTATAAGCTGAGCCACATTTATGTTTTCTCATTATTAAAAAAATCCATCATAAAGAAAAAAAATGTATCTGCCTTTATGGGGGCTCTTTGAATTCTGTTTCACCTAGCATCTTATTTGTCTCACTTTGACTTTTCTTTGCTTCCACATCATATTATCCTAAGAAGGGGAAAATAAATAATTTCCCTAAAGGTATATAGAGCAGTCAGCCCCCCTCTCCTACACACATATAATCTGTTCTATTTTTACTGTATTTTTAAAAGGTGAAGAAAGTGATTAGAAAGCTAGGATGTGACAATGTTAGAGAGTATATATTTCCCCTCCTCGCTCTTGAACATATGCACAATCACACACTGTTGTTAGAATAGCACTGGATAGTACTAATCACAGCGCAGACCTTAGTCCTCATAATGAGGAACTTCATCTCTCAGCCGTCGGAAAACATAATGACTTAGATCCTTTTTACAATTCCAAATCAGATCATTTGCATAAAACTAATGCAAGTTCATTTTTCCCTTGCTGCAGTTTAGTGATAAATTTCTAATCCCGGATGGCTCATTTCATTGTGACAGAAAAATGTTTAATGAACAGCTACTTTATCTGTCTAAAAAGATGAGAACTATCACTCATCCTTAAGCTCGCACTCAGGAAGCTGTGGCTACGTACATATTACCCTTTAATAGATGGAGACAATCTCCATATCGAATGCCAGAAAATGTTGGGGATTGTAGTCCACAAACAGCGAGAGTGCCATATGTTTGCCTAGTCCTTCTATGTAATTCAGAATCTCTGAATCACATTTATTATCGCATTATATGATGAGTCATCCATATCCATCAGTTGCTATGTTCTATATATACTTTATAAACACAACTTTAAGTGATGTTGACCTGTAATATCCTTTGTTTCCCTTTGGATCTGTTAGAAGCATTGATTTTTTTTCTTGAGCCTCCAGCACAGTGTAACCTTTGTATTGATTCATTATTGTTTTCAGTTCTGGTTTTCTTCTGGATGGACTTTAAACCTTTAAGGCATGATCTGTGAGAGTTTTACCTTAATAATACATTTATTTATGTTGTCCCTGCCAAAACTGACTTTGTCAATGCCTTGATTGGAGTTTACTCCATTTTACTGAGTAAAACACATAAATTGCTATCATCATGATCATCGTCAGTTATTTATATAGTGCCACTAATTCCGCAGCGCTGTACAGAGAACTCACTCACATCAGTCCCTGCCCCATTGGAGCTTGCAGTCTAAATTCCCTAACATGCAAACACACACACAGACAGAGAGAGAGACTATGGTCAATTTTGATAGCAGCCAATTAACCTACTAGTATGTTTTTGGAGTGTGGGATGAAACCGGAGCACCCGGAGGAAACCCACGCAAGCACAGGGAGAACATACATACTCCACACAGATAAAGTCATGGTCGGGAATCAAACTCATGACTCCAGTCATGAATACTAGACATTGTTTAAACAAATACAATAAATATGGTGGATTTGAGGTGAAAAGGGAGGTTTCTTTAGGGTCTAAGTCATGAGGAGGGTCTTGGGTGAAGGTTCCTCTGAAGATAGGGAGCTTCTTACATGAATAAATGTATTGTATAAGGCATAGTATGGAGCACTGGAGACATCAGGGCTCATTTAGAGTTGAACGCATTTGCATACATTTGTGTGCCGAAAATAATCAGGAAAAGATCTATAGAGAAAAGCATACTTACATGTATATGTTGAGTTGGACACATCTCAAACTGCGTCCAGCTAATAAACTGTGGTGATTGCTCCAGATATGCGTCAGCTAATAAGTGAAAAAGTGTGTATGAGATATGTCTATTAAATAACGAGACTGATTAAATAACTTATCTTTATTTATTGGTATTATAAATTTAGTGTTTGTCCCCTTCAATATACTCCCAATTTGCACTAATACATCGCTGTAGTCTTGTTTTCCACTGGTCGAAGGCATGGAGCAAATCAATTTCATTCACTTGTTTCAACGTATCTGCCGTTTTCTTCTTTACAGCATCAACTGACTCAAAATGTGTACCAAAAAGTCTACATATGCACATATGTATACACATTTTGTGTGCACATGCATATGTCGCGAGGCACCAGCGCCGCGGCTTGTCTGTTTACACAAGAGATGGGTGGGCTCGGGTCCCCGAGATCAGAACCCACCCGAACTTCACCTATCCGAGTTCCGAGCCGAGTAGGCTCGGTACTCTAGCGCCAATTCGGAATCGAAATCGAGGCAAAATATCATTGTGACGTCGTCGGATCTCGTAGCTCGGTTCTCGCGATATTTGAAATCCATAAATACCCGCCTCCACAGCAATCCATCGCCATTTGACAGAGGGATAGAGCAGGGTTAGGTCGCAGGCAGCATTAGAGCAGGTGCAGAGCAATTATTCTACACATTATTCTTGCAATTATTAATGAAATTCTTCTAGCAATTCTTCCAACAATTGTTATAGCAGGAAGAGAGGAGGATAGAGTAGGCATTTTTGCAAACATCACCAACTGTTTGGGGTGTCATATTCCCTTCTACAGAAACAATTTTCTGGCTGCAGAAAGTACTATCTAGCAGCACTATCTATTTAATATTTTACACTACAAGTGTTTTGGGGTGTCCCATATTCCCCAGTGTGAAACTACAATTGTTCTGGTGCTGAAAGTCTTATCTAGCAGCACTATCTATTTAATATTTTGCACTACAAGTGTTTTGGGGTGTCCCATATTCCCCAGTGTGAAACTACAATTGTTCTGGTGCTGAAAGTCTTATCTAGCAGCATTATCTATTTAATTTTTTGCACTACAAGTGCTTTGGGCTCATTAAAATGGATTCAAAGCAGTCCACATATCAGCAGGATCAACAAACAGCTGCTGGCACCAGTCCTGATGGTAGTGCTCCCTGTACGTAATCTGGTAAAGCCTATGTAAAAGTACATAGTCTTTTTTAAGTCCGGGAAAAAAACAAAAAAAAATAAAAAATTTAACCGTGTTGAAGAGAAAAATAGCTGTAACTGATGAAAAGTTAAATGGGCAGAAAAAAAAATGCCAACATGCCATTCTACACACGCAGTGGCAAAGAAAGAATTAGGTCTTCGCCTTTCTCTATTACTGCCAGATCTAAAAATGTTACTGAGCCTTCTTCATGTAAGGTCACTCATGAGCAAGCAAGACCAAGTAATTTGGAGTCCAAAAGTGGTGCACAACTACTATTACGTGTGAAAGCCGAGCTGCAAGAACATAGTAAGGCTTTAGAGGAAAATGTATTCTCAGAATCAGAAATGACACCAATCCCTGAGGAGAGTCCATCCACGAGTGGTATGTGTAATTGTGACCATTCTGATAGTGGACCCATAAAGAAGGGCCCTTTCAGCATTTCTGATAATGTGTGCCTGAACAGCCCAAATGTAGCCGGTGATACACCAAGTAGGGATGACACTTTGAAATTAGAAGAAGATGAGGGGGAGATTTGGGTAGCCGACGAGGGCGCTGATGAAGATGCGGTTGATTGTGTAAGTTTTTCACCAGTGGCAGCAGTGTGGCACCAGTGGCAGCAGTTCTGGCACGTGAGGTTCTGGCACCAATTTGAACTTCCCAAACACAAGCAGGGATGACGCAGGTGGCAGACCACAACATTTTGACATCTGGGCTGGTTTGAAAGATTTGAACAAAAAAATTGTGAGCTTGCCCATAACTCCAACCAATCCTACTATTAACATGCAAAGGATGGTGGAGAGCCTAGCAAAATTAAACTGTATTTTTCCTAATTTGCACTAATAAGGTTTGGGTGTAATATACACCCAAAGACGAGTGCACAATTTCTAAGAGTCATTAATGAAGAGGAAGACAAGCAGGCTTGTCTGTAGAATTTGCAGGCAAATTCTGCTGCGTTATATAGGTAACACCCAAAGAGAAGAGCTCCATTGCTTCATTGCTAATTGTAATTGCTGAAATAGAAATAATAGGGCTGACAGTCTTGGTCTAAATCTGAAGTTACATTTTATTGTACCATAGCTCACTCAGGAACAGGAGAGGTGGCAGGGTTCAGTGCTAATCTTCCTCAAACAATACTAATTCATCCCCACTGGAATCCACCATCATAGAAGTCTGTGTACTATGATGTAATTGCCGATAATGGGCTTCCGAATGGAATTAGTAGTTCATTTTAGGGCAGAGCTGTCACAATTTTTGGCCAATTCTTTTACAGCAGAGCAAATATCAAAATATTGTGCAGACTCCTCTACATCACCACTGGGTGTCGTGGGAAAGCACATTTTTTTCCAAAAAGCAGTTGCCACAGAAACTAAAGGAGAAGACATCATTACAAGATGTTGATAGCTCTTGGATCCTGGTGAAGCAAATTAAGTATTTAATCTACAATTAAAATATAGTTAGCACATTTACTTTGTTTTATTTCATCCGTTAAATTTCTGTAGCTCCTTGTCAAAATGTATTATTAAGGCAATAACTTGACTCAAGCTGATCGTGTCTGCACTCGCTTCACAGGTGACTACTTCGCTGGACTAAAGTACATTCCCCTCAAATGCTAGTCTTCTTGCAGCTGCTGCATTCTCCTGCATGCTGCTGCAGAAACCAGAAATTGTCCCTAAATTTTTTGGGACAGAAACAGCATCTCCTGCATGTCATTTTTTAAAAGTTCTGTAACACCAAGTTGATTGTGTGAGCAAAACAAGAAATGTGATGGAATTCCACCCCGCTGTAATGCTTGAACAATATTGGAGTCGTTATCAGAAATTACATATCCTCAGGAGAGTCCAAGTAGGATTAGCCATGTTTCAATGACATACCTTAGTTTTTGTAACAGATTGTCAGCTGTATGCCTCTTAGTGAAGCTGCTGATACACAGAGTAGCCTACTTCTCAAAAATGTGACGTTCTTGGGTACATGCTGCTGCTGTGCCTGCTGGTGATAGCGAATGACCAACCCAGTGGGCTGTCACAGTCATGTAATCTTTAGTTTGCCCAGTTCTGCTGTCCACATATCTGTGGTTAAGTGTACAGTGGGTAGAATGCCATTTTGTAGCCCAATAATAAATTTTTTAGGAACCTTCCGGTACAGGTGAGTAATAGCTTTTCTAGTAAAATGGTATAGTGATGACATTTGCTAACAGGGACAGAACCCCTCAATTAAATGTCTTAAACCAACTGTATTAATACTGGACATTGGACGCAGATCTAATACTAGCATAGTACCCAGGTCGTCTGTGATCCGCTTTGCGACTGGGTGACAGGTTTCATACTTGCTTCCTCTTGCAAACGATTGTTTAGCAGTCAATTGTTGCTTCTGGAGATATTGATGATGAAGGTGTTGGGGGTGTAGATTGCAGGTGCTGGGATTTAGATGAGAGAAGGGAGGTAGATAATGCTGGACTGCTTGTTGTTACTTTTTTTTAACCTAAATTTCTGATTTTCCCAACAGCTTTCCATGAACTCGCTGAAAAATGACGTAACATGGATGAGGATCCTAGATGGTTAAGGTCCCTACCTCTACTGAGTGTGGCTTTAACAACGCTACAAATGGCTAGACAACTGTTGTCAGGATTTGTGTAAAAATAATTCCACACTTAAGAGGTGGATTTTTGGTCTTATGCCCAGGCATGACAATGGCCTTTTTCTTATCACTGGCAAGAACTGCAGGAATTTTTCTTTGAAAGTGTATGAAAATCATATTGTGACCTATGAGGTGGTCAAAATTGAATGGAAATTAATAGAAATTAGAGTTATTGAGGTTAATAATAATTTAGGTACAAAATAATACCTAAGTTAAGTTATTTTAGGCCAAAAAAATATTTTTTTTTAACAAATTGCAAAAACAAACCAAACAAAACCAAAACACGCAAGGGCGGTTTTGGCTAAACCATAACACAAAGGTAATCCAGATCCAAAACCAAAACACGGGGGTCAGTGACCATCTCTAGTTTACACTGCAGTGCATCCCAACTGTTGCCATGACAGCTGGGACATCACTTCCACTTGCTCATCCTCGCTGTCACCAGGGCAACAGCTGGGATGCTCTCATTCTCATCGTTGCGTTCCGATACAGTTGTCAAATGAGCGTATGCGCAACAAGCTGCCAGTAATTAATTAAGCCTCCTGTGCCTAATTGTAGAAGCTGCGGCTGGACAGTGCTGATTGGCTATTGTCACTATTTAAGGCAGAGAGGGCTTAGCCTCCATGCTGGTAATAGTTTATGTTCACATAATTGCTGACCTGCTCCATATCCCTGTGGATACTCTGCCTGCAATTTGACTGATACCTTGTCACGGGCACTAGGAGTCTTTACCCAGGGATCACCAGATGATAGGCTTACCAGAGCAGTATAGGTGGTAATATGGTACTCTGGTAGCAGGGTGATCACGGAACAGGAAATAGCAGATGATGAGATGCTCAGGAAAGTCTATGACTAGCAGCACTGGCAATATGGAGGTAGTAATACACGAGGAACTGTATGGACAAAGGACACGTGAAGGTAGTCAGTGGTCTGCGGTAGCAAGTTGTACCACTGCTATAGTGAGGAGGAATGTCCAACAGAAACGAGGAGGTGATGAGAGTCAGCGGTCTGCGGATAGCAAGTTGTACCGCTGTCTGAGTGAAGGAATGGAATCCAAATGGAGGTATCCGGGGAGTCAGTGGTCTGCGTTAGCAAGTTGTACCACTGCTATGTGAGAGGATACTGGAACAGGTGAAACTGTAAACAGGAGTCAGTGGTCTGACATCAGCAAGTTGTACCACTGAATATATATGTGAGGAGGTGCACGGGGGAAGGCTGCAACACAGGATATACACAGGCACCTTATACACGATCCACAGTAATATGCACAATATGGATATACATATATATAAATGACTGATCAGGTCTGCAATCTAGAAAGTCTCTTGAAGTAGTCCAGCACAATGATAACACAGTCAATGATGGCAATAGACTCAGCGGACAGCAAACTCCAGAGAGAACCAAACACAGTCCAGCAAGATATGCAATACACAGCACAGTCAATGAGAAGTATGCATACCGTGGTTCAGCAGTAGCAGTCAGATGGGATTGCAGCGGTACCTGAGCGGCTGGAGGCCGACTGGATAGGAAGTCCCTGGATAGGAGAAGCAGCGGTCTAGCAGGTGCAGCGCACAGGTGAGTAGACCGACAGGGACACGAATCCACAGGAGTCAGCAACACGTGGAACTGGACTCATAGGAAACCCAGGAGAATGGAGATGATCCAGCAGAGGGTAGTAGAAGAGATACAAATCCAATGCTGACAGGAGGGTAGAGGCCAGTGGAACACGTGAAGGCGTGGAGAGTGGATCAGCAGGAGATGGACGATAGCGCTGACCACAGCGGCAGGACTCAGCGGCACACGGAGGTAACCAGTAGCAACCACAGGAACCAACAGCGATGGGAAACAGGAGTGCAGCGCAGGGCAGGAACTGTAGATCACGAAGTGTAGCAGATGGTAATGAAAAGCGGCAGTCTCGAGGAAGTCACAGCAAAGATGAGATGAGAGTGTAGTGCACGGAGGCAGCGGATAGTAATCAGCTGGCAGTCACGATGTTGAACACAGGCGAGTTGTAAGCAGGAGACTGTAGTGCACAGAGGCAGCGGATAGCAGTCAGCTGGCAGTCACGATGTTGAACACAGGCGAATTGCAAGCAGGAGACTGTAGTGCACAGAGGCAGCGGATAGAAATCAGCAAACAGACTTGATGAGAAGCAGGTGAGTGAGGTAAAAGCTGGAGTGCACGGAGGCAGCGGATAGCAATGAGCAAACAGTCACATTGATATAAAATAACGTTGAAGTGGTGTAGAAGACTGTAGTGCACGGAGGCAGCGGATAGGAATCAGCAAACAGTCATGATGATAAAGTTGATGGTAGAAGTGGTATGGAACCACAGTAGTAGAAGTGGTTTGGAAACCACAGGAATCAGCAGCACTGAATACACAAGTAATACAGGAACACCTTCAGAGACTCATGAGGAATGAGACTCCAAGATCAGGCAACGTGGTAGTGACCACAGGTGCTTAATATAGGGAGGTTGCCTGATCTGCCAATTAAGTTAAAGGGGTATACACTGAAGTATAGAAAAGGGCTGCGCATGCGCAGACCCTCAGGATGGTGGACGGCCACGGTTCCTAAATGTCCGGGAAGAGGCACTCACGGTCCGGTGAGTGACAGTACCCCCCCTTTTAAAGGTGGGCACAGAACGCCTGGAACCGGGCTTGTCCGGATTTTTGGAGTAAAACTTCTTCAAAAGGGCAGGAGCATTAAGATCTTCAGCTTTGATCCAAGAGCGCTCCTCAGGACCAAAGCCCTTCCAATGAACGAGGAAGTGGAGGACTCCTCGCGAAATTTTTGCATCTAGTACCTCGGTAATCTCAAAATCCTCCTCCTGATGGACTTGAACTGGCTGCGGAGCTGAGGGAGGAGTTGAAAAACGGTTGATAATAAGAGGTTTGAGCAAAGATACATGGAAGGCATTAGAAATCCGAAGACTCTTAGGAAGAAGGAGTTTCACACATACTGGATTGATAACTTGAATGATCCTATATGGACCAATAAAACGAGGGGCGAATTTCATGGATGGAACCTTCAAACGAATATTTTTTGTGGATAACCAGACACGATCTCCAATTTTTAGTGGTGGAATAGCCCGCCTCTTCTTATCAGCGAAAGATTTATATTTGACAGATGTCTTCTTCAAACAGGTTCTAACCTGAGACCAGATATTTTTAAAGGTCTGACAAACAGTCTCCACCGCAGGAACTTGGGTGGGCGGGAGGGCAGGAAATTCCGGAAAAGACGGATGGTGACCGTAGACCACAAAGAATGGAGTTTTGGATGATGACTCATGGTACATGTTGTTATGGGCGAACTCAGCCCAAGGGAGTAACTCTACCCAGTTGTCTTGATTGGCTGATGAAAATATCCTTATAAAAGTCTCAAGATCTTGATTGACACGTTCGGTTTGTCCATTGGATTGTGGATGGTAAGAAGATGAGAGTGCTAATCGTATGCCCAAGGTTTTACAAAGGGCTCGCCAGAATCTGGACACGAATTGTACTCCTCTATCAGACACAATCTCAGATGGACATCCATGGATACGGAAGATCTCTTTAATGAAATGTTCAGCCAGGATAGACGAGGAAGGCAAACCAGACAGAGGGATAAAATGAGCCATCTTCGAAAATCTGTCCACTACGACCCAAATAGTGTTATGGTTCTTACTAGGTGGTAAGTCAGTAACGAAATCCATACTAATATGGGTCCATGGTTTGGACGGAATGGGTAGTGGTCGCAGCAACCCTGCTGGGGTTCTGCGGGAGGATTTGAATTGCGAACATAATTCACAGGAAGCAATGAACTCTTTGACGTCTCTCCTCATTGAAGGCCACCAGTAACTTCGAGAGAGGATCTCAAAAGTCTTGTGTTCACCGGCGTGTCCAGAAAAACGAGAGGCATGGAACCACGAAAGGATTTTCCTCCTTAGAGTAGGAGGCACGAGGGTCTTCCCAAATGGTAGCGTTTTGGTGGATGAAGCAGCCAGTGAGATACATTTGGGGTCTAGAATGGTATGGTTGGAAACCTCTTCTATATCAGAGGACGTAGCAAAGGCTCTAGATAAGGCATCAGCTTTTTTGTTCTTGGCAGCTGGTTTGAAGGTAATTATTAATTCAAAACGGGAAAAGAAAAGAGACCATCTTGCTTGACGAGGGTTCAAGCATTGGGCAGACTGGAGATATGACAAGTTCTTATGATCCGTGAAGATCGTCACCGGATGGCGAGCTCCCTCCAACAAGTATCTCCATTCCTCTAATGCGGCTTTGATAGCCAGTAATTCCTTGTCTCCGATGGTATAATTCTTCTCTGCGGGTAGGAGACCCCGAGAATAGAAGGCACAAGGGTGGAATTTTTGCTGTTCCGAGCGTTGGGAGAGAATAGCTCCTAAGCCCACATTAGAGGCATCTACTTCTAGGAAAAAAGGGAGTGTCACATCAGGCTGACGAAGGATTGGAGCCGAAGAGAAGGACTCTTTTAATGTTTGAAAGGCTTGAATAGCCTCAGTAGACCATTGCTTAGGATTAGCCCCTTTACGAGTCAGGGCCACAATAGGAGATGCAATGGAAGAAAAGTCTTGAATGAAGCGTCTATAGTAATTGGCAAAACCTAAAAAACGCTGGATGGCACGAAGAGTAGTTGGCTGGGGCCAATGTAGTACAGCATTTACTTTGTCAGGATCCATCTTCAGACCAACTCCGGAAACAATATACCCCAAGAATGGAATCTGGGGTAATTCGAATGAACATTTTTCTAATTTACAGAACAATGAATTTTTCCGTAGCCTGGAGAGGACTTCTGCCACATGTTGGTGGTGAGAAGGCAGGTCCTGTGAAAAAATCAATATGTCGTCCAGGTAGACGACGACACATACATATAATAAGTCCCGAAAAATCTCATTGATGAAGCCCTGAAAAACAGCGGGGGCATTACATAGCCCGAAAGGCATTACCAGATATTCGTAATGCCCGTCTCTGGTGTTAAACGCCGTCTTCCATTCGTCACCGGAACGGATTCTGATTAAATTGTAAGCACCACGAAGATCCAACTTAGTAAAAATACGGGCTCCCTTAATGCGGTCAAATAGCTCAGTGATCAACGGAATGGGATACCGGTTCTTGATAGTAATGGCATTGAGTCCACGAAAATCTATACAAGGGCGTAATGATCCATCCTTCTTTTTGACAAAGAAGAACCCAGCTCCAGCGGGCGAGGTGGAAGGTCGAATGAACCCACGCTGGAGGTTCTCCCGTATATATTCAGATGTAGCTTGAGTTTCAGGTAACGAGAGTGGATAGACCCGGCCTCTGGGAGGAGTCTTGCCAGGAAGAAGATCAATCGGACAATCCCAAGAACGATGAGGAGGAAGACGTTCAGACTGAGCTTTATCAAAAACATCGGTAAATGAAGCATATTGAGGAGGGAGTCCCGGTGAAATAGCTGAAATGGAAGCTTGCTGTACCTTGAGAGGAATGACTTGGGAAAGGCAATGATGGTGACATTCAGGCCCCCAAGACGTGACTTGAGGGGTGCGCCAGTCAATCTGGGGAGAGTGACACTGAAGCCATGGAAGGCCTAGGACAATCGGACTTGTCGTAACAGGAAGAATTAAAAACGATATCTCTTCATGATGCAGAGCACCAATCTGAAGGGTTACTGGAGACGTACTCTGGGTGATGAGACCGTTGATGAGACGTGATCCATCGATAGCCGTCACAGTAATGGGAGTTTTTAAGGTAATCATTGGTAGAGACCATTGATTAACTAACGATTTGGAAATAAAATTTCCTGCTGCTCCGGAATCAATCAATGCCTGTGACTCAAAGGTCTTGGTAGCAAAGGAAATAGTCACATCAAAAGCGCAGACTTTAGATTTCATAGACGATGGAGAGGACTCCAGGGACCCTAACTTCACCTCTCCAGAACTAGTTAGGGCCTGGCATTTCCCGATCTCTTAGGGCAGGAGCTGAGGACATGAGTGGAATCAGCACAATAGATACAGAGTCTATTCTTGACTCTTCGTTTCCTCTCCTCAGAAGATAACTTGGAACGTCCAATCTCCATGGGAATCACAGCGGGTGACACTGGACGAAATTGAGGGTTAGAGCGAAAAGGTGCTTTAGCAGAAGTCGTTTTCTCAGCCTCTCTTTCACGAAATCTCATATCAACACGATGGCAAAGAGAGATCAAATCTTCAAGTGACGAAGGAAGCTCTTGGGTAGTCAGTGCATCTTTAATTTTATCGGAAAGCCCCTGCCAGAAGGCGGCAACTAGGGCTTCAGTGTTCCACTGAAGTTCAGAGGCTAAGATCCTAAATTGAATGACGTACTGGCCTACAGTATGAGATCCTTGTCGCAGACGGAGGATGCTGGAAGCAGCGGAGGTCACACGACCTGGTTCATCGAACACACTTCGGAATGTGGAAATGAATTTGGCACTATCTTGTAGAATTGGATCGTTTCTTTCCCACAGGGGGGAGGCCCAAGCCAGGGCTTGACCCGAAAACAATGAGATAAGATAGGCCACTCTGGAACGATGGGTAGAAAAATTTTGAGGTTGGAGTTCAAAATGGACTGAACATTGGTTAAGGAAACCTCTACAAGTTTTGGGGTCCCCGTCATATTTTGACGGAGTAGGCAGGTGAAGCGTAGGAGCTGTAGACACCTGGGATGGCAATGGGGAAACGGAGGAAAGCACAGGAGCTTCAATATTAGCTGTAACAGTCTGTCCAGATGTTCCTTGGGAGGTTAATGATTGGTAACATTGAAGTAACAGCTGTTGGCGAGCATCCTGTTGCTCCACACGGCTGACCAGATGCTGCAGCATCTCTTTAGCAGTAGGTTCCGTATCTGGGTCTGTCATGGCCTGATCTTACTGTCACGGGCACTAGGAGTCTTTACCCAGGGATCACCAGATGATAGGCTTACCAGAGCAGTATAGGTGGTAATATGGTACTCTGGTAGCAGGGTGATCACGGAACAGGAAATAGCAGATGATGAGATGCTCAGGAAAGTCTATGACTAGCAGCACTGGCAATATGGAGGTAGTAATACACGAGGAACTGTATGGACAAAGGACACGTGAAGGTAGTCAGTGGTCTGCGGTAGCAAGTTGTACCACTGCTATAGTGAGGAGGAATGTCCAACAGAAACGAGGAGGTGATGAGAGTCAGCGGTCTGCGGATAGCAAGTTGTACCGCTGTCTGAGTGAAGGAATGGAATCCAAATGGAGGTATCCGGGGAGTCAGTGGTCTGCGTTAGCAAGTTGTACCACTGCTATGTGAGAGGATACTGGAACAGGTGAAACTGTAAACAGGAGTCAGTGGTCTGACATCAGCAAGTTGTACCACTGAATATATATGTGAGGAGGTGCACGGGGGAAGGCTGCAACACAGGATATACACAGGCACCTTATACACGATCCACAGTAATATGCACAATATGGATATACATATATATAAATGACTGATCAGGTCTGCAATCTAGAAAGTCTCTTGAAGTAGTCCAGCACAATGATAACACAGTCAATGATGGCAATAGACTCAGCGGACAGCAAACTCCAGAGAGAACCAAACACAGTCCAGCAAGATATGCAATACACAGCACAGTCAATGAGAAGTATGCATACCGTGGTTCAGCAGTAGCAGTCAGATGGGATTGCAGCGGTACCTGAGCGGCTGGAGGCCGACTGGATAGGAAGTCCCTGGATAGGAGAAGCAGCGGTCTAGCAGGTGCAGCGCACAGGTGAGTAGACCGACAGGGACACGAATCCACAGGAGTCAGCAACACGTGGAACTGGACTCATAGGAAACCCAGGAGAATGGAGATGATCCAGCAGAGGGTAGTAGAAGAGATACAAATCCAATGCTGACAGGAGGGTAGAGGCCAGTGGAACACGTGAAGGCGTGGAGAGTGGATCAGCAGGAGATGGACGATAGCGCTGACCACAGCGGCAGGACTCAGCGGCACACGGAGGTAACCAGTAGCAACCACAGGAACCAACAGCAATGGGAAACAGGAGTGCAGCGCAGGGCAGGAACTGTAGATCACGAAGTGTAGCAGATGGTAATGAAAAGCGGCAGTCTCGAGGAAGTCACAGCAAAGATGAGATGAGAGTGTAGTGCACGGAGGCAGCGGATAGTAATCAGCTGGCAGTCACGATGTTGAACACAGGCGAGTTGTAAGCAGGAGACTGTAGTGCACAGAGGCAGCGGATAGCAGTCAGCTGGCAGTCACGATGTTGAACACAGGCGAATTGCAAGCAGGAGACTGTAGTGCACAGAGGCAGCGGATAGAAATCAGCAAACAGACTTGATGAGAAGCAGGTGAGTGAGGTAAAAGCTGGAGTGCACGGAGGCAGCGGATAGCAATGAGCAAACAGTCACATTGATATAAAATAACGTTGAAGTGGTGTAGAAGACTGTAGTGCACGGAGGCAGCGGATAGGAATCAGCAAACAGTCATGATGATAAAGTTGATGGTAGAAGTGGTATGGAACCACAGTAGTAGAAGTGGTTTGGAAACCACAGGAATCAGCAGCACTGAATACACAAGTAATACAGGAACACCTTCAGAGACTCATGAGGAATGAGACTCCAAGATCAGGCAACGTGGTAGTGACCACAGGTGCTTAATATAGGGAGGTTGCCTGATCTGCCAATTAAGTTAAAGGGGTATACACTGAAGTATAGAAAAGGGCTGCGCATGCGCAGACCCTCAGGATGGTGGACGGCCACGGTTCCTAAATGTCCGGGAAGAGGCACTCACGGTCCGGTGAGTGACATACCTGTTGTGACCTTGGCTTGTTCTGGACCTGGCTGTTTGCTGATTGCCCCTGACCTATGCTTTTTTATTGGATTCTTCTTGCTTGAAACCAGTCCTGACACTTGGCCTGTACCTGGTTATTCTGATTGCTTCCGACCAATGTCCCTTGGACTGTTACTGGTTAGTCTCCTTTACTCTGGTTACTCATCCCATCTCTTGTGCTATGGTCTATGTACGTAAGCTTCCACTATGCTGAGTTTAAGACCTGGGGGCATTCGAGTAACCGTAAGCATAATGAGCTCTACAGGAAAGGCGGCTGCTAAAGGTGAAGACCTCTACCATCTGTTCTGGGAATTCATGTCAGTACCATCAGCCATAAAATTATAATGAAAATCTATATCTTGAGAAAAAAATGACACGCATCTAACTCTATATGAATCCTATGATATATAAAGGGGATGAGAGTGGGAGTAAGGCATGGTTTGTGGGGAAGAAAATGAGGCTATCTAGATTGAATTAGTTCTCTGGGGGAGAAACTGTGGTTTGTTATTGGGAACTGAGGGAGGGAACTGGATGTGGTCTTGGTGGGTGCATGTGATGCCCAATAAGGTGGGCAGCATGGTGGCTAAGTGGTTAGCACTTCTGCCTTCAGAGCTGGATTAAGGCTTCGGGGGGCCCGGGGCACTTAAGACAGGGGGGCCCCTAAAATCTAAAATTAAGGGCATAGTGACACATCCTGCAATACATCACCTACAGCCCACAGTATGACACTTACAGCTCTCCCAGAGGGCTCGCTTAGGTTGTCTGCATAAGAAAAATCATTGCTTCCACAAACTAAAATACTGTACATTAAAACAATCATCAAAACACCACATTAAAATGGGTATTGACACCACACATTAAAACTAGCAATGATATCACACATTAAAAATAAAATTTATAATGCACATTAAAACTAGCAATGATACCGCCACCCTCCTACAGACAAAAAAACTGCATTGTTGTGTACACCATTGAACAGTCACGAAAAATTGGGATTGTCCCACTAGAATCACAACATTTCACAGACTTTGCTGCTCTCTCCTACCTGTTCTTCTCACTTTCACCACCTGTGCTGCAGGTTTCTTTAGTTGCGGCTTGTCTGGATCCTGGAATGTTAGGGGCCCTATTTGGGGGGAAAAAATGGGTACATTTAGAAAATTACAGCCACCCCCGGCGTTAAATCAGTACCACCCATGATTAATATTTAGGCCTTTCGCCAGCCCCAACATTAAAATAATAGTATTCACATTTAATAAATAAACCTATTTCCCTCCCTACAAACAGCCCCAGCAATAAATTAATAGTATTTACATTTCAGAAATATACCTATTTTCCGCAACCGTCACTGCCATTAAATAATTCATAAGCACATTTAATAAAGGGAACTCATTCTCCCCAAACCACCCCATCTTAAATTAATTATCCCCACTATTGTGTCTCTCCCCCCCCTTTTTCCTCATGCTGTGTCTCTCACCCTTTTTTCTTATACTGTGCCTTTCTCCCCCCTTTTTTCTCATGCTGTGCCTCTCCCCCTTTTTCCTTACTGTGCCTCTCTTCTCCCCCTTTTACCTCCATACTGTGCCTCTCTTCTCCCCCTTTTACCTCCATACTGTGCCTCTCTTCTCCCCCTTTTACCTCCATACTGTGCCTCTCTTCTCCCCCTTTAAGCCTCCATACTGTGCCTCTCTTCTTTTTTTTTACTACCCGGCTCCCCCCACCAACGAAGGGAGCCCCCCGCCGACGCCGACGCCACCGCCGCTGCCGGCACCATTAAAAAAAATAAAGAAGAAAAATTAAATCAGTAGAAGTTATGCGCGAGGCGGCGGGGGGCCCTCGGAGAGAGGGGGGCCCGGGGCACGTGCCCCCTGTGCCCCCCCTTAATCCGGCTATGTCTGCCTTACAGCACTGAGTTCAATTCCCAACCATGGCCTTATCTGTGTGGAGTTTGTATGTTCTCCCCGTGTTTGTGTGGGTTTTCTCCCACACTCCAAAAACATACTCGTAGGTTAATTGGCTGCTAACAAATTGACCCTAGTCAGTGTGTGTGTGTGTGTGTAATGAAATTTAGACTGCAAGCCCCAATGGGGCAGGGACTGATGTGAGTTCTCTGTACAGCGCTGCGGAATTAGTGGAGCTATATAAATGGTGATGATGATGAAGGTGTTATGTGTGTGTGTGGGCTCACACACACACATAAGACTAAAATTACCTTTAGTGTAATTGGAGAGCTCTCATTCTCTGGATCTGTAATTAGGTACTCCCCCACGGTAGAGAGGCAGTGTTTCCCTTAGCAGAATAACAACAGACTGAAAACCAACATGCAAGTTAACATAATGAATAACAGCAATTATTAATCAGCCAGATAGAGCAGGAGGGTGTTCTGTTTAAATGCCTCAGTGTAGATACTTCTTCTACAATGTAATACGGTAATCATTTTCCTCTCTCCGATTCTTTTTACAATTTCCTGGAGATCAAATAATAAAACAGTTTTTCATGGTTACTTAATGTCTATGCCAAAACCACCTATTATAAGTTAAATATTACTAGTCACATACTCCAATCCTGGATTAATATAATCCGTTCATGTATCTAATAATTTAGCTATCATTTAGGATTAAGAACACTGCTTCCCAACAATATATGCATGTGTATGTATATATGTATATATATATATATATATATATATATATATATATATATATATTGCATCTTATTTCAGATGTTCCTACCCCCTACAGTAGGTCATAATGATTATACTGGGGTACATATATATATATATATATGTGTGTGTGTAGATATATATATATATATATATATATATATATATATATATATATATATATATGTGTGTAGATATATATATATATATGTAAATATATATATACAGATATATATATATATATATATATATATATATATATATACATACATATACGTTTATGTGTGTATATATATATATATATATATATATATATCTATCTATATCATACTTGACAACTCTCCCAGAATGTCCAGGAGACTCCCAAAATAAGGGTCAGTCTCACAGACTCCTGGGAGAGCTGGCAGGACTCGGGGGGGAGTTTTCCGGTGCCAAAATGACGCAATTCACCTCGCCCCGCCCCCTCTCCCGGAAAGAACTTCGCAAAAGTAGGTAAGTATGATATGTGTATATATATATATATATATATATATATATATATATATATATATATACATATATATATATATATATATATATATATATATATATATATATATATAGGGTAGAGAAAACAAACCAGATATCTACAGGTGGCGCTTACCCAATATATGGAAGATAACACAAATACAAAATTGCATATGAGTGTATGATAAAATAGGACAATAAATAAATAAATATATATAATAGTAAAAGCAACACCTCCACAACGTGCGTGTGGCAGCCAACCTTAAAGACGGATGGTTAGTCCGATAACATAGTAAAATATAAATGGTAAAGGGCGGCGCCTTCAGGTGTATACAATGTATATAAACATATAAGCACAGATGTACACAAAATAGTCCAGAGGAGTTAAAAACAGGACGGTGTCTGTATAGATGCACCGCAGGTAACTCAAAATCACTGTAGTACAGGATAAAGATATTCTAAAGTTGATTGTGCAGAATAAATAGAAGTGGTGTGCGTACCAGATATATAAAATCAAACCTCTTATCTGTATAGTAGCTCCTTAGAAATCCCGGAGTATGATCTGCAACCAATTCTCCTTAGCGATGGATAAAGTGTATGTTCTAAAACAACCGCGACACCAAACTTATCCGCTCATCATAAAAGGAAATATATAAAAAGCCATATGGTGTAGTATTTTTTATATAAACATTTTATTCAAGTATAGCATTTAGAGTGCAAACTCACAATAAATATGCTTTAAATAGGCTTATCTGTAAGTGACTGGTCTGCAGTCTCATCCCCTTAGGTAGTAGAAGTCTCTCAACAGGCTCCACACAGAAGCTCAGTGCAGGATATTCTAATGGTATGTGTCTCAGGGTGTAGCAGTACAGCCAGTGGTCTTCCAGATGTGGTATAGGGGCTCAACGCGTTTCGTTCATTCAAAGAACTTCATCAGGAGTAATAGAATGGCTGCATTTAATGAGGTATCCTTGACGTTAGGATGCAGGCTTAAGTCTTTTGATCAAAATATGAACTAATACCTCATGTTTTCATTTTGCTAGACACACGCAGTTTAAAGGATAAGCGCTGACAACTTTCTTTTTGTTTTATATATATATATATATATATATATATATATATATATATATAGTGACATAGTCACTGGAAGGAGGCTAAATGTGAGAGGTATGTGTCCCCGGCTTCCTGCATTGTATTATGTATAGAGAGAAGGGTGGGCAGCTAGAAAAAGCAAGTCTCAGACCTGGGGAGGGGGTGAGTTGCCTCCTGAGACACTCTGCTGTGGTGAGCAATAATATGTACTTGTTTTGCTTGGAGCTTTACTCTGTACTATTGTTCTCTGTATGGTCTACTGTTTGTATTATATTTTGTAATTTGTAAGGCGCTGTGGAAAGCCATATAAATAAAGAATAATAATAATAAGAGGTGTACCAGAAATATGATTATGAAGTGCTCATCAAGACAAGAATTACAGGTTCTTGGACCAAATATATCCACTCCAATATTGTGTGCTCATATAAATGGAAAAAAGAAAGACCAAACTAGTGTAGTAATGTCAGACCAGCAGCGAATTACTATAAACCCAGTCACCAATATACATGCATAGAAGAGTACAAGATAATTTGCTTATCTGTACAAGTTCTTGTCCGTCAGTATTGTTCCTGTCCAGTTCACTCCATCAACAGATATAAGGAAAAATAAAATGTTCCATATGGTGTAGTATTTTATAATAAATATTTACCTATATTGCTGTTCGCCTTAATGGACTGCTAATATGTGCTGACCAACTTTGACTTTTAAATCTGTAAAACTCCACATATGTATATTTATAGTCATGAAGAAATTTGAAATGGAGTAAGACCAATGGATTTTATTATCATTTTTGGTAAGTTGTTTATGTTTACAACAAGTTGTATATATATCAAATTAATATGACCCAATAAGACACATGAAGCCTTATAATAGAAATAGCACATCAGGATAAGCAATGGTTTGCAGTATGAGGGGTTGTGAGTTTGGGTCGTGTAAAGGTTGAAAATGAAAAATCTTGTTTCTATTTACTTTTTATCAAATATTTTGTTGAATTAAAACGAGTTTAAGTATTTTGATACATTTTTGTTTTTAAGGACAATAAATTTGATAATTGGATTGCCACCATATATGTTTAATTTTTATTAGAAAATATATATTTATGCATAGAGATATTTATAATTTATAATCACATGTAATATGATAATTGAGAGGTTGATAACCTTTCTATTTTGATTGGTTAGTCCATGTTTAAAAGGAAGCCTGACTGCACAGGATGTCTCTGATGAAGCCTCAGATGTGGAGAAACGCGTAAGTCAGGTGGTCACTCGTTGATGCAGGACTTTCATTTGCTATTTTGGCAATTAATTGCAACATACAATTCCAAGACCTGGGTCTTAAAAGCAGTGATAAACACACAGAGGAAAAGCCCATAAAATTGAATGCTACCATAAAGAAGCAGGAATTTGATTACTGGAGGGGACAGATATCGATTGTCTGCAGCCGGTGATATGTTTAACAGTGACACAGACTCCGCTAACCCCGATCCTAACAGGGTGTCTTAAAGGTGGACATATGTATTTTTTCTAGTGGGAGTAAGTTTATTTCCTTGATATACGGTGATATAAACTGTTTTCATTATCTGCTTTCATCATACAGTTTGTGACCAATGGTTCATTATAAGCAGCAGCACTTTACCAACTAATCCTTTACTTATTTTACATGAGAAAAGAGGAGATGTGGAACATTGAGTGAGAGTCCTGAGATACACAGAGAAAGTGTGATCATTGATACACACATCATTGATTGTTCTATTATGTGGAGTTTTTTATATGTTTTTACTGTGTTTTGTTTGTTATTAAATTTCTTTTTTAAGGCAAAGCTGTGAATTGCTGAGATACACAGAGAAAGTGTGATCATTGATACACACATCATTGATTGTTCTATTATGTGGAGTTTTTTATATGTTTTTACTGTGTTTTGTTTGTTATTAAATTTCTTTTTTAAGGCAAAACTGTGAATTGCTATCATATGGTGGCATCCTATTATGGTATATTGATTAATTGAGCTTCTTAAATTTGGATTTTTTTTTTATAAAACAATGGTTAATTAATAACAAAATATTAAACTGCACGTTCATAATAACTATAAAAACAAGAGCTTTTCTGTGATCCAGGGAGAGTCTTTAATTTCCACTCCAGTGGATAAGGTGTCAGGAAAACGTAACTACAAATAAGTCTGGATACAGAAATTAGCAAATGATGGTACTGATGTGTGCCCTTCTACCTCAACGCATTTCATCTGTACAGACTTCCTCAGGAGGGTAATATAAACTGTGGATTTATTCCTTTATTTTTAGAAAATGTGTCAAAAATCTTGCGCATGTGCTCTGCTCAGCGCTCACCGCACATGCATGGCATGATTGTGACCGTGCGTGTGTGTTTATTTTTATAACATAATCAATTGTCCAGGTTTGTATGACAAAAATGTGTACCAAGGAACACAGTAGGTTTATATAAGTATAAACTGAAGATCACATACCTGTATGGCATGCATCTTTTGGTATAATGACTGCGGCGGCCATCTCGTTATAAGAAAAATATAGACAGTTCAACATACACAATACGGACAAAAGTATTCGGATGCTTAATATGGAGTTGGTCCCCCTTTTGAGCTTCCACTCTTCTTGGAAGGCTTTCCAGAAGATATTGGAGTTTTTCTGTGGGAATGTGTTCCCATTCATTCTGTAGAGCATTTATGAGGTCAGGCACTAATGTGGTTGAGGTCAGGGCTCTGTGCGGGCCAGTCAAGTTCTACCATGTCTTTGTAGCTCTTGCTTTAGACACTGGAGCACAGTCATGTTGGAATAGAAAAGGGCCTTCCCAAATCTGTTGCCACAAAGTTGGAAGCATGGAATTGTCCAAAATGACTTGGTATGCTGAAGCATTAATATTGCCCTTCACTGAAGATAAGGGGCCTAGCCCAAACCCTGAAAAACAGTGCCATACCATGATCCCTTCTCCACAGTTAGAATAATGCAGCCAGGCAGGTAACGATCTCCCGGCATCTGCCAAACCCAGACTCGCCTATCTGATTACAGAACAGTGAAACGTGATTCGTCACTCCACAGAACACATTTCCACAGCTGCACCGTCCAGTGTCGGTGTGCTTTATACCACTCCATTCGATGCTTGGCATTGGTCTTGGTGATGTGAGGCTTGCATGCAGGTGCTCAGCCATGGAAACCCATTCCTATAAGCTCCCGCTGTACAGTTTTTGTGTTTGCATTATTGCCAGTAGAAGTTTGGAATTTTTCAGCTATTGAATCAGCAGAGCGTTGGCAACTTTGCGCACCATGCGTGTTAACAGTTGTTGACCATGCTCTGGGGTTTTTACGTGCTCTTCCACTTTGTGGCTAAGTTGTTGTTTTTCCCAAAGACTGCCACTTTCTAAAATTATCACTTAAAGTTGACCGTGGAATATCCAGCAGTGATTATATTTCACGAACCGTCTTTTTGCAAAGGTGGCAGCCTATCACAGAACCACGTTTAAAGTCACTAAGGGCATAAATCATTAAGGATCTTAAATGAAGAGGATTCTTATTTCAGTCTCCTGGACAAAACAATGTTACATTGCAAGGGGTGCAAATGAGTGTTCTGTTTTGCACATAAGTTAAATACTGCCTGTTTTTTCATGTAGCACACAAATACTTGATAGCTTATTTGTACACTGAAATTTAAAGTTAATATGTGTGTGCTACATGAAAAAACAGGCAGTATTTAACTTATGTGCAAAACAGAATACTCATTTGCACCCCATGCAATGTAACATGGTTTTGTCCAGGAGACTGAAATAAGAATCCTCTTCATTTAAGATTCTTAATGAATCAGGCCCTAAGTTCTTCAGAATGACCCATATTTCATAATACAAATGTTTGCAAATGGAGGCTGCATGGCTAGGTGTTTCATTTTATGCACCTCTGATAATGGGTCTGATTGAAACAACTCAATTTAATATTTAACAAGTGTGGCCAAATACTTTTGTCCATATAGTGTGTCTAGGGTCTGATTCATTAAGGAAAGTAAAGCAAAAAAAGGTAGTAACTTTTTAAAACCATGTTGCATTGGAGGGGGAGGCAAATTTAAAATGTGAGGACAGATTTATAGTTGGGGAAGGGCATGTTCTAGTTCAACTTTAAATTTCAGTGTACAAATAAAGCTATCAAATATTTGTGTGCCACATGAAAAAACAGCCAGTATTTATCTTATGAGCAAAATAATAAACTATTTTGCACCCCTTGCATGGTAACATGGTTTTGTCCAGGAGAAAACATTTTTTTTGCCTTACTTTCCTTAATGAATCAGGCCACTAATGTATTAGGCCACCATATTGAAAATGGGTATATGATTGTTACAAAGTATACTCCTAATTAACATAACAAATACACTAATCAATGTGCAATATGTTATAGATTTCTTTTGTCACAGCACAACTAAAAACAGTTTTTTTTTAGAAATGTATAAAATCTGATCTGATAGTGCTGCCTATTTATTGCAATATATATATATGTATGTGTATATATATATATATATATATATATATATATATATATATATATATATACATAAAAAAAAAATATATATACATATATATCGGTGGTAGTCAGTTTCACAATACTGACTACCCTGACAACATAGAGAACGACATGAGGAGTCCGATTTAGTACTACAACGACCTGCAAAGAAAACTACTTACCGGAATGCAGATGACTTTTGATCCCAACTCACTGTGTTGCCGAGTCCAGAAATTGACGTCATGACAAAGAGCGACTTGGCTTAAAGCAGCGCTTGACGGACCCGCCTGTCATTTCTGTCCTGTAAGCATTATGTTAGGGGTATTAGGGTTAGGGTTAACCGTAGGGGTATTAGGGCTAACCCTAATACATATATATATATATATATATATATATATATATATATATGTATGTGTATATATATATATGTGTATATATATATATATATACATATATATATATATATATATATATATGTATGTGTATATTAGGGATGTGCACCGGCGACTTTTGGTGTCTCGTGTTTTGTGTTTTGGATTCGGATTTCCGCGATGTTTTGGGTTCGGATTTGTCTCGCAAAACACCTGCCGAAAGGTTTTGGTTCGGATTTAAGGTTTTGGATTCGGATTTTTTTTGAAAAAAGCATAAAAAGTTCAAAAATCAAGTTTTTGGGCTTATTTTCACTCCTGCGCTATTATTAACCTCAATAACATTCAATAACAAGCATTTCCACTAATTTACCATGTATTCTGAACACCTCACAATATAGTTATTAGTCAAAACGTTGCAACGAGGTATCTTTCTGGACTGCGTAGTGGAGTGGTCCCCACAATATAATAAGAAAACCATCAACTGGTCTTAATCGCACCAAAAAATGTACCTGGACTGCGTAGAGGAGTGGGTCACCACAATATAATTTAAAAACCCTGAACTTGTATGATTCGCACCAATAAATGTATCTGGACTGCGTAGAGGAGTGGGTCACCACAATATAATAAGAAAATATTCAACTGGTCTTAATCACACCAAAAAATGTACCTGGCCTGCGTAGAGGAGTGGGTCACCACAATATAATTTAAAAACCCTGAACTTGTATGATTCGCACCAATAAATGTATCTGGACTGCGTAGAGGAGTGGGTCACCACAATATAATAAGAAAACCATCAACTGGTCTTAAGCGCACCAAAAAATGTACCTGGACTGCGTAGAGGAGTGGGTCACCACAATATAATTTAAAAACCCTGAACTTGTATGATTCGCACCAATAAATGTATCTGGACTGCGTAGAGGAGTGGGTCACCACAATATAATAAGAAAACCATCAACTGGTATTAATTTAGCAGGCCCTAGTATTACATTAAATTGCCCCACCAATAAATTAAATTGCCCCACAAATGATAGCACCCATTAAATAATTAGCCCCAACCTAAACTCTACCATTAAATTAATAGCCTACCTCCCACCCATGTACTAATAAGACAGCCCCTCCCTCCCCTCACATTACACAATTTATTGAAACCCTCCCATTTCACACTTTAGCAGCACCCTCCTATTCTACACACACACACACACACACACACACACACACACACTTTAGCAGCCCCCCTCCTATCCTACACACACACACACTTTAGCAGCCAACCCTCCTATCCTATACACATACACACACTTTAGCAGCCCCTTCCTATCTTACACACACACTTTTGCAGCCCCCTTCCTATCCTACACACACGCACACACTTTAGCAGCCTCCCTCCTATCCTACACGCACACTTCCTCCCACACTTCTCCCTCACACATGGGATGGCAGCTGTCATGTGACACATCCCATGTGACCTCTGTACGGAGACTGCAGCCACAGAGGTGAGGGACAAATCAACAGACGGATCCTCTGCCACATTAAGGTAGGTGGCTGGTTCCATAGCATGGGTCAGTCACCTAATACCACACTGCCTGCCCTTCTCCCGCTGACAACCGGTCGTGGGGGGACTGGAGCTACACATTTTATTTTAATATAAAAAACCTCTAAAAAATTGTACCAGTCGGCCTCCTGAGGCCATCGGCCTACCTGGAAAAGTCCTAGTAGATTACATGGCCAATCTACCCCTGGAAGTATAGACCCCTGAATTGTTTAGCGGACAAAACACAGGCTGCTGTATGACTGTGAGCAGCACAACCAAGAAAACAAATACATTTCTTGCTTTTAAAATACCAAGTGTTTCAAGCTGAAAGCAGTTTTGTGAGGGGCAGTATCAGTGAGTGCAACATCTGAACTATTTAGTGGAGAAAAAAACAGGGTGCTCTATGACTGAGCAGCACACCACAAAAAACAAATAAATTAGTCAAACCATCTGTGCACAGCAGGGGTTAAAACCTTAAACTGAAACTAAATGAATGTGTCCCCTTGATTATTTTAAACTTATCTATTCTCCCCAGAGAGTGCTTGTATATAAGAGAGACAAGACCCATGGCTACAAATGACAGAAAATGTCCTTTCATACTTTCTCCAACATCATACGTACAGGAGGCATGTGTGGTAAGCAGATAAAGGGAAACATATGACCTGTTGTGCAGAGGTAGAATCATATTTGTAAGATTTTCTGGTGAAAAATTAGGACAGGATAAATAAAACCTGAGTTGAAATGTGTTTTGAACAGGCGTCATAAAACCCTCATTTGCATTTACACAGACATTCTAGTTCTGACATCACAGGAAGGGGACTGTGGGCCCTACAGCAGTTTTAAAACTGTCCTGTAACTCTAAGAAGTTATTCACTTTAGGAGAGTCAATGTGATAATCTCCCTTTATTCTGCTTCTCCTAGCAACAGAAACTTGATGAGATGTGAGTTATATCAATTATGTGTTTATCCCTTTTATTTTACAAGAAGTCATTGCATTATACCATTGTCTATCATTTTGATTTATTGTTTTATCTTACGCATTGTGCATGTATTTTCCATATTAAATTACACTTAATGAGTTCAGGTCTCTGTGTTCTTATGAATTCACATGACAATTTAGTCAAAACGTTACATAGTTGAAACAGGGAAGAACATTGTGGTATATGGTAACTCTGATTAAAGTCCATTGTGATAGAATAATGTCAAGGGAGAACCAAAGGCTTCCTAAGAGTGTCAGTTCTTCACAAGAAACCTTGGTGTTCACATAATTGGTAAGGCAACGCTAGTGTGTGGCATAGATAGGAAAGGATTTAATCATTTTTAGACAGACCAGATAGTTGTTTTTAATTAACCCTTAGTCACACACACACGTCACACAGGCTCAGGTGAGTGCTGATCATGACAACCTGTGATAGTTTCTGGACCCTTTAAGATAATTACTCTCAAAGAAATAGGCTTTCCATGTTGATTTTTATGTAGAGTTGCTGCATTGTACTATAACCCTCTGCTGCCATCCATGCTAACGGTGCAGGCTCGGGTCCTTTCCCTATAGAGAATGGCACCAGACTAGGCTGCCCATTGTCTCCTCTCCTTTTAGCTCTCTTTATGGAGCCACTGGCATTTAGGATCCACAGTAACCACAATATCAAAGGCATACTAGCTGGCCCTGGTGAAAATAAGCATTCCTTGTGCGTGGATGATATCCTCTTAACACTTACAAACCCTTTTCCTTTATCACTAGCTATTAATATGTTTTAAGCAGTGTAGAATTGTGTAATTTGTAGGCATTTTATTTAATTAGGCTTTCTATTTTTAAGGAAATATTTGACATGTAGGTTTAATACAAAAAACAAAAACAAGCAAAAAAAATTATTTTGAGTGCAGTCCACCTTTGTCTATCTACTAAAATGATCATTCTATCAGCCACAGTGCTTCATATGGATTGTAGAATGCTTTGCACACAAAACTTGGTTGTTCACCATCATCCTCCTTTTCCTTTTAAGCATAGTAATGCTAGCACACAATGCCAGGTCATTCAAAGGCAAGCTACTCTTTGTATCGTTGCTTTCACAAAGAAACATACCAGTGTCAATTTGCTGGAAAAACTCAGGAATGTCATAGCAAAATCACCCCAGTAAGACACTCCTCTGGATTCTTCAGTACTGATAACAGAGCAAAAATTGTGTGTGCAATAAGACTAAGTGAATTTCAATACGTACCATGCTTTGCCAATAAACTTGGTAGTGCAGAATTTCTTTATAAATGAGAGGTAGTCACTGCTGCTATCAAGGGGGGTATGGGGGTACCACAGTAAGGGGCCCAGACACATCAAGGGGCTTGCCGAAACTTATGCCAACACAGAACTGCTCAGTGTTTTGTCTGAATGGGAAGCCCGGCTGGAGAAAGCCACTCCTCCCAGAGTGAGAGCTGCATCCTATCAAAAGCTGCTACCTCCCCAAACCTACAAGACAATCGGATTTCCCATCTGCATCCACCAATCAGTGATCCCTATTCTCTCCTTCCTATTATAGGCCGGCTGATTGACGCATGGAGTTAAAATCATCTCTTTTGTAAACACAACATATAAACAAGCCAACTTTCTATATGGTGTTCTGTCTGTCATTTGAAGTCTGATGGACATGTAAATGACATATGTAGACCTCTGATGGGCATGTAAGGGTCATGTGGGTAGATCTGTAGGGCAAGTGGGGTGGTCTGTTGGCATGTAAGTGATATATGTGGAGGTTTGAATGGAATGTGGGAGGTCTTATGGTATATGTGCAAGTCTGATGGGCATGTAAGTGATATGTGGGAAGATCTAAGGGGCATAAATGTAGGTCTGATGGGCATGTAAGGAGCATGTGTCTCTACACAAGTAGGAATTATATGGGAAGATCTTATGGGTATGTGAGTAGGTCTGGGGGCATGTAGGAAGGTCTCAGTGACACATTAGACATGTGATGAGATCTGAGTGTCATGTGGGGGAGTTTTGGAGTACACAAGGCATCTGAGAGCTTGTGGGAGTTCAAGTACATGTGGGTACATTTTGTGGAAAGTGTGGGTCTGAGGTTACGTGAGGTTATTTTGGACCATGTGGGCGGTTTGAGTGGCATGTGTTGTAATTTTTGAGCAAGTAAGGGGCTTGTTGGGACAATTTGAAATTAGTTATGTGGGTGTGCGGAGGCCATTTTTGGGTTGTTTTTATCATTCTGAAAAGTAAGATTAATGTGCGGCCCTTTTGATGGTTGATTGTATGTACTGTGCTCACTTACAGATCGGTTTCCATATTTCATGTATCTATACATTTTTCAAACAGGTCCCAACTTTCCAGGATCTAGAAAAGAGATTAACAGGTTGTGAATGCTGCAATAACAGGAAAGGAGAGAAAAATACATATAACCAATAGGGGAGGTGCCTAGCAAGCACTTGCTCCCTGTACCATAACTACACCTCTGAGTCCACTAGGTCTGAGAAGATGGGGGTTGCGCATGGGGAGGGGAACCCTGTCTATTTAATTTGTACTGAGTCCCACATTTTCTGATGGCAGCCTTGGAGGTTGGTGCAGGAGATGGCTTCTGTGACCCATAAAATTTCTGACCATTTTTAGCATTCAGCTTGTAGATCATTGCATCAGTTCCCAAAAAAATGATCTGCCATGCCACTAATTAAAGCAAGAGGTAGTACGTGAAAATCCACACTTTATGCACACTGCTGAGCCACTATATTTCATAGGGATTGTATCCTTTGCTAAAATACCATGTATTTGTGTTGCTGGTTTGTCACTAATTTTAGCCAGGCAGCTCACTACAGTCTTTGGCCAAAATTGGTGTACATTTTTGACTGACTGTAAATTATTTTAAATGAATGCTAATGTAATAAATAGTAAGGTAGGAACAAAAAGTGCTCATAATCACATGATTTTACCTGCTTTTATTTTCCATTTTTTATTAAAACCAAAACCAAAACATGAGGATTTTTGCCCAAAACCAGTGGACCGGTATACAACGTTATGTCATCCCGCCACTTCTCCTACTGGATTGATAGTATGGCCAAAGTAACTGATTCCATCTCCTCCTAACATAGTTTCCCTCGTCTTTGTTCTGTGATGCATGGGGTCTGATTCATTAGTGCCTATATAGGTTGATTTTATGCTTATTGTGGGCAAAATCCCTCTGCCCAGATCCAGGACTTACGTCCGAGAAATAGGGAGATGCTGTCGTACAACCAGGCAAAGTGCATGCTACAATGAGGACAAGGATCACTTCAGATAGTATACGACTTTGTGAGGGAAAAGGGGCGGGCAATGGGCGGGCACCACTATTAAATACTCAAAATAGGCATTTTCCTCAGAATAGATCGGATTCATACTCTGCTGCAATTAATTCAGCACCACACGTAAAGCTAGAGGCAGTCCATGCTGATGTAGACAGTGCTTGATAAACATAGCTGGACACTCATGTCATCTGATACCTGAGCTGATCATACATCTGAATACACTTCTCTCATTATAAACCATTATAAAAAATAAACATGGCTTATGCAATCAAACACTGCCTCACTTGCAGCCCTTAAACAAGGTGCCTCCCTTTAACCCACACCCCCAGACCTGGAGGCAGCATTGGAGGTGGGGTTGGACTATTTTTCTCCCCACAATGCTACTCATGCAGACTGCTAAAATTACTGAGGTGTCGATGCATGACAGTTTTCTTTTCAAAGAAACATCTGCAGCTATCAGGAACTGTGTTCAGCTTTGTAGCTGCGGTCCAAATATATAGTGATATTTCAAAGTTCCTCGATATGGTTTATTGAGTAATGTTGATATTTTAGCTTGGTTATTATATTAGTGAGAGGGGAACTGATACGATAGTATGTGTATATAAATGTTTCAACAAATATTTTCGCTGAGAGATTAGTTGGAGAGACACTGGGCCTGATTCATTAAAGCAGGCAAAATGAACATAAATTGCAACTTTTTAAATGCACGTAAATGGGACACATACACATCAGTATTTAAGTAGGAGCCGATCTTATACATCTGTTGTTGAATATTGGTCTAGGTGCACTCTGCTTTAACATACAATACACTGCAGGATACATCCAATAGATATGTGGAAAATAAAATCCCAAAAGAACACACAGAAAAAAACGTAAGTAAATCAGGCAAAACCATGTTGCATTGGAAGGGGAGATAAATTTACAATATGATGGTAGATTTATATTTGGAGTAGGGCATGTCCTAGATCAAGTTTAAATTTAAGTGTACAAATAAGCTATCAGGTATTTGTGTGCAACATGAAGAAACAGACAGAATTTTCCTTATGTGCAAAATAATGAACTAATTTGCACCCCTTGCATTACAACATGGTTTCTCCAAGAAAACTTACTCAATTTTTTGCTTAACTTTCCTCAATAAATCAGGCCCATAGTCATTGATGACAAAATATTTAAAAAAAAAGGTTTTTATTTTTTAATTCCCTTATAAATGTATAAGGATGTTTATAGATGTCTTCTGTAGATAAAATGCATTTTTACAGTTGCTCTTGATTGCAAACACTTGTTCTAACATACATATGTGACCACCATAACTAGCAATCGGCACTTACAACTGAACTCTAGGTGGTGCAAGTGATATAACAGATACGCACATAACTTTGAGATGCCCAAAACTTGAATTGAACATTGCTGCATGCATTCGATCTTGGTATGCTCTCAATGTACATTGACGACATTCATATGCCCAGTCAATTCCCCATTTCACTCATTAAATTGTAGGTTGTAGTAAGGTTTAATTGTGCACGAAGATGAATATGATGTTGCTTGGTCACTGGCCTATGGTCCGGTTGGGTGCATGCTCAGAGTGATTTTATTCAAAATACAGCACGTACAGGCATTTATGATCCTTAATGATTCAGGCCCCCTGACTCTATTGTGTAACAAATATGCTTTTTGTAAGGAAATTTTCAATTAATCCACGTAATGGATTTAGGGGTCTATGCATCAAGAAGATACTAAATATGCATCACTGCACATCGCAGTGATGCATATTTATGCACCGCTTGATTGCATCATGCAGGGGCAACACTGGGAGCCCCGGCGAAGTGAAAGCTCTCCTGCAATTCAATTTTCCTAGGAGGAAGTGCTTTGAGCATGCGCACAGTACTAACTCTGTATCAAATTCTGTGAAGCCGAAGACTCTTCAGCAGAATCCCATAGGAAATGACAGGTAACGCCATCCTGAAATGATGTTACCTGCCAGTGCAATGCAAAGCTTATCAAAGCTTTGATGCATTGCAGAACATCGCAGTCCCTATAGTAATCTATGGGGATTGCGATGCAGTACGTTTTTTGCCTAAACAGAGGAGATTTCTGTGAATCTTCGCCGTTAGGCAGTTAATACATAGAAAACATTCTTAAAAGATGCGGAAACAGTAGTTTCCACATCTTTTAAGTGTCAGATAAGCTTGATGCATAGACCCCGTAGTCTTTACAAAATCTGTAATGTAGTTTTTCTCCTGAAATGTTCATGTAAGTACCTATATAGATGACCTGTCTGTGATACTGGATTTATCTATCTTTCACCAATGTTCAGCATTGTTATCAGCGAATATTCCCCTCAGAAATTATTCATCAGTTCTTCACTTCTAAACAGCAGTTTCCTTCATAACACCCTGGTCTCTTTCCTTGCCATCAGCCAGTGGCGGATCCAGGGGGGGGCGATCGGGGCATTCGCCCCCCCTAGCAGCAAAAAGCTAGGTCCCAGCTGCCGATTAAAACGGGAGGGGTGGGGCTAAGCGCGAGCGGGGGGCGGGGCTAAATGTGGGCCAGCCAATAAGAGTGGTCCCAGCCGGCGACCACAACGGGAGGGGGCGGAGACAATTACGTGCGGAAGGCGGGGTTAACGCAGGCCAGCCAATCAGAGCAAAGGAGGGGGCGTGATTATGCAAAATCGCCCCCCTAAACATAAAGTCTAGATCCGCCCCTGCCATCAGCACATGTCGCTCGCTCTCCGATCTCCACACTTACTTCCCCACATCTAACCAAACTCTGACTCCTGCTTCTTCTCAACTCTTCTCAACTCTTCTGACCACCATCACTCTCCTCACAGTTCCAACTGTAACTTCCCTCACTGACCAACTGCCAAAATGGCTTCTTTTGGCTCACTTCAGTCTTGACTGAGCTCTGTCCCCTTTTTTTTACACTTTCAAGCAACCCCAATACTTCTAGGAAATGTATTTTTTTCTTTAACTACAGTGCGGCACAATCAAGATTTGTGACAGCGGCACAATTAGGTCTCGGGTGTTGCAGTTGCTGTAGATGTTGCTTTGCGCATTTGGTACCTAGACTGTGGTATCTATGAATTATCTTAATTGACATTTTCTTACATCCAAGAAACTATTTTCAAAATTCCTGTTCTGCAGTTAAAGTCATCTTAAAATTAACTTAACTCTACGGGGAAATGTTAATAATGTTGTGAGAATCCCGTTAAAAGCAGCATTTCAGATATAGCTCCTAATTATTTGATGCCATACACTTTTAACCTTATATCATATGCACTGTCAATCAAAAGTTTAGACTGTTTAGTGATGCAAGATGTTTAACAAGATAACAACATACAGCATTAAACACCATGTAATCTCTCAGTAACAGCAAGTGAAGCTATTAAAATTCTGACAGAACAGATCCATTATTATTTGGTGTCTTAGATATCATAGACTATCTTAGCAAATGTTGTCCATTCTACAGCCACAAATAAAGCAAGGAAATGCACTACACAAAGTTTATATATTTGACTGATAAAATAAAGGACAAATCAATGTCTCATTACTTTCACAAGTTATACTTTATTACATGTTGACTTCAGTAACCAATGTTTTAAGAGAAAACAGTTAACATGAATGATAGGGGAGTGTCTAATGTGACATTTTACTGGCACCGTTAATGTTCATAGAAATTTGCACACCTTCTTCCCTTATTATGCTGGTGTCCTGCAAAACAACAGAATGATTTATATGGAAAAGAGCACCTATATGTGTTTGATTCCATAAAAGCAGGCACAATTGGCAAATGTAGATGTGCTATGCGAAGTTATATTGTTAGTAAATGACCGTATCTGTGAACGTTATTATCGGTTTGCTTTATCTGTTTGGGTTAAAGTAAAATTTACTTTATTTTCTCATTTACATAAGGTGATCAGTTTATTTTGTTTTCTTGTGTGTTGGCATGCAATTACAGAAGAGTAGATTTTATTAGATCCAGGTCTCCCTTTGACAAGGGTCCCCAGATGATGACAATGCAGATGTGCTAGATTTAATAGCAAAGGTAGCCAAGTTCCATTACCTATCAGAAGCAAAATACGTCAAAGTTATGTCCTTAGCATACCATTTGCGGATGCAGGTGTTACTCATTAGGCAAGCCAAGGTTGTTTGCCCAGTATGACATGCCAGGAGTCTGATATTACACTGGTGGCAATTGGTTCATGTTGGGAAAAAAAGATTTAAGAGTCTATTTATGTAAGCACAAAGAGCTACTGCATATTGAAGGTGAAGGCTACCCAATGCCTTTGTATGTGGAAATCTATTTAAATCTATTTAACAAGGTACTTGCACTGCTGCAATACCTGTAAAATGCTTACCGGTTGATATTCTCATATAATAGTCAGTCCCCCTCTTTACCTCCCTTCTTACTAGGGGTGTGCACTGGGCACTTTTAGTGTTTTGGGTTTTGGATTCTGATTAGCTTGAGGTTTTTGGTTCTGATTTGTTTTGCCAAAACACCTGACAAAAGGTTTTGGTTCTGATTTCGGGTTTTGGGTTCTGATTTATTTTTTAAAAAGCATAAAAAGCACTAGAATCCTGTTTTTTTGTTGTTTTCCACTCCTACGCTATTATTAACCTCAATAACATTCAATAAAAATTATTTCCACTAATTTCCAGTCTATTCTGAACACCTCACACCTCACAATATTCTTTTTAGTCCAAAACGTTGCACCGAGTTAGCTTTCTGGACTGCGTAGTGGAGTGGGCCTGGTACCCAATTTGGTACCGGGGCCACAATACCTCCGCCTTCAAATGGTCTCAATTCCACTGCACAGCTGCCTGCTCCTACATCCTCTGCAGCATATACAGGGTGTAGTTCGAGCGCGTCAATACCTCTTGTTTTTGACGATGACAGGTCATTTTCATTAATTTTGGATTTGGACCCAACACTGAATGTAGTTGATACGCATCTATCTGGACTGCATAGTGGAGTGGCCCCGGTACCCAATTTGGTACCGGGGCCACAATATATCACCCTCAACTGTTTTGAATTCCACTGCACAGATAAAAACAAAGAACACAGTATTAAAAATGGCAGTTCCTCTTTTTTGGAACTACAGAAACAAAGAGCGTAGTAATAGAAATGGCAGTTCCTCTTTTTTGGAACTATAAAAACAAAGAACATAGTAATAGAAATGGCAGTTCCTCTTTTTTGAAACTACAGAAACAAAGAACGTAGTAATAGAAATGGCAGTTCCTCTTTTTTGGAACTATAAAAACAAAGAACATAGTCATAGAAATGGCAGTTCCTCTTTTTTGGAACTACAGAAAGAATGAACGTAGTAATAGAACTGGCAGTTCCTATTTTTTGGAACTACACAAGCAATGACCGTAGTAATAGAACTGGCAGTTCCTATTTTTTTGAACTACACAAACAATGACCGTAGTAATAGAACTGGCAGTTCCTATTTTTGGGGAACTACAGAAACAATGACCATAGTAATATAAATGGCAGGTCCTCTTTTTTTGGACTGCAAGATTATATTACTCTATAATATTTTTTATACTTTTTCAATTATTTTTTTATCTTTTTTTAATATTTTTTTTAAAATATTTTTTAGAGATTTTTATTTATTTTTTTAAAAGATTTTTGGCTGCTTAACAAATTGCTATGGACTTATCAGAAACAAATACAGGACAAAAGCACCACTGGACTCAGCAGCACAGACACTGGCCAAAGCACCACTGGAATCAGCAGGACAGAGCACTGGAAAAAGTACTACTGCACTCAGCAGGACAAAGCACCACTTGACTAAATAAATCAGCAGGACAGAGCACTAGACAAAGTACTAATGCACTCAGCAGGACAAAGCACCACTTTAGTAAAGTTATCAGCAGGACAGAGCACATCAACCTCCCTCTTCACTAACTACAGGGAGAATGAAGATGGCGGCCGCGAGCGGGGCATTTATGAGATCCGAGTCTCGCGAGATCCGACTCGAGACTTGGATGTCATAGCCGCGGTTTGGCTTCATTTAGCGCCCGGAAGTTCCCGAACAGTGCTCGGATCACGTCGGATCCGCACTATTCGGGTGGGCTCGGATTAGCGAAATCCGAACCCGCTCATCTCTACTTCTTACCCATCTGATATGGATAAGCAATATATACAAAATGAAAGTTGAAAAGTACAGGTTATGTTATGCTTATATGCTTGAGATGTAATGAGTTAACAATATAAGCTGAAAAATTGATATGTAATCTTTTAGCAGAAGCTAGACACATGCTTATGAAGTAATGTATTAATCTAAACTTATTAATGGCAACTAATCTAAGAATTGTACCCCCCATGATGTTAAAAAGTGAAGTTGTGATGGGACTACTTGGGACAAGGCCTGTTGTAAAGAGAAGTTGAAATAATTCTTTAGATGATCTGTAAATGTGATATTATTGGTTTAAAATCTGAAATGATGCATTTATCTATGCATTGCCTTTGTGGTTTCAGTCTATAAAAGAGATGTTAAAATAATTAATAATTACCATTGTTAATTTTTGATTTAGTGGTCTGCACTGTACGTGCAAAATAAACAGCATATTACAAAAAGACTTTGGGCTAGATTTACTAAGCTGCGGGTTTGAAAAAGTGGAGATGTTGCCTATAGCAACCAATCAGATTCTAGCTGTCATTTTGTAGAAGGTACTAAATAAATGAAAGCTAGAATCTGATTGGTTGCTATAGGCAACATCCCCACTTTTTCAAACCCGCAGCTTAGTAAATATAACCCTTTGTCTCTGAGTTTGTCCATAGCACATCTACTTATAAAAAAGGACACAAAACACAGCTTTGCAAATAAAGGAGTTTATTAAAATACATTGTATGGTGGAGGAGAAAACGGTAAGCAGTTTGGCTCAGATTAATATTATTGATGTCACAGTGAGGTCATTTACCCTCTCAATAGAAATACATGAGGAACCTTTTCACCCGGGTGCACCCTTATCCCTAAACTTGGGTATGCCTTGTCATTATCCCAAACATCCAAGAACCCATGTCCCTTCTGGGCTGATGGAATGCAACCAAGAAACCCGTCCCCTAGGACAGGGTCTGTACTGAAACCAAAGCCTACTCTTCAAAGGGAGGAAAGTTCAGTTATTACATAAATAAAGCTAATGTGCGCCCAAGGCAAGCACAATGGAATTTAATTAAAAGATGCTCAATCCGCAAACCAGCAAAAGAGTGCCCAAACCTGGCCACCACCAAATTAACTGTTCAATCACTCACTCATCGGGAAAGACCTTCATATACCTATTGAACTATATTGGACCAGCAGAGGATCAAGTCAGGCCGTAAGGAATGTATCCACACCAGGTCAGATACAAACAGGGAGTCATTAAGGCGTGTCGTGACAGAGTAGCCCAACACAGTGCCAGCCATAGTGGCAGAGAGTGGAAAGATAAGTACAGAAGAGAGCAGCAAGCAAAAGGAAAAAGGGGAGGAGAAAGAAACAAGAGAAAATGGAGACCCAAGTGAAACCATAAACAACCTATGTCGTCAAGAGCCAATGAGGTCCAGCTGCAGAAGAAAAATTATGTAATATTCCTTTGCGCTCTTGCTCCCAAAAGGCAGAAAGAGCAGAAAGGTAGAACAGAAACAGAAATTTAGGGTAGCAGAGAAGGCTGCACAGAATATAACTAGTCGTCTGCCACCTGTACAACTGCTGGATGCATTGAATTGCAGTGCCATATAAAGAAGAAGTGACCACTGCAATACAAAGGAATGCATGCCTAACAGCAGACCATCAATACTTATTAAGCCTAACAATCGCTTAAAGACAACCACAAACTGGTATTCAGTGAGGGGAGACCTGTCACTGAGCACCAACCATGTTTCTGCTGTATGGGGGTACATATGGACATTTTAGTAACAACTTTAACTAGGCAACTGAGAAATTCCTGCTTTGAACAAAGTGTCCCACCACTCCTTGCCTAGTGTATAAGCTGTGGACTTGCACACTTTGTAGATCACTTAGGAAGTGGCAATAAGAACACGAATATCTAGCGTGCAGAAGGATGGAGCCAATGTAGAATTGGCTATCAATTTTCTTGTCCGTAAGGCGCCAAAACAAAATTGCAAACACAGAGCTAAACAATGCACACTCAAACTTGACTGTGGAGCATTGCAAAGAGGGAGATACCAAACATACTGGCAGACATTGCTACCATGGACATCCCACTCTGGGAAGTAGCTCAAAAGACAGCAAGTATGCAACCATGCAAACCTCTGAATAGCAGTGTCCCAAAAATCTACCACCAGTTGCCGGGCCAATCGATACCTCCACAGGGTGGTAAGGGCAAGTGACAACTATGCCAAACCTTCCAATGCTGGCTTGACAATCTGCTAGACAGAAGCAGGACAAGGTGAACCAATGAGGGCACTAATGCCCTAAACCTATGCCCGTGCCCTCACGGAGTCAGCAACCCTATTCTCAACTCCTGGCCTGAAAATTAACATCAAATTGCGGGCAACGAAATCCAGCCTACGCAACAAGCTAACTACTCGGGGAGAGGGAACGTACTCAGTTTAGCCCACAATTCAACTGCCACCATAATAGGAAAAGTTCCCACAGGACTAGGTTAGCACTCCAACTGGAATAAATACACTTTCTGTGCCAAAATAGACACTGAATCCAACCGTCCAGGCTGTGTCCAAGAACAGCTGCAACTCTCTACTAGATACATGGGGCTTGGGCCATAAGCACACCCTGTTAAAATCCCTGAGAAACACAACTCAGACTGTTAAATCCTCCCTGATCTCTTCGGAAAGGCGAATACGGCAGTGAGGCCAGCTGAAATCTCCATTCTCCTGTATGAACTCGCACCAAAACATCCCACCAAAAGTGATCACCCTACAGACAAAATTGAACAGGCCCAAAATACATGGAGCCTTTTCCAACAGCACCCTAGGGGATAAGCGAACATTGAGTGAAGTTTACTGACCTCATGAGCGGGCAGCCGACAGAGCCCTACACCTGTGTCAAACACAATGTTCACAGAAGATAAACGAGTGGGGCCCTCTGTTTTATTACGGGCAATGGGAAACCCCATGGAACAAAAGCACAACATCAGCAAACAAGGTGTCCAAACAGGTCGAGGGTCGACCTTTCCCCACCACCAGGAAATCATCCAAGCAATAGGTAATTCCAAAAGGATCAGCCCCACTTCAACACACCAATGCAGGAGGGAAGTGAAGCATGCTAAAATGAGTTGGAAATGGCAAATCTGGAGCAACTGGAGACTCCCCACTACTCTCTTAGGTACAACTCCTAAAGGAGAATTGACAACATTCCGAAAAGGCGGGTCCAAGAAAGGGTCAGGCATGCATCCTAATGAGGCTTCCCAGCTAACCTTCCCCGCCGACATACAGGAAGCAAATTGACATAAAGACTGAGCTGATGTGGTTCCCAATGACCCTTGATCAGCAAGTGAAGCCAGAAACTAAACAAGATTGCAGACTTTGAGCATCTGCCTGGTTCCGGTAGGAGTTGAGCCATCTACACAGGTAGGCTAAAATTTCAAGGAATCAGCTCTATTCAGCCATAAACCACTGAAGGACATGGGGCCCAACCACCATAGCTGGCTTTAATATTGGGCCCGGCATAGCAATTCCTGGTAAGGCCTGACTTTTTTGATTTGATGAATTGCACGTTAGCTTACATCATTTTGTACAGGCGTGTGTGACATTGTCAACTGATGTTGAACTCCATGCCTTCTCCTAAAGTCAATAAAGCACTTATTCAGTTAGTAAATCTCTAAATTTTTAGTTTATGACCCGTTTGAGTCTACACCAAAGTTTTGAATTCCTTGTCCTTTTTAAATCATCTCTGTATAGCAATTAATCAATGTCATAGTATCAAGTTCTACTTTATAAAATAGTAGTCCTGGACACAAATACATAGAAGAGGCACACAGACTACTATCCAACCCCCTTACTTTTCAAAAGCTCACTCACAACCCCACCAAAAAATTAATCTCAGAACTAGAATTAATACTAAATGAAAGATACACAGTTAAAAATTTCAATGAAAACAAAATACAACTCCTGCTAACAAAACAGCCCCAAATCCCCACCTTTTACTTCCTACCCAAATTACATAATTCCATTAGCAACCCTCAGATAGACCCATCGTATCTGGAATACACTCCATAACCCAAAACTTATCCCAAAACATATTCCCAACCATGGCCTTATCTTTGTTTAATTTTTATGTTAACCCCATGTTTGCGTGGGTTTCCTCCAGATGCTCAGGTTTCCTCCCACACTTCAAAAACATACTAGTGGGTTAATTGGCTGCTATTAGAATTGACCCGAGTCTGTGTGTGTGTGTGTGTGTGTGTGTGTGTGTATGTTAGGGAATGTAGACTGTAAGCTCCAATGGGGCAGGGACTGATTTTTTGATTCAGGAAAGTTCTCTGTACAGCGGAATTAGTGGCACTATATAAATAGATGCTGCTGATGATGACACATAGACACTTTCTTACAACCATACATTACTAAAACGACCTCATTCCTGAGAGACACAACACACGTACTACAGACCCTCCAAGACATAGTGTGGAAAAGCACATTCGTATGGTGTACAATAGACGTGTGCTCACTTTACACCAGCATCCCACACTGAAAAGGCATATTAGTGATAGGCAAAACACTAGATGAGGCCCAATACATAGTTACATACAGCTACTTCATTTTCCAGAACATATACCTACAGACATAAGGGACAGCTATGGGAAATAAATTTGCCTTAGCTATGCCAAATTTTACATGAGTTCCTGGGAACAGGAATTTATCTACGGAAACAACCCTTACTCACAACACATAACAGTCTGGAAATGATATATAGATGATATACTACTTACCTGAGAAGGAACATAGTCTCTACTGAATGATTTCCTAAAACATATAACCCAAAATAGACTCAATCTAAACTTTGCAGAAGAACAAAGCATGAGAAGCATAAACTTCATAGACCTAGCATTATACATCGTAAATTCAGAGATCGACTCTAAAACACTCTACACACCTGTAGACAGCAACAACTACGCCCTTAAGGAGCAGTTGCCACAAAAATACATGGTTGAACAACATCCTCTTCAATCTAATACAGACACATAAACAGGATCTGCACAAAGAAAATCACATATCTAACCCAAGCACAACTAAATTCAAAGAGACAGGTTAAGACTCATTGCTCTTATACAGAAGTCCGACATCTGAAATCTGTCCACTTCAGTAAAACCACAGTCCCGGTGATATTTCAATGTGTATATATATATATATATATATATATATATATATATATATAGAAAGAGGGAAGATGGCGCCAAATATGGTAGTGTAAGCTGGTACAAATCGTCCAGACAGTCAATATTACTGTATATAGAGATGCAAGTACAGAGTGTTCATCATGTCAGGCTGGTGAAAGCAGTATCAACCAATTTTCATAATTTCTGAACATATGCCGAAATACAGACAGAAGAAGGCAGAAAACAACGTTTCAGATGTATCCGTGACAATCAGTAGCAAGTGATAGGTTGCAACGTACCAAAAATATATAAATATACAGCTTATCTGTATCAGAGGTGCTTGGAAGTGGACTCCAGTCAGCTTCAAGAGGTCAGGAACAGGCGTGTAGATATCTTATGTAGATATATGATAACTGGATCATCAGCCACAGCACAGTCACTGCTCACAAACTCCACTCATACGGTGTATTGAGAGAGGAAAAAGCCATATAGTGTAGTACTTATGTGCAATAATTTATTCAGCATGTATCATAATAAAACACACTCACAATGTAAACAAGGTATAAAAGCTTATATGTAATCCTGTGGACAGAGGGTACTGCTACACATTGTAGATCACTGGGATATATAGGAAGGAGACACCAATGGGCTCCGCACAGAAGTTCTCAATGGGGTAACTTTTCAGGGACCAGGTAGACAGTACAGCCTTACGCATACCAGGAGTAGTTAATGGAGAACAGCCTCAACGCGTTTCATCATATAGACTTCGTCAGGAGGAGTATTCTAGAACAACACTTAGTGCTGTCTTAAATAGCGGTGGCGGGCGCCATTTTGCGCATGCGCAGTACAGCGCGATTTTCGCGCATGCGCACAGCTCACTTCCGGTTCAGCGCTTACACTGTGTGTGCAAGATGGAAGTGTAGTGCCTGTTATAGACAGGTATTTGGCCATAAAGGCTACAGGGATGATATATATAGAGGGTATCTTAAAGTATGTGCCCAAAGGGATGTATGGGCTGGTAATATTACTTATAATCGATGGCGGTGGCCATCTTGGAATGGGGCAAAGTGTACAACAGTGGAGGGATGATGGAATATCATAAGCCAGTATGTGATGCTTATGTCAGATGGCGGTGGCCATATTTAACCAGGGCAGGGAAGTCAGCTATAGTAGAGAACTACTGGCATATAGCCCATGGTGCATAAATACATGATAATATGAATAATATTACATATCAAAAATATGTTAGTCTAAGGGGGGTATTCAATTGTTTCTTTTAACGCGCTAAAACCAAAAAAAACGAGCGCTCTAAAAAAACTTCATATTATACGGTAAATTTGCGTGCGTAAACAGTTAATACGGTACTTACTCGCTGCCAGCGGGCTGAATTTCAGCTCGCTGCTCAGGGAGCTGCGAGATGAAATTTAGCGAGTAATTACCGTATTAACGGTAATATTTTTAGAGCGCTCATTTTTTTTTGTTTTAGCGCGTTAAAACAAACAATTGAATACCCCCCTAAGATAGATAAAATAAGTACAATATATGAGTAAGAAATCTTACTATGATGACCAAATATAACATAATTAGAAACATCTATTTTAAAATAGATATTCTGCAGGATATCATGTAACAAATCAAACATAACCGTATGGTATGTAAAATCAACATCTATGTATAGTAAAAACAATCCTTTTAGGCAGAATATAAAATCAGCAGTGACACATACATAAAAATGTAGCTAATAAGATAAATATAGATAAAACAGAGATAAGAAATGGAATAATAAATAAATAATAAAAAGGCATACAGGCATATAATATCATACAGTAACAAATGTGTCAGTATGATGCTTCATAGAAAGATATATAAAGGTATCAGCCGTTAATAAATATGTCAATACAGTAGATTAAGAATTTAGATTGTATAAGTCTGAGAGAATTATAAAAAAGGTGCTATCTCATATCCTTCATTCAGCCCAGAGGGGCTCAATGTGTTTAACTGGAAGATCCAGAACATTTCCCGTTTAAAGAGTTTACCTTGGATGTCACCACCACGTGGTCCTAATTGGACATGTTCAATAGCTTTGAATGAGATAAACCGTGGATCTGAGTTATGTTTGGTGAGAAAATGTCTGGATACTTAGTGGCTTTGAACTATGTTTTTTATATTGCGTACATGTTCTTGTATTCTAAGTTTGAGGGGCCATTTCGTTTTACCTATATATTTCAGACCACAGGGGCATTCCAGTAGGTATATCACAGATGTTGTGACACAGTTTATATAATTTTTTATATTGAATTTCTTGCTATTGTCATGGTTATAAAAAATCTTTCGGTCTTTATGTGCAAATTGACAAACATTGCAATGGTTACATTTGTGAAACCCAGTAGTAGCAGGAAAGGTTGTTGTGGTGGTATCTTGATTTTCTCTTAACATGCTGGGGGCTAGGATATCCTTAAGGTTTCTATTTTTCCTGAAGATAATATCAGGTCTTTCTGGTAAAATGTCTCTCAAAACAGGATCCATTCTCAGGATACCCCAGTGTTTAGTAATAGAGGTTTGAATTCTTTTTTCTTCACAATTGTAGTTAGTAATAAATGGGATTTTGTCAATCTTATCTGTCTTATTGTTATATTGTAGTAAATCGGTTCATTCTACCTGTAAGATTTTGTCGCTAGCCTCGTTGATAAGTGAATCAGGATAACCTCGGTTTCTGAATCTTTCAGCATATATAGAGAGTTGTTCTTGGCATTAACTGTCTGGACGATTTGTACCAGCTTACACTACCGTATTTGGCGCCATCTTCCCTCTTTCTATGTTAACATTGTTTATTCCTTGATCGGAGTACCATCCGAAAATTGAGAGGGAGGCTGCCTACTCTTATGAAGAATAGTGTATACCAAGATTGGTTATTCATATTATTATCTACTCACCTATTTCGTGTTTGAGCGCCAGTATTTATTATATCTATTACTACATATATATATATATATATATATATATATATATATATATATGTTACTGGATCATCTGTATAAGTGTTACTGTGGCCAAAATGGCAATATTATATATTTTTATGCGCTACATCTAATGATATCTGTCAGACTCCGAGCACCTATGCTCCATCTGTCCATTAATCCCAGTTTCTCCGTTTGATTGGACAAAGTGAGGGACATCCCTCCATTTAAGGAACACCTGGAAACATCTCCCCACACGAATATTCCTGAGGAAGCCCGCCAAGCGTGGGGGAAACGCGTTGGTTATTCAGCATCCCACTGACCTTTTTTCCCACCTATTCCTTCCTATTACCCTGTGCTTCATCCCAACATCTAAAGAATCTCGTTTTCCACCCCCGCTGTCAAGATGCTACTATGTCACACAACCCGGGGAACGGATGAGAGGATAGAACTTTAAAACCAGCATCTGGGACGCCAGCCCCACTCTGCGCATGCGCGTACATACAGAGGAATGTAGCGGCTGCAGTTTCCACTCCACACTATTACGGACAATGAACCTGTGAAAAAAAATTATACAGAAGGTGATCTTCCTTCCCCAAACATAAGTCCACCATTTTCCATCCTCTACATGGCCTTTTGGACATTTCTATAATACGTTTGCTACTGCGGACAGTCTTTTCATTACCCGCCACAAGTGTGGATATATCCAGATATTGTCAGGAGATTTACTACTCGCTGAACTTTCCTGGAAAAGTGACTGTGCCCACCGGGCTCTTACTGTCCCACTGGGGCTGTTTAACAAAGACTATTGCTTGAAATACTTGTATATTATTTTCTTTAACAACTGTGAGTTGCATTTAGACAAAATACACTGCACAGGTTATTGCTTGGTCTGACCAGCACCCGCCATGTTTGTATGCTAAATAAACTGCATTTTAACAAATTCATTTTCAAGCGCCGAGGTTATCTGCTATATATATCAGGTTAAGACTCCCCAACTTTAACAAAAGCTAAAACCAGAGTCGCATAAATAGATAGGTCAGAATTAAGCAAAATTGCAAACAAGACTCCCGCTACCCCAAAACAACCGCTCACTTTAATACCCTAGAGGGGGACAAATAAAATTATGAATTCCCTGTGGCTTAATTCATTCTTCAGTTATAATTATGTTAATGTCTCCATTAACATCTCAGAATAGAAAAAAATAATCAAAAATGCTCTTTATTTTAGAAAATAGCTATAATAGTGTTTAATAATATAAAAATAGACATTATATATATTTTGTTTATATGTGTGTTTGTGTTTTTATTTGTATATAAATTTACTCAAATTGTTCCCTCCAAGATGCACGACAAGCGTGTTGGGAGGGCCTCACTGTTCAAACTCTGAGACCACAACGGCCATAAGATCAGTCCAGCATAAACCCCCCCTGACCCAAATAATGAATCTCTATGGGGTGGGGAAAGGATGACCACTCATGGCCATAAGGTGCCTGGACGTCCATAACACAAATGAATGCCCCACCACCCAGATCCAGATCTATACCATAAGTAAACCTGTAAATGAAACACTATGAGTCCGATTTCTATGCAGGATGCTGTGAAAACATGAAAAAACTGTCAGCTAATTGGGGTAGGACTTATAAGTCTCCATACCAATACCCTTCATTAGGGATGTAATAGGCTAGTTAACCATGTCTCTACCCTGCGCCTACATCTGTGTGGTTGCGCGCTTAGTTAGGTTTTGCTGTTTAACAGCCAAATAGGTGAGTGTGTAGAATTGGAAGAATTGAAGAAGTGAGAGCCTGAAAGCAGGAGCCGGGCAACTTGGGGATGCCCAGGGGCAGGCCATCTCAGCTTAAATCCCAGGGGTGGAGGCCACAAAGCCCCAGGGGCCTAGGTATGTATAAAGACTGCCCTTGACCCCAGGGAAGAAGGTGTCTAGGCAAGGGGGTGGGGGTTAGGGGGTGCACCAAAGTGTGACAGGTAACCAGTGGGAGTGGTGTGCCACAGGGTAGGTAGAATGGGGAAACATTGCAGAAGGTACGGGAAAACCCTTGCTGCAATATGCTGCTGGGGAAAAGACCACTGAAAATGAGACTGGGTGGTCGGTGGCATATGTGGGGAAATTAAAGGGGTATTGATGGGCTGGAAAGAAGTGTGTACCAAGAAATGGGGTGCATGTCCATGAGGAAGACAGGCAGAGCACCCAGGGGGCGAGAGTGCTAGGACCCCCTGGAATCCTGGCAAAAGGCAGGGAGGGGTGTACTGGGAAGAGGGGCCTACCACTACAATGTTTATTGTGTTATTAAAGAAGGAGGAAGGCTAGGTGTAGGAGGTGGGGTTGGGGTGTGTGAGATGTACTAGAAGCAGCGGTCGTTGAATGTTGAAAAGGAGGGAACAGATTGGACCGGTTGGGGTGCATTATGTGGATGAGAAAGGTAGTGGGCCTGGTTGGCTGACTGTGGGCAAGGTGGGGGGTTCTAATGATGACGGGCCTAAATGGGGGAAAACACCCCCATTTGGGCTGCATATTGGGGGACAATGTGAAAGGTTGTCTGGGTATAGAGCGCAGGGAGAGTGAGATGACCACTCTGCCTGAGTATTTGTAAGCAGTGGGGCATACACCCTGCTGATTAACTTAAATGGCACTGTGTAACCCCTTACCAGCACCCTAAAACCCTGTAAATGCAAAGATTCCACAATGCGCAATTACTGCTTGTGTTCAGATCTTTCCCCAGATCATTCAAGACCTTGCACAGGCTACTCTGCCCTGCTATGTCCCAATTCTAGGCACTTATTGTCTAACTCCAGCCATTTTTTCTCTTTCTGTATGGGAACATGTTCGAGTGACATAAGCAGCACCCTAACACCCTATGAATAGAGCACTTTACACCAGTATGTGCAGAGAAGCATCATTTCTAAAAGGCAGGCAGGAGCTAGAGGGAGCAACTAGAGGCTGTCCTGGTGTGTGAATGGCCACGTACTACCTCTCTAAGGCCAATGCTTTTTTGGCTCATATATTATATAATTACTATAGTAAAATAAATAAAACTAAGAGATGGATTAAACCCAAGGGAAATTAAAAGCTGCGGTTTGTGTGCGTAACTATTTGGATCACTAAGGGTTAACAAAGCTGGAAGGTGTGGTGAAGGCTAAACAAGTGTCATAAGGGGCAGGAGCAAAGAGAATAGATTAAAAGAGCGGTGAGGATTTAGTGAGCTCTCTTGGTTCCAGGGAAAGCATCTCTCCCTCCCGATTCCTGGACCTGGTATTCGCTTCCTGTGGGATGTGTATCCTTTCCTACTGATACATGTACCCTGTAGTGAGAGGGGTAATTACCAAATCATGGTGGCCAATTGATGCATAGGAGTGCCAGTATAGGCACGGAGGAATGATGAGCCACTTGGTGCCGAGGGTCGTGGTATAGTATTGGTGTGCTGGTGCTGGAGTTATTTCTGGAGTTGGTTGGTGAGTGTGAACAATCCACGGATTGAAGTTCTAAGGCTGGTTTAGCTTTTGTCATGGCAGGAGAACACTGCACAGGATAAGCAAGGTGGGTGAAGCGCACATTCATGGTAGTCAGGCGTTTGGAACCCGTTCCCTTCGAAGAGTCTGCTTAGGTTTGGTGGAAGTACAGCTCCTCAGGGCTGGCATGCAGTGTGTTGCGATTAGTCCAGAAGGGTGTGGGTTCCAGCAACCCTGAGGATGGTTGTCCCATTAACATGCAGATACTAGAGTCCGCTTATGTAGGGACAAGGCTAAGCACACTGTTCTCCCACAACCATAATAGCAAATGGTTATTTAAATAAGAAAGTTTTTATTTCCCAGCAAGTTGGTGTGCTGTCATTTATTATAGCAAACAAGGATTAAGGTTAATGTTAAAGTCTATGGTTATTGTCACGAACAACACTCACCTGAGCCTACGTGATGCGTGTATGACACAGGGTTAACCAAAAAAAAACCACCTGGTCTGTCTAAAATGATTAAATCCTTCCCTATCTATGCCACACACTAGCTTTGCCGTACCAACTATGCCACCACCAAGGTTTTTTTATGAAGAGCTGACACTCTTATTTAGAAAGCCTTAGGTTCTCCCTAGATTTAATCTAGCACAATTTGATTTAATCAGAGTTAACATAAACCTCAATGTCGTCCTCGTTTCAATTATGTAGCGTCTTGACCAAACTGTTGCGTGAATTCGTAAGAACACAGAGACTTGAACTTATTAAGGGTAATTTAATATGGAAAATACATCCACAATGCTTAAGATAAAACAATTAATAAAAGGCATACAAAATTAATGTAATTGTTTCTTATAAAATAAAAAGGATAAAGCACAGTATTGATAACTCACATATAATCAAATTTCTGGTGCTGGGAGAAGCAGGAAAATGAGACACTCTTCAATATCAGATTGACTCCCAAAAGTGAACAATTTCTTACAGTGCAGTTTTAAAACCAAGCTGCAGGGCCCACAGCCCCCCTTTCTGTGATGTCAGAGCAAAAAGGTCTGTGATAATGCAAATTAGGGTTTTATGACTTTGCTGGAGAAACACCCTATAAGTCAGGTTTTTGTTACCCTGTCCTAACTTTTCACCAGTATGGCTTACAGACATGATTTTACCCCACACAACAGGTCATAAGTTCCCCTTCATCTGCATACCACACATGCCTCAGGTAAGTATGATATTGAAGAAAATGATTTGATATTTTTCCTGTGACTCTATTCAGCTTGAATTTGTCATTAACATATAACCCTGTCTCTGCAGTCAGAATGTCTGAGGCTTCCCAAACATATGTTAGACATTGTCTTGAAAGAGATATTTTCAAGGCTTTCATATTTGCGACCTGCCATAAATGATACAAGGTGCTATAATGGATCCAGGCTCTTATCTACCAGCCCCCTCTGGGTAGTAATTTATATGCCTAAAAATTAGCTTGCACATGACAGTTATGTTATCAACTGTTAAGCATTTTAATAGTTTATCATAAATATGACTCCTGCAACTAATATTTGTATGAGTTCCATGGGAAATTCCCATATTAAACATGGTACTAGCTATGTTTCAAGTTCCATGTATAATACGGAAATAAATGAGCGCATTTCTTTTCTGTTAATATTTGCATGAACTGTGTTTAGTTTAATAAATAGTAATCTATCACTGTACAGGTAACTGGCATAATACTTGTATGAGACACAGACCTGGCATATTTAATGTGTTGGGTACAAAACTGGCATAATCAATGTTTGCAGGCACAGGGCTGGAGTAATCCATGTGTGGGGCACAGAAATAACATAACCCACTTGTGGGAATATAGAGCAGACATAATTTCTTTTTCATGGTGCACTAAACTATAAAAAGCCATTAAGTGAAATTTCCTTTATGCCTTACGAAATAGACACCTCAGTGTTCCATAAAATGTATAATTATACATGTGGATAATGAACATCAGTTCACAAAATACAATGCATTGCAAAAGGGAGTTTCCTTTCCCTGTTTATGCAGAATTTTTGTAAAAATAGAGAATAAAAATAATCCACATAAAAAAATAATACATGATTGTTCAGTCTTTGTTCAGTTCTGCTTAGACAGCTGTACAGTCTTTCATAAACTGGCTGCATGAACAATAGAAATAATAACCAAGCTTTATTCTCTCACAGGGTTTAATTTGGGCACTTGCATCAAGTGTTCTGCATCCCCTCCCTTGCTTGTCAGCAGCACCCAGTTTATCACAGCCTGCACTCCCTCTTGTGGAGGGAGATACTGACATCTGTTCTTTAGGATGCAGAACAAAACAAAGACAGGGGGCTGGAGTAATACAGTCGCAACCGTTTTGCTGCAATCTTCTGTCTTCTAATCTCTGCTATTGTTCAGTGAAAAAATCAATGCCTGTGCTGGGGATCCGGAGTATAGTGTAGGGCTGAAAGAGATATGGAAAATTGTTCAGGAATGGGACAGAGAGGCGGTGTGGTACTTAGTGAGAGAATGTTAGATAATAAGCACTGCTGGACATAAATGTAGAGTAGCTATAAAAAGATACATTTTTCAGAATTTTCCGTTAACATGCCAGCTTAATCTACAACTTTTTACAGTATAAGACAAAGAAAAGAAAATATTTAAGCTTATGTCATTTGCCCTATATTGTGCTGACATGCAAATTTGAGATTTGTTTCTGTGGGACAAGACATTTAAATGAGCCTTAAGGTTCGGAGAGTGTAACTGGGTCCATCTCCTGAACACCCCACAAGTGTTGATGGACATGTATTTTCTGCAACTAAGATTTATATTGCCAAGTGCTTTAAATATTGCCCCCACCCCTTTACTCACACATGCTGCTGGGAAGGTTTTATATATAACAGCGAAGATGCATTTTGCCCATGTAAAATGAATTGTCCACTGCGTGGACAGGGGTATAAAACAAACACCCCCTTCCTTTATCTGGATGTATTATCACTATCTTTTAGTGGTGTGTAACAACTCTGTGCTATGACTTATACACAGAGCTGGATCAACAATAGGGCTAAAGGGGCTACAGCCCAGGGGCCTCGGGCAGCTGGGGGGCCCACTGGCATTCATTGGGTCGGGGGCATCCCCATCCCTGCCTCCAGCTGTCACCTGTTCAAAGAAAATGGCAGGCAGCTAACAGCAAATATTATGCTGTTAGCTGCCTGCTGTCACTGTAGCACTTATGCGGCGCGCAGTAATCTCCTTACTTATCTCATGAGACTAAGTCATAGTTTCACTCTCACCAGATCTTCTCAGTAAGGAGATTACTGTGCGCCGTGTAAGTGCTACAGGGAGTGGAACAATGGAAGGAGGTAAGTTCATGGGGGGGCCTAATGGCTGGGGGGCCTCATGGGGGGGGGCTCACAGTACCCTTAGCCCAGGGGCCTCCCTTCCCTTAATCCGGCCCTGGATATGTGCGAATTCTAGAAATGTTTTTTAGATGTATATAACATGATTTAGATATAAAGTCAATGTGGGGAACAAAGGGTAGGTGTGAGTCGAGGATTACACCTAGGGAGCGAACTTGTGGGGTGGGATTTATGGTCATGTTATCAACAGAAATAGAAATGTCAGGTATGCTCTTGTTGGTGGGTGGAAATACTATTAACTCTGTTTTAGAAAGATTAAGTTTCAGTTGACGAGAGGACATCCAAGATGAAATGGCAGAAAGACAGTCAGTTACACGGGACAACACAGATGTCGAGAGATCAGGAGAGGATAGATAAATTTGGGCATCATCCGCATAGAGATAATACTGAAATCCAAAGGAACTTATTAGAGTTCCAAGAGAAGCAGTATAAATAAAGAACAGCACAGGACCTAGCACTGAGCCTTGCGGTACCCCAACTGATAAAGGAAGCGGAGCAGAGGTGGCTCCAGAGAAATTAACAGTGAAAGAGTGATTAGAAAGGTAGGAAGAGAACTATGATAGAACAGTGTCTTGAAGACCTAGGGATTGCATCGTTTGTATGAGAAGAAGGTGGTAAATGGTGTCAAATACAGCCGAGAGATCCAGGAGAATAAGAAGAGAGTAATGGCATTTAGTTTTAGCAGTGATCAGATAATTTACAACCTTAGTCAACGCAGTCTCTGTGGAGTGTTGAGAACGGAAGCCAGACTGAAGTGGATCCAACAGGTTGTTTGCGGAAAGGAAGCATGTGAGGCGAGTGTAGGCAAGTCTCTCTAGAAGCTTGGAGGGGCACGTGAGCTGAGAGATGGAATGGTAATTTGAGAGAGAGTTAGGGTCGGAATCTTGTTTTTTTAAAAGAGGAGTAATCACTGCATGCTTGTGTTGAAGTCGTATAATTGTATGAACGAAAGTATATTGGTTTAATATTGTTTAGCCATGCAAATGCGATTCGTACGCTACGTAACTGTCACAGAGGTGACTTTAGTACCTGCAAGTATTGGCTCAGCTACACAAGGAGGCGCGGAGTCTAACACGCCGCCGTTATTCACCAGGGACCCCCGCAAAGGGAGTTTGGACTTCGCGGCGAGCAACGTGCAGGTCGCGGCCCTCCCAGATAGCTACTTGCGAGGTAAGGCAGATCCGTAGACGTACAGGCCAAGTCAGAACCAAGCGGGCAGATAAGGTACCAAATCAGGAGGCAGAGGATAGTCAGCAGGCCGGGGTCAAAACGAAGAAACAAGGCAGGACACAGGGAAAATCCAAAGGCGAGGTCAGGAAGCCGGGTCAGTAACAGGAATCAATAGATAGTGTACAATAAGGTAAAGCTGGAACGCTGGAGGCTAGATAACTAGTTGCTCTGGCATCCTAGTGATGTCAGAGCAGGATATATATAGGAAGTCCTTCACTCTCATTGGTGGGCAGTGATTTGGTGGTCAGACAGCTGGCCGCCGACAGGAAGCTCCAGCAGCGCGTCCAGTTGTCATGGCGACGGGCGCGCATGCGCACACCGCCGCCAGAAGATGCGTCCCCGTTGCCTAGCAACGGGACGCTCAGAGAGAGTCAGACGTCCGTCCCTGCTTAGCGTGGAGGCGCCGGGACGGCGTCTGACAGTACCCCCCCCCTCACAATCGGAAGACCCATCTGGTAAAGAGCGCCGTTTAAAAAAGGCGGATAATAATCCTGGGGCATGCAAATCTTCTTTAAAAACCCAAGACCTCTCCTCTGGACTAAAGCCTTTCCAATGTACTAGGTACTGTAAACGTTCTCGAAATTTACGTTCCTCCAGGATTTGACTAACCTCAAATTCGTCCCCCATAGTGGTTGGAATAGCATGAGGGACAGGGGTGACATGGGAAAATTTGTTGAGTATGAGAGGTTTAAGGAGGGAAATATGGAAGGTGTTATGGATCTTCAGTGCCAGAGGAAGTTGGAGTCTAACCGTAACTGGGTTAATGATTTGAGTAACTGAGAAGGGTCCAATGAAGCGGGGTGCCAGTTTCATGGAGTGAACCCGAAGTCTCAGATTCCTAGTGGACAACCAGACTTTGTCCCCAACCTGGAGGACTGGTACGACTCTTCTATGATTATCAGCGGAAGATTTATAATGACGTCCAGACTTGAGAAGGTTCTGCTTGGTGGAAACCCATAGTTTAGCCATATCTTGAGTCATAGCATGGGCGGCAGGAGGTGGGAAAGAAAACGAGGGAAGAATGGGATGGGTCCCATATACTGTGAAGAATGGGGAATATCCAGAAGAAGAGTGATTATGGTTGTTGTGGGCAAATTCGGGCCAAGGTAGCAGAAGACTCCAATTGGATTGGTTGTGCGAAGAAAAGCAACGAAGAAACAATTCTAAATCTTGATTTACTCGCTCCGTCTGACCGTTGGTTTGTGGGTGGTACCCAGAGGAGAATTTAAGACTGATACCTAAGTCCTTGCAGAAGGCTCTCCAGAAGCGAGAAATAAACTGGACGCCACGGTCCGAGATTATCTCCAGAGGACAACCGTGGCGGCGGAAGATCTCTTTAATAAAGATTTGTGCCAGTTTAGTTGCAGTTGGAAGGCCCTTTAGTGGAACGAAATGGGCCATTTTAGAAAATCTGTCGACAGTGACCCAGATGGTGTTGTAGCCGTTGCTGAGTGGTAAATAGGTGATGAAATCCATTGAGATGCTAGACCAAGGGTGATCAGGAATTGGAAGAGGTTGTAACAGTCCAGCGGGAGGTTGCCTAGGTACTTTATTCTGAGCACAAGTAGTGCATGAGGCTACGAACTCCCGGATGTCAGTACGGATGGTGGGCCACCAGTATTGTCGAGAGAGTAATGAAAGAGTCTTCTCTGATCCGGCATGTCCAGCAAACTTAGAAGTATGTGCCCAACGGAGCGCCTTCAGGCGAAGGTGTGGTTCCAGAAAGGAGCAACCGACAGGCGGTGTCCGAGTGATTGCCACAATGCAAGAAGGTTCTAAGACCGGTGGGGGTTCTACTGAGTGAGGAGTATCAGAGGTATCGAAGGAACGGGACAGGGCATCAGCCTTGGAATTTAGTGAACCAGCACGGTAGGTGAGTCTGAGATCAAACCGGGCAAAAAATGAGGACCATCTGGCTTGACGGGGATTTAGGCACCGAGCCTCCTGAAGGTAGATGAGATTCTTGTGATCGGTAAGTACAGTGACCGGGTGGAGAGCGCCCTCCAGGAGATGACGCCATTCTTCGAGTGCAGACTTTACAGCTAATAACTCCTTATCTCCGATGCCGTAATTAGACTCAGAAGGGGAAAATCTCCTAGAGATGAACCCGCAGGGTATTAGTTTCCCAGAAATAGATTCTTGCGACAAGACTTCCCCGACACCAACCGAGGAAGCATCAACTTCGACTAGAAATGGTTTGTTCTGATCGGGTTGAGCAAGCACTGAAGCAGAAGAGAAGGCTTTCTTGAGGAGTTCAAAGGCGGTAATAGCTTCCGGAGACCAAGCTTGAGGATTCGCTGTTTTTCTGGTCAGATGGGTAATGGGTGCAATGATGGAAGAAAAGTGAGGTATGAACTGTCAATAGTAGTTGGCGAATCCAACGAATCTCTGAATTGTCTTTAGTCCCAACGGTCTTGGCCATTCGAGGATAGCAGATAATTTCACAGGATCCATCTGCAGACCGACTCCAGATACAATGTAACCCAGGAAGGGAATCTGTGATACCTCAAAAACACACTTCTCGAGTTTGCAGTATAACTTATTTGTTCTTAACCGGGATAGAACCTCTCCTACATGAGCACGATGGGTGGCCAAATCTGGAGAGAAGATTAAAATGTCGTCAAGATAGGCTACTACAGAGACGTAGAGAAGGTCTTGAAAAATCTCGTTAATAAAAGACTGAAACACAGCAGGTGCGTTGCACAATGTAAAGGGCATCACAAGATATTCAAAGTGACCCTCTTTAGTGCAAAAGGCAGTCTTCCACTCGTCACCAGAGCGTATCCGAATGAGGTTATATGCTCCTCTCAGATCTAGTTTAGTAAAGATCTTAGATCCGGAGATCCTATCAAACAGTTCCGAGATGAGTGGCAACGGGTATCTGTTTTTAACAGTGATGGCATTCAATCGCCGGTAATCGATGCAAGGCCGTAATGTCCTGTCTTTCTTTTTAACAAATAAGAATCCCGCGCCTGCGGGAGAGGTAGACTTCCTGATAAATCCACGCTGGAGATTTTCAGATATATAGGTAGACATAGCAGCATTCTCGGGAAGAGATAATGGATATATTCTGTCCTTGGGAAGCGGTTTATCAGGAAAAAGTTCAATGGAGCAATCCCAGGCCCGATGAGGAGGTAGGGCCTCGGCCGCAGTTTTGCAGAACACATCTCGGTAGGAGTTATATGAAGATGGTAATTCAGTCTGAGGAGATGTCCATCGACAAGGAAGAGTAGAGTGGCCAGGTTTTAGACCAGACATGCAGGACTTGAAACATTGTGGGCCCCAAGAGGTAACCATAGCACGATTCCAATCAAATTGGGGTGAGTGAAGCTTGAGCCAAGGTAATCCTAGAATGACAGTGTTGACAGAACGAGGAAGAACCAAAAACTCGATGAGTTCAGAATGTAGCACCCCTACCGTCAGCCGAATAGGAGAACAGATGTGGGAAACCGACCCGTTGGAGATCCGATTCCCATCCACTGCGGTGAGAAATAACGGCTGAGGCAATTTTAGTGTATTTAATTGGAGTTGCGATGCCAGAGTGGCAGATATAAAATTTCCGGCAGAGCCGGAATCCACAAAGGCTAGGGTCTCAAAGGGGCCGACAGCTGAATCCAAGGAGATGGGCATGAGGCAATCTGTGCTAGCAGTAGTGTAGGGAGTAGTAACTCCAACTCCTAAGTCGGCCTCCCTGCCACCGACTAGGAGGGGGCATTTCCCGGTCTTTTAGTACAAGAGGATATGGTATGACCCGGATCCCCGCAATATAAGCACAGATTCTGTTTGAAACGTCGCTGACGTTCTTCAGCGGAAAGCCGAGATCGGCCAATCTGCATCGGTTCCTCCTGAAGTATCGGATTTTGGAACATGGGAGCTAGGCGAGTAGAGACCCGTCTGGAGGCGGAACGTTCCTGTGTACGTTCTCGAAAGCGTAGATCAATGCGGTTGCATAGGGTGATTAATGAATCCAGATCAGTAGGAAGCTCCCGAGATGTTAACTCGTCCTTAACTCGATCTGACAGGCCTTGCCAGAATGCCGCTACTAAGGCTTCGTTGTTCCAACTGAGTTCAGAGGACAAGGTGCGGAACTGTATGGCGTACTGACCGACTGTCATGGATCCTTGGCGGAGGTTAAGGAGACTGGAGGCAGCTGAGGATATGTGACCTGGCTCATCGAAGACCTTACGGAAGGTCTCAATAAAGGTAGAGATGTTAGAAAGCAGTGCGTCATTTCGCTCCCACAAGGGGGAAGCCCAGGCGAGTGCCTGTCCAGATAATAGAGAAATGATGAAGGCCACTTTGATGCGTTCTGAGGGAAACAATGCTGGATTACACTCGAAGTGTATAAGACACTGGTTCAGGAATCCCCTGCATCTCTTAGGCTCTCCGTCAAACTTCTCCGGCGGGGAAAGTCTCAAAACAGCAGTGGTTGCAACGGCAGGAGAGGAGGAGGTCGCTGCAGCCGCTGAGGTAGTCACGGGAACATTCTGAGCTGCGGTCATAGAGGTCTGGAGGGTCTCGAGATGTGAGGCGACTCCTTGAATGCAATGAAGCAACTGTGCTTGCTCAGCCTCTTGTTTCTCAACTCTATGAGCCAAATGGAGTAGTAGGTCACGTGCTGAAGGTTCATTAGACGATTCGGTCGACATAGCCAGAGCAAACTGTCACAGAGGTGACTTTAGTACCTGCAAGTATTGGCTCAGCTACACAAGGAGGCACGGAGTCTAACACGCTGCCGGTATTCACCAGGGACCCCTGCAAGGGAGTTTGGACTTCGCGGCGAGCGGCGTGCAGGTCGCGGCCCTCCCAGATAGCTACTTGCGAGGTAATGCAGATCCGTAGACGTACAGGCCGAGTCAGAACCAAACAGGCAGATAAGGTACCAAATCAGGAGGCAGAGGATAGTCAGCAGGCCGGGGTCAAAACGAAGAAACAAGGCAGGACACAGGGAAAATCCAAAGGCGAGGTCAGGAAGCCGGGTCAGTAACAGGAATCAATAGATAGTGTACAATAAGGTAAAGCTAGAACGCTGGAGGCTAGATAACTAGTTGCTCTGGCATCCTAGTGATGTCAGAGCAGGATATATATAGGAAGTCCTTCACTCTCATTGGTGGGCAGTGATTCGGCGGTCAGACAGCTGGCCGCTGACAGGAAGCTCCAGCAGCGCGTCCAGTTGTCATGGCGATGGGCGCGCATGCGCACACCGCCGCCGGAAGATGCGTCCCCGTTGCCTAGCAACGGGACGCTCAGAGAGAGTCAGACGTCCATCCCTGCTTAGCGTGGAGGCGCGGGGACGGCGTTTGACAGTAACACGTGGCGTGGTGCGTTCGCGCGGTAAAATACGCACGCACACACTCGCATTACAACATTTAGTTATTTATATAATTCATATTCATATTGGTTCTGTTACACTGTAATTTAGGAGCAGATAGTATTTGGTTTATTATTAGTCTATATATATATATATATATATATATATAGTGATTATATGTACACTTCAGTGATATTCAAGGTTCAGGTTATAGGAAAGGTACCACGCCTGGTGTCATATTAAAGCCCTATTCATCAGCAGCTGTCTGGTGCAGTCGGCGAAGAGATTGCACATTGCATACTTTAGTTATTGATATTAGAGAATAAACCTTTGTATGATGCTGGCTATGAAAGGAGCAGACCCCCTGGAGAGACGACCCCCTCCTTTGGATTCCTTAGATGGAATCAGCCTATGATCTGTTTACCCTGAACCCACCCAACGTCTGGACCTATAGAAGCAAGCTGCGTCATCTCTATTGTTCACAATGAAACACTGACTGTATATATAATAGCTGCATCCCCCACCAGCCTCAGTCAACTCTGACACAGTATTCTAACAGATATACTGTCCATTGGGTCCCGTGGTTGTGCAGCGAGGGCAATGCGATAAGAGCGCGGTATGTATGTATGTAACTTTTGGAATTGGCTGTACTGTACTTTATTACAATATAATAATGTATTGAATTGTTGACTATTTACATCTGCTAAAATAAATAACTTTGTGCTTTGGAAACACAAACAATTGATTGGGCAATGCTTATTTGAAAACGATAAAATGACTTTAATAATTTGGGGGCTCATGAGTTTAGGAGTTACGTTATCGGCAGGTATGCAACGCTCACGGTATTCGGTTCCTCAACAAAGGGCGGATTGACGGACGCATCGCATAACAGGAAAGAACGCAATGTGTTTAAGACCTGAGTGAGGTTCACTGTGTGTTGCGAAACCGAATGTCCGTTGTTGCATAGACTGAAGGAACGCTAATTTGAATCTAGGGACAAGAAAGAAAAATATTTCTTTTTATTGTCGTTTTGCGTTTTAAAAGGTATTGCATTGCATAGGGTATGCGTATTTCCTGCTCAGCGTATGTGTACTTCCGGTAATATTGCCACGTGGTTAAACAATGGTGTATAATGTTTATTATATATGCATACTGTAAGCACTTGGTAAAGTCTCTGAAAAGATAGTGCCATTGTTTGGGAAAGTTATTTTCTGTGCAGAAAACTAAGGTTGTATGTGAATGGTATGCATAAAGATAAGAGAAGAGTTTGCATACTGTTGAAAAGAGATAGATAACGGAAGAATTTGCATACTGTTGAAGACAGACAAAGAGGTGATTTACTATTGAAAAGACAAAGATATCGGTTGCTGCCTGACCAGGGAAACTAAATGGGCAAGGTTGTGTTTGAAATAAGAACACTATTATAGGTAGTATGTGGATTTTTTATGTAACATACGGTGCAGTTTAATAAGTAGTATGTGGATTCTTTATGTAACATACGGTGCAGTTTAATAAGTAGTATGTGGATTTTTTATGTAACATACGGTGCAGTTTAAAAAGTAGTATGTGGATTTTTATGTAGCATACGGTGTTATAGGTAATATACAGTATTCTAAGCTGTATATGGTGTGGGTTCAGGTAGTATGTGGATTTTATGTAGCATACAGTGTTATAGGTAATATACAGTATTCTAAGCTGTATATGGTGTGGGTTCAGGTAGTATGTGGATTTTTATGTAGCATACGGTGTATTGAAGAAGCACGTGATTTAAATAAGTAGCATACAGGGTATGCGGTGAAAACAGACTTTGTGGTAGAGTCCAGGGTATCGAGGAGCTGATAGCCCTTTAGTCTGCAATGATATTTCTGTGTTAGGATGTGTGTGGGCGTAGCCTGTGAAACCATCCACGGATAAAAATCTCTAGTAGGTTCTGTTTGAAAGGAGAACAGGTAAAAAAGTATATTGAGAAATAGGTTGTTTTCACAATGGATGCGAAGCAAACGCTAGAGATAGTTCGTGTTGTGCTGCCAAATGAATGGCCGGTTAGTTCAGCAAGATTTCTCATGTTTAATAAATATGGTGCATACGCAACTGCATATTGCGACAAGTGGGTCAAAATGACCAAGGATTGTGAAACACCTTTCCCAAACATGGGTAGTTTTGAGTCAGGGGTGTTAAACATTGTTAGAAATAAAGTGCGGTTGATTAAATCAACAAAAACGAGAATTACACATGAGGATTGTTTAAATTTGTGGCAAATGGAAGGTAATACGTGGCAGAGCAGCGAATGCACAGCGGAAGTAAGTGTGGCGAAAAGCACGCGCACAGTGGAAATGAGCGTACCGGAAGTGTGCGTTCCGGAAGTGTGCGTTGCAAAGCGTGGAGAACTGAGCGCACGTGCGCCCTCGCAGCCAAATGCGATTGATGTGATAAGTACAGCCAATACCAAAAATGTTAAGAATGTAACCAGTAACTTGTATCCTATAATTTACGTTAAGGATAAGCTATCAAGGAAAGAAGGTGAACCCACCGTCATTTCGGCCACTGCCCATGCTGGTAACATGCAAGAGGCACCACATGGACAAGGAAAGGGAACGGTTCCACCAGCAGGGGCAGACGCTGAAATCGGTGAGATTAATGTAGAGATTAATAGAAGGGGAGACATCCATTATACTACAACAGCAATTCCAGCAACTAGTTCAGAATGTAGTGATTTAGTAGGTTTGCATCCTGTCCGCACAATAGCAGTTCCCAATGGGAAGGCAGACAGAGATGGCTTAGTTCCCATAAGACATGTAGAAATGCATTGTCCATGGACTAGATCTGAACTGCGTGCAATTATATCTGAGTTCCCAGACCCTAGGAAAGATTTAGCCAAGTGTCAGAAATTTGTTAGCGATTTAGGTTATGCACATGAGCCAACTAATAAAGATTGGCGAGTGGTGTTTAAGGCATGTCTTCCTCTCGGTACTGATATACAAAAGTTTATTAAGGATTGTATGTTGGAGGAAGAGAAGTCCTTAACAGATGATGATTATCAGGAAAATATTAAACGCATAATCTCTCAGTTGGCCATATACTTTCCTGTGGTAGTGGACTGGAGTAAAATTTTCACTATCAAACAACAGGATAATGAAAATGCAGTGGACTATTTTTCTAGAGCTCTGATAGCGATGGCCAAATACACTGGGTTATCAGACATAAAGGATGTTGTACACTACAGGGAGGTTGCTGTTGCAGTACTAATGGATGGCCTCAGAGAAAATTTAAAAACAAGGGTGCAAACTTCATTACCAAACTGGAGAGGGATCACTGTAGATGCTCTCAGGGAGTCATCTATAGAACATGATAAGAATATAAATAAACAGAAAGAGACACTAAGTGATAGGTTAATGATGGTGAGTATCCAAGCACTAGAGGGACGGCACACACAACCACAGCATAATAACACCTGGTTTAAGGAAAAGAAACAACATAAGTTGAGGAAGTGTTTTAGATGCACTAAAATGGGACACCAAGCAAAGGACTGTACAATGACAAGAGCGGAAGCAAAGAGACTTGGCCCATCTAAGGGGGAATCACACAGACACCCGCAGAGACGGCGCACACAAGTCTCAGAGACTTCTCAACAGTTTCCTGTGCACCTCATAGCAGCCAATGCATTGGGGGAGAACCATAGCCAACCCTAGAGGTTAGGTCAGACATGTAGTCCTACAACCAGGTGGGGTTTAAACTGTGGTAAGTATTAGTGTGCAGGAAACGGATTTAAAAAGTAATCTTTGTTGATTTTGTTTGTTTGTTTTATGTTGTCAAATGCTTGTTTTCCTAATCACTGGCCGATGGTAAAGAATGGAAATGTTTGTTTTGTTTGCTGTTATGAGATAACTATCATGTTTCCCTCTTACAGATAAAAGGTACACAAAAGATATATAGACTTAGTGTTTAAAAGGGGTGAGATAGAGAATTAGAAGAATTACTCTTGAAAGACTAATTAACAATAGACAAATGGAACACTCTTTGTTTTAGGCTGCAGTGTCTCATGATAATTTGTTTGGCTGAGAATTATTATCCAGCAATGGAGTATATACATACTTTGCTCCAAAATATCGTTTATGTATCTCAGATGAGTCATCAACAGTTAATTTTTACATTTCTCTATTATAGGTTAGGAAAGTCCGTTGAAAAGGTATGTAGTCGATGAGATACCGAGTTCTTAATGAACAAATGACGGACGACACTGGATTGCACAGTTAAGACCCCCTAGTCATTCTTGGGAGGGATCATAGTTAAATGAATACAGTCATTTCTCCATAGAGTCAGAGTCTAATCCAGCTGTCATTTTGTTGTAAAAATCTCCCTTTCTGCATGTATGTTTGTATTCAAATCTTTGTATTCCCATCATTCATTGCTTTCCTATTTCTCATTCTTTACACAAACGCTAGTACCTCTCTCTCTCCCTCTCTCCCTCCCTCTCTCTCTCTCAACCTCTCTCTCTCTCTGCTCTGGTAGAGATAAAATCAGACACAGTCTCAACAATGGGGCTAAGACATATTTTTATTTTTTTAACATAAGACAAATTCAGAGATACACAAACTAGATTGACATGAGTTACAGAAACAGTCAGGGGTTTTGTTTTCATGTGTATAGAAACTGGTGATTTTAAGCAGAAAGGTTCTGTTGTGGAAATACGATTCATGTTTTATAGATTGCATATCTGTTTTGTTTTTTTGTTTTATGATTCGTGCCTCCTGTTCAAAAATGTGCCTTTATATGGATGCACAAAGGGTGGATAGGAGATTGCTGGAGCTTAGGCATACAGATATGCATCTCTGTATAAGAACATTGGAGTAGGATTTTTACCACAAGATACGACATAATGTGAAACCCTAGAAAATGTAGAATTTTCATGTTTTATATTTTTTCACTGTTAGACAGACATGTACTGGATATTGTTATATTTGAAGAAAGTGTTATAGAAATAGACCCCTTTGCCTTTCCCACTTAGTCAAGTAACTGAATGTGATGTACTGAGAATGACATGTGAGTTGGCAGAGGGAAAATCGATTGATATACATTGGTCTTCAGCATTTTTCTAGTCTAGGGGGCGATGTTGAGGTGACTGAGAAATCGTTTTATAGCAATACCAGCACATGATTAGGACACTACATAGAGGACTTTATACAGTGACACAGTTACCAACTGAAGTAGTTGCTAGTAAGGTCCACACTTACACACACGACCATACATGGCTGTCACACCAGGGCGAACATAGCTGTCAAATAGACAGCAGGGTTTTATGTGACAGTTAACAAATCTATGTATTGTTTTGTTTTTCGTTGTATTGTTTTAGTTCTAAAATGTGAACACACACACACACACACATGCACGCATACACATATTGGTTAATATATAAAGATTTGTGTTACCTGAGGAATAAACTGTCTGGAAGGTGAAGAGATGTGGTGAGGAGTCTGGCGGACTCTGGAAAGATGGACAAGGTAGACCAATAGAGCCATCCCATATCCCTCCTGCTGATGGGTTTTCTTCCAGGTAAAACAAATACACATCATCCAATTACCACCATGCAGGATCCTCAAGTATACACAGGTGTACCAATGAAAAATGTCTGGGTAAAGGTGTATTGAAATGTGTCTAATGTATTACTGTGTCATACTCAAAACTTTTGTTATTCAATGTGATAGTCCTAGAGTTATAATAGATGATAGGGGTATTCATGTTATTGATAATAGAGGTATAATGTATGAGTAGTGGTAACAAATCACATACTTTCAATTAGCCATAAACCAGTGTGAACATAAAGTAGTGGTACTCGATAGAACGAATTGAATAGAATAAGAGTTGGAACTTGATTGAAGTGACTGATAGCTTTGGCCACTAGTCCTTTCCCGCTACCAAAAGATCACTCCTGTGCAAACTCCTAACCTGTCGGTTTTTAAAATGTTCTTGACCCCTCGTGAGATGAGATTGTAACTGGGAGGCTAGGTTAGACCTTGAGAGAAGGTAAATAGTGAGACAGCAACCAAGAACGTCCAAAACACTGTTTCCTGAAAGGTCACACTAACTGTCAGGATGTTGGATCGGGAGAGTAAGTTGTGGAGCAGAAATTTCTTAGGCTCAGGTTATTTGACAGATAGGTACCAGGTGTAGGCTACCAGCATCATGGCTTCAAGGGTAGCAGAGACACACTGGTGCCCATTCCACCCACTGCAGAGGGGCCAACACTCAGAGAAGGGTCCAAGGGCACTCATGAGTCTGTTCTGGAAGGCCTCGAATGCAGTTAGTAGCACCTGAGCCAAAGGCTAAGACTGTTGTCCAGCATGAAGTTGTAGTTTTTCCTGTTTTGTGTTCTCTCATTTCATTCTCTTCTCAAGACGGTTAATTCTTTTGATTATTAGCAGGTGACAGAGACTGGTTCAGGTAATGATAAGGAGGTATTGGGGAGGAAGGAGAAGTTAGTAGCATAATCGGTCCAGCCAATTACTCTATTCAATTCAGGGATAAAGGAAAATTTGGAAACCTCGGAGCTTAAAGAAAGTGCGAGGGGCTATTGTCTGAGTAGCATTACGTCCGTAAGTACAGCGACCCCATGGTTAAAAAAGAGGTACACCCAGCGATGCCAGTCCAGTAATATTCGGACTTGAGCAGGCATCCTTGAGAATGATTATCATTCTTGGGAGGGTAAGGTTTTAGACCAAACAAAGTGCTGGGCGTGCTCACACGTGCCTCAGTGATTATATCAAGTAGGATTTGTTCTCTTTCCACTAAATATTCTTGAGGTACCCGAACTATAGGCGGGAGGTCACTAAGGGAAAAAGTAGGACACCTAGGTCCCTTAGCCTGAAGTCTCCCAATGCTTTGCAAGCCGCTCACTGTTAAATCTGGGAAGAACGAACAGACAATAGCCCGCCCACAAGTGTTGATGAAAAGAACTGATGACATTATTAGAAGTGTATATTAACGCAAGCTGAAGGAGATTGTATATGACATTATTGATACACATTGGATGATGCTATTAATGAACATGAAGTGTTTAAATGTATTATGAGCTTAAAGTCCTGCGTTGGACAGATGAACCTGTTAAACTTGAAGAACTGTAGTAGAGTATTCTGTATAACTGATACATGATCTGTTGTACTCTGTACCTTTCCAAATAATGTATTACGTGTTTTATTGTACCCTTGAAGGGCATACAAAAGGTTATCTCCAAGCTCCAAAATTGTACGGTCTATAGTAAAAGAAGAAATCGTTTAGAGGATTAAGACTCTCTCTTATGATAACTTGTTTAGATCTACATACAGCGTGGTCATACACCAAGGGGGATTTGTATTACATAACAATGAAACGTGGTACTGAGATCCTTCATATAACATCTTTAAGGTGATAGTTTATTATACTATCAAAAGATGGACTGTTGAAGTCGTATAATTGGATGAACGAAAGTATATTGGTTTAATATTGTTTAGCCATGCAAATGCGATCCGTACGCTACGTAACACGTGGCATGGTGCGTTCGCACGGTAAAATACGCACGCACACACTCGCATTACAACATTTAGTTATTTATATAATTCATATTCATATTGGTTCCGTTACACTGTAATTTAGGAGCAGATAATATTTGGTTTATTATTAGTCTATATATATATATATATATATATATATATATATATATATATATATAGTGATTATATGTACACTTCAGTGATTTTCAAGGTTCAGGTTATAGGAAAGGTACAAAGCCTGGTGTCATATTAAAGCCCTATTCATCAGCAGCTGTCCGGTGCAGTCGGCAAAGAGATCGCACTTTGCATACTTTACTTATTGATATTAGAGAATAAACCTTTGTATGATGCTGGCTATGAAAGGAGCGGACCCCCTGGAGAGATGACCCCCTCCTTTGGATTCCTTAGATGGAATCAGCCTATGATCTGTTTACCCTGAACCCACCCAACGTCTGGGCCTATAGAAGCAAGCTACGTCATCTCTATTGTTCACAATGAAACACTGACTGTATATATAATAGCTGCATCCCCCACCAGCCTCAGTCAACTCTGACACAGTATTCTAACAGATATACTGTCCATTGGGTCCCGTGGTTGCACAGCGAGGGCAATGCGATAAGAGCGCGGTATGTATGTATGTAACTTTTGGTATTGGCTGTACTGTACTTTATTACAATAAAATAATGTATTGAATTGTTGACTATTTACATCTGCTAAAATAAATAACTTTGTGCTTTGGAAACACAAACAATTGATTGGGCATTGCTTATTTGAAAATGATAAAATTACTTTAATAATTGTATAGTGATGGAAAGATGCCAGTGGAGAGCGAGAGATTACAGATTTTAGAGGTGAAATGAGCACAGGAGACAAGGATCTACCAATTTGCGAGGGAATAGGATCAAGAGGACAAGAGGAACAATAGGAAGACAAGAAGAGAGCAGAAATGTCCTCTTAATTTGTGGGGTCAAATGAAGAGAGGGTGTCAGATGGTAGTGGGAAGGAATTGAGCTGATTGATTGTCGAGGAAGAAGATACCATTTCTAGTCTGATTTTATCAATCTTGTCCTTGAAGTAGGAAGCAAGATCCTGGGCATTGATAGTAGACGTAGGGTTCGGGGTGGGTGGATTGAGAAGTGATTTAAATGTGTTAAAGAGGCATTTGAGGTTAGAAGCCTGAGCATAGATAAGAGATTGGAAGTATGTTTGTTTTGTGGTGTCCATCGCATTTCGATAGGAGCAGTATATAGAAGTATATGTGAAGAAGTCATTAGAGGTGTGAGATTTACGCCAGTGATGTTCTGCTTTACGGGAAAGGTTTTGAAGAATCCGTGTTATTGTAGTGTGCCACGGTTGACATTATTACAAACTTCATTTGTATTTCGGTTAATATAAGGCTGCTAAGGCTATAAAACTCAAGCACGCAGTTTTCATGTCACGTTAATCGCATGTGCATTTCTTTATAAATGCAATATGTGAACCTCATTTACAAAATGCACCAGTTGCTTCTAGATAGTTTACCCAGCACACAAGAAGCTGTACCAACACTATAAGTACTCCTAGGTGTGCAGAAAGAAGGAAAATCTAAAGACTTGCGCTCTGCAAAGCTGTGTAACAGTCACATCAAAGTCCAACCCATCACTTTAGTACCACTACTTTCATTGAATTAAACGTTTAATTTTTTCCCCCCTAAAATGCTGATTGGTTTAATCTGATTTATGGCCTAAATTATTCAAATTATTCAAAAGGAGGAGGGCACCTTGGGATCTCCTTTATTACACGCGACTCTTTCATGTGTTTGAAGATTTGTTTTACATTAGGCAAAGTACTCCTAGAAATGTGCTTTTCTGATGAACTACAAGGGACATAATTTATCCCATTATAAGTATAGGAAAACACCTAAGGGTATATTTACTAAATTGCGGGTTTGAAAAAGTGGAGATGTTGCCTATAGCAACCAATGAGATTCTAGCTATCATTTAGTTAGTACATTCTACAAAATGACAGCTAAAATCTGATAGGCAACATCTCTACTTTTTCAAACTCGCAGTTTAGTAAAACTTCCTATACTTATAATGGATAAATTATGTCCCTTGTAGTTCATCAGAAAAGAACATTTCTAGGAGTACTTTGCATAATGTAAAAAAAATGCATTTCAAACACATGAAACACATACCCTCTAATCTATGTTAGCGTTGAGCTGATGCAAGTTTCTAGTCCTTTTACAGTTTGGAAATAGTTGTGCGTCCTTCGATACACTAAAGGTATGCTCCAAAAATGCACCATCTCCATTATAGACCATTAATTTAAACTATATTTAGTGTTTCTTTTTTCAACAATATTAACACAGCTATTGTATATTACATTGTTGATACGATAGCTTACATTATGATATATTCTACTTTGTAGCAATAATAGAGGCGTCTTATCTACAATATGTGCTATTAATTTCAGTTTAACAATAAAGATCTGCTTGAAGCCGACTGTGTGACACTGTCTGAAATACATTGAACTCTAAAGAGATGCAAGGATCAAGCAGAAAACGTGAAGTGACCATCAAATACATTGCCTAAGCCTAGATGTACAGATTTATATCTATCTCCATCTACTTTTATCGTGTTTCTGAGGCTGGATTGTCCCTGATTTAATTTCAGAGTGATGTGCTATTTCATGCCTTCTCTGATGAGTCTCTTTCAGAGTTTAATGGTATGAACATCAAAGAATCAGTGTTTGGAAACCGCTCTGAACCTTAATAGTGTTCCATCAAAGTGTACAAAGTGTCTTTGTTTATACAATATATATATATATATATATATATATATATATATATATATATATATATCTACTGTATAATTGACTTGATGTGTATATATGTGTATATGACAGCATTAATATTATAATTATCATTAGCAATGTAGATATAAAATAATCAAGTGCTCATTAATGCATTGATGTCACACTACTTAGTCAACCCGACTAAGTAGTGTGTTTAAAACCTACTCTAACAAAGTGATTGGTCTATCATTTATCATTTTTTACTTCAAAGTATTGTCATAAACATTAATGAGAAATAAAACTTTTGACAAAAAGTTAGCGCACATGATTAGAAAAATGTTCTAGAATATAACATGTATATAACCTGTCATGTTAATGTGTTTTCTGTTATTAGTGTTATAAATATAGTTATACATCTCTGGGGAAAACACATGCTGTGGTAAAACATGCTAGATTATAGTACATTGATCAGGGGAATCTGTTATTATTCATTCATATTCAACTATAACATTTACAACAATTGCTTAATCTAACTGGTTTTCATTCATTATTTATACTAAGACAAGGAAAGGAGACTATATGGAATGGATATCAAAAAGAAGAGGCCCGTCAGATATACATCAGATATATGATTTGGGAACTCTCACTCCTAAGAGTCTTAGATTTAGATTTTGGCCTGGGAACCTTCCTGTCTAGTGAAAACTTCTTAGGCTATATTTGTCCCATCCACTCACTGGAAATGTACTCTACACTTATCCCTCTGAATGAGAATACCAACTTTTTTTGTTACTTCTTGGTATTTTTTACTGCATATTCAGAGAATAGCGCTCCTGAATTACACATGGAATTTATAACTAGCCTAAATTGAGCTAGTACAGATCTGCTTAACATAACACTTATTATGTGTTAAGACCTCCATGACTATGGATTTCACTTTCTTATACCTGTTTTACCAGGTAGCAAGAAGGACATCATTGGAATACCTGTAACACTCATTTACTGTTGGGGATGGATTTAAAATGAAATGCCTATATTGTTAGAAATACAAATCAGTTATAACGAAAGGTATATTTTCTAAAGGACAATCTACACCTGTTTACTCTCTGTGTCATCATTTAAAGGTAAGCTAATGTGCAACCAGCAACATCCTTAAATGAGATTTATTATCATCATACACCTGTGAAACCACCAGCCAAAGCATGACTAGCTGAGGAAGTGTATACAGCTGCACACTACTAATTAGCAATTAACAAGACTACCAGCAATTAAGAGACTATAAAAACTGCCACTTTACATTTGTAAACCAATCCCTGAGGAAGCCCTTGCATCTCTACGGGTGAAACGCGTAGGTTTAATACATTCATCAGAAGATCAGATATCTGACTTAATCTCTCTATACTTTCATTCATATCTTATGTACAAGCGGCAGTTTGGGACTAACTCAGCACTGCCACTATCTGAGTAATTCGATCACATGACCGTCAAGCCAGCTGAGGCATACAAACAGTGCTGCTCCACATGGGGTGTCACACTCTGCTCCCTTGGTACTTCTTCCCGAGCCTCTGAACACTGACTGTCACTTTAATTTCTGTTTCTAGTGCAGGCTATTAGTCATGGTCTGCACCTGTGAGCTAAACCTGTGTGCTGGTCAGTTTTACCATTGGTCAGTCTCCCTTTATATGGTCTCAGCAGGGCCTGATTATACAAAAGGTTCTCGCATTGCTGGTTCATATCTGTTACTCTGATGTCTCTGTTGGGATGCATACCCATGGAATCTGTGCTTATTTGCTTCTGCATGGCTGTACTTCATTGACCTCTGCATACTTGTCCCACTGCTCATGGAAAACACTATGATCTGCACCTGTTACCTACTCGGCCTGCATTGCTGACTACTGTTACCTGTTCCACAATCCGTGGTAAGCTGCTATTCATTGCTGCTGTGTGTTCATCCCTGCTGTATGTTGGACTTCCTCAATTTCTGCATACCTGTTCCACTGCTTGTGGTAAACGCTATGATCTACACTGTTACTTAGTCGGCCTGTATTGCTGACTACTGTCACCTGTTCCACAATCCGTGGTAAGTTGCTATTCATCTTTGCTGTGTATTCATCGCTGCTGTATTTTGGACTGTCACAATCTCTGCATACCTATTCTACTGTTTGTGGCGAATGCTATGATCCGCATCTGTTATCTATTTGGCCTGCACTGTTGACCTCCGTTACCAGCTCCATCCTCTGTGACAAGCTGTACCAATAATGGCTGAATATGTGTGGACTTTGTTTATTCCTGTGCCTCAATTCTACTACTAATAGAGACTCTGGCTTTTGCATGTGCAGCTTGTATTAATGAATGTTACTGACAGTTACTATTCTTGCATGTCTTCGTGATCATCATTTGCAAATTACTCAAGTCTTCATTGAACTCTTGTATTAATGTTTTATAAAAAAATGGTAATCTTTGTGACCACCATTTGATGTCCGAATTTGATCATTCTCCTGCTAAGTAACTTGTTCTCTAGCTGTCACATTGGGAGCTTTCCTGGAGGGCAGAGACCTGCAAGGAGGGAGCTGCAGATGCCCATATTCCCTTGCAGGAATCCCTGGTAAACACCTCCCATTTTGTTAGACTCCGCGCCTCCAGGGAAGTTTAGCCAATACTCATTGAGACAGCAGGATCTCACTCAATTATTCGTGAGCTAACCTGACATGGGGCTAGGAAATATCTAACATCCTGGAACTTTACTAACCAGATGATTATAAGAATCTGTGAACTATACCAACTTTATGGTAAACATTTCTGCAACTGGACCTTATAACAGACCGAGGATAACTCTGGAGACACAAGCTGTGGGGTAAACAATAGCTCCTGCACTTCTCGGAACCAGCAGAACTACCTTAAAGTTATTGATTATTTATTTTGTAGACATTGATTTTGGTGCGACCTACTTTATCAGGGAAGAGCTGATCCCACTCCCTTATTGAACGGTACCCATTTAAACTGAGATTTTCCTTTCGTGGGCTCCAGTCCATATTTTCATGCATGATGTGTTTTTAATTGAAGCTAACTACTCTGTTTAATAAATTGATACATCTATTAATGTATATACAACTCTCTGTTTACATATGTGCTTGGAAATCCACCAGGTGATAAACAGTTTTAGAACATTTTTTTCTTCTATATTAGTTTAGAGCGCCTAGGAGTTTGTGTTTTGATTTAATTTAAAATCACCCCTCCAATGTTTATGTTCTCGTGATGTTGAATCTCAGCTACCCATGGCTTTACAAAGGATCACAGCCATTTTTGTCACTCATTTCATTTTCATTCAAATCTGAACTGTTTAGCAGAACGGAAGAATACTGAAGGTGTGAAAATGTGAGGTTGGAGGGGGCTGTTATGCCTGCGCCTGTCGTCATCCTTGTGTCTCCTTCTCACTTGTCCTCAAGCGCTGGCCCAAGGATGACACATTGGCTTTACCAGGGCAATACATCAATATTAAAACCTTCCTACATTTTTCTTTAATTTTTTTCTTTTCACTTTGGAGAACAACTATTTTCTTATTTTAAAATGAGTTTCAGTTCATACCTCTCAATGTCAAAATTTTGCACCCCCAAAAGCCTTGTGCCCTAGACTGCAGCCTCTTGGATAATCAGGCCCTGCTGATACAATTCTGTACTACAGCAATATTGTGAGTAGAAAACAATTACTATAATCCACTGTGACCATATTTGTATGATTACATAAGAATACTTATTGAAAACACTTTTTAGCTTATAACAGGGAATTAAACTAGAACTAAAGCTTTTTATTCTATATGAACTTAAACCAAGGAGAAACTCCCTTATGTGGAGATATGCCCAGCAGCTGTGGTGCCCAGGAAGAGGGCAAAGAAGATGTGCCCTGAGAAAGTGCCCATGAAGAGGGAGAAGAAAGAAGAGAAGAAAACTACACACCAGTCCTGCGTTCCAGCGGTGAGTACTTCTCTTCTTTTCCTGCAGGTCCCAAAAGCAGTGGGCAAGCAAGTCAATCAGGACTCACTTCTCCCTGCTGGCCAATTGGCGGCCGGATAGGTGATCTAATCCCAGTTCACCTCCGGCAGTTTGAATTGTTGGTGCCGTGATGAGCCAATCAGGGCTTGTGGCGACGCTGAGTTATGCCAGTTTTTAGAAGGGTGCTAGGCTCTTTGCTTAGTGGGTGATAGACCCTTAGTAGTAAAGGGGGCAGTAGGACCTCCTAGTTGCATAGTAGGGCGCTAGGCTCTGGTTGGCGTAGAAGGGCATTAGGCCCTAAGTAATTTATTGGTAGTTGTTGACAGTGACATATAAGGCCCCTCTATCCCATCCGAAAGGGCACCTAAAGTCCTGAGCCCCAAGACAAAGCAGGCTTAACAACCGGGGTTCAGGCCGCGGGCAGATGCCTGCGGAGCAGCTGAGTTTGAGTAGACATGGGTAGCCTAGTATGTTTGAGCAGGCATGAGGGGTGGTTTCCGTTCGTGGAGACCAAAGGTTTGGTGCGACTCGTAGTTGTCCTCAGGATCGGGTGAGTACCTGGGGTGTTGGGAAAGGGATTGTGGTCTTTGTGACTTTGTCTCCCCAAGTGCCCGCTACACCTTACTGAATTGACAGTGCTTAATCTTGTGTCAGAGTCAGGGACTGGCTGGCAAATTTTAGCCCAGGAGGAGAGACTCAGCTCAGAAGCGTACTAGGAACATTTTAAAGGAAAAAAATGCAGTTAGCCCAATGACCCAGTACAAGGTAGCCACCTATGTGTCTGGCCTGGGGAGCAAATGCCCTCCTACCTCCCATCCCACCCAGCCCCTGGTCAGAGTGACAGCACCCCCTTCTAGACTCACAATCAGTGGTCGAAGTGGAAATTTAGAAGTGGCAGTATGGAAAATAAGTTTGCACAGCCAGTCAGTAAATAGGTGTGACTACTGGAATTACTAATAAGCTACTCTACTAGAAGGCAGTGCCTAAATTGCATATATGTTTGGCAGAATTTAGATGTCACTGTGTTTAAAATTTATTTCTAACTTTAGTATTACATATGTGAAAGAACCAATATGAACAGACAAAATAATAAACAGAATTGCATATCTTATTATCAACAGTAGCTGTATACGTAAGAGCTTTTAATTGAGTTTGACAAACACAATTTTAACTTTACAGTTTGCACAGTATATGCTTAAGTGGCTTCTCCAACATCTCACAGTAAATTTGGTCTTTGTATTTACCTGTGCTGCAGGTTTGGGAGGCTGTACCTCCATCAGTGATTTAACTGCTACTGTCCCACAGCCCAGGAGAAGCTGAATCCATAAAAAGCAGAGTACGAATGCAGATTGCAATAAACAAAAGATCTGCATGTACTCTGTCAGAACAACGAGTTGGGAGGCAGAGACACCCAGGAGATAGATCTATGTCTCGGCTTCTCTGTGCCTGGTTGAGCTGACCTGTCACCTCCTCCTACTCAGTTTACCTGTGGTCAGCAGTCCCAGCACCAAGAGGAACAACACCGGCATCGCCATATCTGTTCTGTAGCTCACCTCCTTCATATTTACAGTGACTTCTGCCTACAATAGGAACAGCGCCAGCCAGCAGGTAGAACGGGGAGCGATCATGTGACAGAGGGGGAGGGACAAGATGACACTACTACACAGGGAACGTGGTGACAGATGAATATCAGTAGCTATAGTGATTGTTAACTCTTTGCTCTTGTTGCTGAAATTTGTGTGCTACATGAAAAAGCAGACAGTATTTAACTTATGTGCAAAATAGAGAATTAGTTTTTACACCTTTCACTTTAACATGGTTTTGTTGAGGAGACTTAAGCAAGAAGTTTCTTGCCTAAGTTCCTTAGTGAATCAGGCCTGCTGTGTGCATCAAACAGCAAAGGGGAGGGATAGAAAGAATCAGTCAGACTTCCATACTATCAAACCAGTGTGAGAAGTGGCAGTATGGCATCCTGGTGTATACCAGCCTACTTCGACCACTCCTCACAATCATATGCCAATAAAAAGCAAGTTATGGGATCATCTACACAAAGGGACCAAGAGCCACTTTAACCTCGAACGATAGCACCATTTGTATCTGTCACTGATCGCAATGTTTTCCTACCACCTCTGTGGTTCTTTAATGGACAAAAAGCCCCTCACCAAACAACCTAACACAAACCTCCTACCCCCAAATGGATCTGCTTTAGAAACAGGCACAGACCATCTCCAGGTGAACACCATTTTGTTTGAACCAGGTATCCCGTTTTAATGTACTGAATGAATGTTTATTAACTGACACCCTTATGAGTTCAAACGACCATGTCATTGGCCCCCATTATAATAATTTAGCTCTTTTCATGGAGACTGCTCATAATGGGGCAATAATTCTTGTCTTTACCTGGGAGGTTAAACCAATCATGTCTGGGGATAGACATGTTCACTGAATTGAGGGTATTCCAATGCCACTCCTTAGCTAAAGTCTGCTGGACCCGTTCAGTTTGTGGCAAGATCTCCTAATGGAGGAACTAACCACTCCTTGACAGCATAATCTAGGGACATATCTGGCCGGCAAAACTTACCGCTGGCCATATAAGTTTGATCCCTCTAAAACTGAGCCGAATTGTAATCAGCAACTCAATGGATTTGCTGTCATCAAGTCATCCCCTTTCAAAAGCACGACAAGTATGTCGGGAGGGCCTCAAGTCAGAAACCTGTGAGACCAACATGGCCAGAGATCCGGCCAGTGCTCCCTGTTTAATCAACCAAGAAATTTCACTGGGTGGGGAAAAGATTACCTCACAAGGGTCATATAGTGCCCAGATGCCCAGGACACCACAGGATGAGCGGCCACCCTTATCTACGTCAGCCGTGAGCACACCTGCACACTAAATACCTTCATGTTAAATGTTGTCTGGATGGACAAATAGACAGCCTACACCATCAACGAGTCGCAACTGTTCCTGGTTAGGGATGGGAAAATGTATCTAATTGAGGAAAAAATAGGAAAAAAATCCCTTCATGCCCTCACTAAAAGTGACAAGCCTTGTGATACCAAGGGTAGGGAATAGGCATACACTTTAAAGCATGCCTGATAAATGTCTGGGGCATCCAGCTACCATTCCCTACGTTCTTGAACGCTGCATCATAAAATCTTCCCAAAGCCCCGGCTGTAGCCTCCCCAAACCTAATGGAGCATGTGCCATAGTGTTCTGGATCCAAGCCACTAATTTGCAATGGTCCGAATAAATTACGTCTGCTTGTTAAGACTACCCAGATATAGTCAGTCTGTTAGACTGGTTATGCCCCGAAATGGGCGAGAAACTGAGCGGCGGTTAGTTATGATAATCCAGCCATCCTTTACTTATTGTGTCGTAAATCAACACAACCTGAAAAGTGTGTAACCCCAACAGAGCATTCACACACAAAGATAGATATGTGCCACAAGGGTACCATGGGTGAGCCTTTGGGCACGGAGATTGTATCTCCAAGTGTTACAAGGGTAAATCCTCACCATTCCTCCCAGTCGCGCCCGCTTTCTAAACCCGACTTGGTAAAGTCTAAATTTAATTAAATGTGACACATAAATTAGAGTACAATCCCCATAGACACTTAAATGGAGGATCCTAGATCCCCAGCAGACATAGCGACTCGTGGATGTCACAAGTTCTTGTCAAAACTCAAGGCTACTTGCTGGTATTGGCACTGCTAAGCTAGGAGGCGCAGAGACTAACACACCTCTGGTCTTTGCCTGGGACCCAGCAAGGGAGTTTGGGGTTTGCTTCAAGAGGCGTGCAGGTCGCATCCCTCCAGCCCTCCAGCGAAGTAGTTGACTAAATTGGAGGACAAGAACCTGCACCCATAGTGCGAGATCTGGACAGAAAAGGTCAGCCTAGAGTTGACTAAAATGCATCAGAAACTGCCAATCCCATACTGGACAGACTAGCGTGGACTCCTTTTATACACAAAATAAACATTTATTCATCTGGAAAAAAATATTTTCTTCAGCTTACTGAGAGCCTATCTCACCTATATAAATACCAATAGATCAAGATCGGGACTGTGGCTACTCCATCTAGCTGTGTGAACATCAGAGGTGAGAGCCTTCCCTAACAGCCCACATGTCCGCTTCCAGACATCAGCAGCTCCATGCTTGTTACATCCATGTGAATATTACTATAGTGTGACTCTTAGGGGCCATTTAAATTAATCTGTGTTATTCCTAGGAATAACGCGGACTGTGCACTATAACTATTATTTACCGTTAGTACGGTAAAAGTGTGCAGGATTACTGTTAGTACGGTAATTTCAACGCTGATTTTTGTTTACTTTTCTCGGAACCGCGAGCAAAAATCAGTGTTAAAAATACTGTATTAAAGGTAATAGTACTAGGGCTGTGTTAATCCTAAACTAACGTGGCCGAATTGAAACGGTCCCTTAGTGTAGAAGGTCACTCGACTGAGTTAACTCAAAGAGGAAGAGCCTTCCCCAACACCCTACACGTCACATCTTGGTGAGATCTCTCCAGAGCATTTTTTATTCCAATTGATTTCATGCGATTTTGCTTTGTGTTTGCTTTCTGAAGTTTTTTTGGACAAATAATTTATATGGATATATTTACATCTACCAAATATTAGAACTGGCAACTCACTTCATTCAGTTTTTTATAAGTACAAAGGCAATGCATTATAGACTTTATTGATTCACAGTGTGGATTGCTATTATTGAGTGTGCTTATCACGTCATTCTGAGACATGTTTGCAGGGCCGCACTGGCCATTTGGCACTTCTGGCAAATGCCAGAAGGGCTCATGGTTAGATGGGCCAATCTGTCCTCCTTAAGGTCTGAGCAGCAGCACTTTCTGGCACCAAAGTCGGATGTCAGTCCCCTACACAGGGTGGATTGACTGGCTAGTGCTGGGAGAGGGACCAACTGTCCTAATGTTTGTGGCGACAGATTGTAATGATCCGATTCTCCAATGCTTTGTTCTCTCTCTTTGGTGAAGTCATCATATGACAGCACGTATCACATGATCTGCGTGCCGTCCCATGTGTGCAGACGGGAAGAGAAGAAGACAGAAGATCCGGCCTCTGCAGCATCGGATGAAAGATGGTAAGTGTGGGAAGGGGAGGGGATTTTAAAGTTGAGTGATGCGGCTCACTATCTGAGCTCTATGGTTTTGCCACCAAGCAATGATTTAAATTGTGTAGGCAATAATGGAAATGGAATTTGTTCCACAACGCGGCAGTAGTAAAGCCTCTAGACAGATCATCCTGTTTATTATTTTGTATAATTCTCACAATTCTTTAAATGCAAGTATAGTATCCATATGATGAGTGTGCAGCAATCTAATATGCTACCCACTGCACATCTAAGTTTACCATTTGTGGTTTTGGCATCTTTTTGGTTACCATTGGCACATTTCCACAACATTACTGCCCCATGTTCAAATAACAGCAGATGCATCATATCCCACTGTATCAGATAATGGTTGATAGTTGCCAGACACCAATGTGAATACAATAAAAATATTTTTCATGTACATTCACTGCAGGTCTAAACCTTGCTAGAACTGTTAGTGATGGAAAAATGGTTTGTTTGTGTTTGAGTTATGTGCCTTTGACATCAATCAACTGTTTTATAACCACTCTATTGCTTAAAAAAACTGCAAAAAAATCTAGAAAGTATCTGAATAAAATGTTTACAAGTGCAGAGAATTAAATGCTTCTCTGTGCTTGTCAAAATACTGATAGGGCCTTACAGGTCTCTGTAGTTACTAGAAAGAATTCCTGGTGATAATTTTTTTATGATTATTTTCCTCCCTGGTTTGTACTTCCTCCTTTCTTTTTCATTTGTTTTGAATGTGAGAAGTTGTTCATGTTTTTAATCACTTGTAATATATGTTTCCGTTCTGGTTTTGTGTGTCCTGGCATGTTAATGGTCATATAGTTATGCTTTTTTTCCTGGTCAAGGTGGTCTTATAGCTTCCTTGGTATGGTTTCATTACAGCACACATTTCAAGTACCAGTTTCTAAAGTCCTAGGCAGGTAACAAGCCACTTACAAAGGACTAGAAACTGCACCTGTCCTGAAAGAAAATGAATTTAAACAAAATTTGCAGTTCTAAGTATATTAAATATCTGGTATGTTAAACCTTCCTTATGATTCTGTTAAATGGAGATATATGTGTTAGTAACATAAAATAATTTATTTAGTCTGTCATTCCCAGGTGGCTGTTGAGTAAAGCACACAAAATATATAAGTTTATATGGTAAAAGGTATCACTTACTTTTGCCAGCACTTCTATGGGGCGCAAGCAAAAGTAAGCATTACTTTCACTAAAAAATTCACTGCGTAGTGTATCACAGCCGTTCCGAGACACTACTCTGCAATTTATTTACTAATTGAACTTGCCTTAAAATGTTAACAAAATTCCTGCTGTTTCCTATGTGACAAAGGGACCTTTCTAGATGACAGAAAAGCATATTGCAGAGTTTAGAAAATGTTCCCACTTTATTGCTTGCTGAGAATCCATAGATTGTTGCAAACTCTGACTCATATGAATTTTTGTTTCCTTGCAATAGTTTTTGGAATGTGTAGTAGGTCTAATTATAGTAAGAAATATATTGTGGCAAAAACAGAACTGTCTGTAAAGCTTATTCCAATTTGCAGATGATCATAACATTTTTTTTGTATGGTTGTATTTCATAATAAAAGTTATGTTCCTGTTAAAAAAACAATAAAAACAAGTTGAGAGATGACGCCCAAAGAGAGAATGGGCAACTTAACTACTGACCTAAAGGGTCACAGGTCAGCTACAAATCTTCCTTAAATTTCTTATTGGCATAATGATATTGATATGTAAATCCAGGGATCTACTTCCAAGACTTTGAATGATTAATACACTTTAAGGCAATTTTAGCAGCTGCACCCTAGCTGCGGCGCAAAGATTGTTGTGTGTGATCATACTATTTGGGGCGTAGCTATGCATCACTGGGGATACAGTAAAATCAAAAGATCAAAAAGATGTCTTTCTGCGCAATTAATCCCGGAGCAGCCTCTTATCTTAAAATGTGCAATCCCTTCTATGTACTCATATATCTATATAAAAATCACAATAATAAGAGAAGTTGGCGGTTAAGGATATAACATATAGAACACCCACATAAGTCCTAAAATAAATAGAGTCACTATTTCTTGATGACAGTATTCAAATGGAGTATGAGATTCCTCTTCTTTAATTATCTTTGTTGTGGATATTCCTCCAATCGACATATATAAAAAAATATAAAATTGACATAGTATAGCCTGTTTATACCAAACAAAATATTCACACGAAAAGACCTTTTAATGACCCGTGTCTTCTATTATACAACAACACCACGTGATGAAAAAGATCCTCATTTAACCCCTCATGGGTATGCACTTACTAGAGGATAATAGAAAATTGGCGATGTAAATCTGGCATATGTAATGGTCTTTCTTCGTTTCTGATCTTTATCCCATAGAGCAAACTTCCACTCCGTCATAATAATAATAATAAAGAAGAGAAGATTCCATAGTGTAAAATCCTCACAACATTTATTAATAAAACACCGCTCATAGACAACTTCATGAACGATAAACAGACACCGCTACATAAGGAGAGGGTGGACCCTTAACCCTTGATCTTCCAAACAAGCGTGATAGATCTTATTAGAGCCGCCGTAGATGTCCCGGGTAACACTTCAGCGCTGCACGCCGTTCGGGGAGGGCTAGGGTTTCCACTTCCAAAATCCAATGTTCAGCGTCTTACGTCACTCACTAACGTCCGCCGGACGGATGCCGGCAAAAGTGGAAAGCATCTTCGTTATCATGACAACTGCTGGCAGACATCTTTCATGTTACCAATCTAAGCATTTAAGACTTTGTAGTTTTAAAGCTCTTTAATTTCCTCCATCTTTGAAAATGTTATGTATTCCTTGAAAGATCATGTACAATTTGATCAAACTGCTTTTCATCCTGTCCAAGCTTGGAAAACAGCCTTACTATTAAGGCAAAAGGTTTCTTAGGAAACGCAAGTTTATTTATTATCCAGATCTTTGGATGAGTCTTTGTTTTATATGTCAATGAGTGAGTTTTCTGACAGTGTGGACCCACGTGTGTGAATGAGTCTGGCTTGCCATCTCCTTCTGGTAGAAGTTTCTAATTGTAGATGATGCTTATTTACACTCCTGAGGCCTACTGGCAGTATAAATTACCCCACCATCACCCCACAAAAAAAATACACACATTAATTAGCCACCACCTACCTCACACACACACTACATCACATACACATTATTGTGCCCCTTCATCACAACTGTGCCCCCTTATGATCACACTGCCCTCTCCATGCTTATTTTCCCCTTCTTCATCACATTGTGCCTCAACCCTTCTTCATCACACTGTCCCTCTCTCTCACTCCCTTCTTCATCACACTGTGCCTCTCTCCCCCTTTCTTTATCACACTGTGTCTCTCTCCAACCCCTTGTTTATCACTCTGTGCCACTCTCCCCCATTCTTTAACATGTTGAGCCTCTCTCCCCCCTTTATCACTGTGTGCCTCTCTCTCACCCCTTTCTTTATCACTCTTGCCTCTATCTCATCCCTTTCTTTATCACTCTGTGCCTCTCTGTCACCCCTTCTTTATCACTTTGTGCCTCTCTCCCACCCATTTCATCACCACTTTGTGCCTCTCTCTTCCACCCCCTTCTTTATCACTCTGTGCCTCTCTCTCACCCTTTCTTTATCACACTGTCCCTTTCAGCTTTCCTCCCCTTGCCTCTCCGCCCCCCTATTTAACTTTTTTTTCTGTACTAGTAGAAGCGCATGTGCCCGGCTGCTCTACAATACTGGGGCGCGCTATTTAGGAGTTTCGGCATCCAGCCGTTGCCGCAGAACCGGAAGTGATGCCCCGGTCATCATGGAGACGACCGGGACGCCAGAGTAGCGAGGAGGAGAGGCTCCTGACAGTACCCCCCAATGAGGAGGGGTTAAGGAACCCCGGCATCCTGTTTTTTTAGGGAATTTTTTGAAGAATTCTTTAATAAGTCTATCCGCATGCAGACATCTCCGCGGCACCCAAGACGGACTTCGAAGCAGCGAGGAGGAGAGTCGCGGCGGTGCCCATGGCCGCCGCGGTTCCTGACAGTGACAAGATTGTTGCAGTGTATTGTAATTATCCAAGGTTACACTTGGGAATTGTACACCTACACATGATTATAGTAATCTTATGGGACACACAATAAGAGATAAGCAATGTAAGTTAATGTACCTACACACATATATTATATTAGCTGTGTTGGACTGTTATATTTGTGGAAGACTACATTATAGTAACACTGTTGTAAAAGTAAAATATTTTATTTTATACATATATCTACATAGGGGTTGTAGATTGTATTCTACCTTGATATTATAACTATTGTATGTATGGCTTAGGAGGATGGTATGTTACCTAATATGGTGAGAAGGACTAAAGTATATGTGACTAAGAGGGAAAGGTGCGAAAAAGCAGGTGGATAATTAAGAAGAATATCTAGGAGCAGTAAAATAGAGAACGCATCATAACATATTTACCATACCATATTTCCCATTTTACTGGTGCCCAATATACTTTATTCAACACAATATTCTTTACTGTGTTGTTCCAATAAGAAATATAGGTCCACAGTAAAGTGACAAATGTTTGCAAAGCGTCTCACATGCTTCATAGGTAAACTGTTAGCTTAGTGTTGACTTTAAATTAATTAGGTAATGAAAGTAAAATGCTTCCTCTGGGGAGTGGTAATGAGGTATGATTTATGAGGTAGATGGCTTGGACTCTATTAACAATGCATTAGGTTCTGTGGAATGGGGGTAGGGTCAGAGACATCATTTACCTGGTAACTAATAACATTTGCAGCTTCTGTAATTATGCTGAACTCCAAGGTTCCCTCTGGAAAAAAATAATTTTTTTCTCAAGATACGATGAAAATGAATGTTTTATGTATAGGAAAATATTTTTGAAGGAACCAGTTGTACTAATTAGCAGTATTACATTGATTTGTTTGCCCAGTTAAATGTTACTAATATTTTACCATTAAGTTCTGCTAATTCATGATACAACTGACACACTTGTCCAGTTCTAGATATTGAAGCTGTCACTCATCTTAATGCTTCGCTTATTAATCCACAGTTCATGTAAAAAATGAAGCCTTACGATTCTCTGAGCTGCTCATTACAAATTACCCCTGTGAGATCATTAAAACTCCTGCTCGCTCCTAATTGCTTTATGCGATCCGCAAACAAATGATCTCCAATCAACATAGGCTGGGTTGCAAAGTGTGAATATAGATCACAGACACTGCCACACTTCAGAGGATGCCATTGTAGACTTTTAACACTATATTTAACACTATATATGTAAGGTTTAAATATATTGATTTTATTTTCTTGTCCACAGTATAATGTCCAGTGTAAAGGCACATTATACTATGTTTGTATTTGTTGGTTTTATATGTTCCTTTACTTAAATTCAATAAAACATAATGAGAGTTTATTGAATTTATTTTTAACTTCAATTTTATTACAATTCACTGACCAGCTTCAGCAGATGAACATGAAACAACACAATTCATTGCAGTACAGTACTGGTTTTATACACAGTACTGATCACCAGACAACACCTTTCAGTTTTCATTTGAGATGTGCGAAGACCTCTATGTTTTGGCTTTGGTTTTGGTTCTGAGAGCTTCTTTATGTTTTGGCATTGGATCTGGATTTAATAATAAAGACGTGAAAAATAGGCAAAATCATGTCATTTTGAGCAGTTTTTGATCCTACATTACTATTTATAGCATTAGCATTTATTTACAGAAATGTAAAGTCTATTTTCACGACTGCCCCCCTGAACTGAAATGGTTTGAGAAAATTGCTGAAGCACAGAAAGTGTGGAATGCCACCTCGTTACTACTTCTTGCTGGGTGTGATATATATGTTCAACAGTTAAATGATCAAATACCATAATTATAGACATGGTTGGAAATTTTAAAACAATGATATTGACAGTATTAGGTCAATAACTGAAATGTAGACAGTATTATTAGGTAGACAATTTTAATGTAGACAATATTATTAGGTCAACAATTCAAATGTAGACAGTTCTTAGGTTGACAATAATATCCCTAACCCTAACCTTAACCATATAATACTGTCAATATTTGAATTGTCAACCTAATACTGTCGCCCATTTGAATTGTCGACCTGATGTTGCCAACTTTCTCAATGTCGGCAAAATGAATATCTAGGTGTCGACAACATACCTTCTTGCTTCAGTCAGTGGCATGCCCATAAATTTATGGGCCAAAGACAACATCCCCTGCCCTAACTTCTCAGTTTTTAAGAAATTCTGCACCACCAAGTATATTGTGTGTGCAAAGCAACTAAATCTTTACAATATTATATATATATATATATATATATATATATATATATGTATTCTCAGTGGGTAGAGTGAGGAAACGTCGCTTTAGAAAAGTTTAACTCCACAAATGCGCAATTGTGTGGAAAATGTATTGGTTATAACTTGCCATTTTACTTAACCTACTCTAGAGTTCTGAAAGGACATGAGACCATGGTAGCCAGACAGGCATGACAGGGGGCAACATTAGAACCTAATTATACGGTAGGATCTGAAGGGTCTGCAATATACATTATGAGCAGGAAATATGGTCATGGATCAACTGGGAGAAGTAGTCAACTTGAGGAGGGTAGTATTAAGCTGATGAGGACAATCCGACAAATATAAAGAATATTAATGTCCAGCTCAGTGTTTATATTCCCGTGGTAAATAATTGCCACACAATATTTACCATTAAAGAAAAAGACAGTGAAAGTGCTGCAAAACACTTTGCAAGGGCAATGCCAGACATAGCTATGTACACTGGATTTCAGGACATCAAAGCTAATGTTCACCACAGGGAAGCAGTGGGGTCAGTCTTAATGTATGGGCCTACAGAAAACTTAAGGACTAGGGTACAGATTGCCCATCCAAATTAGAGATGTATAACAGAGGACGCCCTCAGCGATTCTGCTGTTAGTCATGATAAAAATATTGCTAGGAAGAAAGAAATGCAGAGTGATAAATTAATGGCAGTAAGTATACAAGCTCTGAAGGGGTAGCATTCATCACAGCAAATAGAGGTGTGTGGAAAAAAAATGTTACAACTGTGGGAAAGAAGGACATGTTGCTAGATGATGCAGACATGATAGGAAACCCTTTTTATCCCTGTGCAGATAAGAGGAGACAGATCAATTGGTAAAGGATTGACAATGGATGAGAGAGGACAATATCAGGGGTGTACTCATTCTCTGAAATATGGGCCACATATGTAATCTACAGACAGTTAAATTAGCAAAATAATCAGAACAGAGAACCAAAAGTAAAAATGTCTGGTACTAAACAAACTATCTTGTAGACACTGGGGCGGCCAGATCTGTATTAACTTCTCTAAATTTGTCTATCACTAGGGAAACCGTTCCAGCTGTGGGAGTGATGGGAGACGTGCATCATTATCCTTTGACTGCACCTGCAGAGGTTACTAACGGACAACTACATACTAAATATTCTTTTCTTCTAGTTGCAGCATCCCCTACTAACTTGCTTGGCTGAGATTTATTTTATAAATTGGGGTGTGCAATATAATATACTTCTGATAGTGTGTTGTTAGATATTCATGGAAAACACACACAGGAGGTACACAATATACTGGACACCCCACAAAGGCTAATATTGCACTCCTCTGTTATAGAGGCAAGTCCATCACAGGTTGAAGAAATGTTATCACAGATAGCAGGTTCCTTAAGGACTAAATATGGACAGGATGGACAGATTGATGGCTAATTTAGCTCCCATAATGGTTAAGTGGGAGGCAAGCTTCAAAAATACCACAGTTCCGAGTACCTGAGGTGAAATTAGGGGTTTATCCTATGATTCAAATGTTGCTTTAACACGGAATTTTAATTCGCACATCCAGCATGTCATCTTGATGCAAATTCCTCCTTCTGCAAGTCATTTGATCTTTGCTCTGCTCGCGTTTCTGTCCCTCTACATACTGACTGTCAGTACCTCTTTGCTGTCTCCTATAAAGGGGTAGAATATACATGGACAAGATTACCCCAGGGGTTCATTGATAGTCCCAGTATCTTTTCTCAAGCCTTGGATGACTGTTTGCACCGTTTTCAACCAAGCAATGGGTCCGTTCTCCTTCTGTATGTAGGTGATTTATTGCTGTGGTCTGATTTGTTCATGTCATCAGTGTCTGATACTAAACACTTGCTTCATCTCTCACAAACAGGACACAGGGGTGCAAATGCTAAATTACAGCCATGCCAGGCATATGTCAAATACTTGGGACACTGTCTTAACCAGGGGCTAAGACATAATGGACAGGATTCAGACTATACATGACATGACACTGCCACAGAACCAGCAACAGATTTGTGCTTTTTAGTTAGGGATGTGTGGGTACTGTAGATCTTGAATACCAGCTTTTTAAATATTGGCTTTACTATTGCAGGAGTTAGTCTCATCCTCTAAACCTGACCTTGTCTCATATAATAAGAAGTCAGAGCAAGCATTCTATAACCTTAACGATAGATTGACTAAAGCACCTGCCCTGAAAATACCTGATTACGAAAACATTTTGAATTGTACTGTACTGAAGCTGCTGGTTGTGCTGCAGGAGTCTTGATGCATAAACATGGTGATGCTAGCCTGCCAGTAACATACTACCATGCACAATTGGACTCTGTTGCAAGATCTCTCCCTATGTGTTTAAGAAGTGTAGCAGTTACTGATTTTATGATAAGTAAGAGCGTGGATGTAGTACTGGGACAGATTCAACTGTCTATACACCACATGCAGCATCTGCCCTCCTGAATTCTGCCAAAACTAGGCATGTCTACTCAGAAAGATTCATAAAATGGGAGATAGCACTAATGACACTTGCAAATATTACAATTAAGAGGTCTAACATTTCAAATCCAGCTACATATCTACCATATGTGCCTGGAGGGTGGAAGGAGAGGAGACTCTAGCTGAAGGTGAATTTGGCAGGTATACAGATGCATATGATTGTATGGAATATTCAATCAGAACTTAACAAAAAAGAGATAGATAGATGGAAGTTGTTAGACAGACAGGGCAGAATTATGCACTGGTTATGCTGTTGTAGATGACAAGGTGTTATGGAAGCTAAGCCCCTTGGCCCACCTCACTCAACACAGGTAGCTGAACTCGAAGCAGTGAAAACAGCATATGAGTAGACAGAGTGTAAATCAGTTAATAAACTCACGCTAGGTACATCTTTGGGGTAGTGCACGACTCTGGGGCCCGCTGGAGTCTTAGCAATTTAATGACATCAGCAGATACAGCAGTGGCATACTGAAAACACATAAAAGGATTTCTGACAGCAATAAATTTAACAAAGGAAGTATTCGTCATCAAGTGTAAAACATACACACATGACAGGGACCCCATATCACTTGGAAAATGACAGAGCAAATGAGGCTGCTAAGAAAGCAGCAGGCTCACTCATTAAAAACAAATTAAACTAAAGTAATAATTTTTGAAACTCTCAGTGTGCAGAAACTAATATAAATGCAAGATTTGTGTCCCCTGCAGGAGAAGGCTGTTGAAGTCAAAAAAATGTGGTCAAGAGTCCTCTGGACTCTGAAAAGATGGACAAGGTAGGCCAGTAGCTTCCAAGGCATATCTTCCAAGCTTAGCAGTGGAAGCACATGGTCTGACTCACCTGGGTAAGGAGGGTATCTATAAATTGGTAAGACCATATTGCTGTGCACCAGGCTTCTCTTCACATGCTTGTAAGAAAACAATGTCTGAGAAATAATACAGGAAGAGCAATACCGACAGAGCCATCCACATTCCTCTTACAGGTGGACCTTGCCAGAGCATGCAAATCGACTTCATCCAACTACCACCCTGCAGGAATCTCAAGTATGTATTAGTATGTATCACATAAGATATCAAGGATATCTTGTTTAAGTGTTTCCCTGCTGCTGATATAATGTATGTATTACACACACTACAGGTGATACAATCTCAAATAAGAGTGTACAGGAAACAATTCTTGTGAATTGTATCTGATGAACACTCAATCTATGCACACATTAAAAATGGCAATAAAATTGAAAGGGAAATTCTTATCCTATTCTTTCCCTATATGTCTGTTACACTGAATTCTCCAGATTGCTTCTGGCTGTACGCCCGGAGAAGGAAGTTTCTCTAAGGGATAGATTCATCAGCGTGCACTCGATGTGTCCTCCTCTGCCTGGAGGGTCCTGGGACGCTGGTGGAACGCAAACTAATTCCTGTAAATATGGTAGCCTGAGTGGACTAAAAAGCACCTTAAGTGTAACCTGTATCCGATGCGCTTCATCCTTTGGACTTTGTCAAGGTCTATTAGTATATGTCAATGTTTTTTCTAACTGGGTAGAGACTTAACAAGTTGCTTATAACACTGATGTGTTTACTGCTAAGAAATTCATTCAGCAGTTTGCAGGTTTGGTATCCCCAAAATCATTAAAAGAAATTAGGGTACACATATTACTGGGGATGCCTTTAAGCTTATGTGTAAACTCATGGGTATTGATAGTAAGTTACACACTCCAGGTAGGCCACAAGCCAGTGGGAAAGTAAAGAGGGCAAATGGTACTATCAAGAACAAGTAAGCTGATGGCTGAAACTGGATTTTTGTGGTGAGAAGCTTTGCCACTAGTTCTCTACAACATCAGAATCACTCTTAGATCTTAACCTGTCACCTTAAGAAATATTGTTCAATATCTTATAAAGATGAGCAAACATTAGAGACAGCAACAAAAGAACCTCAAAATACTGTGATAATTTCTTACGCTCAGGTTGTTTACCAGACAGGTGGGAATGCCTGTACCAAGTGTTGATGACCAGCACCACATCTCTGAAAGTAGAAAAGAGACATTTGGATCCATTCCACTCACTGCAGAAAAGTCAATGATCCGGACAAGGTTCAAGAAGGCCAAGGCTGACGCTACAACCTTGTCTCTTGTGAATCTGTTTTGTGAGACTTAAAAATGCAGTCAATAACATCTGAGCCAAGGATTTTGCAGGGTCTACACCCTCATCATGACGCAACAGTTTTTCTGTTTTTTCGTTTTCTAGTGTCTTTCTCATCCTTATTTTATCCAGGACAATCTATTTTTGCAATAGAGATCGGATAATGGAGACTGGTTCAGGTGATATGATGTTGTAGAGTTGAAGGATAATTTGTTAGCATAATCAGCTTAACCTAACACTTTATTTAATTCAGATGTAAAAAAAAGTTCTGCTAACCTTGGAGTTTGAAGACAGTGTGAGGGGCTATTATCTAAAGAATATTGTATTTTTTAGAACTGTGACCCGATAATTGAAGAGAAGTGCATCCAGCGATGCCAGTCTTTGGTGGGTAAGGTCTTAAACTAAACTGAATGCTGGGTGAGTTCTCATGTGCCTCAGGGTGAAAATAATATAGTACTAGTACCCTTTCTAGTAAATATCCTTGAAGTTCTTGAATTACGGGGGTAGGGACCAATAGAGGGGAGATATAATTTTACAAGATCCCTTAGTTTGACACTTCACCAATACTCAGTAGACAAGTCTCTGTTGTTTCTGTGTTTTACGCACACAAATAAATTTCAGCACTGGGAAGCAGAATGAAGCGATCAGACAGAAGTCCTCTACACAAGTGTGGATGAAAGACCCATTGATAAGGTTAAAGTACATTTAAGTACATTTAATCAAAAGGACAGAAGGGTATCATAATGAGGCAATGCTAATAGACATAAAAGTATTTGTTGGAAAAGTTCCTCTGGGTTATTGTTTAAACATTATCCAAGCTAAAACATGTCTTAAACAGGTAGAAATGCTAGGCATGGGTAACTTTACGAAGAGAATATTATAACGGACTATATTGTAGCTTGTATCCTTCCAGATGATGTATATCACATTTGTGGACAAAGGGCTTCCAAATGCTTAGCTCGAAGCTCCAAAGGAATATGTTTTATAAGAAAGATGGTTTCTTAAATAATGACTATATCCCAAATGACTGACATTCACAGAACAATCTCACCTCCATACGTACACACACGGTATGAAGTAAAAAAAAATATGATTTCAGGGGAAATTTAATTACAGAATCCACAGGGTGTCAGATCATAGTTGCACTGGACCACACCAAGATTACTTGGGAAACCCTAAATTATAAATACACACAGGATCTGGCTAAACTAATTGACAATATTACTGAGACATATGATGACACGTTCAAGTATACGGGTAAGAAGCTGCAAGCTTATAAGAACGAATTAGTACAACATAGAATGGTACTAAATTATGTCACTGCAATTACTGATGGATATTTTGGGACATTAGCCACCCAGTTCGGTGTTAAATGTTCGCCTGTATCACTATTAATACAAATGACCCTAAAGAAATATATATATTGCTAAATATATATATTGCCTAAACTCCTTCTGTCAGCTGGACGTATATTAAGAGTATTAGAGCATTTACTGGGAACAGTGTCTGAAGGACACCCATCATACAGGGCCTGATTCAATAGCGATCGTATTTGCCGTTTTTTGCGGATCTTACAAAAATCTTCTCTGTGCATGCCCAGAAAAGGGAGATACGAAGGAAATTCCGGCGCGTATCCCAAAAATTTCTTAAGTTAAGATGACAATCCATCGTAACTGCACTTAAGAAGTTTTCTGACCACTTAAGAAAAAGGGGTTGGGAATGGGAGGGGAATGGGCGGAGATCCGAAAGAAGTTAAAAAGAGTAGGCGTTATTTGTACTGACTTAAGAATAGTAGGCGTTACCTCCGAATCCGTAGGAGAGTTAAGAAAAATACCTGTGAGTTTTATCTTAACTCCTTGCTGAAACTTAGGGTCATGTTTAAATCCAAAGCAGCTACAGCAGCAGTTCGAAAAACATTGTTCGCTTAAAACACGCACAACTAAATATGCACAACATACATCTTAATACACTTCACCAGAACTTTTTTTTTTTTGTAAATTTTTTTTATTTTAGATTTATATCAAATATTAAACATTGTGTTCATTTTTTTAAAAGCAACCTCTTTTTAATTACAACCACCATTGTAATAAATCGCATTGTAAAGTGGCTGATGTGCTAAAAGTTTGTTGCTGATATTTGTATATATAACAGCTTACTTTAAGAAAATTGTATGGTACCACCGCTCTGCCGGCTACCCAGCAACTCTGGTCAGTGTGATAGGCCAACCTTGATCCATAGGAAAAAGTCAGGGCTACACTAGCAGCATCAGTTACCCAGAAGAAACCTGGTACTGGATGGCGGTAAGGATTCCAGTGGTGGTAGCATTTGAAAGCCCCTCCTACTGCGGTTAGAGGGCGCATTTGGGATGAAGAAAGGGAATGGTGGCAAAGTAAGTCCAGCCTGTTCCCAGCAACAACAGACAGGGTGGCATAGGCGGTCCATCCTGTCACAAAGGTGGATTGCTGTATGTAAAAACAGGAAATAATACCCTGGCGCTGATAGCTAAATCCAAGAATTGATTTAAGCCAAATTATGACCTGCCACTGCAAAAAAGAATCTGTGTACTCTTTTGAAAAGACAAAACAAATAAACACCTAAAGCAGTGCTAGAAACAATTTAGCTACAAATTATACATGAGTTCATGAATATAATACCAAATGTTTTATTTTAAACATAAACAATAAAAATAAGCAAATATATAAATAAATAATCTGCAACTAAACCAACAAGATACATAAACACGCATAGAATTCAACAATTCTATAAAAGGTATTGATGAAACCACCTACCCATACAAAAATAAAACAAAGATGTATAAATAGTGGTATATATTAAATGATATATAGAATGGATAGAGCGCTGGGAGACACCCAAACAAATAACACTGTCTACTACACATAGACTAATAAGAGCCAAAAGGAAATCACATAATACCATTTATTGCAGTTAGCTCTACTATCGATGGTTAAATAATCATAATATAATAAACAAATTGATTGCAATCAATAAAATCAATGGCATAAATACAAAGAGGGATATCTATATAAATATATATTGTAAAACATGCCCAGGTATATAGCAAAAAAGCACCTATATAAAGGACTAAAAATAAGTCCAATTAAATCACTCCATAGAGAACAAAAGGCAAAAAATAAAAATATAAGTATATAAATAATAAAAAACTGTTAAAAAAATAGCATGAATCCACGTGTATTTCTCAGTACCAACCAGTCACTCAAATATGTATCATTCCACTACAATTCCTGGAAAAAGAAACAGAAACAGCAGGGGCAGCAGTGTTCTTGTCATTTAACAAAAATTGACTGGAAATTAATATTATTGAGGTTAATAATAATGTAGCAACAATGTAGGAATGTAGGAACAAAAAAAGAGCCAAATAATGTGATTTTAGCAAAAAAAATAGGTATTTTAGAAAAAAAAAAAAGGGGATCCAAAACCAAAACACGCGAGGGCGGTTTTGCCAAAACCAAAACATGAAGTTAATCCAGATCCAAAACCAAAACCACAAGTCAGTGAACATCTCTACTTTGATGGAATGGGGGAAGAAGAAAACATTTACTTTGATGTAATGAGATGGGGAGGAGGGGAATATTTACTGTGATGGGATGGGGGTGGGGGGAACATTTACTGTGCGGAGATTGGGGTGGGGGGAACATTTACTGGGTTGTGATGGTGAGAGGGAGCAGAGCATTTACTGTGATGAGGGGGAACGGAGCCTTTATTGTGATGAGGGAGGGATGAATTGTGATGAGGATAGGTAAATGTACTGTGATGGGGAGAGGGGAAATGTACTGTGAAGAGGGAGAGGTTGAATGTACTGTGAAGAGGGAGCGGGTGCACGTACGGCGAAGAAGAGGGGAGCGCATGTATGGGCAAAGTGGGAGGGGGCACATGTACAGCAAAGAGGGAAGGGGCATGTATCGGGAGATTGGAGGGGCCCTGCCAGATTAATTAGTATTGAGTTCCACAGTTTCTTATGTCAGCCCTGACTGCATATGTACTATAATATACTATTACAACAACCAGTAGACACTGCTTTTCTACTTTTCACTCTCTGACACCGAATTGATCAGCACACAATTCTAACAGACTGATCTGTAAATAAACTGCAGGAAAATCACAGCTATTGCTATATAAATTTCCGCTTTCACCCTGTAAAACCTGTTACAAGCGAATTTCTTAGCATAGAATTGTAGCCAACCTCCTACCCACATACTATCACTTCTAAAATGGGTGATGAGAGCAGGGAGGTGAGCTATATATATAAATTATCGATTCAAAACTTGCGAGATCCAACATTTTTACGGAAATTACATTTCTCAGAATCCAAACCACTCATCTCTAGTTTTCACTCAAGTGCAATTGCTCTTGATTAGTTATAATTAGCATAATTTAAAAAAAAAAGAAAAGAAAAAGAAGATATTTGCAGTTTAGAATTGTTATGTGTGCAATTTATAACAAAAAAAATATTAAAAACAGGAAAAACATATTTTGGAGTGACAATTATGTATCACTAAAACTCATGCAGTTTTCCACTAAGTAATCTATTTTTTAATATTAGGTGATATGAAAGATTTTTGATCACTCTTTATCACAGCAATATAAAATCATCTACCTCCAAATATAAGTAAATGTCACCAGGCAGCTGAGTAATGGTCAACCTCTTGCAGATACTGTCTGGCAGTAGTAATAGGAGTCTTACCACTGAGATTAATCTGCGCATGTGTGAGCCGGCTTGTCAAGACTTGGGCTTCTAGTTTTAAATTCAATAGAGAAAAAAATATTAATTAGTAAAAAAAAGGTAAAAGAATAGCTTTATTTAAAAATAGACAGGAAAAAAATGCTTTATTAAATAATAAAGCATATATTCCTTTGGGGTTCACCATATCAGCACTTGTACCACCTCTGTACAGGGTAAATAGCTTTGCAGGAGGAAGCTTTGTGGCAGTCCCCTGGTGATGAACATCAACAGCAATAGTCTTTACTGGACCAGGGACTTTGTTAAATAGGGAGAATGTTTTTCACCTATTAATAAATATACTCCCTATGTGTAATGTTATTGCGGAGAAAAGAATTCAGTGAAAAAAAGGCTGGTAGAAGATGTGCCAAACAACTAGGACCAGACCATCAGTAAATAATTACTACTAGGAGCTGAAATGATTGGGGATAGAATAAATACAGCTTCGAGAAAGGTCTTGGTTTATGATTATAAGGAAATGAAACTATATTTAACTGTAAATACGGCAGTCAGCAGTTATCTGGACCCTAGAATAACTGTTTTGCTTGCTTTATGGTATACTAGTCAGCAAACTGGCCTATGCTTTAAATACTGGTAAGCATAATGGCCTCTGGTTTATGTTCTTTCCTGCAGAATGGCCCATGCTTTTTGTACTAATCAACAGAATGTTCCATGCTTTGTGTACTAGTCAGCAGAATGACATTTTCTTGACATATTTGCCATTAGAATCAGTTCTGCTCGTATACTTTCAATTGCTCTACTAAACAAAGTATATTTTTCAGAAAGTTTTCTCAAGTATCTAGAGGCTCCCTTTATTGTGTTTTGAGCCAATATCAAAAAGTGTCACAAGATTGCATTTGAAAAATGTTGACACGTTTGAGAAAAGGGACATAGAGTGGTGTATATTATTGAGTGCAAGATACCATGGAAGAAGTTAGTTAAAAAATTAATGCTGTTTTCTGGTTTTTATATGAAAGTGGAATTTCTGTGGGATAATGTTTAAAAATAACTGCTATAACATTGTTCAGACCGTGCTTTGTTACCCAGAGATATCTTGTGTGGGTAAGAGAGAAAGATTTTCCATTGTCATTGGAGACATTGCCTGTAAAAATAGATTGAAAGCTGTTTTTGCAACCGAATAACACGTTTTAAAAATTAGTTCCTTGAAAGTTCATCCTTTAAAATTCCCCTCAGTACATTTTCTCTTGTTATGTTTTCTGGGTTTAATTTTAAGCACTTGTTTTTATTTTGTACATGTTAAATCTGAAAAGTCTAAGACAGACTCTAATTTAAAACTATTGTCTTTTTTTAATCTGATATAGGGGTAGATTTACTTAAAATCGCATTTGGTGACAGTTTTTAACCGTCGCTCATCACCACATTTTTCCGGTGGTTTAGTGCTCCACTCCAGGACTTTTACTATTGGGTGGTTTGAGGCTTCAATGTAAAACCACTGTCGATGTGAGGTGGTTTGCAAAACTAAAAACCGGCGGCGGCTCTGATTAAAATGATTGTGGTTTGTATCAAAAGCGCAAATATTTTTGACTGTTCCGGTTTCCAATTGGATAGCCTAATTATCAGGAGATTTTGATCTCACTAGCACTGGGCACTTTCTGTTTAACTTTGATAGGGTTGGTAAGTGAGAGGAGCTAAGAGATTTTGTTATCAGCTTGGTGTGTGAGTAGTGTATAATAGGACAGATCAGTGTTTCATTCATAGTCAATAGGCACACACTGGGAAGTTCTTTGTGGTATAACTATTTATAATAAACTGTATAGTTATCAACATACAGTCATGACAGGATCTTACTCGAACAACAATATTAGTAGAACATTCCTGTACAATTTATCAATTACAGAGTATTAACACATTTAGTAACAGAGCCACCTGCTGTCCCTCCAGTGTACAGTAATCACTCAGACAACATTAATTCTCAGTCTGTTGTAATATCTCAACAGTTTTGTGCTTTTTTCTGTCCGTTTGTTTGTTAATTGTCTGTTTGCATTTTGGTCTATTTTTGTTGATTATTTAGTCCTTTGTGTGTATTTACAGTGTGTGTCTTGTTGTATTTCTTGTTGTTTAGTGTTTGGGGCTATGGAGAGTGATAGAAGGGGGCAAAGGCTGTGAAAAGGAGAGGGAGACTGAGCAGGTTGGGACAGAGAAAGCAGATGAGGGGAGTCGGCTTAGGAAGACCAAGGGGAGAAATATTTGTTTCACCCATAATGAAAATTGTTTGTTAGTACATGATATTGTTCCCTGATGTGAGCTTAATTTAGAGAATCAGGTAGCTGACTGACTCTCAGCTAGAGCAGCTAGCTGACATGCTATGGCCCAATCAGTCCTATTTTACAGGGAAACCTGGAAAAACACACTTGGTCACACATCATGTGACCACAGGCAACCAGACCCCCTTCAGACAGCCAGCATATCGTACTTCCCAAGAAGTGATAGAAGCAATTAAAATGGAAATAGATGACATGTTGCAGCTTGCCTAGCGACGCTACATCACTATCATGGATCTCAGTAGAGGGTACTGGCAGATCCCACTGTCACCCCAGGCACGTGAGTGCTCCGCATTTATCACCCAATTTGGGCTGTTTGAGTGTTTGGTCATGCCCTACAGAATGAAAAATGCCACTGCGTTCTTCCAGCGCCTGGTCAATGACCTGCTAGAGGGCCAGAAAGGACATGCAGTTGCCTACCTGGATGACATTGCGGTGTTCAGCCAGACCTGGGAGGAGCACCTGATCCATCTGAATAGTGTGTTAGGTCGATTTACTGAGGCAGGTCTGACTATCAAGCCAGAGAAGTGCTAGCTTTACATGCGTGAAGTGCAGTACTTGGGGCGCTGTGAAGGGGGAGGTACATTCCGCCCAGAACAAGGCAAGATAGAGGCTATCAAAGTGTGACCGACCCCTACTATGAAAAAACAGGTCATGTCTTTCTTAGGTACAGCTGGGCATTATCAAAAGTTTGTGCCCCATTAGAGAACCCTAGCCAAACCTCTGACTTCCCTAACAAAAAAGAAAGTACCACAGGTGGTTAATTGGACAGAGGATTGTGAGAATGCATTTACAGCTCTGAAATCTGTTCTGGCTCAGTCCCCTGTGCTACAGGCCCCAAATTATAAACGGAAGTTTATAGTATAGACCGTCGCGTCTAACTATGGACTAGGAGCTGTCCTCAGTTAGGTGAAAGTACAGGGGGAGGAGCACCCTATCATTTTCCTAAGTAGAAAACTACTCCCCCGAGAGGTGGCTTATGCTACCATTGAACAAGGGTGCCTAGCCATCATATGGGCACTGCAAAAGCTACAGCCCTACCGGTATTGACGGGATTTCACCATTATTACAAACCATAATCCCCTCAGCTGGCTGAATAGATTTTCTGGGGATAATGGAAAGCTTTTAAGATGGAGTTTAATTTTGCAGCAATATAACTTCACCATTCAGCACCAGAAGGGCGCAGACCATGGAAACGCAGATGGCCTCTCGCGCCAAAGGGCAGAAGTGGTTAATGGGCAGGAGAGACAGTAACAGGTCACAGTTCTCCATGTTCTAGGTTTAGGGGGTGATGTGACGACTATGTAGTATATCTAATAACTGATTGTTATTTTCTGTTGAATTCATGTATGACAATGTATATTGTATGTAACCTTCTAATGTAATCTCAGTGTGTGCTTTGCTAGATGACATGTGTTTGAATTTATGCAAGTGCCATTAATCTGTTGAAAATAGCCAGACCAAGGAGAGATAGGATCTTAGAGAAGTTTGTAGCCCCAAAGTTGTAAACCATCTAGCCACTCAAGCAGAGTAAGCAGAGGTGAGAATTCAAGGTCCTGTGAACATTCACGATCTCAGGACATCCCTAGCTCACTTCGATAGCCCTGTGACATTTGGGAGATCAATCTGTCCTTATTGACAGCTAAACTCCAAAGGTGGTGGAGGGGGGGGGGGGGGTGAAAGCTATGTGGAAAAAGTTTTAAAATCTTCTGACTTAAACAATAATGTGTGCATTTTCATGAGGGGGTCTATCAAGATTGAAATGTCTCATTTTTCATGTTCCCTCACACACCAGTTCTTAAATAGTAAGTAGTAATTTTGATTTTATTTTGCTATTTTCTTTTCTGAAACATATTTGTGCAAACATATTGTATGTCTACTTATTATTTTTTGTAACTAAGCCTTGGAACCATTTTTCAGATTAAAAAAAATATAATCTAGTGTGTTCTCTGTGAATCTTTGTGAACTTACGAAGCCCAGGGAGGCTCATGCTACATGTCTATATGGTTTAAGTGTGAAACATTAATAAGTGGCTCTGGTGAATGTAAGGACACCATAATAAATCATTCATGGTGGTAGAAAAGGTGTATTCATTGCTAAGTGACTAAGGTGATGCCAGTCACGGCCAGCTGTTCAGATTGATGTATCTGGGACATGCTGGGCGTTCGTAACACATCCATTCTCCCCTTTATGTAGCATCCATTCCCCCTTTCTGTAGCATCCATTTCCCCCATTTCTGTAACATCCACCCTCCCCCTTTCTGTAGCATCCATTCCCCTCCCTTTTCTGTAGCATACCTTCTTCCCCCTTTCTGTAGCATCCATTAACCCCCCTGTTTTCTGTAGTCCCCCCCTTTCTATAGCATCCATTCTGCCCTCCCCTTTCTATAGCTTCCTGTGAGGACACTGGGATTGGAACCAAAGCTCACTAGATACCCGGTCCGCTAGGTTCACAGGCCACACAGGTAAGGAAATAGGAAAGAGATAATAATCCCTTTTATAAAACAAAGTGCACACACAAAATACAGTAGTGTTTCCTAAGGAGAAACTTTTTCCACCACCAAATACAACAAGTGTCAGAAAATCACCAGTGCAAGTAAAAATTCCCCAACAAAGACCCAAGCAGGTTACCTCCCAGCACAAGCCCAAACTCCTAATAATAAAGTCCACAGCTGACTATCCAAGTGGGCCAGGGGTTCTTATCCATAAGGTGGGTCTGTGTATCTTACTGAACCCAGACACTCAGCCAACTCTCCAACAATTTGGTGGGACCTTGGTTATTAGTCTCCCTAACGATGTCGGCTCACCAATTCCCCAGAAGCTGCGAGTGTTTCCTGATGGAGTGGTGACAGAATCAGTCCTAGAGGTCCGCTGTCCAATCTGTCTCTATAAGCTGCTGCTTCAAGCATTCCTTTCTGGCCCTGAGAGAATATGGTTACTCTCAATCAGTCCAAGTCCTTGCTCTCTCAAGATTCTCCAACAACCCCCTCCCCTCCATAGACATCTCCTTTTTGTCCCTTTTCACAAGACACCTGATCCTGGCCATCTCCCTAGGTCAACCCTCAGCTCATTGTCCTCTTGTAATTGGTGGTGTGAATAGTTTGGGTGGTAACAGGGGTGGAAGTGAAGCATGGCATCAGTGGTCTCCCACCTGTGGTGATTAAAACACTTAGCCTGGGGGTCCAGACATTGCCGCTTTAAATGAACATTCATCTAAGTTGTGCACACGTCACACTCAAGTGCCGGAGAGCTGTCCATTCGGAAGAACTGCCCTTCAGCCTGTGGTGCTATTGGTCATCTTCGGCCTTCAGGCAAGTCTGCTAGTATTTACTTCATTTTTTTTGTGCAATCGATTTTTTTTTATAGGGATGAAGAATTGTGGTCATCGGTAATGCGATCACCACTGGCTGAGTTTGCATGTAGGAAAAACTATTTTTTTCCAAACATTTGCCATGTAACACAGTCACCACAAGGGACAAGTCCTCCTCCTTCAATCAGTCATGCTGCCCAGGAGGAGCAAGCTGATGAGTGTAACCTGGTGGTACAAATTAAAATGCTTAGGATGTATTCAAGAAGCCCATTATTTTCGTCATCTGCACTTGCACATAGAAAATAAATGGAAAGTTTTTAAATTGTGTTGTACTGAATATGGCTGGCCTCCAGAGAAACTAACATAATGTTCACATTTCACACCACACCACCTTTTTCCCAATATGTTTTTGTCACACTAAAAGCTAACTTCTGGAACTTTAAAATTTAGATTTCTCTTATAAGAAGCAAATTTTGATCTATTGTACTAAACCATCAATATGATTTATATTACTGCACTATATTTTGTTAGTAAAAATTTCAGACATTTGTAAATCTCTATAACCTTAGAAAAAAAACTAGTTACATATTTGGAGAGACACTTATTAATTTCAAAATACTTACAGTTTTTATTTCTCTACAGAAATTTCATAACACCAACATAATGTTCAGCATGAACCAGCACAGAGGGCATGTTCTGGAGAGCAAGACAACAACATGTTAGTGACTCTAAACTTATTTGAGATACAATCTTCAAGCCTCCAGGTATACAGCACTGACCCAGCTGTAGAGTCACAGCAGCAGCAACCACAACCTTCTCCATGGATACAGGAAGAGAAATGGCACAATCAGTTTGCAATTTTCAATAATAACAGTTCAAGTTTATGGAGTCACAAACTAGGCACATGTTACAAAATGTGACACATTTGAAGTGTGGCTACAGCACGCACACTGAAATCAGTATTGCCTTAAACCTTAAAAAGTTGCTTCAGCTATAGAACAAACAAATTTAAGCCATATACAGTACAGTACAAGCATTACAGACCTCGGTGAGGGAGGTCAATGCAAACGTACTAAGGATGAGTGCACAAATTCACGTGGACATAATTACCCGGTTATCCGCTCCATGTTCCTCTGGAGACACAAGTATGGCAAATATGCCTGTCAGTTCCGCACCAACTACTCCGCCAAGTCGAGGTCCTCGCACCAGGGTTGTCAGAGGAACAGGGCAGAGTTCACGAAAGAAGCCAGCATCTAGCTGCGAAAAGAAAGATATAAACACATATATTATTAAAACATTTATTATCTTGTCAAATATTTAGATGCCAAACAGCACAGTTATAATGGTATTGGGTCATTATTATGTTAATGCTATGTGTTGACCTATTTATTTAGTAATACACATAAAGAAAATAAAAGAACACACATCATTGTGATTTTCTGACTCTTACCTCCTGGCCCAAAATTGGATGTGTTGGAGCGCAACTGTCTCCGAGTTGTGCTAGTTGTAAGTATTGTACAATTTCAAAGAGCACTGAAAATTCATCACTGCATTAATTTACACTTTTTTACCCCATCTTTCTCACATATAGTCACATGCTTCACAGCAGCTGATTTTGGAGGTCATCCCCTCCAAAACCAGCAACTGGCACACTGTCACCAGCCCAGTGAGCATGTCTTCAAGCCAAGTGTCTGCCTCTTTGGGATGTCAGATGCTGAGGTGATCCATCACTATCAGCTTTCAAATCATGTCATTATGGACACTCTGCGCATTGTGCAGGGTGACCTAGAGCCTTTGCACAGCATCCCAACAGCAATACCACTACTGCCTGCCATTAGTCATGTGTTGAAGGTAATGCTGTGGGCTCTCCTGTTGTGCGTCTGTCAATTTATTCATCTGCCACTCGATTAGGATTCCTAAAGCAGTAATTTTGCATCATAGATGGCTTTCTGTATGCTATATAGGTACATATAGCCCTGATCCTATCAGCTGGAATGGTTATGCTATTTTAAGAATGAATTTTAAGCTATTTTTAGGATTAGAAAGCATGGAGGAGTCAAGCAATCACCATCCCCAATGGCTGGACAATTTAAGAGAATTTGGAGACATTGCTCAGATTTAGAAAATTTCATAAACAATTTTTAGAGAAAAAAATACTGAGATAGTTGATAAGGCATTTACACAAGCAGTGGAATTAAACAGAGCTGATCTTCTCACATATATGGGACCTACTAAGCTGTTATCCAGAACTGATTCTGACAAAGTATATTTCATTACTGACTATCATGACTCTGCATTTAGAGTGAAGAACATCATCAAAAAACATTGGGAAATCTTATTACAGTACCAAGACTTAAACACAATACTAGCTGATAGATCCAATGTTATTTTTAGAAAAGCGCCAGATCTAAAAATTAAATTAGTGAGCAACCATATAGCCCCAAAACAACAGATACAATCCACATTGACACCCACCGGCTTCTATCACTGTGGTAGATGCATCACCTGCAGGAATCATAAACAGTAGTACTAGAGTAGAGTAGCACTAAACCTATTAAGAAGTTTAAATCAAACAAAACAGAAGTTCACTACACCATTAGAGACTTCCTAACATGTAACTCAAGAAACATAATTTATCTCTTAGAACCTAGGTTCCCAAACTGTGCACAGCGGCTCCCAGGGGTGCTGCGGTGCTGTCACAGGGGTGCCGTGGACAGGAAGGAAAAAGAAAAACAACTACTTACCAATCCGGCGGCGCCCGGGACCCAGCATCCTCCTCGTTCCTCGTTTCTCACTGAATGCCGGGCGTGATGTCACGCCCGGCATTCAGTGAGAAATGAGGAAGGAGGAGGATGCTGGGTCCCGGGCGCTGCCAGATTGGTAAGTAGTTGTTTTTTTCTTCCTGTCCATGGCGGGGGCACAGCGAGGGGCAGAGGCTGAGGACACAGCGAGGGGCAGAGGCTGAGGGGACAGAGCGGGCAGAGGCAGAGAGAACAGAGCGGGCAGAAGGGACAGAGCGGGCAGAGGCTGAGGGGACAGAGCGGGCAGAGGGCACAGCGAGGGGCAGAGGCTGAGGGGACAGAGCGGGCAGAGGCTGAGGGCACAGCGAGGAGCAGAGGCTGAGAGGACAGAGCGGGCAGAGGCTGAGGACACAGTGAGGGGCAGAGGCTGAGGGGACAGAGCGGGCAGAGGCAGAGAGAACAGAGCGGGCAGAGGGGACAGAGCAGGCAGAGGCAGAGAGAACAGAGAGCGGGCAGAGGGGACAGAGCGGGCAGAAGCTGAGGACACAGCAAGGGGCAGAGGCTGAGGGGACAGAGCGGGTAGAGGCAGTGAGAACAGAGCGGGCAGAAGGGACAGAGCGGGCAGAGGCTGAGGGGACAGAGCGGGCAGAGGGCACAGCGAGGGGCAGAGGCTGAGGGGACAGAGCGGGCAGAGGCTGAGGGCACAGCGAGGAGCAGAGGCTGAGAGAACAGAGCGGGCAGAGGCTGAGGACACAGCGAGGGGCAGAGGCTGAGGGGACAGAGCGGGCAGAGGCAGAGGGCACAGCGAGGGGCAGAGGCTGAGGGGGCAGAGCGGGCAGAGGCAGAGGGCACAGCGAGGGGCAGAGGCTGAGGGGACAGAGCGGGCAGAGGCTGAGGGGGCACAGTGTGTGTGTGGATGTAGGGGGCACTGAGTGTGTGGATGCAGGGGACACTGAGTGTGTGGATGCAGGGGGCACGGTGTGTGTGGATGCAGGGGACACTGAGTGTGTGGATGCAGGGGGCATGGTGTGTGTGGATGCAGGGGGCACGGTGTGTGTGGATGCAGGGAGCACAGTGTGTGGATGCAGAGGGCACGGTGTGTGTGGATGCAGAGGGCACAGAGTGTGTGGATGCAGGGGGCACAGGCTGAGGGGACAGAGCCGGCAGAGGCAGAGGGCACAGCGAGGGGCAGAGGCTGAGGGGGCAGAGCGGGCAGAGGCAGAGGCTGAGGGGGCAGAGGCTGAGGGGACAGAGGCTAAGGGGGCAGAGGCTGAGGGGACAGAGCGGGCAGAGGCTGAGGGGGCACAGTGTGTGTGTGGATGTAGGGGGCACTGAGTGTGTGGATGCAGGGGACACTGATTGTGTGGATGCAGGGGGCACGGTGTGTGTGGATGCAGAGGGCACGGTGTGTGTGGATGCAGAGGGGCACAGAGTGTGTGGATGCAGGGGGCACAGAGTGTGTTAGCTGTAAATTATTCTTTGACAGAAATATAATTGAAAAAAATATACATAAATAAATTATTTTCCCTTAATAAATAATGTGTATTATTTTTTTATACAACTAAATAAGTATTTCTGTTCTGACCTAAATATTTATTACGTCTTTTTGACTACTTATAAAACGGGACTGCTCGGTAATTATTTTGGAGGGGTGCCTTGAAATTTTTTTGGAGACTCTAAGGGTGCCGCGAAGTGCAAAAGTTTGGGAACCACTGTCTTAGAATATACCTGTCATCTACAATATATAGGATGAACAACAAGTCCCCTGTGTGCATGCTTAAGCAAAAACACACGCAATATAAAGAAAGGATTAGAGACCCATAACGTGTTGCAGCATTTCAAACTAAAACACAATCAGGATCCAACTTTTTTATCATTTCTGGCCATAAAGTCAGTACAAAAAGATTGGAGAGGGCATGAATTCGCTATAAAGATAAACAAGGAAGAAATGAGGTGGATCTATGAATTACAAACATTAACACCTAACTGACTGAAAGTAGATTTTGGGGTCCTTAGCTATGTTTAGAATCAAATGAAGAATTTGTGGTGCATCTCTGTCATACCATCTTGTCATCAGCCCAATCCCTTCCGAATTTGGAAGCAAAATGGGGTGGGTCAGGCCAGTATCCTTCCCGAAAAAGGGGAATACCTGGTATATAGGTGATCCTAGACCCCTAGCCTCCAGTGTCTCAAAGCTAGCCGGTACCTCTACAAACCATTAGAGAACCACCAGCAGAAATAAGATGAGTTGAAGAACACCAATCCTCGTGGTACATATAACCCAAATAGAGCATATAGAGTCAATATATGTGTGTGTGGATGTATACACATATATGGTCACATGCATGTGGATAAATCTATACACATGTGTGATACAGAGCCATAACGAGGCATGTGCGGGCGGCGCCGTCGCCCAGGGCGCAAGGCCAAGGGGGCGCAGCAGCCGCCCGCTACATGCCTCTTCCTTCATCCCCTAAGTTCCGCAGTGGAATGCACGTGCGTTCAACTGACAGGAATGCTGAACTTCCTGTCAGTAGAACACATGTGCGTTCTACTAACAAGACTGTTTGGTGGAAGCGGCCAAACCTTTGACAGAGAGGAGCTATTCGGTAAGCCTCCCGCGGCCTGGCACACCATATCCCAGGACAAGGCGGTATAGAGGGGGTAAAAGGAGCAGCAACCGAGTGGCCAGAGATTTGTATCGAGCTCGTATAGCTATGGATGAGAGAGGACAACGGTTGGGTGAACTGGAGAATAAGACGGAACTCATGCTCTCAAGTGCCGAAGCCTTCTCTAAACATGCACATGAGCTGATGCTGAAATACAATGACAAGAAGTGGTACCAGTTTTAAGTAACAGTGCCATAGGAGGAATGAAGTTTTCGGCCTATCAGGGACTGCACATTGACTCCAGCAACACTGTGTGCAGCACTTCATGGTGTGGGGTCCACACAGGAGACAGCGCTTACACCGGAGGGACAAACTGCCCCACCACCTTAGTGACACTCTTCTCAGAGACGAGCAGCTATGGAGATTACATCACTATTAGGACTTTCTCACAAGGGCATGTCAACTTTTCTAAAGTATTTTCCGAAAACAAAAATATAAGTGTCCTGTAAAAATTAGGCTTATCTGCACTCCTGGTGACAAACTACGCAGACAATGTATAATTCTAATTGCATGACAAGAAGAGACGCATGCTGGGGAGAAAGGGTTTATATCTTAGAGATGCAGGAAAAGGAGCATTTCTTACAGAGGTCAGAACAGTACGACAGTATTTTCATTTGTGCGCCTAGTTCTTGCTGTTTAACTTAGAGCTTTGCTGCACTTAGAGCCTCACCGCGTTGTTTCCTGCAGGAGAGGGAAGCACAGAGCTGTACAGATGTATAAAGAGAGGAATTATCTTATGTCCCAGACACTGGGCAGCACTGTTCTGTACCATGTAAATGGCACACAGCCAGCAAGTTACATGAGGTAGGTACCAGTCGCCCAATTCTTTCAATAGAACAGCGCTTAAAAATAAAGCAAAATGTATGTGTTTGAAATTAAAGAGTAATTTGACATCCCTTTAAAAAAAATAAAAAATTAGCTGAGCAAGTGTGCTGCATATTGAAATGCTTCTTGCCCTCACTGAATAGAAGCCATTTTTCTAGCACTCAATGTTAGGTTTAATAGAGACAACAGTTAATTTATTTGAATCCCACCACTGTATATATATATATATATATATATATATATATATATATATATTCATGCATTTGCAAATATGTGTAACAGATTTTTTTTTTTAGTAAAGTGCTAGCCACACCCCCACATTAGGTTGGCCACACGCACTTGTCAAATGCCACTCCCACTTAGATGGGGGCGCCGGTGCCCTGTCTCGCCCAGGGCATTAAAATGTCTAGTTACGGCACTGGTGCGATATCTTATATCACACTCTCTTAACATAGGGCTTAAGGATAAGTTGTACCCCTGATACACTACCTTAGGATATAGTAACCATCCACTGTCTCAACATTGGACAATGGCATTATAACTATAAATCTGAATATCAAGGTGCACTATCATTTATGCATTCATAGAATATTTGTGTAACGATTGTTTGAACACAGAGATCCCTGAGGAGATGGATACACGTGTTAGCCTGGTTTAGCACTTGCCGAACAGAGGCGCGGAGTCTAACAGGTTCCCCGGTCTTCACCAAGAACCGCCGCAGGGCAGGATGGACTTTAGCGGCCGGGAACATGCAGGCCGCGGCCTTCTGAACAGTCACTAAGCTTAACACAGCGGAGAGAAATGAAAATCCGAAAGCAGGTCAGCTAGTCGAGGACTGGTACACTGGTGATACCGGGGTACAAAATCAGTATGCAGAAGGAAAGTCTAACAACAGGCTGGAATCTGGTATACAGGCAGTAGCGCAGTACATAATTAGGAGAGAGGTAAAAACAAGCAAGGACTGGTACACGAGGGGTTAACAGGCAGATACACTTTCCAAGAAGGATTTACAAAGAAAACCAAGGACTGCAGCAATACAGCATAACAGGGAGTCAGTCTGGGTATGGAAACCTATTGTTCTGACACTGTTAGAGTGTGAGAGTGAGCTTTATATACACTGCAGAATATGCTGCCTCTCAGCCACAATCATGTGACTGCCCAAACCAACAAGTGCTTATCTAACGCAGAGACAGAGGGAATCAGAAGCACAGGTGTGTGAGCAGGGAGATTTGTGAAAATTTCACATCTAGAATATACTTTATTCTATATAATGAACAATAGGATAAAATGGTTAATTCTACATCTGAGAGACATAACGATAAATCAAGCTTTGATCAAGAGTGCTTAATTCATATGTATAGTATAGAAAAAAATGAAAAAAGTACCTGATATCAGAGCCCTATAGAAAATGACTAGGCAATTATCCTTAGAGGCTAATTCTGTTGCAATTTTTGTACACTAATTACAGAGCATGTATATAATGTTGCTATTTTTATACATTTTAAGGTGAGTCGTTTTGACTTTAGTGTTATTATTTTATTTTTAAATGATTATGACATTATTATTTTCATGGGAATAGTATTATTAAACACATAGGAATGTAATCAGATAACGGACATTTCTCATTTCAAGCAAATGGATCAGAATTAGGGGATCGCACACAATGACATCATCAGGAGGTTCATTGCAATTATCACCACCAATCAGAATTATCCGATTTACATAAAGACGATATACTGTATATAGCAGGAACCTACGGACATCACTCTACATCCCTTGAGAAAGTCATTTGATGACAAAACCGGTTGGGCATGCCCACAGTTCTCCATTATAACAGCCAATACAGGAAACAGTATAGTGCATTCCACAGTGGAGTGCACGCTGAGGATCTCATTACCAGCAGCCGGCATTGCATCTTACACAAACCGGTCAGTTGTTTCTTTATCCACTTGGAACGTTTACAATTAGGATTATATTCTCATTCCCATCGAAACTGCAAGAACACAGCCCTTTTTATCCGATTTGGAACATTTATGGCAATTGCTTTTGTCCAACATAGGGACTCTGGACTACTAAACACCTACCCTATGTATTCGGATTTTTGAACCTTATTAGTTTTAACCATATATGTTGTATTAGTTAATTGTTACAATTGGTATAATCACTATTGTTTGTTATTATATCAATGTATTTTTCCTGACCAATAATCAGATAAATCTAATTTGAATAATATAGACTTCTTGGTATCATTTACCCATTCCTTTTATTATATGTAACATTGTTTACAGACAGTCTTTACAAGACGTTTTCTCAAATACAGGGAATGCGTACACAATATTGCTCTTTAGAGCTTGATCACCATTTTATTACACTGTTGAGCTAGGAGCTCGTCTTGAGGTGACCTCATCACCACGCAGCATACTCCCAGTCTATCAGTGTCTTAGAGCTGCTACATGCCATAACATCTAGGTAAGTAAATTGGGAAGCAGGGTTTGTAAAGACCGGAGCGGGTAGGGAGGTTTGTACATTTTAAAATTATTAATAATAGATAATGGAAGGGCGCAATGGTGATATACAAACTGACAGACACCGGGAAATGTTTACAGCTCTTTTGGAGACAAAGTAAAAATATTAAGATCGGAACTTCATGAGGACAGTGTAGCCGCGTCTGACACCGTACCTGTGCGGCCAGTCCATCACTTCCGCATGTCAGACGCGGCTACACGAGTTACCCAGTCAGCCCGGAGATTCTCTCCATAACGGACTTATCTTTCATCTATACACTTGGACGGCATGTATCGCTACATCCTAAGGAATGCTACTATGAATAGGGATTACTAGGGTAAGAATCAGTTTTTTTCTCTATATCCTGTCCTCATGAAGTTCCGATATTACTATTTTTACTTTATATCCAAAAGAGCTGTGAACATTTCCCGGTGTCTGTCAGTTTGTATATCACCATTGCGCCCTTCCATTATCTATTGTTAATTTTACTATAGGAGCTGCATTTTTGATGAGCGCTTACGTTCGCTTTTGCTAAAAAAAAAAAAAAATTATTACTTTAAATATTTCTCTTGTGATGTGGCAGCTACCAGTTACAGATAGACCGGGAGCGCGCAGCATGGTGACCTCATCACTGCGCAACGCATTCCCAAGGAACTGCCATCACTCCCATAAAAATCATCTAGGTAAAGCAATTGGGTAGGGAGAGTTGTGGTGGAGAGGGACAGGGAGGGGGATTTGTGATGAAGAGGGACAGGAAGAGGAGTTTGTGATAAAGAGAGACAAGGAGAGGAATATGTGATAAAGGTGGACAAGGAGGGGGATATGCGACAAAGATGGAAAATAAGGGGTGTGATTGGATGGACCTCTTATGCTACGCTGTTTTTGTGCGGGGCACCATCTGGGCTTGCCTGGCTGCTGTCGTCTTTCTTTATCCCACATGTGCCCCACTAATAGGAGGGGCTCTGCTGCCACCGCTAGTCTCTTCATTGGCACCTAGAACTACTTTGATTTGGGTAACTCTCACTGCTATTGTACCCCCTTGATGGGCACCTGGGCTGGTACAACTGACCTCTTCCAGATCAGGGTTGTTGTGAATGGTTTCCCTTGGCCTCTCACAATGACCAGAGCTGCAGGGTAGTGGGCAGAGCATTGGTCATAGATGCTGGGTCCCAACTTTAGAAAAGCCGGGTAATAGATTAGAGTGGTCTGATCTGTAGATCAGAGGAATCACAGCAGGTAAGTAGGGAAGAAAGGAGGATCTTGAAGCAGTGATGTTTTATTAGCTCAAGTAGTCCTTACAAGAACAGTTACATACTAGTTTGAGGTACTATTGATCTCCTGAATCTACAGATGGAATAATAGAAAACATGGGCAAACAGGGCTCTTTTTATACAGTTTTGGATACATAACCTGGCAGGAGGTATTCTAGCCCCTTTTCCCTTTATCCAATCCAGGCTGATTCATGCAACCTGCACATGAATCAGCCTGTAGGGGTTAAAACCTTTTTACATTACTCCTAGTGGCAGGGGTAGTTTACATTCTCCCTGTCCACGAGCTGCCCGGAAGAAGTGGGCTCAGCCTCCTCCCCTCCCTGGTGCCAGAAAGTCTACAGCAGAAGATTTATCTCTTATATCTCGCACCTAATATACTTCAAGGCACCCTAGATCAGGTTCTGGCTCTCCCCCCGGCCCAAAAATAGTATGAGGTCCAGCCTGCTGGTACCCCCAGGCTGCTGCGTAACCCCTCCGGCAGCTAATAAAGCCGACTGCTGGGGGATGCAGCCCCTACTGGACCACCTTAGAATGTAAGTGCATTTTTATTATACTTACACATACATTTTTACTTTATACATATTTTTACACTCCTGGCGCCTAATGCCAGGAGATAACCTTTTCAAGACAGCACACAGGTTATCTACCAGCGCTGCAGCATCTATACAATACATATTTTTATTCATTCACACTATTGCCGGGCTTTAACCCATTCAATGCCGCGGTGCTGGGTATTAACCCTCCCGGCCCCGCAGCGCACACTTAAACATATTTTTAATTTATTAAATATACTTTACATGATCACTTTATACACGCAGAGCATAGAGTCGGTGATTTAACTCCTCTGGCACCAGGTATTAACCCGCCTGACGCCGAAGACCAAATAAACATGGCCGCCACATATGTATGGCGGTTGGACACTCAAGGACCCGACCACAAGGGGGATGTGTTAAAAATAGGGACAAGGAGAGGGGATGTATGATAAATTACATGTAAAATAGGAGGTGCTCTGCTGCCACCACTAGATTCCTTCACCGGCACCTAGAACCACTTCCGTCTGGGTAACTTTGCTAGTGTATGCAAATCGATGGTCACGACATGACATAATATAGCTGCAGTGATAATGACACGTGAAGTCATAAGCTAAACAACCTTAAACTCAGTTGATAAGGTTAGCATCTGGTGCTTACCCATTTGGGTTAAATCAATTGCAGATCCCAGCCAATAGGATGTCCATGGGTGTGTTCCTAAGGATAGTATATAGCTCCTCCCAGGGCATGCTGGATCCTCTTTCACTGCTGGAGATCCAGGGAACAAGCATCACAGGACAGGCTTAGTATTAGTTCCTTCACCTTTCATTCGTCTTCTCTATCCCTTCCCTCTCTCTCTTCCCTTCTATGCTTTCAGTCTTTTCCTCTCCCAGCTTCTTGACATTTTCTTCCCATTACATCTTTCCCCTGGCTGTCTCAATTTCCTCTCCACTGCAGCCTGTCCCCTGCCTCCCTGCCATGATCATGCTATAACTGTACCCCTCCACACCACCATCGCCAGTATGTTCCGTCATCCCCCTTCTGCAGCAATCCACAACTCCTTTACTTGTCGGGGTTTGGGCCATGTTGCCTCCTTGGCCAGGGCATTGAACACTCCCCCACTATCATTGCTTCAAGTAGTGACAGTTCGGCTCCAACACGGTGGTTGCTATGGCAGCTTCCGCCCAGGCGCATGGCTGTGACAGGTAGTTCCCCGAAGCAGGCAGCCAGGCTACTCAGCTTTCGGGGCATTGAGCCAGCCTCTGAATTGTGGATGGGGGAAGCGTATCCCTTTCCACAGCTCTATTTTAAATCATTTCAGTAACTGGTGAAAGTATTATAGTGGTGGTATACGATAGATAAACATTAAGGGTGAGGAGTATATGACATTTCCCACATGTAAATTTAATGACAACCTCCAGGCCCGTCTAAAATGAGGCACCAATTTGTATTACTTGTGTTTTTTGATGCTGTACCTGGAGTTATGCTAACAGATGACTGAATGTTATTATATAGAGTGAGTTATAGAAAGTCAATTACCCAAATTTATGGGTTTAGACCCATTTGGAGGAAGCTCAGTTTAATAATGTCACCATGTCCCTCCCACCAAATTTCAGTTTAACATGCTATTTTAGCATTCTGTGTGGTTCGTTGGAATTGATCTGTCCCTCTGCAGCACCTACTCCTGTGGTCTGGAGCTGCTACAGCCTCAACCGGGGCAGGTTTTCCATTGCTGCATTTAAATCCCTGGGCAGCTGGAATTTTTGAAGCAGCTGCTTTAAACTAAGGCAAAGTAATTCTGAAATGCCATTGAATAAGCTTACCTGCACACTGGGACTCCAGGATATACCCAGTAGATCTGTGTACCTAATTGGCGGGGGTTCAAACTCTGAGGGGCATCTACATTTGGTACACATCATGGATTTTCCCTCTATAAATTGCTTTTTTTAAAAAATTCCCTGGTATAATGTGGGTCTAGGCCCAGCTTTTGCGGTACCCATTCTTTCAGGAGCTTTCATTGCATCCATTAAACACTTGGGTAGAAGTCTGATGCCTCCAAAACTTACACACGACCTAACTGATGCAAGGGTTCCGTCTTGGAATTTTTCTCAACACCCTTCCCACAACTTTTCCCCCTACCCCTTTCGGTAATCCAGGGCTTGGTTGCTTGTCACCTTTAGCAAGAGCACAAAGGAATTTTCCCATTTTCTCCAAGGCCTGATTAGTGGTGAGCCTCCCGGGTTTTATGGATTTTCACCTTCATATGGGTTACCTCACCCCCAACCTTTATCCCTCCCGTTCCTTCCCATGTGTCTGGTACCACCTGTAAGTCAGTGGTGAACAATACCTGATCAGCTTTGGCCACACCCTGATGTTCATTACTTTGTTTGCTTCTAGGTAATCATGTGAAAACCATGTAACAGGGGCGGTCAATATATGGTCAAATTTGGCCAGGTTCTGACAACCGATTAGTTTGCTTGCCTCTAGAAGATCATTTGAAGAAGATTTGTATATGGGTGGTTGGACACTCAAATGAGCACTGGGCCAGCCAGGCATCCTACTGCCAATGACTGGTCCTTTTGCTCACGTCCTGTAACCGTGCGATGGCTAGGTAGGAGAGGTTTTAAGTGGTCGACCCTCATGCTTTTATTGTCATCTGAGATAGAAAAGGCTAGCCCCTTGATATATTGGTCCAAGAATTAGGAGGTAATGACCTGGGAAAAGGCAAGTAATTCAAATTAATTATTGCCAGCAGACAGAACTTGCGGTCGATAAAAGCCCGCTAGCCAACAGTAACTTTATGCTAGTTAGATGTAATTCCCAATCTCTCTTGGATAAGTCCAATCTGACCCCAGCAATGCAGGGTGTGCTGAAGAAATTGAATAAGTCCACAGGGCAGGCAATGCAGGCCATTGGGATGTGTTTGCATTAACCATCTCTTAATCCCCTCCAATCAGGGTCCTTTTACCAACTAGACGGAGTCTACCTCATGAAAGAAGGGTTCATTTATTTTATTGAGCAGGTATTTTGGAGACTGGGGTAGTAGTTTGGTGAATTGGTGGTGGGCTGTAGGCCGTTAAAGGTCTCCAGGTATGCAAGAAAGGCATTTATGAGATGGCTACCAGCTCATGCGATGCTATTTCTGTTTCAGGTCACTACCCTCTTCAAAGTACTTTGGCTCTTGATCCCCTTGAGAGGAGGATTCCATGACCTGCCTTTTGTGGGCACGGCATTGTGAGTACAGAGGAGACGTGGTCACTATGACGACAGATTTAGCATCGTCCAAACTTAAAGGACTTTGGTTCTGAGACCAGTGATTAGTGCCAGATAGCCATACACTGGTTATTGCTATTGTTTGTGCCACCTCGCAATTTGCCTTCTCCTCCACCATTTATCTTTAATAAACTGTGACCTATTATTTTGGCAACAATCTCTTGTGTCTATGTCTTTTATTTAGTATTTAGCATTTAGGACTTAAGGTGTATTTGTGGCTTAATAACAGCAAACATGACACATCTTTAAATCTGAAGTTTATGAATTAATTGCTATAGGCTGGAGAGGTCAATACACAAGCAGTCAGTTAGAAGCGGGTAGTTAATGTCATCATCATCAGCATAATTTTACACCAGCCCTCCAGTACCTGCAAGAGATATACAAGGTTGTATCCATGTCAAATTATGTTACATCTTCAGGGATCATGCTCTTTAGAACCTGTCCTGACTGTACTTAATTATCGCTTGCTTGTCCTTGTTCTGCCTCTCCTATGGCCAGAAGTCTAAGATACACTAGAATAAAAGTATTAACACTATAAAAATTGTGAAATAAAAAGGCACTATATGTATCCTATAAATCCACTTAAGTTCTTTTTCTTGCACTTTCTCAAATAAAAGCTGCAGATTCAATTCATTATTAGGATTGTTGGGTCAGTTATTTAAAACTGCAAAAATGTTTTGATCAATTTTACCTTGGAAAAGCTCCTATCAGCTGACGCCACTGTAACTGGAAAGGTTGATGCTACCCAAAGGTTTGGAAATTGCTTTAATTTGTTTTGATGAAAAAATTAATGTAGTTCCAAGGATGTCATCATTTGGCTCAGCACGCTATGTATACTCACGATTTCTTGACAAAGCTCATTTCCAGATTGATGTTCTGAAGGCATGTTGTATTGCAGTTTGATGCAATGCTCCACTAGCATTTACTTCAAATTTAACCTCTGTAGATGTAATTGCAGAATCTATTATTCTGTTGATATGAAAAATGCATTTTTTTCACAAATTTCTGGGGCTGGGATTTGCGTACCAGCAAAAACATTTGTATGTATAAAAAGACCTTGGTGTTCTGTAGCAAACTGGTAACCACATCATATTGTATTGATGATGACTGTAGGAGCCTGCTTGCATGATTGATGCTATTTAAAATACCTCACAATACCACAGTATGCAGCAAATGAGAAAGCAGTAAGATTCTATTTCTTCATCTACAGATTGAGCCTCAGTTGTTGTTATAAGATCATCACATTATTCTTTTGCTCCAATAAAGCTTCCCTGACCTCGAGAGTCTGACATCTTACAGCTTCTATACTTTTTAATTCTGCTTTCCCATTTTGTTTCACTCCAACCTTTTAGAGCTATGCTAACATGACTTCATAAGATAACGCAGAGCTTAGTTTGGCAGAATAAAAAAGAGTGTATAGTGTCTGTAGATTTCCAAAAAAACTTCAGCATCCAGGATGTCTTTGCAGCATCAGCAACAACTAAAATCAATGTGAGTGAGCCACAGGGAACAAACAGAGCCCTTGTATTTCTTTGACCTGTCCACTGCAGTCAGCAAATGCAATATCCAGTGCTTCAAACTTTCTTAGTATTATACTGGATAAGCTGAGAGCAGTTATTTCATTAATTGCCAGAAATTCAATGAAATACCCTCAATTTCAACTGGACTAATAATGACATTTGTTCTTGATGACTGACAACTGGGGCATTGTCCTAAATAACAGAAAGATAGAAATGGTTTCAAGTTTTAAACCGGTTTATTAGACTGGCTCATAACTTTTTCAGATACTTTCTTCGCCCCCCACATTCACTCACTTGCCCAAGCCTGTCGCTTCCAACTACGCAACATTGCCCCCATCCGTCCCTTTCTCTCTCAGGATGCCACCAAGACCATCATACACGCACTCATCATTTCCTGCCTGGATTACTGCAACCTCCTCCTCACCGGCCTCCCCTACTCCCATCTCTCCCCCCTCCGCTTTGTACTCAATGCGGCCGCTAGACTCATCTTTCTCTCACGCCGCTCCTCATCTGCCTCCCCTCTCTGCCTTGCCTTACACTGGCTCCCCTTCCCCTACAGAATCCTTTTCAAACTCCTCACCACCACTTACAAGGCTCTCTCCCACTCTACTGCCCCCTATATCTCTAACCTCCTCTCCATTCACACTCCTGCTCGCTCCCTGCGCTCAGCCAATGATCGCCGACTCTCCTCCACTCTTATAACCTCTTCCCACTCCAGAATCCAAGACTTTTCCCGTGCCGTCCTCTTCACTGGAATGACCTCCCTCGTTCCATCGGCCTCTCTCCTACTCTGTGCTCCTTCAAACGTGCACTGAAAACCCACCTCTTACTTAAAGCCTACCAACCATCCACTTAACCCCTTAACCTCCACTCGCTCTCTCCTCAGCCTCTTCTGGCTCCCCTTGTGTCTTTCTGTTTTCCCTCCCTTAGAATGTAAGTTCAAATGAGCAGGGCCGTCTTCCCTCCTGTCTCCTCACCTGTTCTTCTGCTCCATGTTTATTGCTGAACTTGCCTGGAGTTTCTGAAGTACTGGTATTTTTGTTTATTGTTTTGTGCTGTTTCACCCTGTATAGTGTACTGTTTGTATGGTGTACGGCGCTGCGGAAACATTGTGGCGCCTAACAAATAAAGGATAATAATAATAATAATACTTATCGACAATACTCAATGTCTTGCCTTTTGTTTTTCCTGTTTTCTGTATCTGACAGATATGATCTATTTGACACCATTAGTAACTGTTTTCATCAATTTCTTAAGTTGATTCTTCCTTATAGGCCAGCACAGACACTGTTATAAGTAACTGTGAAAAGAAACTGAAAAATAAGTAACGTAACTAAAATGCTGACTTAACTCTCCAGTATCTCAATATCATCATCATCTTTATTTATATGGTGCCACAGATTCTGTAACACTTGACATAATCATACTATGTAACAAATATGAAAACAGCACATTTAATAACAGGAACATGGGTACAATTGAGCTGAATAATAATTGTATATATAAAATTAAAAGTGCAAATTGCATATATACAGAAAGATTCAGAATATAACATGACAGGGACAAACAAGGCGCCAGAGAGTGGACAAACAAGAGACACAGGGTAGAGGAGCAAGTCGTGAGAGCTTACAATCTTGAGGGAGATAAAAGAGAATCAATAGGTGCAAAGGGGACCTTAAGCTTAACACAGTGAGTGTGAGACCATCCTCAGATTGGAAACAGGATTCATGTATTTACTTGTCATCAATGGTGCAGAGGCCTAGGTTGTTCAGAGACACAGGCATATGTCTGGGTGGTCATAACATGTCCGAGATGTGAGCTCCATATCAGCCTATGAAGGAGCCTTGGGCTGACTAGCCACCAAATATAAAACAACCTAATAGACCACACACCATAGAAAACTAGACAATTACTTAACATTAAAAACTTTACTAAACTATAATAAAATGCCAGGCCCTTGAATGAAAAAATAAATAAATGAGGCATACTTTTTAACAAAACACAAATTACACTAATTTCTGTTGTACCCCTGGGTCAGCTATCCAGAAAGTCAGACTTTCTCGCCTCAGACTTCTGAGAATGAACAGCAAGCAGGCATCCTGGCAAATGAAGGTTTAATAACAGCAAAGCATGTGAAGTGTAGATACAGTACACGTTAGCTTAATTTAACAGAAGAGGTGACACTTTCATTGTTGGATTGTCACTCAAATCACTTTCCCCTCCACCGTTGCAGTGCCATTAGGATGCTCACAAGTCTTCAACTACCGGCTTTATTTCACTCCATTATAAGGCTACACCTGGGACTCTGACAGGCTTGAATCTCCTGCATGCCTTTGAGTGCGAGCATCCATGCTCAAACAGCTCAATTCTCATTCATATTGACAGCATCCTACCCTAACTATGTGTCACAAGATCAAAACAATTGCGGATTCAATGCAGTTAGCCTAGTTTAACACTACCTGCGATGGATACACACAGAGTCTAACATGGTGTCGGTTTTCACCATGAACCCCAGCAAGGAGATTTGGTCTTCGCAGCTAACATCCCGCAGAATGCAGTCCTCCTTGCAAGGCACCAGGCGTATACCAGGAATACACTGGAGGAACAGATACCAGAAATATACTAGAACCAAGATGTCAGAGTAGAAGAAGCTGACTTAATTAAAAGAACTGGCACCATTCAGCAGTGCCAACTGGTTTAAGAAGTCCATGGGAAACGAGAAGGTAGATAACAGCAGAAAGATGCGGTTATGTGACTGAATCTGTAAATCTGTGTCTACCCATTAATCTGAGATGCCAACCAGCTCACAGCGTTGGGAGTAAGGATCACAGCCTACCTGGTGGCTCTGCCAAGGTGACCTGGAAGTATATGCTGGAACCTGGTAAGTACACCAGAAGGTCCAGCAATTGACACTGTGAGCTCAGCCTGAACTCTGCTGCATCACTGGCCTCTTGCTGCATTCCAGAACCCCCGAATTGCAATGTAAACATTTAGGGTGCTTGGAACACAAGCGCCACCGGATCAAATGCCATATTCTCCAGAGTACCAGCTGCATAGCAATAAAAAGACCCTATCGATACAAAACAAAAACACAGTTGTTTTATGCTTAACCTTACTATTGCAAATCTATATGTATCGAGCAAGATGAAAGTATGGGGTATTAGTTCACATTTTAAACTTACAGTTCACTCACATACAGATTCGGTGGTGTTAACTAAAAATGTGCTACATTAGCATAATACATGACTTACATGCTCTGAATAATCTTTACACTAATACTTTCAAGAGGACATGTCCAGGCACAAGCAGTAGACAGCATGAGTAAAGACACGGATACATGGTAAGAACTTCCTCAAAGAAATGCACAACCTTAAAATGAAAGCAGTTATGGCAGCACAGCAGTTCTTTAGTCCCCACAAGTTGTTTGGCCCATAAATGTCTTCTTCTGCTTATCAATGAAGAAAAATTAAGGGTATATTGACAAAAGCTTCTATAAAGGAAAAGTGGAGTTTTTGCCCATCGCATACAATCAGATTGGAACTATCATTTATCTAGTACATTGTAGAAAATAGGAAATAGCCAATCTGTCGACAGTGTACCTGTCGACAGACTGTCGACACTGAACCTGTCAACAGGCTCAGTGCGTCTATATGGTTAAAATGTCAACATTGTGACTGTCAATAGTTTGTAAAGTCTACAGTCACAATGTCAACATTCAAACAGCAATGCCCCCTCCAGAAGCCAAACTCGCCAGCAATACAGCCACCGGACAAGCCAGCACAATACAATATAAAAATAAAAATAAAAGATTAGTACACCCCCGCTTTGGGGGGGTGTCCAAAAGTGTGGAGTTCTCCCTGACTTTAATTGTGTCAGCACTAAGTTTTACAGCAGGAATTGGAAGAACTATAAATGCAACAAGACAAAATGTAAATAAGACACACACCCTCTGTTTAAAAAATAACTTTATTTGTAATAAATAAAAAACTCCTGCAACATCTATATCAGTAATCAGTGCAATGGTTTAAGCAGCTGTTTAAAGTAGGCTGCAATCCACCACTTGTGACTGCAGCAACAAAGCAAAGAAATACAGCACTATATAAACCAAAACAAACACTCAAAATAAACAATATATAAACAGATATGGTCAAAAGTTTTGAGAATGACACAAATATTATATTTCACAATGTCTGCTGCCTCAGTTTTTATGATGGCAATATGCATATACTCCAGAATATCATAAAGAGTGATCAGATAAATTGCAAATAATTTCGAAGTCCCTCTTTGCCATGGCAATGAACTTTATCCCAAAAACAAAATTTCAGCTGCATTTCATCCCTGCCACAAAAGGACCAGCTGATATCAGAACTGTGAGTCTCTCATTATCATAGGTGAGAATGTTGACAAGGGCAAGGATGGAGATTACTCTGTCATGCTGATTGAGTTAGAATAACAGACTAGAAGCTTTAAAAGAAGGGTGGTGCTTAAAATCATTCTCTGTTAACCATGATCATCTACCAGGAAACACGTTTGGTCATCATTGATTTGCACAAAAAAGGCTTCACAGGCAAGGATATTGCTGCAAGTAAGATTGCACCTAAATAAACCATTTATCGGATCATCAAGAACTTTAAGGAGAGAAGTTCAATAGCTTTGAAGAAGGCTTTAGGTCGCCCAAGAATGTCCAGCAAGTTGCAGGACCATCTCCTAAAGTTGATTCTGCTGCAGGATCGGGGAACCACCAGTGCAGAGCTTGCTCAGGAATGGCAGCAGGCAGGTGTGAGTGCATCTGCAGGCACAGTGAGGCGAAGACAATTGGAGGACGGCCTGGTGTAAAGAAGGCCAGCAAAGAAGCCACTTCTCTCCAGGAAAAACATCAGGGACAGACTGATCTTCTGCAAAAGGTACAGGGATTGGACTGCGGAGGACTGGGGTAAAGTCATTTTCTCTGATGAATCCCTTTTCAGATTGTTTGGGGCATCTGGAAAAACGCTTGTCTGGAGAAGGAAAGGTGAGCGCTACCATCAGTCCTGTGTCTTGCCAACAGTAAAGCATCCTGAGGCCATTCATTTGTGGTGTTGCTTTTCAGCCAAGGGAGTGGGCTCACTCAGAATTTTGCCTAAGAACACAGTCATGAATAAAGAATGGTACCAAAACATCCTCCAAGAGCAACTTCTCCCAACCATCCAAGAATAGTTTGGTGATGAACAATGCCTTTTCCAGCATGATAGAACTCCTTGCCGTAAGGCAAAAGTGTTAAATATATGGCTCGGGGATCAAAATATCTAAATTTTGTGTCCATAACGAGGGAACTCCCCAGACCTTAATACCATTTAAAACTTGTGGTCAATCCTTAAGAGGCAGGTGGATAAACAAAAACCCACAAATTCTGCTAAGCTCCAAGCATTGATTAGGCAAGAATGGGCGGCCATCAGTCAGTATGTGATTGATTGACAACATGCCAGGGCGAGTTGCAGACGTCTTCAAATAGAAGGGTCAACACTGCAAATATTGACTCTTTATATAAACTTAATGTAATTTTCAATCAAAGCCTATGACACTTATGAAATGCTTGTAATTTTACATCAGTATACCATAGCAACATCTGACGAAAAGGTCTAAAAACACTGAAGCAGCAAACTTTGTGAAAACCAATACTTGTGTCATTCTGAAAACTTTTGGTCATGACTGTATTTTATAAAAGTCTCTCCTGAATCATCAGTGTCACTATAAATAGCTTTCATATGTTCACATATAATACATAAAATAATAATAAAAACTAATATAATCAATCATATGTTCTACAGACCCATCAATTTTACCCTGTTTTTCCAAGAAGAATCGTGACTATTAGGATGTGAATAAGAGAGGTCAGAGGCTGGTTACTAGGGGCTGTCAACTGATAATTAGAACAGGATTTGCAAAATGTAGGCATTACAACATACACTCAGGAGAGGGCTGGCAAATTTTACCCCGGGGGCAAGACACAACTCAGCAGTCTGTTAGGAACATTTTAAAGAAAATGAAAAATTTAGGTAGTCCAGTGACCCAGCCCAAGGTAGCCCACTGTCGCGCTCCGCAATGGATGTCAGTCGGCCGTGATAACATCACGCCCGACATGCACTGTGAGAGCAACGGAGGAGGAGACCAGGGAGGGAGCCGGATCGCAAGCTGACTGCAAGGTAAGTATTTTCTTCTTGGTTTTTTTCAGGTTTTTTTTTTGTGCTGCCTCTGATGGGCCCCCCCTGGGCAGCAGGGCCCCCGGGCACCTGCCCATTGTGCCCAATGGGAAAGACGGCCCTGGTCTTCCCCTTGAATGTACTGAAGTCTGAGAGAGGTGCAAGGTGAGGACTAATGCATCTTCATTCATTGGAAGGTCACAGGTATGGTCATATAATCCACTTGGGACTGCTGGAGCTTTGATCTGTTGAATCACATCTTTCTTTGGGATGTTAGTCCATTGCTTGTGGCTAACCTTCATCCTGTCACAATCCTTTACCTTTTACTTTAGCTGAGCATATTACCATTTTCTCCTTCGTTAGTTGAACAATCAAATAAAACCTCAAACCTCAAATTGATACTCTAAGTTGCACACTAATGCTATCAGTGTTTAAGTCTGTAGTGCAATGTCATGTTAAATTTTGCTTGAACCTCCCTGGGGATCACTTTTACCTTCACATCTGGATGGCATTGTCTGGTGCGCAGTACAGAAGGTATGGGCATATTAGACAACTGTGCTGGCAGGGTTTGAAACTTTGTTTACCCTGGTAGTGTCAGAATAGACTTTTTAGCATATTCAGCAGAGGACAGTAGAGTATGAGGAGGACTGAGACACAGGGGCTCATGGAGAGTTATACATATTCTACCACAAACATGTGCAGGAAAAGATTCACTCAAGAAAAGCACATTTGCATAGTCAAATGCTTCTCAAGATGTGTCCAGTTGTAAAACAGTAGCATTTGTGACAGACATATGTCAGACATACAAGAATATATACTTATGCCCCATGATGGCATAGAGAAAGTGTAGAGGCTTGACAGTAATAAATGTGAAAGTTGCATTACCCTATTTGTTCACAGTATAATAATGTAATATAATGTAAGTGTCATATACACAAGAGAGAATAGTGTCATTACTGCTATTAATAAATGCAAAAGCCCCATTTTCGATATAAACTGTAATACAAAAATGTTACATTTTATAAATACAAACACAAGAAACATATTAAATTGTACGAAACGAAAATTAAATCAATTAACAGTAGGAATTTTTTTTAATTGTTTTTTTCTCTTTAAAAATTAAATTGAATTACGCAAGAGACCCTTTCTGACAGGCATTGCTGCCTAAGTGTGCACATCTACTTGAAATCTTTCCGTGAATCAATTATGTGAACATGTCTTTATTGTTCTTATGCTGGCTCTCCCTTTCCCTCTCCCATTCCGTCTCTGTCATGTACAAGCTAATTTTTAGGCATAAATCTGCAAATAGGTGTGAATTATTCCTAGAAATAGTGTCACCTGGCTCTCAGAGAAGCTGTTAGATCAATGGGTTTTGTGTATGTTAAACTACTCAGAGGGGGCTGGTAGATAAGGGTAGCACCTTGTACCATTTATGGCAGGAAACAAATGTGAAAGCCTTTGAGGATATCTCTTCCAAGACAATGAAATCTAACACGTTTTTTGGGAGGCCCCAGACAGGCCAACTGCAGAGACCGGGTTGTATGTTAATGACAGATTCAAGCTGTATAGGGTCACAGGAAAATATCATATAATTTTCTCCAATCTTATACTTACCAGAGGAATGTGTGGTATGTAGATGAAGGGAAACTCATGACATGTTGTGTGGAGGTTAAATCATGTTTGTAAGCCATACTGTTGAAAAGTGAGGACGGTGTAAAGAAAACTTGACTTAAAAGTATTCCTACAGCAGAGTCATAAAACCCTAATTTGCATTCTACCATCCTGTTGGTTCTGACCTCACAGGAAAGGGAGCTGGGGGGTCCTGCAGCTTGGTTGTAAAACTGTAGTGAAAATGTAAATTCGGGGTCACTCTGAGGGAGTCAATTCGATATTGAAGAGGTCCCATTTTTCCTGCTTCTCCCAGCAACAGAACCTTGATTATAAGTGAGGTATCAATTCTGTGTTTTATCCTTTTTATTTTATAAGAATCAATTGCATTATATTTGTATGCCTTTTATTACCTGTTTTATCTTAAGCATTGTGGATGTATTTTCCATATTAAATTACACTTAATAAGTTTAAGTCTCTGTGTTCTTACGAATTCACGCGACAGTTTGGTCAAGACGCTACATAATTGAAACGGGGAGAACATTGTGGTTTATGTGAACTCTGATTAAAGTAAATTGTGTTAGATTAATGCTAGGGAGAACCGAAGGCTTCCTAAATAAGTGTGTCAGCTCTTGTCCGAAAAACCTTGGTGGTGGCATAATTAGTACCGCAAAGCTAGTGTGTGGCATAGATAGGGAAGGATTTAATCATTTTAGACAGACCAGGTGGTTGTTGTTTGGTTAACCCTGTGTCACACACGCATCACGCAGGCTCAGGTGAGTGCTGTTCGTGACAGTCTTCTCAGGCATTAAGTGTAAAAAGTTTAAAAATCTTAATTCGGAGGTAAGCCTTCTTATTTTGGGAACCATGAGCAATATGTAAATGTGTATATTACAAAAACATTTGTTCAATTGCACATGAGATGATCTCAAACTAGTTTGGGGCTTCTTTATCAAAATGCGGCTGGATCAGAGCTGATGTTGCTCACAGATGCTCTGTATCTGGAACCAAAGTTGTTTTGGTTCCACGGAGTCAAGCTGTGTTCAGAGCAAATTTTTGGGTATGAGTTTGAGTGAGAGCTTGGTATGGTTGCTTAATTGTGTATTGCCAATATTTTTGTTCTAGTGTACTGCTACAAACTAAGTTGAGTTCCTATGCAGTCTGCCTGAGAGTAGTGAGAGTCTATACTTCAGTAGCAAATGTACCAGGTTTACATCAGGAGTTACAAGTGTGTTAGTATATAGGTGTGGCTTGGCGGTATTAGTAGTAAATACAAAAATCACATTACCTATATGTACAATACAATAATGTAATTAAGTGCCATATACACTAGAGAAAATAATATCTGGATTGTTGTAAATAAATTATTACCATATAAAAAATGTGTTGTTTTCTCCTTTTAAAAACATCTTTTTTTCTGCAGTTCACATGAAAATTTCATGATTGTGTCTTGTTGTACCAGCCCTTTAAAGCCTGCAAGAGATAAACTGCAAATCTGCATCAAACTCAATCCTAATTACATGCCCTTCAGGGCCATCTTAGCAACATTATGGGCCCCCGGGCAAAGCAGTGCACCGGGGCCCCTAGATATAGATATAGATATAGATATAGATATAGATATAGATATAGATGTATACAGATACAGATATAGATATATAGAGATAGAGATAAATAGATGTACCTGCTCAATGACCCTTGAAGGTGTTTTTTGCAGGTTTTTTCTTTTGCAGGATTATTTATTCTCATTAAGAGCCCTGCCTATGGGGGCCCCCCTGCCCTTGGGGCCCCCGGGCAGCTGCCCATCGTGCCCAATGGATAAGATGGCCCTGATGCCCTTATTGTATTTGACTTATGCTTGACTGCATTTTCCAATCCAGTACTCCTGCTCCAGTTGTAAGGAGTTATAAGTATAAGATGCAACAAAACCTGCATATGCCTATGCATATCTGGTGTGCATGCACAATATGAAATCCATATTTTACATAGGAAAGAACCCCAGATGAACGTCCTAGTTTGAGTCCCAATATTGGATCAATGCAAGATTGTTAGGGCTAGATTTACTAAGCTGCGGGTTTGAAAAAGTGGAGATGTTGCCTATAGCAACCAATCAGATTCTAGCTTTCATTTATTTAGTACCTTCTACAAAATGACAACTAGAATCTGATTGGTTGCTATAGGCAACATCCCCACTTTTTCAAACCCGCAGTTTAGTAAATCTAGCCCTTAGTCTCTTCTGTCTCATATCTGATCCCACTAATGTGCCTGCTTTCATCAAGTTTGCTTTCATGATAGTGTTAGCACAACTGGGGTTTCCTTCAGTTTAATGAATTTCATGGTTATTTCAGTGAGTGTTTTTTTTATGAAGGAAGCATTTGTTTAGATTGAAAACCACTTTTATTCAAGCAAACGTTTAACAGTATCCTTGTCTGTCCCACACAGACAAGTAGTAGTAAAAAGGGTGGAGGGGTAGTATTAATGCACATTTTGTATCTTCCAACTATATTTGCTTTTTTGTGTTTTATAACAAACTAGAGAATTGCTATGAAGTGGACCTGCAGATCTGTGATGGTCACTATTTTAGTAAAAACCAGTGAGATGTGTTCACATCAAGAAGAATTATTTCACATATTTACTACAAAGCATGATTGCATCTTATTAAGGTTTTTTTTCCAAATGAAAACAATCTTGACATTCTATTTACACTTAAAACACATGACAACTATTGTACAAGACAACGTAGTAATAACAAGTCATTGTTATACACCAGTTTTCTTTCACAGGATATAATGATATTCATTTACGCACTGATCTATTGAGATACAGGAAGAGCATGAGTGTCAATTTAATGCCCCAGATATGTAGATTTTGTTCTGGGATAGTTTATTTTCTATTTTCTAGAACACATTGTTCTGAACAATATGACCTCAGTGAGAAAGGGGATTAGTGATGAATCTGTCTTGTGGACATTAAGAGTTTGTTTGATAAATTAATTTCTATAACAAAGTGAGTAATAGACGGGGCAGCAGAGGTTCCTGTAAATCTAAAATCTAACAACAATTGCAAGTATCTGCCTTGAATAGCCATTGTGAATAGCCAGATTGAGTCAGGGTCCTTTATGGAGAGCCACACAGTCATCTTGCGGAGGGTCTGCATCAAAAGGTAGCGCCCCCGCAGGGAACCATTTTGGTCCATTTGCACAGCTAATTTAGTGGTCATTGTGAGAATAAGTAGGCAAGGTACTAGTCATTTGAGGAATGTTTAATAACCCCCTTTATCAGATCCATTTTTAAACATAGAAACATCAATTGTTCTATATTTATTAATGCCACCAATGGGTGCAACACACTGTATGTAAGGTAAGAATCTGTCTATTTTTACTAATCCTGTTAATTTTGATGAATCAAGGGTTTGCATTTAAGGAAACAAATTATTCCAATGTAAACATTAAAATGCTTCACGGTTGATATCCCTCACTCCACTTAAGCCTCCTAATAACTTACTTAACTTCTTTGAATAATTGACAAGTTAATTTTGCAACCAAATATGGTGGCGAAAAGAGCAGTCAGTGCGATATATGCCAGGCAACCAGCATATCCCAGCATTTTACCCATGGTACATCTGCAAACGGGAGTGAAGAACCAAACGACACCTTGGGCTCACTTATCTACCTTACTGGGACCCACAATCCCGGGCACTAGAGAACCCGCAACCTTTCTGGGCTAAAAAGAAAGCAACCACAAGCTGACTCACAGGGGCGGTACTTGTACCGAGACTATAGCCGACTCATCAATGAGAGGCGGGTTCAGTGTCCCCACTACCTTAATGTATTGGATTGTATCAATAATATCAGGTCCACGTATGTACATTGACCCAAATCACCCCCCCCAAATGTTTCACTTATATATAGGGCACCTCTTGTCTAGCTATTTCAGCAATCTGGATCTTTCTAAATCCAAGCCATCGTAAACTACTCTGAACTTACCAAGGCAACACTAACGACCCTAGGAAAGAAGAGGTGTCCCCAGCTGCCCTATGCAACACAACCCAATGAACGTATGAGTGCCCCAGCACCCAAATTTGCAGCAGGGTTGGTTGGTCTGTAAAGGCTAACAAAAGTTAGCAGATATAATCAGCGGCATAAGAAAAAATGGGAGGAATGGAGACTCCGGACAGAAAACCTCCGGTAAAAGAAATTGAAAAACAGAGAGACAAATGAAGAACCTCACACACCCAGCAGCACCAAATGTACAATAGTACTGGAGGAGCACCAGAATATCACACTCACAAGTCAAAAAGAGGACACAAAGGGAGAGCAGAAGACACTAGTGAAGGTTAAAACCAAAAACCTTGTGGTGCCAAGTACTAATCAGGCTGACATATTTAGAGGAAAAAATGGACAAATCACTTTGTGGCCTGCCTCCAAAGGCAACAAGCAGCTGAAACCCTGTGTCACCGCAGCAGGGAGAGTAAGGCAAGAAGAGCAGTTAAGTAAGAAGAGAAGGGTGCTGAATTAAGAAATGTCCAAACCTTGCACAACCAATGTCCTCTTAAAAACAACCAAGAACTGGTAGCTGGTAAGGGGAGAACCATCACCATGCATCAGCCACGGGACAGCAACCGAAGGCCGGAGACCAGCAAATTCACTGACAATTGCAACTGCACAGACAGACAAACCAACCCTGGGGGCTAACAGGACACAGCGCCCTCTACCAGCTGGTCTGATTTTAGCCTCATCACTTTACAGCTAACCGAGGAGGAAGCAAGTACCACATGCAGCATGAGCATACCTGACACAATAGTGTCCTTTACACGTCCTGACGATACTTGATCAGTTTAATTAAAGAAATACCTAGACAGGGAGAATAGCACTGTGGTGCTTTAGGTGATATATTGGAGGGCACTACCTTAAAGAAAAGGATAACCTGTTTCACTGTATACCAGTGGACATCAGGTATATATAGTAAAGTCCCTGAGAATTACAGATAAGGAAAGTATTTAAGAGACTATCCGTCTCCTTAACCAACACAGATGTTTCAAATTGGTCCTGTCTTACTCCTGTCCATCGGAGTATTGCTTTATTAATTGGTCATCAGTGTGTAAAATTGTTTTATTGATCACTCCTTCAAACAGAGCTTCATTGGAATAACATAGTTCAATTACAGATCTGCATTCACAACAGAGGGATACCTGATCTCCCGCAAAATATCCCTCAAATAAAGATAGCCCTTGTTGGGACAGTAAATCTGCATAGCCCTTGTTGTTACAGTATTACAGAACAGTGTAATAAATATGCACCTGCAAGAGCAATCTCAAGTATACCTAATAAGCGAACAAGGACAAGCTACGTTGTTTAGATAGCAGCTCCGCCATAGCGTCAATTGTAGTTGCAATCCTTCCTTATAGCAGACTCATCTGTATGAACTTCACCTGTTACCAGGGAAAAATGAAGTGTAAGAAAACTGTGCAGACACATACTGATATACTTACAGTAAATGAAGAGGTGCCAGTACAAAGAAATACATATCACAATCATATTATGCACAGTCAAACCATGAACCATCAATGAAACTTGCCATGTAAGTTCAGCAGGGTTTCCTCTACACAACACGCAAATCCTGTCACAAAGACAGTAATGAGCAGTTCATTGATACAATCCCTAACAGGCACATCCATATATTTCATATAAGCAATTGGGTTCATGTAAATTGATTAATGGAAATGAGAATACTAGAGGCTACAAATCAGGGGCCATGACACTGCAGGTACCAAAGCAGGGGTGTAGGTGTCATAGGAAATCTACACTTGTGGCAGGAGGGGGGCTGTTGGCAGAAAAAAATTGGCATGCCCCCGTGTGGGTGTAGTTATAACTGTGGGCGCTCTTGTCGGGGAGGGCAACTTTATTAAGTATTTGCAAAATAAGTATCCCCATTGAAATACAATGGATGGGGACAGCATTTAAGGAGCATACCAATTTATACCAGCTGTAAGGAAGCACATTAAAAAGCACAGTGTAAATAAACAATTTTTTTAATTGACACCAAAAGTAAGTACATAAGACCGATAAAATTTCCTCTTATTGCCATGAGCTTTGTGTCTGCATAGATAGACAAATAAATTGCGGCAAGTAGTAAGAAAAAATTAAGCACATGTGTGCAAGAAACTGCTGTCACTCTATATGACTGGGATATTCAAACAAACCAATAGTCTCCTAAAACTTAGATCACCACTATTGAAACAAATATTCACAGTCTTTAAAAATTAAGTCTAATGATTAGATAAATATATATCCTTACCAGCTCCTATTATCAGTTTTTGGAGATAAAATCCCCATACTGTTTGGGATGGTGCTTTTTTCCCCCTTCTTTTTACTATGGGACATGAATGCTCTTAAGTGGTTAAAGAAGAGCCGGGGGGATACATTGTGTCACGTAGTTAGCACAGGAATTTTCACTGACTGGTATTAGCGCAAATAAACAGGGATGTGTGGAGTCTAATGCACTACCGGTGTTCACTAGGGACCACCGCAAGGAGGTATGGACTTGGCTGTGCGAGTTGCGCAGGTTGCGGTTCTCCCAAATAGTCACCAGTGCAGTGATGAGAGAGAGTAGTTGGACGGTCCGGATCAGAACCAACGGTAGCACAGTACAACGGAGATAATCAGGAGGGTTGTCAGAAAAGAGCCAAGGGTCAAAACCAGAATAAGCAGAGCAGTACCAAACAGAATCCACAGAGAAGGATAATAACAAGCTGAATCAAGAACCAAGAAGTAATAGAACAAACAGTAGCACTGGAGCAGGATGAACCAATACTCTGGCACTCTAATGACGCCAAAGTGAGGTTTAAGTAGAAGGAAGTGTCTCTTGATTGGAGTCTATGGTCTCGGCACTCTGAACACAGCTGACCGCCGACAGGATGAGAAAGACAGCGTCCTGCTGCCTAGCAATGGGACGCGAGGTATAGCACATGTGTGCGCTGTGCTGCCAGGACCCGGAAGCGTGTCCCATTGCTAGGCAAAAGGACATGAGTGAGATTAGAGAGGCATCCATCTCCGGCACCTATGAGGGGTGCGGACACAATGCCTGACATATTGCTATATTATGAGTGAAAAGATTGATATCACATAAAAATCTTAATTAGCCTGAGAATAACCACACATGTATTCTATATATTATCATCATCATCATTTATTTACTTATATAGCGCCAACATATTCCGTAGCGCTTTACAATTGGGGACAAACATAGTAAACTAATAAACAAACTGGGTAAAACAGACAAAGAGGTGAGAAGGCCCTGCTCGCAAGCTTACAATCTATTGGACAATGGGAGTTTGACACATGAGGTTAAGTCTACATTTGCAGTCGGCCCAGCCAGACTGCAAAGGTAAAAGTGACTCATAAGCTAAATGATCCTGTCACACAACAATGTTGAGATATGTGGGAGATATTTTGTGACAAGAGAGGAGATGTATGTTGGTGCAGCTTTGTTGATGGCCTTGTAGGTTAGTAAAATTATTTTATATTGGATTCGGTACAAAACATGCAACCAGTGTAGAGACATACGGAGTGATTCAACAGAGGAATAACGATTTGCAAGGAAAATCAATCTTGCCGCAGCGTGCAAAATAGATTGTAGAGGTTTGAGTCTGTTTATGGGAAAGCCAGTAAGGAGGGATATGCAATAGTCAATGCGGGAAATGATAAGTGCATGAATTAAGGTTTTTGCAGTGTCTTGTGACAGATATGTGTGAATTCTGAAAATGTTTTTTAGATGTATGCAACATGATTTAGATAGAGAGTCAATGTGGGGAACAAAGGATAGGTTCAAGGATTACACCTAGGCAGCGAGCTTGTGGGGTGGGATTTATGGTCATGTTATCAACAGAGATAGAAATGTCAGGTATGCTCTTGTTGGTGGGTGGGTGGGAATATTATTAACTCTTTTAGAAAGATTACGTTTGAGTTGGCGAGAGGACATCCAAGATGAAATGGCAGAAAGACAATCAGTTACATGGGACAACACAGATGTTGAGAGATCAGGAGAGGATAGATAACTTTGGGTATCATCTGCATAGAGATGGTACTGAAATCCAAAGGAACTTATTAGATTTCCAAGAGAAGCGATATAGATAGAGAACAGCAGAGGACCTAGCACTGAGCCTTGCGGTACTCCAACTGATAAAGGAAGAGGAGCAGAGGTGGCCCCAGAGAAATTAACAGTGAAAAAACGATTATAAAGGTAGGATGAGAACCAAGATAGAACAGTGTCTTGAAGCCCTAGGGATTGCAGCGTTTGTATGAGAAGAGAGTGGTCAACGGTGTCAAATGAAGCCGAGCGATCCAGGAGAATTAGGAGAGAGTAATGGCGTTTAGTTTTAGCAGTGATCAGATCATTGACAACCTTAGTCAATGCAGTCTCTGTGGAGTGTTGAGAACGAAAGCCAGACTGAAGAGGATCCAACAGGTTGTTTGCGGAAAGGAAGCGTGTGAGGCGAGTGTAGGCAAGTCTCTCTAGAAGCATGGAGGGGCATGGCAGGTGAGAATTGGGACGATAATTTGAGAGAGAGTTTGGGTCGGAATCTTGTTTTTTTAGAATAGGAGTAATCACTGCATGCTTGTATAGTGACGGAAAGATGCCAGTCGAGAGCGAGAGATTACAGATTTTAGTTAGAGGTGAGATGAGCACAGGAGATCTACCAATTTGCGAGGGGATAGGATCAAGAGGACAGGAGGTAGAGTAGGAGGATAAGAAGAGAGTAGAAATTTCCTCTTCATTTGTGGGGTCAAATGAAGAGAGTATGTCAGAGGTTGGTGGGAAGGAATTGAACCAATTGCTTGTCAAGGAAGAGGATACCAATTCTAGTCTGATCTTATCAATCTTGTCCTTGAAATAGGAAGCAAGATCCTGGGCACTGATAGTGGACAGAGGGTTTGGGGTGGGAGGATTGAGAAGAGCTTTAAATGTCTTAAAAAGGTGTTTGGGGTTGAAAGCCTGAGCATAGATAAGAGATTGGAAGTATGTTTGTTTTGTGGTGTCCAGAGCATTTCGATAGGAGCGGTAGATAGAAGTATATATGAAGAAGTCATTAGAGATCCGAGTTTTACACCAGTGACGTTCTGCTTTACGGGAAAGTTTTTGAAGATTTCGTGTTGCTGTAGTGTGCCACGGCTGACATCGAAGTCGACGTGTAGTATGTAATGTCGCTGGAGCCCCTTGATCAATGGCTGTTGCTAAGGTTTGGTGAAAATGAGGTACTGCCATCTCAGGGGAGGAGAATGTAGAGATAGGGGAGAGAAGGTGTTGGAGAGAGATGGAAAATTGTTGAATATTAATAGAATTAAGATTTCTGCGGGTATGAGGAGGCTTGGTAGAGTTAGACAGTAGAGAGGTTAGGGCACTGGGGGTGAGCGTGTAGCTGATAAAGTGATGATCCGAGAGGGGGAAGGGTGTGTTAAGAAAGTTAGAAAGTGAGCATAGTCTAGAGAAATCAAGATCAAGGCAATGGCCATCCTGATGAGTAGATGATTCAATCCATTCGAGAGGTCAAGTGAGGAGGTTAGAGAGAGTAGTTTGGAAGCAGCTTTGGAAGGTGGGTTATCAATGGGGATTTTGAAATCACCCATGATGATGGTGGGGATATCTGAAGATAAGAAGTGAGGGAGCCATGCAGAAAAATCCTCAATAAATTGTTGGTGTGCTCCAGGGGGACGATAGATCACCGCAACACGTAGAGAGAATGGATTGAAAATGCGAATAGTATGTACTTAAAAAGATGTGACCGTGAGTGATGGGACATGTGGTAGAACTGTGAACGTGCACCGTGGGGAGAGAAGTAGTCCAACCCCACCTTCTTGTCTGCCTTCAGGTCTGGAGGTGTGGGTGAGTTGGAGGCCACCATGTGAAAGTGCTGCAGGTGAGGCAGTGTCTGATTGCATGAGTCATGTTTCAGTTATTGCCAGAAGGTTAAGGTTTTTTGAGAGGAAGAGATCATGAATGGAGGTAAGTTTGTTACAAACAGAGCGTGCATTCCAAAGGGCACATTTAAAGGACTTTGGAAGAGAGGGGAGGCAGGTAATGTGATTGAGGTTTGCTATAGAGCGGTAGTGTTCTGATGTATGTGTGTGTGAGGAGTGTGGGGGACCTGGATTAGGTGATATATCACCAGCTATTAGAAGCAGAAAGAGAGAAAGATAGGTAAGGGGATTGTAAGATGTGTGGCCTTTTATTTTCTGGCGACAGGTGGAGGCTGTACTTGTTAGAGATTCCCCCCTTACTGGTCTTCCCAAAAACAGACTCAAACCTCTACAATCTATTTTGCACGCTGCAGCAAGACTGATTTTCCTTGCAAATCGTTCTTCTTCTGTTGAATCACGCTGTATGTTTCTACACTGGCTGCCTGTTTTGTACCGAATCCAATATAAAATACTTTTACTAACCTACAAGGCCATCAACAAAGCAGCACCGACATACATCTCCTCTCTTGTCTCAAAATATCTCCCAACTCGGCAACTCCGTTCTACACAAGATCTGCGTCTCTCATCCACCCTCATTACATTCTCCCATTCCCGGTTACAGGACTTTTTTCGGGCTGCACCCACTCTATGGAATTCTCTCCCTCGCACAGTAAGACTCTCCTCTGGTCTACAAACTTTCAAGCGTTCTCTGAAAACCTACCTCTTCAGACAAGCTTATAATATTCCTCGGCCACCCTCTTAACCTCGCTACCTTTAGCCTGTTACACAGTTTCACGTGGGACGGCTGCCCCCTGACCAACATTGTTGTGTGACGGGTTCATTTAGCTTATGAGTCACTTTTACCTTTGCAGTCTGGCTGGGCCAAAATGCAAAATGTAGACTTAACCTCATGTGTCAATCTCCCATTGTCCCATAGGTTGTAAGCTTGCGAGCAGGGCCTTCTCACCTCTTTGTCTGTTTTACCCAGTTTGTTTATTAGTTTATTATGTTTGTCCCCAATTGTAAAGCGCTACGGAATATGTTGGCGCTATATAAATAAATGATGATGATGATGATAATAAATAGGACAACAGTTTATGGGTGTTAACTAGAGGTGAGTGGAGTAATGAAGGTGCAATGTAGACAAATGCTTGTGTTGGTGAAGGGGTGAAAGATGACACAGTCCTAAAAATAATGCCATGAAAAGAGACCAAGAAGAGCAATTTGTTAAACATTGTGATCAGAGTAAAAGCAAAAAGTAAGGGGTTTTTAAACAATTACCTCTTTGCAGTGTTCTGTATAGATAGACAAGTATTGCAGAAATAGACTTTGCAGATATAGCTTATTCCTATTTTTGTCCACTTTGTGAGAAAATCCCACTTAGTGTAGAAATCACACACGTCTACCCCCACATACATATGTATATAACCAGTGACCCTGTACCATCAAATGGCTGACAAAGAGCAGTAAAAAAAAGCACATAAGAAAGAGATGAAGGGGAGAAAAAGTGATGTAAACATGGGGCAAGCTGCAGAAAAACACTCCTGGAATACAATAGCTATCATAGCAACAGACACTTAGCCCTGTGGCTTCCTGCAGCCAGAAGTTCTGAACTGCAGAGAATGATTTACTCTCCGCCCATCAATCTTATAGTCTACATCTAGCACCTCCCCTATGACATCAGATGGGCATACACCTCCCCAGTTAAACTTTTAACCCTAGAGGTATTACTACAGTTAAATGACACAGCCTCAGCTTTTCATTTCCTTCATGCTTACTTCATTCCTCAGTTCTTATTCTGCTGCAAAAAATGTGTCTGTCCTTCGAAAATCAGCACACCAATATGTCTTAATAGGCAGAGATGGTCAATATATAGCCTACACCCGGTCTCCACTTTGCTTCTGTTCATTTTCTGACAACTACATGGTTTTTTAAGTTTGGAATGCCCCTTTAAATTTAAATTAAATGCAAACAATTCACACTAAAAATAACAAGAATTGCACAACTAACAAAGATGTTATAACTTTACTATTTTTATTTAGCATTCTCAAAAAAAAAGTTAATAAAGAGGCCATCTACTTAGACAGATAAATTAGGGATGAAATATGACATCAAATCTGACAATTAGCCAATCATGTCAAAAAGAATGCATACAGCTTTCTAACAGCTGTAGGATTCTGGTATAACTGGATTATCATGGCAGCAGACAAGAGATGTGGGAGCCAATAAAGGGGAGGGGAACAGACAAAAAAAGGTCAAACTGTCTCACTGGGGTAAAGGTCATTGGCTAAGTATGATACTTAGGGTAGTCATATGCAGGAGGTGCTCAGGGGAAGGCAAGGATGTTGGGCCTGATTCATTAAGGATCTTAACTTGAGAAACTTCTTATTTCAGTCTCCTGGACAAAACCATGTTACAATGCAAGGGGTTCAAATTAGTATTATAATGAATATTGACTGTTTTTTCATGCAACACACAAATACTTGATAGCTTATTTGTACACTGAAATTTTAAGTTGATATTTGTGTGCTACATGAAAAAACAGTCAGTATTTAACATATGTGCAAAACAGAATACTAATTTGCACCCCTTGCATTGTAACATGATTTTGTCCAGGAGACTGAAATAAGAAGTTTCTGAAGTTAAGATCCTTAATGAATCAGGCCCGTTGATTCAACATCTTGTAGTCTCTAGGACACCGCAGAGTCAACATTGCTCATATAATTTGCTGGTCCACTTTTTCCAACCAATCCAAGGCCCACCTAAATTAGAAAATGAGAAATTGTGCAGCCCTTGCATAGTTTGGAGGAAATACACTGGATGTCCCTCCCTGATCAGGTAGAAAAAAGCTGCTGCTGTTATACATATTGTGGCTCATTTTGGACAGTTGCATTTACATCTTTTTTTTTTGCATAAAGTATGCCTTTGTGCACAAAAGCAAAAGTGTATGCATATGTCCTTTTATAAATCTTTGCATACCTTTGGATTGCATCTTTCTATGCAAGTCAATCTAGTAAGGACGCTTTTATGTAATTACGACACAATTAAACATGTACTCATCCGCACATATGCCTTTTATGTGCCTTATTTCTTGATTTTTTTACTGATTAGCCTCTTGACCTCATCAGCTGTTGTCATTCAGTGGTTTAAGTGTCCACTAAACCCTGGCAAACCCTAGTCGACTGCCTATGTCTGCCCAGCGGTAGCCTTGTGGATACCACATACCAGGAGGGAAGATCCCTTCTACCTCACTGGAGTGGGACTGGCGTTTGTCTAGATAACTATGTTAAAAACAATAAAGGCTTAACATATACTGTCTTTACTGTTCTGCCCCAAGCACAGATCTGTGGAAAGTTCTGGGTTACACATATTGCCACACTTTTGTCTTATTTTTCATATTAATGTTTTCACACTCAATACCACTACTATTTACACTATTATATACTGTATATAAAGTCACTACACTACTTTTGCACAATAAATATGCTACACTTCCAATATTATAAATAAAATGTATTGGTCTGTTTGTTTGTTTGTTTGTCTGTCTGGTTATGGATTCAGACACCCCTGCACTTATTGGGATGAAACCAACTCGAGGTAGTCCAGTTGGATCCTGGACAGTTTTTATGGAAGTTAGGGTCCCAGTTGGACCTCCCTTTGGTGTACGCAGGTCAGAACTTGACCCTGGGAGAATGTTATGAGCCTTCATTCGGACACCCCTGCACCAATTAGGATGAATCCAATGTGAAGTATTCCAGTTGGATCCTGACCAGGTTTTAGGGGGATTAGGGTCCTGGACGGACCTTGTGTTAGTGGGCAGAACTTTGACCTTAGGAGCCTGTTCTGAGTCTGCATTCAGACACCTCTGTACCAATTGGGATGTAACATATGCGAAGTGGTCCATTTCGATCCTAGACAGGTTTTAGGGGGGTTAGGGTCCCGGTTGGACCTACCGTTGGTATATGCTAGGTAGAACTTTGACCTGGGGAGCCTGGTCTGAGTCTTCCACTGGATGGATTTGGATGAAAACATCACAGACTGGTAACTTTGGATCCCAGAAGATATATTAAGAGATTGGAGTCCTGGTCAAACCACCCGTTGGTGTACACTGGGCAGAAATGTAACCGGAGGAGCCTGTTCTGGGCCTTCCACTTGATGGGTTTGGATGACATTTATTATAAAAACAAAAATGACACTGAGCAGCCACCTCATGGGTGTATTGGAGTAGCTGCTAAGCAGCTAATTATTTTAAAAATATTGACAGTTACATTCAACTCATTGACAACTTGAACATTTAAACCCAGGCACCGCCGGGTACTTCAGCTAGTTGAAACATGAATGTGGTGCACTTCCAGTTTTATTAACAATAATAATTGCATAGTTGCCAACAATCACTATTTTTTCAGGACATTCCCAGGTTTTAAAGATTTGCCCCTGGAAATGTACCTACTTTTCAATATTGACCAGCTTTAAAACACAATTCCTCTTTTTTGCATGTCAAATGTGATTCTTATTATGTATTTCTTAAGCTGGGTACACATTCATGCAATCTTACTTCAGATGTGATTTCTGTAACAATTTTACCAATGACTGAAAATCCCGATGAGCATGCTGATAATAGTACACACCTACACGATTTACTGTCAGATCTGAGATCTCATAACTGTCTACTGAAAAGATCGTCACTCTGTACAAACTCTACAGATATCTTCCTACCACACAGCAATACACAGATTAAATTTACATAATGCATGGAAACTTACTGAAACACACACACAAACATCCAGGAAGAGAAAATAGCATCATCACCATTCATTGCTTTGTGTACAGTTTTCAATATCCCAATGAGCCTGCTATATGAAAAAAATAAATAAATAGAATTCCCGTGATTGGTCCATACCAATTGTATATGCCCACTTATGCGCAAGAATACTCTATAAAAACACAGGGAAGCTATACTGTCACCAGCAGTACATTACAAGATGGGGGAAGATAAAAGTAGCGAAGGAGTGGAAGAGGAAGGAGAACAAAGGATGCCACTGGATGATGGGAAAAGAGCAAAATGAATGAGTCAGAGGGAGATTGAGATGATAGTCAAAATTCTAGACCAATAAGATAAAATGGGAAAAAAAGAAGCAAGTTCCAGTTAGAGAAGCGTTTGTCAGATCTGACAAATAAGGAGCAAGAGAAGTTAAAGAAAATACGAACAAACATTAAAAATATTGAGCATTAAAACTTGGGATTAAAATTTGGGACAAATTTGTTAACAATATATTTGATGATGGCAATAATGATTTTTTACAAAACAATGTCATCTCTTTATAGAAAGAAAATAATTGATCAACTATCTATATCAACAGAGAAAAAAAAGTTAACAAGCCATAGCCAATGTGGAAATAAAGAGGAAGTCAAAGAAGATAAAATGTCTTTGTCTATATGCAAATACATTACATCTGTATTTCATTACCATTGCTATGGTCACTGCAGCATATCAGAACAAACCCAAGAGGGATAAAGATTGTTTTAATCGAAACGTTGTCGGAAGTGGCAGTTGGGTATCCCACACAGAGAAGACTCTTGATTTCTTCCGGATACTCGCAGAAAGACATGCCAGCTATCCCGAGTTTGGGAATCCACACTACATTATTCATGGGAAGGAAAAATGATTTATATACAACACTGATTTGCTATCAGCATCTTGTAAGTGCACTCACAAGAGGGTGTGCAGTGATTCATGTGGTGTAAAGAGTTGGCATATGGAATTGAATATATTCACCATACTAATTGGGAAGAGTAATTATGGAATATATTTATAAGTGAACTATGTCATACTGTGTTGCACTATGATGTATTTTGTTTGTTTGATTTTGCATATATGTTTCTTGGGAGGAGACATTGTGGAAATTTAACACTACAGATTTTTGAGATTTTTTGAGATTTTTGCTGAATTTCACATAGAACTGCACAGACTACCTAGTGGTTCTTTTCTTGAGCAGAAATTGATTTATGTGAATTCAATTTTCTTTTTCACAACTTTTTTTATGTCAAATTGGTTCTTATTGATGTGTAAGATTGAAAGAAGAATTGTGATTGGTAGCGCCATCTCTGTTTCCAACATTTTGCGAGTAAACCCAAGATGGACATCAATACAAAGTGATTTCAAGCAGTGTCCAAGTTGAACAAATGCTAGTAGTCCATTGAGTGTTATAAATAAATGATATGTCCTGTTTAATCGTAAAACGTAACTACTTTTCGATTCCATTCTTCACATAAATACCATCGTCATTTCAGACGAAAGTTTGGAAGGAGAAAAGAAAGGGTCAAACATCAAGAGATCTCAGGCTTCTGGTAATGCAACCGGTGAAGCCGAAAAGATGGCAAAGCTGCAAGAATATCTCAACTGATTGAGGAAAATCATTAATGATATGAAAAAAAAAAAATCGTTCAAATTATTTTGATTTATATAACATGTATGAGAAAATACTACTGGAAGCCTCTATCCAACTCAAATGTTAAATTCCCAATATAGTTCAATCATAGTTAAACCATATGGAAGATTAGAAGATTAAATCATAGTTAAATAATACAGTTCAGATATGTGGATTTATAGACCCTTCTTTGTGATGTGTGAAGAGAGTGTAGCAAATTTTTAAGCACCTCACTACATCACTCATAGCTATATAACATATATGTATAGATATATATATGTAAATTTTATATATATATATATATATATATATATATATACAAGTTAACCCGTGCATGATACTCATGCATTCTAGTCAAATCAAGCTACTTAAGGTGTTAAAAAGGTTCTTGTCATGCATTTGGGCCATAGCCCAGGCCTCCTCAGGGGAAGAGCGTTACTTCCCGACGCAAGTGCCCTTTTTTAACGTGGTTTTGTCCACATGTCACCACCTCATCATTCTTCTCCATCACCTCATCCTTCATCTTTATCGCCACATCTATCCAGATGTCTATCCAGACACAGGGATCTCTCTCAGCGATCCTGAGTATCACACTCCTCTCGCTCTGTCACCCCCAGCAACCACCAACCACTCCCCACTGTCACCCCCGGCAACCACCAACCGCTCCCAACTGTCATTTCTATTTCAAGAAATATATATATATTTTTTTAAAATCTTTATAAACACTTTTAACAATTAAAAAATTAAAAACATCTTAGTATACCAAATTTCAGCCCTTTTTGAGTTTTTTTTTTCCACACACACTAAGAATTTAGTAGGTCAGTGTATAACTCCACCCAGCAGGTGGCGCTGCAGCTTGGTTTTTTTTTCCACACACACAGACAGACTAACACACGCCAGTAGGCATTTATATTATAGATATATATATATATATACGTATTTAGCACAATATACACCACTCAAATGGACATATATTCAAACATGAGTTAGACTCTCTGTATTAATTTGCAAAATGTACAATGAACCCTGCAAATCAACCATTAGCTTTTATCTGTCTAGTGCATGTTGGCCAATGTAGTGAATATCTGATTAGTTGCTGAGGGTGAGTAAATTTTTTTCACCTAAATGCATGTAAATGACACCTTTGTAGACTTTGATTAAATGGGCTAATCCAGTATTGTAGTGTCCGTATATGAGTTTATAGTGGAGATTAACTCATTCAGTGATGTCCACTTACTTTAAGAGGTAATGGATGGGTGTTCTTCTGATTAATGCCCCTATACCTATATCTTCTGTGAGAGGAAATAGGTTGAGAATTAAACTGAAAGTGGCTACATTGTGACTTGCTTCTTGGAACACTAAACTGTTTTTTGTGCTGTAGTTAATCTGCAATCATTCCAATGCACATCGGTTTTACATCTACCAAGTTCTGTAAAATTCTAAAACAACTGGTGCCAGTTTCATATATATCACCACACTAACAGCTACTTTTTAACAATCGTTACTTGTTTCTGATTTTATATGAACTCATACTCCACCCTTTTCTTCTTTAATAATGTATCTGCTCTCTCTAACTGCCCATCTTAACCCTTGCTTACTACATCACACCCAGCAGATTTATTATAATAAGCTTCATACCATTTATTTTACCACTTCTGTACAGGTACATCATATTATTACAATCTTGACTACTTTATAGTTCACTCATCTCTTGCTTTGTGCCTACACACACAGGAGGTCATTTGCAAAGTGAAAAACATCAGAGGCGCAATGCAAATTCCTCTTTAGTACTGAAGAGCTATGTGCCTTGATTTGCTGAAATGCATGTAGGTTTTGTCAAAGTACATAGATTAACAGATTAGCATAGCAGTGTTTGTGGATGAGCAGAGGATTGCACCAGCAGACTGGAGAAGATGAGTGGAGTCAAAGCATTCCGTACAGTGTACAGAAAATATATGCATCTGTGCACATATTTTTGCATAGCAAGAATTAACATTGAGGGATGAATTAAGCCAGAGGGAGATTAAAAACTGAGGGCTGTGTACATTACTTTTTAAGACCTCATTAACATTTTAAAAAACAGGGAAAGTGTGGCGATGCCTATGTGAGTGTGACAGGTGGCGGGATTAAGGGACTAGGCTATAAAATCTTATGGAGGAGTCATCCAGTCTTTTTGGATCCAGGAAAGCATCAAGAAATCACAGAGCTAAGAGTCTGTTGCTGTGATAGGTTTATTGTATTCCAGGGGGTAAATGTATCAAGGTCTGATTTTTTCATTGTTTAAAAATTACAGCAAATCGTGAGGGATAACCTGCAATTTTAGTCCCCAAGCCTACAGATGTATTAAACTGTCATTTTTACTCTGATCTTTAAAATCGCTGGTCATCTCTAGCGATTATCTGGGATTTCAAACACTCCCTTTTTTATCTAACCCTCCCCATTTACCAAACTCTACTGTTTCCTAGCTGTGTGATTAGTAAGCACATCACTGATACACTGCTCTACCTATAAAGTCGGAGGTCCGTTAGCTGTCAGAGGTTTAAAAATAGATAAATGTTCAAAAAAAAAAAAGGTGTGGGGTCTCTCCGTCTGAGCACTATTAACCTCATTTGCTGCCAGCCTACTGCTGGTTGTGTGAAAATCAGGAAAAAAAATGCTTGGGGTCCCCACAATTTTCACATAACCAGCACAATGCAAACCAGCTGAGGTGATTACAACTATAGCAGAGGGACACGCTGCAGGGGTCCCCCTGTCATAATGACAAACTAATCCCAGGCTGTTCAGCACTGGGCTGGATTCCCTAGAGAGTAGGTTCCACAAAAAACAAACAAACGTGCAGGCCCCCCCTCTAGGAATAACCAGCCCTGTGCTGAAAGCACTAGGGCTCTTCCCACACCCCTGGGCGGTTGGAGTAGGGTAATATCGGTGATTATAATGTAAAAAAAAAAAAACCTGCCGCCATTTTGTTTTGCGGAACTACAAGTCCCAGCCATGCCAGGGTGCCATAAACAGTGTGTGCATGCTGATGCTTCTATAACTACAAGCACCAGCATACTTATGGCAGCCAGGTCATGATGGTACTTGGAGAACCACAAGTACCAACATGGCCTGACCCCTTTGGCTGGCTGAGACCTGTAGTTCCACAAAAAAAATGTTAAAAAAAACACAACACCCTCATTAAAACTGCATACTTTTAATAAAATCATAACACAGCCTCTTTTGTACCACATATATTTAATAAAAAGAATAAAACCCAAAATACTCACCAATCTGAATTATCCTTCTTTTGTGAACAGTTTTTAATCCAAATGTGTTTAAAAACGTACATAAATATTTATAGATCCAAATGTCCATGCTTGGAAACCATGTCCATAAATAATTGTAGACCCAAATGTCCATGCTTGAAAATATGTTCTGTTCTTCTGGTCATCAAGACCCCCTAGTTGCTTGCAGTTTTCTTATCTTCAGGCAGCAAGGGCCCCCATATTTGTAAATCCAAATCCGGAACATGCTTGAAAAAAAAATAAAACCAATTGATAAACGACGCAAACTCTGTTTCTACAGTGTACAAGCAGACCGACGCTAATGAATAGAATCCAGCCGTAAGGTCTGTTTATACTTTATGGAGATTTCCCACACTGTCATGGGTATTCCCCATAGAGCATAAATAAATCTTGTGGCTGGATTCTATTTAATAGTGTCGGTCTGCTTTGGGGCCTAATGCTGCAATTCTCAGGGAAACGCAGCATTTTGGATTTAATTCTACCCACTTCACTAGGAAGTGAGCAGATGCAGGAGACTGCCATACTCTCTCAGGAGTTCGGGAGACCAACCCGGAATCCGGGAGTCTTGACAGGTATGAATTAATGTGCTACCTTATAGCTTGAATAATTTGGGATGCTCCATATATGCTGTTCCCTCCCATTGCATTTCAACGGGGGTACTTATTTTGCAACTACTTTATACTTGCCTACTCTGCCAGAATGTCCAGGATACTCCCGAATTTCTGGGACTCCTCCCAGACTCCCGAGAGAGCAGGCAAACCTCCCGGTTCCTAGCCGACCATTAGTTTAGTGGCGGGGGCAATGCTTATGACACGATTTACACGTCATTGTGGCCCTGCCCCCTGCTGTAATTAGCTAAAACTGTGTGGTGACATTTAGGGGGCAGGGCTAATGACACAAATCCCGGAGTCCTGCCTCCACACGACCACCTCCCCCTGCAAACTCCCAAGTGCCAGCTTGCCCAAATTGGCTAATATGAACTACTTCATACAGTTATAAGTGCAGCCACTGACCTCATGAGGTGAAGTGGGGAGTCCAACACATCCCCCTACACACAGGTTTTCCTTTTCCTTTGACACCTATACCCCTGCTTTGGTGCCTGCAGTGTCAGGGCCCCTGATTCTGCATTTCCCCTACCCAATTATAGCCTCACATGTTCTCATTAACATATCAATTGTATATGAATCCAATTGTTCATATAAAATACATTGATGTGTCCATTAGAGATTGTATCAACAAAACTGCTCATTACTGTCCTTGTGACAGGATTTGCAAGTTGTGTAGCAGATTCCCTGCTGAACTTATATGGCAAGTTTAATTGATGATTTAAGGTTTTACTGTCTGTAATATAATTTTGATGTATATTTCTTTGTTCTGCCACACCTCCATATACTATAAGTACAATAGTATGGATATGCACATTTTTCTTACACTTCATTTTGTCCTGGTAACAGGTGAAGTTCATAGTGATGGGGTTGGATATACAGTAGGGCTGCGAGTACAATTGATGCTATCATGTGAAGTAGCTTACAGGTTTGGAGTGGAGTGTCTCCTTAGCATATTACATCTGTTCTCACGGTTGACACGGTGTGTGCAGACTTATTAAAAAAAATAAAAATAAAAAAATGTTTCCCTTTATTGAAGAAGTAATATTTACAGGAGGAAATTGACTGCAAAAAAAGGGATGCACAGTTTCTCCTTGCTATATTGATTTTTGTGTGTGGGATTTGTTGGCTGACCTGAGTTTACCCTTCACAGTATGGGGTTTTGTTGTTCATCCGGTAGTGCAGGGATGACTTATTTAAGGCAGCTTTGAGTTCTCTGTGCTCTACGGTATAAATTCAGTGCTTATTGAATAAAATGGTTACATGCAATGGACAAAAATGTTAATCCCAAACTGTTTTCTTTTGCATTTCATCAGCCACACAAACAATTTTAAAGTAAAAATAATGAAAAAAGAAAAAAAAATTTTTTATAAAATGGGGAGCAGAATATGCATGTAAAGTGAAAGCACAATCATGTCCTCTTTTAGCATTGTCTGCTGCCTGATTGTGGACATAGCAGCTGCCTTTTCATGTCTATCCTTCTTAGCAGGTTGTGGGTCCACAAGAGGTATGCTGGCTCTGGTGTCTCCGCAGCTTACGGGATTGCTGCTCTCTGTTCCAGTTCTGAAGATAGTTACATCCAGAAACCCTGCTTCCCTGTTATATTGCAACAAATGTTCTGATGAAGAGGGGCTCATGATCAGGTGCTTTCTGTTACGGCTCTGTTGATGGTCTCGTCTGGTAGGTTGAGAATTATGTAATTTTTGTCCGTTATGTTATGCATGCTTCTAAGGTTGTCTGTTATATAGCTTGCCTGGTTAGCTGGTTAGGAATTAGCGCTAGCAGTGTTGTTGTAGATGGATTTGGCGATCAATGACGGGATTCTCTGGGGCCAAATTCTTGCAGTAAGCATCTGTTGGGGTGTGATCAGCACTCCAGTGGTCAGTTGGTGGGTTTGATCGCCTTTACTTGGAGGGGAAGGGGGCACAGTGTGTTGGGTCTGGATATAAGACTGGTCATAACTGGCGGAATGGGGTAATCTGCGTCCTGTTTTTTTTAGAAATGGGATCTCATGAAAACATGGCAGGGTAGGTATATATATCCATGATCCCTGGCATGTGCATGTCCGCTAGGTCTGGGAAGTGGCTCTCAATAAAGAGAAAAAAAAAAAAAGAAGATGGACTGTACATAGTTTTTCCTAATGTTTGCTTTGTGGTTTGAGTATTGATGGGGGTGATGGGGGTTCTGACCAATTGTTACATTCCCAAAGACCACATGCTACTTTGTATTTCATCCAGAGGCTATCTGGCATGGTCCATTATTGATCCTTACGTGTAAATTAAAGACGCTTTTTGGGGTTTGGAAGAATTGGATCTGGGAGCTCAAATACTTCACGTGGAATAATCAAGTACTCAGTAATTCACTCTCTAGGCCCTTATGGCTTATGATATACCCGCCGTAGCAAGTGAGTCAAAGGTGTGCCTTTTATTTGGGTGCGACCTTTCTTGTTTTATTCTATACACCTCTTATTAATTTAGAAGGTGTGAGCTGATTGGAGCAAAGAAGGAGTGTTTTAGCTAGTATTCCCTTGTATATGCACACTCTGACATGGATATATGTTAAATATTGTCGCAAACATAGAGAGCTTGCAGTTATTTATAAGGGATAATTCATAACTGCAGTGTAAATATGTGATATCAAATGAATCCACTGATAAGTTAAAGTGTAATATTTGAAGCTAGTGTGAGAAGATAGAAGTGTCACCTGGGGGGCCGGGGGGGGGGGGCAGCTTCAAAGAACTCCCGGGTTGAGATCTAGACTATTTGTGACACTTGAATAGACATTTAGGTACTGCTCAGCATGTGGTCTGGCTCAAAGAGGCCATGTGCTGACATAGGCTATGCTGTGTAGACACAAAAAATTCAGTTTTAAAATATGCCACTTAAAATCAATAAAAGTAGTGATCAACCACATATTCCTCAATAGCATGATGAAGGGCAGCTCATATGTTAAATTAAGAATTCTGCCCCACAGAGAAATCAAGAAAAGGAGGGTAAGCTCTGCGAATGCACTGTATTTAGGCATGTTTGATATCAAAAGATGTACAAAGTCATAGGGGATTTATTAATGATAAAATTGGATGTAGCGCTCTCCAGAAAAAATATATCACATAGTAGAATTGGTTAGGAAATCAGGCAACATGTAAATGTGGATTGCAAAAGGGTCCCAGGCCACAACTCCTGATTAGCATTAAACGCTGCACCTGTGAAGACCATCCCATTTCATGTTGCTTAAAAACCTGTGTTTTGAAGAAAAAAACTGTCAGACTTTTTGGGAAATCAAGTCACATTGATAAACTGTCCATCTTCCTAGCCAAATTTCCCTTGGCCAGAATGCAATTCATGTAAGTGCAAATCTGAATGTAACCCTTTTTATTTTTAACTGTTTTTGCTTGCTATGTCAATTAATTGTTATTCATTATTTTTCTTTATATCTGAATGCCCTGTATTTTTGTGTATTAAATTGATAATTTAATAAGTTGCGTCCTTGATACTCTAACGAATCCATTAGCCTATTAGAAGAAGAGATTGCTCGACCAAGTTAACCCTTGGAATGCCAGTGTGTGATTTGTTGATACATTTGATTAACAAGCTGTGTGTGCTTGCATTTACATTTTTGTAACAGTCTGGAGGTGTGAAGAATTAACCCTGTGGGTGCTGGAGTGGGTTTTGCTAGTTTGTGAATAGCTAGAAACCTGTGTGCCAGTGTGGAACAGTATATTGGGGTCCTATTGCAATTTTCAATAGGTGGTGGCAGAACCTGAAGTGTCTGGGGGTGTGAGGGCGCTGTAATTGTGGACGATTCCGTAGGTCTATAACCTGTGTGATAGGTAGTGAGAGACTGCGGGCTGAAATCGTGTGTGACCTCGTACAGTGAACACCCCAAAGTCACGGCAGCTGGGAGCGTGTTCCTGACATATATATTTCCAACAAACAACTAATACTTGTGATGGAGCGTCCACACTTTAACTGTCAGGCATGTAGTCTGTGTCTCGGTGTGACTATCTCATATACACTCATCCTATTTTGTGATGTTATATTTTGTACCACCTTTCTCTTTTATTGTTTGTTGTGGGCATATATAGGATTGACGTTGTATAATACTTTAGTTTTGGGTTTGGAGGGGGTTCATACCAGACCCAGTTAGAGGTTGCTAAATGCTACACCATGGAGTGCCTCTTTTTGCTGTAATGCCTTCTTCCGGATATTCTTTGGCAACTTTAGGATGGGTGAGTTGGAAGCCTCTATGGGGTGTGCCTTGTTATATGAAATGCTCGCTGATCATGTTGTCCTGGCATCGGGATTCATTTCAAGCGAGGTGCATCACTCTTAGTCGGACCAGTTGTTTGGTTTGCCTTACTTTGTTACTTGCTTGGTGCAGGGGCGCAAAGGGATTTTTTTTCTCGATATTCCCTCTAAATTTGGCCTGATTGGGTGTTGGCACCACAAGGTATTGATGGTTTTTACCTTTGTCTGTGTCGCTCATCTTTTCTCCTCTGTTTCTTATGCATCATTCTTCCTTCTATTTGCTTGCCTCTGTTCCATATCAGCCTGTGGGGATGCTTTGTTGCTCTAAGGTACATTAACGGTGTTTTCTCCCTCCCTCATTTTCCAACAAGATTGGTAGGGTGTCTCCTTATTACATAGCATAAGTGTTAAGATTAAGGGTTTATAGTTATGTTATCAACTGCTGAGCATTTTAGGAGGTTTCATCTTACAGAGTGAGATTTTTTAAATGAGAATAATAGGGGGAAAACTGCATTTTCAGGAGTGTTCCATGCTATGTGGAGAGATCCATTTCCACTCTGCAAAAGGCCTTGATTTTTACACCAATTTGAAACTGGTGGTGATTGGGGCTTGTCCTAATCTTTTAACGGGTAGCGTCTTCTACCTTCCAATTGCATATTGTCAGAGGAGTGCATTTCTGGAACACTTTGCACACTGAAAACAAAGATTCAAACTCACAAAAGTTTACATATAATAATGACAGTCCATGTGTTTTTTCACTCTCATTGATTTTTTTTTTATATAAATACTTTTTCTCAGATAAGACAGAGTCAAATAATAAACAGTCTCCTAAGGTTTCAAAATTAAGAAGTAAAGTAAGATTTGTACGTGGCTGTATCTTTAAACTCTAAAAATTTAAACCAGATGGCTGAGAACTATTGAAACCTATCTATGCCTGCATCAGTGATTGCATCTCCGAACAGATAAAATTCTATATGGCTAAACCACTCTTTAATGGAAGGAGGTGAGAGAGATTTCCAATGTACCGGAATGAATGCCATAGCAACATTATTTAAATGTTTCAAAAGGGACTTCTAGTAAATAGTGAGGAATTATTTAATTAATCTACTGTTACCTCTGTCCTCTTTATCGCCTTTGAGAGACTAAACACTATTTGCCAATATGCAGTGAGTTTGGAGCAATCCCACCATATATGGAGGAATATTCCCATAGATGATTTGCAAAAAGGAGAAACAGTAGGTAAACATTTTTGTAGCATGCTAGGTGTCCTGCACTATCTTAGCAAAATTTTAATTTGTGTGTCCACAACTGAGATACTAAGTGAGCATGCATGAGTCATTTAGAATATTTTTTTCTATTGACTGCCCTCTAAAGCTCTAGGCAAATATATGTTCCAGCTTCTGCCAAATTGGATCGTTGAGTGTGACAATTCTTACAGATGTCATTTGTACAGAATAGCAATGGTGTGTCTTGGAATTGAAGTTGTTGTGCATAATGATGTGAGATCCCTTTTGAGAAATCAGGCCAGAAATGGACAAGCAGGCTACTGTATCCAACCTGCGTTCCACAGCAGCCATCTTGATCATTGTGATCATTGTGATATTTGAGTGTGGGGTCGCTGCTGAGTAGTGTGTAAGTTGTTCCATCTTCTAGTAGTCTGTATGTTTCTGTTGTTTTTGTTCAGTATAATCTTTCCTCCTCCTTTGTTTAATGATGATGTCTTAGTTGTTCTTCAGTACGTTCAGTGCTTCACTCTTTGATTTCTAGATGGGTTGGGCGTTATCTTTCATAGGTCTGTATGAAGGGCCTTTGTGGTGTTGTGGGAAGTCTTTGATTTGTTTAAGGTTGGTGGGGATGTAAATGGAAGTTGTGGCTGTTCTTTCGTACGGAGGGAATTACTCCTTCATGAAATTTTTTTTGATGCATAGTGTCACAACCAGTACTCACCTGAGACTACGTGACGTGTGTGTGACAAAGGGCTTATCAAAAACAACTACCTTGTCTGGCTAGCATGATTAAATCCTTCCCTATCTATGCAACACATTAGCTTTGGCTTACCAATTATGCCACCAACAAGTTTTTTTCCGAAGAACTGACACTCTTACTTAGGAAGCCTTTGGTTCTCCCTTAAAACTAATCTATTACAATTTTCTTGACTCAGAGTTAACATAAATCACAATGTTCTCCCCTGCTTCAATTATGTAGCATTTTGACCAAACAGTTGCGTAAATTCGTAAAAACACAGAGACCTGAACTTTTTAAGTGTCATTTTATATGGAAAACAAATCCACAATGCTTAAGATAAAACAATTAATCAAATGAGATACAAGGGTATAATGCAATGGTTTCTTTTAAAATAAAAAGAATAAACACAGAATTGATAAACTCAAGTATGATCAAGTCTCTGTTGCTGAGAGAAGCAGAAAATGGGACACTCTTCAATATCAGATTGACTTCCCAAAAGTGAACAGTTTTAAAGCTACTGCAGGGCCCACAGCCCCCTGTTCTGTGATGTCAGAAGTAGAAAAATCTGTGTAAATGCAAATAAGGGTTATATAACTCTGTTGAAAACACATTTCCAGTCAGGTTTTATTTATCCTGTCCTAACTTCTCAGCAGAATGTCTTACAAATATGATTTTAACTCCACAAAACAGGTCACAATTTTCCCTTTATCTGTATACCACACATGCTTCCTGTAGGTATGATATTGGAGAGAATATGATAGGACATTTTGAATTTGTCGTTAACATATAACTCGGCTGCCTGTCTCAGCAGTCAAAATGTTGGAGACATCACAGATGTATGTTGCATATCACTGTCCTCAAATAGATGTTTCCAATGGCTTCAACTTTTGCAACACTAAAAGGAATAGTAACCAACAAAAAGAACCTAGTGCGCTCCAACTATAAACATAAAAAGAGTAAATTACAATAAAAAAAAATAATTAGATCAATCCACTGCCACATCACTATTTGAGGATGCCAACCTCACAATAGAAAAGAAAATAAATTTATATAATAGGATTCGCCAAGAGGAAGATCCTAAAAAATTGATACGAGATGGCGGACCTTGTTATAAAAGAATGTTTATTATATAATATAATCTTAGCAATAAAAATAAGCACATAAGTATATAAAAAAGAGTGAATCAAAAATACATATGCATGCTAATTTGTCTCAAGGACCAAAGAGAACATAACAATAAAGAAATTAGGCATTAAATGGAGCTGAAAAATTTAAATGTATTAGACCTCGTATTAATAAATAAGCAGTGTCTGGCCAGTACACAATTGAGAAAATGACTGCAATCCTAGTATATTTATGTAACAGATAGGAGACCTCTTAATCCAAAGTTCCAAATGAAAGGAGGAAAGTATTTAGAATGTTAATGTAACACAATCTCACCCGCTGATAAACCTTCTGTTAGCAATCCAAATGAGCGCCTTCACGGATGATGCTTTCAAGAAATGAAAGTAAGGTAAAGTATTACACTATGTGTCTCTGGCTCCGACACTAGCGCTGCAAAAAGGAAAAGTTCTCGTTTTGTAACCATGGTCTAGACCATGGTTACAAAACATCCCTAAAAATCATTTAAGTAGAATAAGAAGGAACTGTTCAACATTCCATTCATTTGATAAACAAGCAAAAGGTATGTTAAGAGGTTTTGAAGATAAGGGATATCCATCAAAAACCCTGGAAAAAGTGTATGATATATAACACTTAGACCGTAATTTTCTTTTAGAGCCAAAAAATAATACAATATTAGATAAAGCAACTGAAAAAATAGGTAGTTTAAAATTCATTTCTAAATATAATACTAAATGTATGGTGATAAAATGTATCATCAATAGGAATTATCATATTTTGAAACAGGATATTTTAAGCTCTGTGATTTCAGAACATCCTTTAGTGATTTTCAAAAAGAATAAAAAAAATTAAGAAATCTGCTAGCTCCTAGTCATTTTTGTCCAGTAAAGAAAAAAGAAGAAGAATCCCAAGTTCTTGGATTCTGGGGGAACATAAAGGGGAACTATAAGTGTGGAAAATCACAATGTACAACTTATTACCATATAAGGAACAAGGATAAAGAAGTGACATCTTACTGTTCAAAATACATTTTTACCATACCAGGTTTTTATAATTTTAGTACCATTTATGTTATCTATGTGCTACAGTGCCCTTGTGGCCTGCAGTAGGTGAGTAGAACAACTAGAGCCGATAGAGTAAGATTTATGGAGCATAGATATAATTAATAAAGTACATAATCATAGTGTATCAAGACATTTTATTGACACACACTCTGCTAACTCCTCAGGTTTAAGTGTGGCTATTATTTATTCCATAAAACCAACGATTAGAAGCGGGGATAAATTCAAAACTGTCTGTGAAAGGGAGACTTTTTGGATTTTTAAATTACGGACTCTGATGCCAGAAGGGCTAAATGAACACCTAGAATTTAATTATAGATAATATAAGTTACTCTAATATGCCCATATTTTTGGACATTTATATGGTCAATTTAATCACTCTATATAGAAACACATATATCCTACTATTTTTCATTGCCAGTATTAGTTTGTTTTTTGTATTATACCATTTGCTTTATACCATTGTAATGTTCCAAATACCCATTGGTATTTTGCTTCTTATATGTTTCTTTTTTCCTTGGGATTTTAGTAAGAGTGTTGGCTAAACTGAATTACACCTTGTCTTAGTAACATAGCGATGTGGGTTTGATCACCCTATTGATGGACATTTAATTATTTTATTTTATTAAATATTTTAATTAATTCCTTTTAAATATGTTTTTCCTGATGATTTACAAGTAACATGTAAGTTTATAATTATATATGTTAAGATTTTTTTCTTTTAATAATTATCTTTGTATTTCAAAATGATATCTGATCTACAAATCGGAAATATCGAGATCTATATAAATGTATAACAGAGTATTAAAACAGTGAAACAAGATTGTAATCAAGCCCAGCAGTTCTTAATTGATTTGAAATTGCAACCCAATTAACAGCAGAATAGAGTTTTATAAAGACCGAAAAGAATACTGACATACCATCTTTGAAAAAGTTGGCCTCTGAGCTGATGAAATGCATTAGTTTGATATATCCTTTTGGACTTGTAAATACACTTGAGATTAACAGAATACTTGGATTGACCGTTTATTTCCAGCACCTGTTCTATCACATTTGCGGACACAGCAACCGACTCTCTATACACATGAAGATTTATCAGTCAGACCGAGAGTAGCGAAGCCGTAACATCAGCGATTTGAACACTCCCATTTGGCTGTCTATAAATATAGGGAAGCATTCCCTAACAGCTCGAGAACTTGTCCTTTTTACAGCACTAGTGTCGGAGCCAGAGACACATAGTGTCATACTTTACCTTCCTTTAACTTCTTGAAAGCATCGTCCGTGAAGGCGCTCATTTGGATTGCTAACATGAGGTTTATCAGGGGGTGAGACTGTGTTACATTAACATTCTATATACTATCCTCCTTTCATTTGGAACTTTGGATTAAGAGATCTCCTATCTGTTACATAAATATACTAGGATTGCAGTCATTTTCTCAATTGTGTTCTGGCCAGACACTGCTTGTTTAATAATACGAGGTCTAATACATTTAAATTTTTCATCTCCATTTTATGCCTAATATTTTTATTGTTATATTCTCTTTGGTCCTTGGGACATATTAGTATGCATATGTATTTTTAATTCACTCTTTTTTTTTTTTAAATTCTTTATTTTGGTTGGTCATATAAGCAAATACAGGGAATAAGACTGTTATTATTGAACAGACGTATAAAAACAGTGAGAACAATTGAATCAACATGTACATAGAAGCTTATAATGAGACAACCATTTTTACAATTTTATATGCGGTATCAAATTGTATATAACTGTAGTGAAAGTGTGAAATGTGGGAGTGGGGGGAAGGGAGTCAGAGAGGAGGGGGGGAGACCACAAAGCAGGTATATGAAAGAGCTCAGGGGGTGGAGAGTGTGTAGATGACTCAAGAAGATAAGGGGGCAAAGCGTATAAGGGAGCCGGACTTACCCCACATGGGTCCTTATCACGGGGCTAATTGTTAGGGGGACGCGAGCTTTCCACAAACTGCCAAGGAACCCAAACCTGGTTAAAAACATGGCCTCTATCATGGAGGTAATAGGTAATCTGTTCCATGGCTGCGACATGCCAGATTTGTTTTTTAAGGGCTGTTAGAGAGGGAGGGGACGTTTTTTTCCAGTTTAGCGCGATAAGGGATTTAGCCGCTGTCAGTATGTGTAAAGCTAGTTTTTTGAAAAAATTTGTCAAGCTCTGGAGGAGGATAGCATAGTAGAAACACCCAGGTGTCCTTTGCAACGGGAGCTTCAAATAGAGAGTTTAGAATGCCACAAACCACATCCCAGAAGGAGGAGATAATTGGGCAGGTCCACCATATATGGAGCATAGTTCCCCTGTGGCCACAACCCCTCCAACAATAAGGTGAAGAAGAGGGAAACATGCTGTGGAGTCGAGTAGGAGTATAATACCAACGGTAATAGATTTTATAAGAGGTTTCTTTAAGTTTGGTGGATATGGAGCTTTTAGCTATCCCCAGTCTCATGTCATCCCATGCTTCATCGTCCGGAGGGGGGCCTAGATCCTTTTCCCAATCAGCCTCATGTGCTCTCGGAGTAGGAAGGACAGCAGCAATAAATATACCATAAAGTTGGGATATCAAGCCTCTGTCCCTAGGGTGATTTTTACAAAGATCTTCAAAGGGGGTTAGATCTCGCAAAACATAAGTAGGTGGCAGGGACCGCAAAAAATGACTAATTTGGAAAAACTCAAATGGACTACGTATGCGGGATGGGGAGTGACGCTGGAGTTCCGCCAGTGGGAGACAGTGGTTTGCTTTGGAGAAGTCTATCGGGAATTTAAGGCCAGCTTTATTCCAAAGACGAGCTCTCGCGGCGGAGAGTCCAGGAGGGAATACAGGATTGTGCCAAATGGGGGTTAAGGGGGATAGTTGTGTGGTAAGCTTCAGTTTAAAGGAGTAAAAATCCCATAGCTTGATGTCAAACTTGATAGTAGGGAGCATTTTAGATGCAGGAGGACGATGTGCAGGGGAGAGACCCCATAAGGGTGTAAGATAGGGCAAGGTAGTATAAGCCGATTCTATATCGAGCCAGGAAGTGGAGCCTGGGGGGGCATATGAGGTAACAATTTGTGAAAAGTGGGAGGCCAGGTAATATAGTTTAATATCGGGAAGACCTCTGCCGCCAGAAGAGATTGGCCTTTTGAGAATGCTGGCTGAGATCCGTGGGGGTCTATGATTCCAAACAAAGCGGATGAGGGATTTTTGTATGTTAGAAAGGAAGGAGGCAGGAACTGCGACCGGGAGTGTTTGAAAGAGGTATAATTATTTTGGTATAATAGACATTTTGACTGCTATGATCCTGCCCAGCCAGGAGATAATGAGGCGTTTCCAGGAGGTCAGGTCAGAGAGCATCTTAGCGAAAAGGGGAGGGAAGTTTTCAGGAAAGAGGAGGTCATAGCGTGAGGTGAGGAAAACTCCCAAATATTTGATCTTTCTTTTTTGCCATTTAAAATTGAAGGTCATCTGGAGGAGATCCGTTTCCCGAGGGGAGACATGCAGCAGCATGGCTTCTGATTTTGCATAGTTTATTTTATAACCAGAGGTGGTCCCATAGGCTTGAAGAATTTCATAGAGATTGGGGAGGGAGATCGCTGGTTGGGATAGAGAGAGGAGGACGTCATCCGCAAAAAGAGAAATTTTGGAGTTGATGTTACCCACCTGTACCCCCTGAATGTTGGGATTGGATCTAATAATTCACTCTTTTTTATATACTTATGTGCTTATTTTTATTGCTATGATTATATTATATAATAAACATTCTTTTATAACAAGGTCCGCCATCTTGTATGAATTTTTTAGGATCTTACTCTTGGCGCACCCTATTATATAACTTTGTCAACTTTTGCAACACTCCAAAAATTGGTACAAGGAGCTCATCAGTAACCATGGGTCTGGGCTCTCTTGTCTACAAACACCCTCTAGGGAGAAGTGAGGAGTTTAACATAATCAAAAGGACACATTAATTTAGATTCAGTTTAAGATTTTAACTGCTGGTTGTACATAGCTCCTCTGAGCCATATTGAGCTATTACTAGGAATTAATTCACAAACACATTTGTAGTTTTATATGCCTAGATATAAGCTTGCACATGACAATAGTTTTCTTGCAAATCTGAACAGATCAGTGCAACCCAACTATTTCTCCTCCTATAATAGCTATACATTCTTTCTTCTAATCATACGGACTCCACCAGCACCCAAACCCTCCACTTCCTCCTACATATGCCAGCACTCCACAACCAGATGGTAATTCCTGAAGTAGTCTTACACCCAGCAGATGAAACGCATTGGTTACAACCTCCCTACATCTCCCCTACATCTCCCCTACCTCTGACAGCCCCACAGAACTGCCCCGCTGAAGAGATGCCACAGAGAAACAGGAAATATCAGAACATGTGTTCCACTGCGCCTGGCAGCCACCTTGAATCCGGACACTCAAACACAGCTGCAGCGTGCCATCTACATCAAACACACTGTTCTTCTAAGAGTATAAACAAGCATAAACCCTCTGCCCTTATCAGGGCTACTCACCAGAGTTTTACCACTCTATAAAGAGCTACACCCATCATTTAACCAAGGCTTCATTGCTACACACAGCATATATATTAGACAGGATTCCACTCCATTGAGTTATAACCCACGAAGAACATAAATAATCTCTTCCCTCCCTCTTTTCTTTCCAATTCTCTATCTTACCAAGCCAAATCAACCTTCTCCTGATCTCTATCTTATCCCACCCAGCTATACACTTTCCTACCTCCCCTGTCTCCAATTTCGCTAATTACTTATCCTCCTTATTCCCCTTACTGCCCCCCTATCCTGCTCTCAGTTTTCTCTCTAAAGAATGAACTACAAAACTATCAAGACAGCAAGGCATCAGTCACTCCCCATAGGGATAATTGGCACACAATCAAAAGGCTAACTGAAATACCCGCTCTCTCCTTGGTGGTCCCCAACCAACACCCTCTTTACACCACACCCACCCTGGCACAATTATCTCTCCTACCGCACCACAAGGTACGACCTTCTAATTTTTGTCCACTGATTTGCACCCACTAATTGAATCAAGTCCAACACGCCTCTAATAATTATTGTTTTGTGGTTGCATCAGACCAGGGATAACCGTAATCCTCCTCTATTTTTGTGTCTATATACCAAATCATACTTACACCTGGTTTGTTTACCTCCCCTAAAAAACTCACTGCCTTGTTTTGTAAATCAACCAGAAATTTTGGTGGAACCGTAATTGGACTGCTTCCATGATGTAATGGTTCCTGTGGAGAATGTTCATTTTTACAATATTAATTCCCTACAAACAAAATTTCTGGGTTTTCCATTGCTTTTGATCTTTCTGGACCTTGTCTAAGAGAAGCATAAGGTTAAGGCTGAATGACTTGGAAATATCTGAGAACAAAAAAAAACCCAGGTATCGAACCTGTGATGATTGCCGAGGGAAATGACAGGCGGACTGGGGACCTGAAGTCATTCTCTGAGTTCTTACAGCTGAGCGTCACTGATTTAGTACAATTTATCTAAAAGTTGGAAAATTCATCTACAAGGATTGGCAGTGATGTAGTGGGGCAGGTCGTGATGGCAAGCAAGTCATCTGTAAACAATGCTAATTAATCTTCCTCTACACCCAAATGCAGATCTTTAATGTCAGTGTTAGGATGAATGGATCTGACAAGAGCCTCCATACATAATGCAAGAATCAAAGGAGACAAGGGATAGCCCTGTCTAGTGCCTTTGGAGATACGGATTGGATCTGAACCGCCACTGATCCTAATTCTGGCAGATGGAGATCTGTATAGTATGAAACAGAGTACCATGCTGATTTTTTTGTGGTAGTAATGCTTACCTTTGTTAAGCACCTAAAAAAATGGGAAAGCTGATGTTGATTTAACCTACAGTTTTTAATTCTGTTCCAGAAGCTTGCAGTTTTGCTGTAACTTGAAACGTAAGGCAGATACAGTAATCTGGTTTGGATTTTTGGATTTGGGAAGAACAGTTACCATGGGGGTCCAAACTTCATGGTGATTCCTTAATAAACACCTGTGATACTTCAAATAAACTGGAATAAATAAGCCGTGATCATTAAATAGTTGAATACATTGAAAAATAAATATATCGGAAACTAATGGACTATTGAGATATTTGGCAGAAATAGGTTTTTGGACATTCTCTCAACTCAAAAAATGTTGGTAAAATCTGAGATGGGTGGTAGACACACCTGATTGAACTGAGGTGGAATAATATTGATATTAAGTAAAGATATTAAAGATATAAGTATGTAGCCTGTAGCTAGAGCACTGGGAGGGGTCTTTCTCTTCCTTTGGTCACAGGTTTTAAGATATTTAGTTATTTTATTTTCCTAGATTGTATATCTTCTTGAGTGAGGGGAAATAAGATGTTATAAGGCTTTTTGTAACACTAATGGAAAGCCTTGATCATTTCTCCGTCCAAATGGTGGACTCCAATTGTTGCATCTTTGATTGAATGGATATATGTTAAGAATCTTTAGACTATAAGGGCTCTAGCTAACATTTAACCAGGTTTATTTCCCAATTGGAAATATCTATTTCTACACTTAACTAAGACTAATTTCATACAATCATCCAATAGCTTGTCTACTTCAATGTCAAGATATTTAATTTAAAAAGTCCCTATTCCTGGGTTTCTTTTACTTTTTAAGGCATGTACCCAACTGAATACAACTTCCCATTATTAAATATTTATGAGCATCCCATGCAGTTATTTTGGAGGTTTCACAATTTTCATAGAGGGAAGTAGGTTGTGCAAGGGACTCCTCGAATTGACTCTTACAGTAAATATCTTGTAAGAGTGTCTCATTAAAATGCAAAGTTCAGTCCCTACAAGTAGAATCAACTCTACAGAAAGCACAGTAAATTGGTGCATGGACTGAAATCCAAATTCTGTAGTCAAGCATTTGGATGGGTGTCCACAGTAATGGGGATCAGGAATAAGCTGAAGATAAGACCAGTGTTGTGGATTCAGTTCAGGATTCATTCCCAGTTGTCAAGGCTATGGTTGTCAGTAGACCCCCTGGTACTGAGACAATTGCAGGGTTAGGGAAGTATGGGGCCTTAAACCCTTTCCCCAACAACCACTGTCATCATTGCCCCATTCCTTTTTAATTTCAAGTTTCCTGTTCATTTTACCATGAGTTCTAACCACCACAAAATAATATGTTGTGCTAGTCCCTTTCTCTTCATTATTATCCAAATTCATACAGTGTTACACTTTTAGTTTTTTCCATCTTATCCAAAACCATGAACAAGCATGTTTCTTGTTTCTAATGTATCAATAATTACCTTTTTTGGTTCCAAACTTGTTAACATGGCCTTGAGCATTGCCTTTTCTGGAGCAGACCATAATTAAGCTTCTCCATAATTCTACACTAAGCCTTGTCTGAACAGTTCACTGTTCTCTTTCCTCCATTGTTTTTCCTGAAACAATAGATATTGTGTCTGCTAACATTACAAAAATAAAATCCACCTAGGATTTCACTCATATTTTTCTATTCCCTAAATTTTCCTTCCTGAAGCCTTATCCAGGAATCACATTATTATTATTATTATTATTATTATTATTATTATTATTATCTTAGATATGTAGAGCTCCACAGCACCGAACAGTAGGGAAAAGAGTACAAATATAAAACAGGGACATGAAAACAAAGGATATAAAGGACTTACATTCTAAGTGGAAGATGGCACAGCTGAAACAAGAGGAGTAAATATGTTTCAAAGTGGAGATTGGGATAGTTGTGAGGGTGCATTAATGTAAATAGTGTTATCGAGGATAAGGTTGCCTCTAAAAAAGAGATGGATTTTCAAAGAGCATCTAAAGAATTGAATGCTGTGGGAAAGTCTGATTGGTAGGGAATTCCTTAAGTGGGGAGCAGCACAGGTGAAGTCTTGTAGGCAGAAGTGAGAGGTGGTTACCAGAGATGAGACAAGGCGCAGGTCAGAGGTAGAGATAAAAGGGCGGGAGGGAGAGTATTTTGATATGAGATTTGAGACGTATGTAGGGGTGGTGTTGTTGAGGGCTTTGTAGGTGAGGGTAAGTAATTTCAATTTGATTCTGGAGGACACAGGGAGCCAGTGTAGGGATTTGCAAAGTGGTGTAGCAGATGTGGAGCGGTGAGAGATGAAGATCAGTCTTGCAGCAGCAATTAGGATGGATTGAAATGTGGATATATGGGAGTTAGGAATGACAGATGGCAGTATGTTGCAATAGTCAAAATGGGAGATGATGAGAGAATGGATAAGAGTTTTAGCATGTTGAGTAAGAAAAGGGTGTCTTTTGGCAATGTGTTTAAGGTGGAGTTGACAGGACTGGGAGAGAATCTGGATGTAAGGAATAAAGGACAGGGTGGAGTCAAGTGTGACACAAAAACAGCGGGCTTGGGAGACCGAGGAAATTATGGTGTTATTGACAGTGAGGGAGATTTGAGGGCAGGTAGTGACTCTGGTAGGAGGGAATATAATAAGCTCTGTTTTAGACATATTGAGCTTTAGGTAACGTTGGGACATCCATGTGGAGATAGCAGAAAGACAGTTGGTTTCACAAGGCAAGAGGTCAGGGAAAGAGATATAGATTTTAGTGTCATCAGCGTAAAGGTGGTATTGGAGGCCGAATGAGCAAATTAGTGCCCCAAGAGAAGAGGTGTACAAAGAAAAGGTAAAGGGCCCAAATGTAAATTTGCTCCTTTTTGCCAAATAGCCCAATTCTGGAGAACATGTGCTGGGTGAGTGCAAAGAATACTGTCTATCATGTATCACTGAGTCTGACTCCTAAAATGGCTTTAATAGTTGTTGACATCATCAATGTTCACCCTGAGCCCTTGGTTAATGCCATGTATGCTATAGGAAGTCTGTTGGTCTGTAGCTTCACAAAGCTGATTTTCCATAATTTTGAAAAGTGGCTTTTGCTACTTGAAGGAGCAGAGATTTATTAGTCAATAAAAAGCAACATATGTCTGAAGTTAATTCAAATCAATAGGGTATATGGTGTCTTCTCCATACTGGTAAACCAACTGTTTCTAAAATGTCCAACACTCATGAATCTTCACCTAACAGATAAACGGACTGTGCTGTAAGTACAGGTTTAATGAAATTAATGTAGAACACTAACCCATCATATACAAGCTATAAAAGGCTAGTAAATTGTGAATACATAATATTCGTGGGCAGCTAAAAAATTCACTGAAACATTTGTGAAAATAGTGCCAAATCTTTACTGAGCTTTATTTACCAGCAGAAATATAATACATATATAAGACAAGTGTGACAGCAGAACACACCAAAACTGCTGACACCAACGTTGGTGGACCCTATTGGCAGTCACACTTGAGCATATGCAGACTAGTGTTTTATTTCGTCTTTATCATTAGTAAAAATTCATATCACATGCAAACAAGTTTTTATACATTTTTGAGATCACTGTCAGGGGCGAACGCAGGATTTTTAGAGGGGGTTTCAAAATATACGCTTTCTGGGGCATCAATCTGACTGTCAGTGTTGTGGTAATAAGTAGCTTTCTGCTGCTTATGACACTGCGCAAGGTCTCCTAAAAGTGCTCAGACTGCACTCCAAAGAGACTGGAAACTGTGTTGCAGCCAGATTCCTGCATGAGTGAAACCATGGTGTAGAGGGGCAGGGGCATGAATAGAACTTTGAGGGCCATTTAACATAATTTTGAAGAAGTCCCGCAGTTTCTACATAGGGACACTGCACCATCACCACTTCTCTCTGTCCTTGCACATGGTGGAATATTGTATTTTATTGGAGGGGTTTTGAATGTTGCTGATCGGGCACTACTGTCAGACACGAATACCAAAGCTTGAATATCACACGCAAGAATACCACTATTGCATGCTACTACCAACTATACCACTTCAAGACACAGTAATACCCCACATGCTACTTCCACACACTAACAACAACGACATGCTACTGCTACAAATACTACCAGCACATTCTGCAAACCAAATCCAACTCAATCACATGCTACCATCGCTAATGCCATGCACTCCACCACCCACATGATATTGTCACATTTAGCACCACTTAGCAGTACAAATATACTAAATAACTAAATGTTTAGACAACCACCCTATTCCCTTCATGTTTTACTCCTGGATGATACATATAGCATAGAAGAATCTTATCTACAGAGCAGTATAATTATTGAATTTGTGGTATTATAGGACAGACCACTACGTGCACACCAACAAATGATTTTATGACTGAGATCATTCAATTAACAGCAGCCCCAGGGAGCAGGCAGAAAACTCAGACAGATTTCACTTATTTTGGGGCGGAGACATGGTGGAACTATTGGGCGGAGTCACAGGCAGTGCTTGTTATTCAACAGCAGCTCTTCCCCATTCTGTGCAGATGTACACTCAAGGCAGTTAAAAACATTAGGTTCTACAAGAAGTTGGGGAGCTGTGCCCACTGTAGGAGGGTTTCTGGGCAACATGAACCCCCCAAAATGCACCCTGAAATGTAGACTCCTCAATTTATTTGTATGCAATAAATGCAAAACTATAAAAAGTAGCATTAAAAGAATGTTATACCAGTAGTTTAGGAACATTTTAAACTTTCAGTTAATCCTCCCCTCTCCCGCAATCTTGTCCAAACCTCGCCCCTTCAAATTAGATTGTAAGCACTCCTGAGTAAGGCCTTTGTTTCTCCTGTCTTGTCTGTGTCAACCTTGTAAACCTGTGATTCTTTGTATGTACTTCTATCAGGCATTTCTGTAGCTTGTCAAACTTTAAACGCTCCCTCAAAACCCATCTGTTCAGGTTAGCCTACCCTTCCTCCACCTAACCTGTCTGTAACGGTTTAGCTTGTTCTAATACTAATATTGATTACCACTGGCTTACCTGAAGTGCGGATTCTAACGAATTCCCCGTGTTCACCAAGAACCGCCGCAAGTCTGGATGGGCTTCACTGCCGTGAGTCGCAGGTCCCGGTCCTCTGGTTCGCCTCAAGATGTAGTATAGCGAGTTAAGGAGCAAGTAGAAAACATAGTCAGAAGACAGCCGGGACTGGTACACAATGAAGCAAAAGAAGCACAAGGTCAGCGGGCAGGCTCAGTGTCAGACAGGCCGGATTAGGGACACCAGAAATCAAAGGTCAGCAAGCCGGGTCGGTTCACAGGGGCAGAAGAGGCCGAATAGTCACACAGGCAGGTAGACAAGGTATGGAAACACTGAGGTCCACGAAAGGAACAGGACCCAGGAAGCAGGTAAGTTGCTCTGACACTCACCGAGTCTCACTGACTTCATTACAAACACCGACCCTAACCCTAATCCTAACCCTAACCTTAACCTTAACCCCTAAGATAGTTGCGATCGGTAGCTTTCTTGGAAGGTCGGTGTACTAGGTAATCGCACTCCTCATGTTGTTCTGTCCTCAGTCGGGGTAGTCAGTATCGTGAAACTGACTACCACCGGTAAAAAAGGGGGAAAGATAAGGAGGAGACTGTAGAGAAGGGGGGTTGATGCAAGCAGCAGCATGTAGGCACTAAGGGATGTAAGAGCAGAGACCCCTGGAGAGAGGGTTGTAGCAAAGAGGGGCAGTTATGAAGTTGTGGAAAACCCAGAGAGGGACAGAAAGAACACTTTTGAAGAGTGTTATAGCTCAAGGAATTGTATCCCTGCTTGCAGAGTTGTGAGTTACACAGAAAAAGGGTCAGAGCTACAAGTGTGTCCTGGAGGAAAGCTACCTTGTGTTTCCTGCATGTGTGTACTGGAAACAGAGGTGTGAGTAGCTGTGGAACTACTGTGACCAGAAGACCCTGGTATCTACTGTGATAACACCAGCAGTGTAAGATGTGTGCAGGAGGAGTAAGGAGATGTACTTGTAACCTTATTTATATTGCACATTAATAACTGTGCTGGAGAGAGTAAGGAACTGTATATACTTCTTTATTGCTGTAACCATTAAGATTATTGTGGTGGAGGAATATGAGTGTAAATAAAGAGTTCAGTTTGTGATAGAGATGGTCTGGCGCCCAAATTATTCTGACTTTTATTGCACTGCAAGACATTGTGATATCCCCAGTGTCCCCAGGGACCCCCTGGTCATTTACACCCACGCCCATTAGCTAGTCAGGGTTTGAGAAAGAGGTGCATTGTGTAACCTTTACACCCCACACCACACACAGTGACAGGGGGTTACATGCTTTACAATAATTGTGTGCTATATACCTTTCCAATTATGTTACGTAGAGTATTTAGCTTCTTAAATGTCCAGTACAGTAGAATTTGTCTGTTAAACCTCTGCATCTTTGGAATATGCTCTACTTACCCACTGTATGGTGCTGCAGATTTTTGTGGCGTTTTATAAATGAATAATAATTATTAATTAAGAGGTGGTACTAAAGTCACAGTAGGCAGGATTTTTTCCACCATTCACATTTCAACAATGGTCTGCAATCCCACAAAAGGTCATGCAGAGCATTTGATCTTCCCAAACTGAGACAGAGACATGAGATAAGTGGACAAATAGGCACTTTAAATGTGTCACATGTACTGATATTGTGCAGTTTGCAAATGAGTCTTGCTGCATATTTTACTGAAGGGAGAGTTTTCAGCTCCATACTGATAATATAAGTAAATGTGTTAAATAAAACCACTTTTGTTCTGAATATGTCTCAGGAAGCACAGGGCTTTTTAATTAGAAATACTCAAAATAGAACATGAGCATTACCATTCTGAAGCAGCAGAGGTGTTAGTATAGTCTTATGAGTGGCTAACTTGTTAAATAATAATATAGCATTAATATCATCTAAGGTAGATAAAGAAGAAATATTGGTAATAAAATGTGAACAGACACCATCAGGAACAGTAAATAAGACCAATAAGAGAATATAATACCTGCTTTTTAAAATGCAAGACCAACATTCTTATTATATCTCTAAATGTGTTTACATTCTGACAGCAGACTCAAAATGACAAATTCAGGGACATAAAGCTCAAAATGGACCTAAACCCTATTGTCAAGAGTTGATTTAAAGCACTTGTTAAAGTTCAACAAAATTAATTGTGTTAACAGTGTTGCGGTCTTAGAATATATTTGATCTGTGTAATTCTCTTACACTTTTTTCTCTCTCTTTTTTCTATTTGTCCTTTCTTGATTGTATACTTTCTTGCCATACTATCATCCTGTAATTTCTCATGGATTCACCTTTTAGCATTACTGTATATAAAAATTATATATATATATATATATATACATATATATATATATTTATTTATAAGTTAACCCGTGCATGATACTCATGCATTCTAGTCAAATCAAGCTACTTAAGGTGTTTAAAAGGTTCTTGTCATGCATTTGGGCCTAGCCCAGGCCTCCTCAGGGGAAGAGCGTTACTTCCCGACGCAAGTGCCCTTTTTTAACGTGGTTTTGTCCACGTGTCACCACCTCCTCATTTTTCTCCATCACCTCATCCTTCATCTTCATTGCCACATCCTTCATCAAGCTACTTAAGGTGTTAAAAACTCCCCACTGTCACCCCCGGCAACCACCACCCACTCCCAACTTTCACTTCTCCTTCAAAAAATATATAGGTCAGTGTATAACTCTGCCCAGCAGGTGGCGCTGCAGCTTGTTTTGTTTTTTTCCACACACGCCACTAGGCATTTATATAGTAGATATATATATATATATAACATTACATATCTAAATTGATCAAAGTAGGCTGGTATATGCTGATATGCCATACCACCACTTCTACTACATTCATTGTGAAATTACAGAACTGTATTCACTTACATTTTCCATACCGCCACTTCTAAATTTTCACACTGCCAATTCTGAATTTCTACCTCGAAGCCTGTGTGTGTCTGTTTATGTGTATATGGACTTATGGGTTCTACTAACAGTAGCCCCATAAAGACGTCACACCTTTAACCATTTTGCTGCCATGAGTCTGTGCAGATAACTTCCCCTACTGTTAGTAAATATACCACTGCCCAGTAAAGCTACTATGATATGACTATTTAAATCTTTTTATCACAGCAATTAAATAAAAAAAAAAATCTGAAATTTATTAATATTTAATTGCTCCAAGATACTCAGCTGGCCTGAAGCGGTAAGAGTTATTTATAACTTTGCCAGACCTGTGTGAGCCGACTTGCCAGTTTGTGCATGTGCAGTGGAAATGGAAAGCTTTTAAGTTACATTGTTATAAGAAAATCTGAAAAAGTTGAATACACCCAACCCGCTTGCAATAACATTTTGACAGCAATGAAAACCCCCTAGCATATAATTAGATCTTGCGTCAGTGAATATTTTATTCTGAGCGATTGATCCTCCATAGAGGATCATAGTTAACATTGCCCTATTTATGTTCTTTTTATTTTGGCAAGTCGATCCTGTGGATTATCTGGGTTTCAAGAAAGATGAAAAGAACATTTTTCTCCAACTACCTATAAAATATATATTGTGAGAAGGTACACTATTAACAGAAATCTGACACAGGTATGCTGAAAATGGCAAATGGCTAGACTTTCCTTCCCTGTCTGCTCACCGGCCACTTACTAGCATCGGTGGTGCCACCCACACATACAGACAGTGTCTTTTTCCTCCACCCCAAGCACTACAACAAATCACAGCAAACCAATCACACCCATGTGGAACACCTGTGTGTATGTGTGTGTGTGTGCTAAGAGTGGAACCTAGGCAAAACTTAACCCTGTCGTAAGCCTGCTGCTGCAGACTTACTGTGTCCCTACCTGTTCCTTTACAGTGAACTGTGGCAAATATCCCTTTTTGCCACAATATATATATATATATATATATATATATATATATATATATATATATATATATACATATATATATATATTCATGGCCTTATCTGTGAGGAGTTTGTATGTTCTCCCCGTGCTTGCGTGGGTTTCCTCCGGGTGCTCCGGTTTTATCCCACACTCCAAAAACATACTGGAACTTTAATTGGCTGCTAACAAATTGACCCTAATCTGTGTGTCCTTCTGTGTATGTGTGTTAGGAAACTTAGACTGTAAGCCCGAAGGGGCAGGGACTGATGTGAGTGAGTTCTCTGTACAGCGCTGCGGAATTAGTGGCGCTATATAAATAAATGGCGATGATGATGATGATAGATATATATATATATATATATATATATATATATATATATTAACATTGTAATAAAATTGACACCAAATGTCAGCAACATCCCTTGCAATCCACACATGCAATGCATTTGACTAGTTTTTCCATACAGGAGGCGTCTTGACGCTGTCATTACCAACAAAGGCTTTTGTAAAAAGTATTAAATAAATTTCAGGAAGCGTGTTGAATACTTTTTCCCTGTGTTGTTTCACATTATTACATAAAACTTAAGTTATGGACATCTATGGTTTGATTTCTTTGCATGTGTGGATTGCAAGGGTTGCTGCTGACATTTGGTGAAAATTTTATTACAATGGCCACATTAAATATATATTTACTGAGAAAAATGTTGATGTGTTCAATACTTATTTCACCCGCTATATATATATATATACATCCTGCTGTGGAAAAGCCTACATATCACAATGTCCTACAAAATGGATTCAGAGCAAGTGCTTATGCAGTGACATAGACTGCAATGCAACCATTTCCCTTCCTATTAATGTTTGTTCTACAGACGTATGCCCTACAAGCCTGAACTGCCAAATCATTTTCCTCAGAGCCACAGTTGTTTACTTGGTAGCCTGTAGACCCCATTTGACTTTTGAGTTTTTTCGCAGTAATCTATATTGTGTCTAAATGAGAAGAACATAATATTTAGTATAAGATTGAGGTTTATGGCATTTAATTGATTCTTTTTTTTTCTCATTTGTGTGAGGTGCACTTATAATTCGTAAATGTTTCTGTTTAGTGCTTTTCAGTAATGGATATACTACTGCCTAACTCGCTGCTAATTCCGCATTTGTCAAAAAGATTGCAAATATGGTTAATATTTTGCAGCGTTTACTGCTGCATATGGTAGAAATATTGAGACCTTGACATGGAGATCTGTCAGAATAAAGTATTCAACACATATGTCTGCAACTGGTGATGTCTCTATTCTCATTATGGCTAAATAGTAAGTAGAAGCTAATTATTCTGCGAAAGTAAAAGTACAACCACGGGGCACTGTGATGTACTGACCAAGGCTACAGGCTCAAAATTAATATTAAAGATCTTCTATACAGATACAATGGCAACATCTAACATCTTGTGATCTGTTATGAAAGTGTCTTTTTGGCATAACTTACAAAAGGTGACAGTACTTGTAACTCACCACAATCCTTCCCACAGCTTACTGTGATCCTGCATATTACAAGCCACATCATCTCCAATTAATGTTTAGAAAGTACGACCTTTGTACTGAGTACTGAATATATTTCTCACACAGGGTAATTAGAGACTACATCAACCCAGATTTATGTTTTGTCTAAAGTCACTGCTGAGCTAATTCACTGGCTCATACTACACCTAAAAGAAAGTGGCACAAGGTATAATTAAGTTACTTTATGTTGCCGTGGAAACAGAAAGCAGAGACCTGTTAGACAATGGCAGAAGAAGCCTGTAATTCAGGTCAAAACATTTTCTTTTTTTAGATGAATAAGTTTTAAACATTATTGCAGATACAGTTTGCGAAATGCATTTGAAAACACAGCCATGATTACTTCTACATGACTGATGTGTTTGAAAAGGAAGTGAGTGTTTAACAAAATGACATCCTGTTTTGAGTGTAAAATTTAAGCATGTATGATTAAAAAACAAAAAAATAAACAAAAAAATCAAAACAAATCCTCAAATCTAAGGTTATAAACCCACCAGCTTGGAAAGGTATATTTATGAAAGGGGTGAAAAGTCCTATTGTCTGTAAAAATAAAGTTTTTGCAATCAAAAGGGTTTATTTCCCTTGCAAAAACTTTGCTCTTTGTCCGAGTCATCAAATGGGTTATGATGACGTTTACATTGTTATAGATCTGCCTCTATTAAAGTTACTCTTTTCATGGGTAAGCCCACACTTATGTTACCTCAATACCTGTTTTGTTATCGGCATCTCAGGATAAAAGACCAAAAGCAGTAAAACTATTTTTTTTTCTTTGATTAAAGTATTTTTATGCAACTGTTTAAAAATATTTTTTCATTTTTAAAATAAATCAAATGCATTTTTTTTTACAGTGCACCTGAATGCTCCTGGTTCACATATATGCAGAGACTCGCTCGGTGAGGTATTAAGTTAACCCTTACTGTACAGGGCCAGTATTACCAGGGAAGCTGAGTATCACTCAGCTACCCTAGCAATATTGGGCCTAATTCATTAGAGGACGTTTCTGCAGTTTTTGTGCGTATCGTGTGCAAAACCACATTACGCAGGCCCAGAACCGGGAGTTACATGCGAAAAACAGGGAGATAGGGACACAAAAGCAAGCAAAGTACTTGCAAAAAGGGAAACAAGGATCACCTGTGACCAGGGCCGGATTTACCGCTAGGCAACCTAGGCACCTGCCTAGGGCCTAGCGGCTCTGGGGGGGCACAGCTGGGGGGACAGGAGTAATTTAAAAAAAAATGAAAAAAAAATAAATTCGGCCCCTCCCCCGACTCACGGCACCCCCCCCCCCCCGCGACTCGTGCGGGGGGGGGGGGTGCCGCGAGTCGGGGGAGGTGGGGTGCCGCGAATCGGAGGAGGGGGGGTCGGGTGCCACGAATCGGGTCCCGGCAGTCTCTTCTCCTCTCAGTGATAGAGTGATAGAGAGAGGAGGAGAGGCTGCCGGGACCCGACGAGCGATCACGTGACTCTTTCTCTTTTTTTTTTTTTTCTTTTTTTTTTTACATCTGGACTGACGGAGGAGGAGCAGCGCGCAATAGAAAGGTAAGTAAAACAAGGGACAGAAGTGGTGATGGTGAAGGGGCACAGAAGTGGTGATGGTGAAGGGGCACAGAAGTGGTGATGGTGATGGGCACAGAGGTGGTGAAGGGGCACAGAAGTGGTGATGGTGAAGGGGCACAGAAGTGGTGATGGTGATGGGCACAGAGGTGGTGAAGGGGCACAGAAGTGGTGATGGTGAAGGGGCACAGAAGTGGTGATGGTGAAGGGGCACAGAAGTGGTGATGGTGATGGGCACAGAGGTGGTGAAGGGCACAGAGATGGTGATTGGCACAGAAGTGGTGATGGTGATTGGCACAGAAGTGGTGATGGTGAAGGGCACAGAGGTGGTGATGGTGAAGGGCACAGAGATGGTGATTGGCACAGAAGTGGTGATGGTGATTGGCACAGAAGTGGTGATGGGCACAGAGGTGGTGATGGTGAAGGGCACAGAGGTGGTGATGGTGAAGGGGCACAGAATTGGTGATGGTGATTGGCACAGAGGTGGTGATGGTGAAGGGCACAGAGGTGGTGATGGTGAAGAGGCACAGAGGTGGTGATGGTGATTGGCACAGAAGTGGTGATGGTGAAGGGCACAGAGGTGGTAATGGGCACAGAGGTGGTGATGGTGATTGGCACAGTGGTGGTGATGGTGATTGGCACAGAGGTGGTGATGGTGATGGGCACAGAGGTGATGGTGAAAGGGCACATGTGATATTGTGAAGGGGCAAAAGTGACAATGAAGTGGCACAGTGTGATGATAGAGGGACAAAAGTGACAAGAGCACATACTTGGATTTATGCGTATTATTTTTGCAAACAACTTAAGTAAGTATTTCTGCCCTGACTTCAATATTTATTATGTTGTTTTGACCCAACTACTTAAAAAAACGGGACTGCTTGGTAATTATTTAGGGGTGCCTTTTTCTGCAGCAGGGTGGCCTTGCTCTTTTCACATGTTAGGTACGCCCCCAAAGATGCAAGCCACGCCCTCACCTCCTTTGGCGGCACATGCTTTCATACTTTCATATCTACTTAACTATAGGGGTATATGGTAGGCATGCGGCGGCACATGCTTTCACTTCTACGTAACTATAGGGGTATATGGTAGGCTGCAAAAATATAGTGCTATGGATTGTTGCAGGGAGGGGCCCCAAAAACAGTATCTTGCCTAGGGCCCTATGAGGTCTAAATCCGGCTCTGCCTGTGACACCCTACGCCTTTGGGAGGAAAAAGTGGCATTTACCTCAGAATATGTCTGATTACTACTTTGCTGCTCGCAGTAATTTAAGTAACACTTGAGTAACGGGTGCAAGGGGAGACAAAGTCACACAAACAGCAATACACTTCCCGACACCCCAGATATTCACCCGATCCTGAGGGACCACTACGAGACGCAGGGGCGGATTGGGAACTTAAAGTGGCCCTGGAAAAAATTATTGTAGCGGCCTCATGTGGGCTGGACCAAATCAACTGTAGGTGGAGCCAATACAAAAGTGGGTGGTATTTAGTAGTACTGGAATGTGGTTGTAACAACATTTAGGAAAACCTAGATGTGATGATTTAAGACATAGTGGGTCATTTCTAAAGCAATGCAGGGAAAAGCTGCCAGTCCTGTGTTATAAAAATACATGAATCCTTTTGCATTGTCTGTGACTGGTTTATGTATCTGTGCTCAAACTTGTTTAGTTGCCTACTAACACATCCTTCCAATATCCCTTCATAGAAACATACTTGACTTTGGTTAATGAGTTTAACTATTACGAAACATGTTGGCACAATCGCATTTGATCATTCTGCTAGAGCAGCATATGAACACCTCACACACAGTTGCATCTTTCAATGACGTCATGAGATAACAGTCAAACAGTCAAATCTCTCTCTATAATATATATATATATATATATATATATATATATATATATATATATATAAATATATAAAATATATATATACACTGTGTGTATCAAAAATGAATTTAAAGTAATTCTCATAATAAATGCCTTTCCAGGTGTGATCAAGGTGAAATGCTTTAGGCATCTGTAGCAAAACACTTATTTTGTAACAATTATGTATGAGCTCTAAATGTGCCCAGTGATTGGGGGTGGTTTGAATTAATAACAGTGCAGGGAGCGTTGGCAATGAGATCAGTACAGTGGGGGCTGACAATGATTTGCTGGTGATATAGTAAGTGCAGTACAGTGTGAAGCAGGGCAAACCTCCCAACTGTCCTTGTAGTCGGACCAAATCTTGACTGTCTCGCTTATCACCCAAATTCTGGACTGTCCTGACAGATTCAGGACAGTTGGTAGACTGTCCTGCTCTCTCCTACCTGTTCTTGTCAATTATATCATCTGCGGATCCTGGTGTCTTTAGATCAGTTGCTGCTTGTCTGGATCCTGGAATGTTGGAGCCCCTATTTGGAAAAAATGAAATTTAGAAAACTCAAACCAGCCCTAGCAAATCAATAGCACCCACATTCAATAATTAGGCCTCCTTCTAGCCCAAACATTAAAATAATAGTACTCACATTTAATAAATAGATCTATTTCCCTCCAACCAATCCTGACATTTAATAATTAGTATACATATTTATCAAATTAACCTATTTGCCTCCCTCCAAGTAGCCCCAGCAATAGATTAATAGCATTTACGTTTAATAAATATAATTTCTCACAACCATCCCCAGCATTAAATAATTAATATTCACATTAAATAAACAGCCCTCCTATCCAACCTAAGCCCCATATTCATTTAATAACCCTAAACCTTTCCAGCATTAAATGTCCCATCACCTCACCTAAAATTAATAGGCCCCAATATTAATTTAAAAAGCCCCATCACCCCACAAATAAAAAAAAATAAAGTAACACCCATTAAATAATTAGCCCCGCCTACACTCCACCATTAAGGGCCTCATTCATTAGTAAAGCAAAAAAATGAGTAACTGCACCTTGGCAAAGCCATGTTGCATTGGAGGGGGAAGGGCAAATTTAAAATGTGATGACAGATTTATAGTTGGGGTAGGGCATGTCCTATATCAACTTTAAATGTCAATGTACATGTAAAGTTATAAAGAATTTGTGTCCTACATTAAAAAACAGCCAGAAATTATCTTATGTGCAAAATAATAAACTAATTTGTACCCCTTGCATTGTAACAATTTTGTCCAGGAGAAAACTTACTCAATTTTTTGCCTTTTTTCCTTAATACATCAGGCCCTAAATGTATAGCCCACCTCACACCCACGTTATATTAAGACTCCCCCTCCTTTCCTTTACACATTTTAGTAACAAAGCCCACTAATTCCCTCACATTGCCCCCTCATGTCTCTCATTGCTGCCGTCTAGTTCTCATTGCAGCCCCTTCCCATAGTAGTTTTCCCTAGTGCAGCCCCTTCCCATAGCAGTTTTCCCTAGTGCAGCCCCTTCCCATAGTAGTTTTCCATAGTGCAGCCCCTTCCCATAGCAGTTTTCCCTAGTGCAGCCCCTTGCCATAGCAGTTTTCCCCAGTGCAGCCCCCCCTGCCCTTCACTTACCTTGCGGCACGCAGCATCGCTCTTCAGATCAGACAGGAAGTTCCTGTCTGTACCGCACAGCATCGTGGGACCCTATTAAGCAACAGGCAGCCTCGCGATTGGCTGCATGTTGTTTTCCACTGGACACCAATGTCTGTGATCGTCGCTCCCCCCTCTCCCAACACCACCAGCAACTTGACTGCTGCGGTGGCGCCACGCACCCCCCACTCCCTCTGCGCCAAGTAGCCCCCACCCAGCGCTGGAGCGCATAGGGTGAACTTAGAAAAAAAAAAAAAGAATTAATTAGTGAGGCGGCCTCGTCAGGGTAACGGCCTACCGGTAATCTTCCCGGTAATGTCAATTACCAATCCGCCCCTGACGAGACGCACCGTACATTACTTCTCCTCGCACGGAATCCACCTCTCTTGCCTGCTCTCACTTCCTAGGCCACATGGGTCTGCTAAAACTCAGCCGCTCCGTAGGCCTCCGGCCCTCGGCCTGAACCCCGGCTGTTAAATCCACCTTTTCTTGGTGCTCAGGACTTTAGGTGCCCTTTCGGACGGGTAGAGGGGCCTTATATGCCACTCTCAGCAACATAAACATTTAACTATCAAGGGACCAAGTGTCCCTTACACTACCAAGGACCTAGCACCCTGCTAAACCAAGGCCTATCACCTGCTAACAACTATAAGGGCCTATGGCCCCTGCTCACAACCGGGACCTACTGTACCTCTAACCACAAAGGCTTAATACCCTTCTAACAAGGACCTATCGTCCTTCTAACAATCAGAGCTGCTGCCCTGCTACCCTATCAGGAGCCTTGTGCCCCACTAAACTCAGAGGCCTGTGGCTCTCTACATCTATGGGCCTGGTGCCCTACCTTAACTCTATGGGCTTTGTGCCCAGCAAACTATAGGGGGCTAGTGCCCCAGAAAACTATATGGCCTAACAGCACCAGGGCCATATACCCACTATGGTACCAAGGGCCTAGTGCCCAAACTGTGCCCATGGGCTTTGTGCCCAACCTAACAGCAGTAAATATTCTCACCTGCTCAATGCAGGATTCTGAGCTTCTTCTCTTCTGGACGTCCCACGACGTCCTTTTCAGTCGGCTCTGTCACCTAACTGAGCTGAAGATGGTGGTGCCAAGTGGCTTATATAGATGCTCGCACGCTGACGTAACTAGGCTTTGCCGCAAGCCTGGATTGGCTCGCCTGTCCAACCACCGATTGGCTGACAGGAGAAGCTGAGCCCTGACTGTCCCAGCTGCCCCTTGTCACCGAATCTGCAAAAGAAGAGAAAAACTTGCCATCGCTGGAATGCAGGACTGGTGAGTTGTTTTCCTCTTTTTCTATCTTCACCCTCTTCATGGGCACACCGAAGGCTGCTCCACACTTGCACCAGCTCTGGGTCATGTCTAAGTCAAAGGCAATATTGGCAGCGCTGGATAAACACAGCTCTGACTCTCTCGTCATTTGATAAGACAGTTGCCCATACACCTGAATACACTTCTCTCATTACAAACCATTATAAAAGGTTTATTGATATTTACAATTGTTGGGAGTTTAAAGTGGTTGTTATGATAGGTTATATATTTATTTACTTTATTTATTTACAGGCTTTTATTTCTTGAGAGGTATGTTTTCTCTGTCTTATGCAGTGTATTTTTTTTAATGTATAAATTGTAGTGAATCTTTTTTGGGCCACATTAACAAAGCTTCTTTACTTTAAAATATTGTTATGTACCTGTTGAATAGTTTTTCACATGCTTCATTGCATTTTCTTAATGTTATTTTGTGTTGTTTTTTTGGCTTGCCTTTGTATCTCTTATCTGTCTATGTTTTAAATATTTTTTTTATTAAACTTTTTTTGTAAGATGCTTATGTATGTGTTTGTTGTAACTCCCCAAAAATAAATATATATATTTTTATATTCCCTTGAGTTTACTGTGCAGGACAGTTGATAATAATAATTATTATTATTAATATTTTTTATTATTATTATATTATTAATAATAATTATTAACTATATATAATTGTATAATGTAAAACCAAATAATGTGGTTTGACCCAAGAACAGTTCTGTGCAGTACAGTCATTATAATTATTATTGCAAAACTCAAGCCATCTCAACACTATAAGCAAGTCAACGGAACTGATCTATTTGTATATGGACGTTCATAGTCCGTGCTGCCAGCAGCAGCTGGTTTCCATAATCGGACACAAACGTCTGCTACGTCACTTTTTACGTCACAAATGCGACTTGCGAGCATATTCATCTTAGTATGTATCTTGAGATACGTTGCTTGATGAATTCGGTCGTACGTTTATTACGCTCATGTGCGTATATCTCATTGCGCAAGTTGTGCTTAGAATACGTGTGCTAATAAATCAGGCCTATTGTTTGTTAAATTGCAGAAACAAGTAATTTTTATCGCGACGGGCTGATGAAAAAAGATCAGACATATGGCCGTGATCAGGCACTTTTTGATAAATGTGCGCCACAGTGTGTTTTCTATCTCTACTTTGCAAACATCTTCTTTTTAAGGAGTAACCTGCAAAAAGGACAGCAAATCAGGACATACTGAATTAGGATCAGAAGAATGGTTTAGTGGATTGGGATATGAGTGAGTAATGTGGGTATAGCTAATTGTGATTCAATTTTAGAAAATGTAGGAGTTATCAAAACTAACCATATTAAAGTTTAGAGCTCAAATTTTTAGAAGAAATCTGGTGTGGTGAACCCTAAATAAAGAAAAACATGATATAATATATATAGTTAAAATATATGTAGTGACAGATGTATGTAAAAACATACTCAGGGTTGTGACTTGTGTGAGCATGGAGTAGGAAGACATTTTACTGACCCTCCTAGCCTAAATCCTGGTTATTTATCCTTACTCCTGTTAACAGTGATAAAAAAGGCTTTGGATCCAGAGCTTACCTGTCTGGAGACTGGCACCCTCCTTTTGATCCTTTTCCTCCTGGTCTTGGCTATAATGTGGTTAGAATGGTGACACTCTGCAGAATAAAGTCTTTCCTCCTGCTTCCTGGTCACCCTGTGGTGTTAGCAAGCCTCTTTTACTACGTTGTTGGCCAAGACCTTCCTCCCAATCCAGAGGGGCTACATTTCTGCGGCAGTTTCTTACCTTGCCGGCCTGTCGGGATGCAAGGATGCAGCGGTGATGAGTAACACCTCCTAATTTCCCACCATTTGAGCCTGCCATAACCAGACTTTATGTCTGCTTTAGAGTACAAACCCATAACAGGCAAGCTCTACACTTGCAAACTTCCAATTTTACAGCTACTCTGTACTGTAGGAGAGTTTGTGTGGCTGCTACAATGCATTTAATCACTACCTGCTCTCCTCCATATTTGTATTTGTGAGATCACCACTTTTACAGACTAGCTGACTGCAATTATCAAAGGACTCTTTATATTTGTTCCTCTCATTCTGACTGAATGTGCTCTGCATTTGCCCACTTCCCCAATCACAAGTGGGGGGAAGTATGTAACCTGCTATATTTGCAGCAATATCTCTATATCCATGTGTTTGTCTATCCCCCCCTCCACTTCCCCCATTTTCCTATATTCCCAGTGCTGATATAGTCTGAGGATTTAGTGTACCTGACTGTAGTCTCCCCTTAATTTACTTACTCGTGACTGCTGCTCCCAAGTCATGATGAGTAAATCTAACCAGACTGCTGCTGCAGCAGTGCAATTGTAGAGGTTTGTAAGATATTCTAAGCCTGCCAATTCAGGAGACACCACCTCTGCTACTCAACAGCCTTCTGTTCCTGTCCCTACATCACGGCAGGGATCTAAACCATCCCTTCAACAAATGTTAATGGCTATTTCAGCTTCTGAACAGCATGTGACTCAGTTGATTGGGGAAGTCCAATCTGATATGGCAGGATCTCCTGCGTGAGCCATCTGGAGAGAATAATATCTACTCTGGAGGACATTACTAATCCCATGAGATGCAACATTTCTAGCCTTGTTTCTTAATTCACTCTTTTTTTTTATCAAAAACTCTCTGACTTGGAGTAAAAACTCCGTAGGAATAATATACGCTGTGAAAACCCAGAGGCCTTTCTGGAGCATTAACTTATACAAACATTTGTCAGAGATGTATTTACACAACAGTTCAAGGTAGAAAGGACTTACTGTATGCTAACGTATCCCCGCAATATGGCGCCCCACCAAATGGTCAGACAACAGAGAACGCTACAATTTGAAAATCAGAATGTGGCTGTTTTTCCATATTTTGCTTTGGAAGTACAAAAGAACCGGACACAATTAAATTAATGTCAAGAGATGCTTGCGAGATTTATAACTTCAAGACTCAATGTTGTTTCCGTCATGGTTGAGTGTAGCAGCATTTGGAATAACACATTTTTTTCTCCATCCTAGAGAGGCTTCAGAGTAGATTGTTAATTGCCCTCCAGCAGCAGCACAGCATGGACATTGAGGCACCAGAACTGTGAGATATAATCTGTGTGTGTGTGTACCGAACTAGGCCATAGTTGGATATTAATGTGCTTATGATACACTGAGGTTTATTATTCTTTTAGTAAATATATATGCCAATTATGCAAAATGGGATACGGTTACCTACATAATAGGGTTACAAAAGGGGCGTCTATATGTTTTCACTGATTTTTGTTTATATTTCCCGGATGGGTTGCATAACTCTATATGGTTACTGGCTTTATTTATATGTATGGAGAGTCCTGTGCTCTAGGGTTCCTAGGTAGGGTTTCTCTCACACCCCCTCTTCACATTGTGCTTTTATTGGGGTTCTATTGTTTTGATTATTTGTTGAGGATTGATTTCTGACTGAGCAACACTTTCTTCGGTGGATAGAGTTGTTTGGGGGTGTTCTAGGTTTAGGGAACCAAGTATATATAGATGGGTATGGATATACAGGGTTGGGAATTCGGCTTGCTGGTGTCTGCTGTTCTCGCTTTCTTTTTTTTTAATATGTATTATATTTGCTAGTTAGGAGCATTAACTTAATTAGCTACACTGTGCCGGACCGGGTGCCTGATATGTGTTTACTGTGCTTGATATGCTGCTATTTTCTTTTTGTTTGAGATATGATGGCTGAAAACAGGACTGGCATTGGTGGACTCCATCTGCTTTCATGGAATGTAAGAAGGCATAACTACAAAATCAAAAGGTCCTTGGTTACGGCCCAAGTGAAAAATATGATCTGTAAATAGCTTGCCAGGCAGAAATGTACTTGGGCATTCATACTCAGGCTCTTAAGAAGCCGTGGGTGGGATGGGCTTTACACTCTTCCCACTCTTCTAACTTGCAAGGTGTTAGAGAAACGTTTGCATTTTGCTCTGGAACGGGTGTAGATTTACCCATACGGTCTCTCTTTGTTTATTCTCACAACAATTGCTGCCACACCTCTTATCCTGATTGTGGTTTATATTCCCCTTTACTTTATTAATGAGGTTCTCAGGAAGGTGTCTCTCTTTATCTCCCATTTACCTGATACCACAGTGATTTCTGTAGCAGATTTTAAGAATGTGATGAATGCAGGACTGGACAAATGGCAGGAATCCACTTCTGCTACCCTCAGCCCCATCTGCATTTGCTAAACTGATAGCTGAAACGGGTCTGTCTGACGTGTGGAGGTTTAGATATCACCAAGCTACACAATTCTCTTGTCAGTTAGCTTCTCATCATACTTTATCTACGTTTGATTAACCCGAGATATTCCATAATTTAAGCCCTTTAATCAAAAGTGTTGAGTATCTTCCCAGAGGCATTTCTGACCAATCACCCCTCTCCTTATGTCTCACTCTTTTTTTGAATCAAGTAATTTAGAGTTTAGACAAAAGACATAGTATAATGAAATAAAAGAAATTGAACAAAAACAAAGCACGTTAAAGCCGTACATAAATAGTTATATTATGTAGGTGTATTTGATTCAAGCAGAACAGTTGCAAGCAGAACAGATGGATACATGAATGTATATAATTAAAAAAAAAATATATATATATATATATATATATATATATATATATATATATGTATATAATATATAGATAAAGGACACTTTAAAAGTTTGTCATCAGCTCTCATTATGAAGGAACGGTTAGAACTAATTTAGACTTTTATAGAGCGGATATTCAATTGCCATAGCCATCTTGCATAAACTAATGAGAGGAAGGGTGAAAGAATAACGTTGCACCTATCCATATTTTGTAACAAAGTCCTTAAGGGAAAGAATTACTGGATGTGTGTAATTTAACTCACAATATATGAGATAATATATGCTCAATCAGGCTCCTCACAGTGCTGCCGCGTCTGAGGCTCCTCACAGTGCTGCCGCGTCCGAGGCTCTTCACAGTGCTGCCGCGTCCGAGGCGCCTCACAGTGCTGCCGCGTCCGAGGCTCCTCACAGTGTTGCCGTCTCCGAGGCTCCTCCTACCACTGTCCAGTTTAAGCTGTGTACCCAGTCCGGGCCTTCAAATATGTATGCTCAACCCGAGTTCTCTAAGCTGTGTGCCCAGTCCGGGCCTTCTGATATGTATGCTCAACCCGAGTTTTCTAAGCTGTGTGCCCAGTCCGGGCCTTCTGATATGTATGCTCAACCCGAGTTCTCTAAGCTGTGTGCCCAGTCCGGGCCTTCGGATGTATGTACTTAATCTGAGTTCTCCAAGCTCTGTGCCCAGTCCGGGCCTTCTGAGTCGGGTGCCCAGTCCGAGGTAACAGCTGCTAACCCACAGCCAAGGTCTTCTGAGTGCCCACCCATGGACTCCTGTGCTATAATTGCCAAGGCTACCGCTTGTGACCTTCCCATGTTTCAGCCTCTGCCTTTTGATGGGGACCTGGATCAATTTTGTGCTCTTACACGGCAGTGTTTCAATAATTTCAGTTTTAATCCTACTTATTATGCCAATAGCTTTAATCAAGTAGCTACCATACTAATGGGTTTTAAAGGAAAGGCTCTGGAGTGGGCGCTGTCCTTGATAGAATCTGATCACCCCATTCTCTATCATACCAGTATCTTCATCGGTGCAGTGGCAAAGAAATTTGGACCACCCTCTCTTTTTGACCCAGCCTCTGATATCATAGAAACTTCTATGTCTTCACCGGAACCAACATTATCTCTAATGCAAGCTCCAGCATCTGCCGATATTCCAGATCTTGAAGCAGCTATATGCTCAGTCCCGGTCAGGAGATCTGCAGCTGAAAAGAAAAATCATCGTTACAAAGCCCGTAAGAAGAAAAAAATCTGCTGTCTAGGTTGAGGAGAGGAAAAGAAAAAAGCGTCTGGAATCCGCTTTGTTTAAGGGGGCGTGCTGTTATGGCCTGATGCCTTTCTGCACTAAGTCCCTACAGGTGCAGTTCTGCATTTTCACCACTAGTGGCCGCTATGTGGATTATGTGTCCTCACTCAGCTGTTAAATGTTTTGCTGATCATCAGACCATAAAGACTGACCAGTGGCAATCATTCCCTGCTGGTTTATTGTATGTGTTGCAGCTCTGGATCATTGTTTGTGTTACAGCTCTGGATATCTGCATGTGTTTTAGCTCTGGAACTTTGTTTATGTTACAGCTCTGGATTTATTTATAATTACCTGGATTTTGGACTCTGACTTAACTCTGCATCTCTGGAGCCTGGCAAGTTTAAAAGACTTTTGTTTTCAATATTATTTCTGGACATTTTGTTTCTTGCCTTGCCTGGCCCTTCAGCCACTGAGATCCACCCCTGTCTGTATTCACAATAAATATTTAAGTTTACCATCATTACTGTTGCTGTGCAATTATATTGTGGAATACACCTGAGAGCCGTGACACCCATGTGCATGTGGACGTTCCTGTCTGATTGTATTTTTCATGCAGCCGGCTTCACAGCTGATCAAAGAAGAGTTTTAAGTGTTTCAAATGAAAATGATGAATAATAATGTAACCTACGCATTTCGACCAAAAAACAGACTTCCTCAGGGGTAATTATAGCTCAGAATCCTTTCTGACTTATATATAGTCATATTGTGCGTAGGGTCAGTGGCTGGTTGTAGGCAAAAAGGCAAACCAGATGTGCTAATCAAAGCCCACCAATTAACATGCAGTCCACAAATTCCTAATGTCCATGAACTCAGGGAGAAAAAAAAATAAAATAATAACAAAGCACACCTATAGGTATGCAGTAACCAATAGATACAGGATGTTAGAGGTGTCTGCATATATACATTCATTAAAGTGGAGAAGGTAGATAAGAGAAACTTGGCAACCTTGTAAATGGAAAGGGCAAAAGTGTATGTTACTGATCTGTTGAGCTCAAAGTCAATATTCAAACCTTGCGGTGCTAAAGTTTTTAATGTATATATCTATTTGCTTTCCTCTCGTGACATACATTGAATATAATCTCCTCCCTTCCATGATCTTTTCACTTTACAGATCCCTAAAAATTTAAGTAATGAGGGATCCTTGTTGTGAAGAGGGCAAAGTGGTCCGATACACTATGTGCCTCAAACCCCATTTTGATGTTTCTCTGGTGCTCACTGATACAGGTATGCAGATCTGTAGCATTTTGTCCTATATACTGCTTTCCACAAGGGCACTCAAGCATGTATATGATCCCCTTACAATCACAGGATATTTTATCTCTTATGGTGTATGTGACACCAGTGGTGTGTGAGGTGAATGTACCAACAGGTTTGGTGCCCCTCATGCCACCTGTTCTGCATGCTTGACATCTGGTACAGTAAAAGATACCTTTTTTTGTTTCCTCCTAACCATGTACTCGTAGGTGTGTGTGTGTAGTGGTCGGAATGCTACTTTTTACTAAGACATTTTTAAGGTTATTAGCCTTCTTGTTTATAAATCTTGGTCTTTTTGGGAGTATCTCCCTCAATTTTTCATCGCCAAGTAGGATATTCCAATGCTTACGGATGATTCTTTCCATTTTCCTAGAATCACGACTGTATCTAGTAATAAAGGGGAGCATCAAGATTGTTAAGGGGTTTCGTTGTGTTCTTAGCAAAAAGGCTGTTCCTATCTGTCTCCCTAATCTCAACAAGGGCTCTTTCAACAGTGGTCTGATCATATTTCCTTTCCAAAAATCTGTCCTTGATGAGATTGGCTTGGATATCATACTGGTCTAGAGTAGAACAATTCCTCCTGATCCTGTTGAATTGGCCTTTGGGGATATTCCACAGCCAGTTCTTATGATGGCTGCTTTAGGCTGGTATATATGAATTGCAGTCTACCTCTTTTAGATGTGTTCTAGTGGCAATACTATTGTGTTCAATGTAAATCTATAAATCCAGAAATACCACTTTTTCTTTACTGAAATTAGCTGTAAATATCATATTGAGATTGTTATTGTTAATATGAATCAGGAATGCTACCAGTTGTTCTTCGGTGCCTGTCCATACACAAAGTACGTCATCTATGAACCAACACCATAGGTGTATATATTCGGCAAAGAGATTATTTGCCCATATGCATTGGTTCTCCCAGTGGGCCACAAACAAATTTGCGTAACTGGGCGCGAATTTCATGCCCATAGCTGTCCCGCGAATTTGCCTGTAGAACCCACTGTTGGCCCAAAAGTAATTATGATGTACAAAAAATGACATGCTGTGGAGAAGGAAGTCTATCTGTTCTCTCGGAAGATTAGATTCATCCCTTAGAATAGAATCCACATGATGACAACCTTTTTCATGGTCAATAATCGTGTATAACGAAGTTACATCACATGTGAGAAGGATGAATCCCTCCTCCCACTTAACATCTTTAAGGACTTCTAACCTATGGCTGGTATCCCTCAGATAGCTCTTTTGTTGTATGACAAGTGGCTATAAAAAATGATCTATATAAATGGATAGATTAGTAGTAAGTGAGTCTATCCCAGTCACAATGGGTCTCCCTGGTGGGTTGGTATGGGATTTGTGTACTTTGGGGAGATGGTAGATGACTGCCAACATAGGATTCTTAATCTTTAAGAAGTCCAGTTCTGTTTTATTTAGTATCCCATCCTCAGATATATTCTTGAGTAATATTTCCAAATCCTTCTGGTATTTTACCAGGGGGTCGTATGTAAGATGTTCATACATGCTGGAGTCTTCCAGTTGCCTTTTCAACTCCACTAGAAAGTCGGTAGTGTTCAAGACGGTGATTTTCCCTCCTTTGTCTGCCGGTTTTGTAATTATCTCTTGATTGTCTTTTAGTTCCTTAATGGCCTTACTTTCTGCCTTGCTAATGTTGGAATGAGGACCTTTCTCCTCTATTTTCAATTTTTCTAGATCGTTCTCTAACAATTTTTGAAATGTGGTAATAAAAGATCCTTTCATGTAGACGGAGTAAAAAGTGGATTTGTTTTTCAGGTCTGTATGTGTAAAAATGTCTTGTTGTTCCTCTCTGTCTTTTTCTTTCGGGATAGAAGCAATCTCTCTCTGATCCTTGACAAAAACCTTTTGAGAGTGAGTTTACGAACAAACCTATGTATGTCAATATAGGTCTCAAATTTATTAAGCAATGTTCGAAGGGAAAATTTGAGTCCCTTTTCTAGGACCCTATTCTAGGCTGTGGTGAGAGGGACACTGCTAAGGTTAAATACCCCCTCATTAAGTGACCTAATCATTTCTTTGTTTTTGGTTTTGTCCCTGCAAATTCTTCCTCCTCGTTTCCCTCTGAAGGTATATGTCTTTTTCACCTTTTGGGGCATGGAGGTGCCCTCCCCATGGGATTCGTGTCCACATGGACTACCTCTGTCAGGAACCTCTGGTCCTTGGTGAGGTCTAAAAAAAGATCCAAGTTTTTCTCGGGATCCTAATCCTATGATTTATCTGGGTATCCTGTAAGGTTACTAATGGGTGCATATACATTCTCAAGCTTATTTAGGATTTCTAATTGTACTTTAGTAATTTCTCTGTTGGCCGTATCCTTACTTTCACTGAAACCATTCCTTGCTAGTTTGGTGTAGCACTTGAAGGAGATGCCTGCATACGTGTATTTCCTACGATCCTTGGGTCTAAAGGTTTGTAGACCCTTCTTTGAGTATTTCTCTGTGGTATTTGCTTAATAAGGGGTGATCTAGAAATGGATTCCTTCCTCAATCGAAAAGATGCTGATCTATGTATAGGGGGTCTAACTTTTTTTTTTCTTCTAGAGATTGGCCTCAAGCTTTCTCCACAAGGTGTTTCATTAGTATCCGTCTTTTGGCTTAAATAGTTAGGTTCATTCTGTGTATGTTGTAAATTAAGCTCATAATCTTTTATGTCTCTTATGAATTTTTTCTCTTTAATTTTAAGAATCTCTTCCTCAACCTTCTTAATTTTGCTAAGTGAAAGTTTCTCTAGATTTTGATAGTCCTCTAGGTGTTTTAATGGATCTAGTTTGACTTGTATGAGTGTGATCTCTTCCTCTATATTCTTTAAAGAATTCTCTCTATACTCAACTATAAGTCTCGTAAGCTCAAGTGAACAATTATCGAGAATCGAATTCCATGTATTCATAAATTGCTTATTTTCTAAATTGAACGTGGGTCGTTTCGTAATCCTCAAACCTCTCGGTACAATTTGAGGACTATCCATGGGTAATAACCCACAGATAGTCGTGGTCTTGTAACTGTTCCAGTGACGTGGCTAGGGATTTGGATCCCTGTAAATAACTTTATTGCCATTCTCCCCACATGCATTTACAGCCAAACATCCTTGCCTGTAAAGGGAGCCCACACCGTTTTCTCTGTATTACTCTTAGTGCTTTGAATCACACTGGACTTTTACTTCCTCTAGCATTTGCACATATAAGATAAGGTGGATATTGATTCCTTATAGTCTTTGTCTACCCCATGTAAATTGACTATTTGTTCATATCATTATCATGCATATGTTCTCTGCCTAAGCACAGCAACCTTATGTGTGTTTGAATATGCCATCTTTATTGCATTATTTATTTGTTTGTTGCCTATTGTGACTCTGTGTACATCACAAATTCAGACGCCTGGGGACCCCAGAGATTTATCTTTTGTTTTATAAAACTCTTCCCTGGAGGGTAGGATCCCCTCCCTATACAATCCCCATTTCCACGGCAGCCATTCCAGATCTACTGGTGAATAGCGCAGATACTCATTTCCATTTTTTGTATGTAATTGCCAAATCATAGTGTCTGGATCCAGAACCTGTCCCCCCATTAACCTGTCAGCCATATTCCATACCCTAATTGCCTGAGACATAATGGGAGGGTCAGACCTAATGGATTTACCAGAAGCTGGAGTGGGGACAGTAAAGGCCTTGCTCACTCACCAAGAAAACCAACTACAGTGGTATCCTCTGTGGCATACAACCAGTCTTATAAATGTGATAATTGAGCTGCCATATAATAAAATTTAAGATTGGGTAACGCCAGGCCACCCTTCCCTTTAGATATACAAAGAGTATGGAATTTAATTCTGTGCCGTTTATCACTCCAGATGAATGAGGAGAGTAAAGAATTAATGAATTGAAATATACGATTTGGGATATATATTGGTGAGTGTTGTAAAGCATAAAGATATTTGGGTTGTATAATCATTTTAAATAGATTGATTCTCCCTGCCACAGTCAACGGGAGTCGCTTCCATGTGTGACACCTACGCTTAAAGGGATTCGTGATGGGGTCGATATTTAATTTAATATAATCTTTTGAATTAGGGGTAATCCAGATACCGAGGTAATTGAAATGCAGCGTCCAAGAGAGATCCCAGGTGGAAGTACAGATGGGAGGACACCATGAACTGGGAATTTGCAGGACGTATCCCAATTTACTTTTAAACCAGAATAATGCCCAAAATTATCTACAACTGTTAATAAACAGATATTCACTTGTATCTGACAGAAGTAATAGTATGTCGTCTGCATATAAAGCAATGGTATCCGTGGCTTGACCAATTGGAAGGCCATATATTCCGGGATTAACTTGAACCAAGCAGGCCAGCGGTTCAATTGCTATTGCGAATAATGCAGGAGATAGTGGGCACCCTTGATGGGTACCCATTTAAAGACAAAACGGGGCTGAAGTATATCCACCTACACACATGAGCCATTGGATTGAGATACAGCATTTGGATCCATTAAATAAATGTAAGTAAAAAACCAAACCTCCTCAGTACTTTCCACAGATAAACACATTCTACCAAGTCGTAAGCCTTGATAACATCCAGAGATACTACCGCAGCCCCGGTTTGGAGACATAAGCCACCTGCAAGTGCATATACAAGCTACGCAGATTAGTGGCAGCGGATGAAAGCCATCTGGTCTGGATGAATGATCCGATTTATGACATTATTAAGCCGGATGGCCAGAATTTTAGCGAGTATCTTAACATCCGTCCCCAACAATGAGATAGGACTATAGGAATCAGGATATAGGAGGTCCTTCACGGTATAGGTAAAACTACAATTAATGCTTCAGACATTGAAGAGGAAACAGTATTAGACTTCAGTAATCTATTAGAGACATTCAGAAGTTGAGGGACAAAAAAGCTTTTAAATCTTTTATACAGATCAATTGGAATGCCATCCACTCCCGGGGCCTTGTGATTGGGAAAGGAGGTGATTGTCAACTCCACCTCTTCTGATGTGAGGGGGGGCATCCAGAAGGGCAACAGCCAAATTAGACAGCCTAGGAAGGTGGATGGAGTCCAGATATGTATTAAGTTGCACCTCTGTATAAAATATCTTGGATTCATAAAGTGCACTATAGTAATTCAGAAAGCTGTTAGCAATATCTGTTCCAGTAAAATGTTTTACATGGTTGTGATCAAAGGTAGCCATGACTACCTTATTTACTCCCTCCTCCCAAGCCAGGCAAGTCCTATAAATATTGCCCATGTCTGCTCCAGTGTATTGGAAATGTCTAGTAAATAATAGCCAACTCTTAGCCTGGTCGAATAAAAAATCCGACCACTCACTTTGTGCACTCCACCCTATCCTCAATTGTATTGGAAAGCAAGTATTTAGATTCAAGATTCTTGCACTGTTGTTGTAATTGTAACTCCCAATGTGTATTAGAATTTTTAGTGTCCGCCATTTCTTTTATAAACGTACCCCGCATGAATGCCTTGAAGGCATCCCATGTAAGTGTTGGATTGCCAATATTATTGTCCCCAAAGTATCCCTCCCACAAGGATATAAGAACTGAACCACTAGTCATTGTCTCCAACCAAGCCGGATGTAGCTTCCAGAAACATATACACTTTTCTGTGACAATGTCAACTTGAGCTATTACAGGAGAATGGTCAGAAATGCCTCTTGACAAGTATTCTATTGAGGACACCGAGGACAACAATCTAGAGGAAAAAAGGATGAAATCTATTCGAGAGAGAATCATAAGTAGTTGATTGACAGAAAAATTGCTGTTTATCTGGGTAACGCAATCTCCAAGTATCTACAAGTCCCATCTCATTGAGGAGCCTAGAAAAAGCCATAGGTTTCGATGGTAATCGCTCAGAAGCCACCCTCCACCTGTCGTAGGTAGAATCGAGGATATTATTAAAAGTGCCCATGCATACAACTGTTGTGTTAGGAGATTGTGCCACAAAGTAATCTGCTTTTTCAAGAACCTCGGCATTATGTGGGGGTGGGATGTAGACAGCAAGTATTATAATTGGGGAGGACTCGATCACAGCCCACAAAAATACAAAGCTACCATAAGGGTCTAACTGTAAGTAAACTAATGTGAAGCATAACTGTTTTTAATGAGAAAAGAAATTCCTCTTGAATTAGGAGAGTGTACAAAGTGATATGCCCATCCCACCCATGGTCTCTTCAGTACCATAAATTTGCTACTATGTAGATGAGTTTCCACCAAACAAATAATAAATAATATCTGGAGAATATTTCCGGAGATGGGACAGTACCAGGGAGCGATTGACCTTACCATTCAGACCCCTGAAGTTTCAGGTGAGTAAGCGGAGCCCAACCATAACAGGTTTACTTACTGTCATTATGATTCAGGAGGAAATTTCTGACATTAGGATGAGACAGTGTTTGAGAAATACTTATTTGAGGATAATACGCCTTAAAACCATTCCATTGTTGACTAGAAGAAAAATGCAACATTAGTATTATGAGAACAAAATAACCCATATATAATTTACTAATACGCATCTAGTGGATTCCTCATTATAAATGTATCTGAAAAACCTAAAGTTTAACATTGAAGCAAACCTGTTCCGTTGAATTCTCCAATACATCAGATAATAATGTAGCAAAATTGTACATGAATATGAAAAACAATAAACCTTCCCAACACACCCAACATACCCATTAAATTAACTAACAAGAGTATGGACCTGATTCATTAAGGATCTTAAATGAAGAGGTATCTTATTTCAGTCTCCTGGACAAAACCATGATACAATGTAAGGGGTGCAAACTAGTGTTCTGATTTGCACATAAGTTAAATACTGACTGTTTTTTCATGTAGCACACAAATACTTCATAGCTTATTTGTACACTGAAATTTAAAGTTAATATTTGTGTGCTACATGAAAAAACAGTCAGTATTTAACTTATGTGCAAAACAGAACACTAGTTTGCACCCGTGCATTGTAACATGGTTTTGTCCAGGAGACTGAAATAAGATAGCTCTTCATTTAAGATCCTTAATGAATCAGGCTCTATGTTCCCTACAAAAAGAAGAATATATACCCCATGACTATATTAACTAATAACTAATAGACTAGGGAGGGTCACTAGGCTTTTACTAGCTAGAACTGTGCCAAGTATATCTACCTAACCAACTTTGCCCTTAACATTTTGAGTTAACATTAATATTTATATCAACATCAACACTAGGGGGGCACAATAAGTAACTTGTGTATTAATAAACAACAGTTAACCAAAGCATCTGGAGACCATGTAACAAGATCTGAATAAGAAATTTAAGCACATGTCCTTCAAGCATTCAAAACTTTCGCAGGTACTCTCTTGTCGAGCCAATCCACAACATCGCTGGGTGAAATGAAGAAATGTTGTTTTCCATTCGCCTACACCCGCAATCTGGCTGGAAATAACATGGAATAAGGCAGTTGCAGATCACGCAATCTCCTTTTAACCTGGGTGAACGAAGCTTTACTTTTTTGGACTTCCAAAGCAAAGTCAGGAAAGACAGAGATAACATGATTATTGTATTTAATGGAGCCTTGTTGACTTACCAGTCTTAAATCTTTAGCCTTGTGAGTCACTCTTACACCACCCAGTGGCATCAAATTTTGGAAGCTCAATCCCTTTTGACTTCATGGGCCTGGGCAGGGACCTGATAGCTGAATGGGAGGGTTACTTTGGGGGTGATAAACATATGGTCAGTCCCCCTGTGTAGTGGGATGCTTCCAAAGCCTTTCTTAGAGGCACATTCATTGGTAAGGTTGCGGGATGGAAAAGTTATATAGGCACACAGAGATCCAATTAGAATTAAAGTGTTGGCACTTGGAGGGGGCTTATCTTTTCTTTTACTCTAAGACAGCCCATCTTCCATGGCTTCAGGCTCAAAAGGAATGTGCTGATTATATACTTGACATATCCAAACAGGGACTGCTTTTCTCCAGGCATGTTGTACATGCTCAGAGGGACAGAAGTGGCAGTAGGATTGCTTACTTTGCAAAAACTGAGACAAATACCTTTATCCCAGGTATTTTGAATGTTCATTGTAATGTTCATTTTGTCGTTACTAATAAACATTGTCCAATGCGATTATTGTGGTTCCAGCGCACTAAGAGATTTAATAGCAAAATATAGCAGGATAACAGCAAACCATGATGATACATAAACAATAAAATAAATAAAATATAACAATAATTAGGAAATTATAAACCGAATAGATTACAAAAGCGCTTCCCTTGGGCTCAGGTCCAGATCCAGTCTTGTAGTCTACAGCCAGGAAGAGAGAGATTTTACACTGGCCCAGGGACTTGCTTATATGCAGTTTGAATTAACATAAACAATGATAATGTCACAAATATACACAGATAACACCAAGAGAGGTCTTCATTGGTCCAGGGTTAAGGATGTTCCAGTAGACTGCTGGTCATAGGTTAGTTCATTTGATCTCTTTTCAAAGGTGGGGTGAACTTACTCCAACTGTTGCCTGCGTGTCTTCCTGCAGAAAAAACAGTTTAAACTGACCCATAAACAAAGAGCCTTTGAATATTAATCTCATAGCATTCATAACTTGCGATCGCAATATACGGTCGCTTTGCTATTGACACCCGAATTTCAGCTAGTAAAATATAGATTAATATGAGACCAAACTTCACACATTTCTGTGGACCTAAACCATAATTACCTTTACTGTAATATTATCTATGTATAAATAATCTCTAATACATTTACTAATAAATGAATGTGGATTGGAACATTAATAAATGTGTACTATTTACAAGTGGAAGTGTGAATGTAAGTTGTGTATTTTTAATCCGTGCGATTGCGCCATTACACATGGTGTACTAATCGCATTCACACGGTAAACCAATATTAATTAATTTAGCCGACTTCATCCAATTGTTTGACTTCCACACCATGGTGCTAAATGTATCAAAGGTGACCCACTTACTAAAGTCTTCTATGATTATTATAAACTTCTATACAGTTCACAGGCTAGCTACCCCCATCAGTAACTGAGGAAATATGTTTTGCAAGTTAATCTGCCTACACTCTCCTGAGAGGCTGTGGGTTTTCTTGAGGAACCCTTCACTTTAGAGGATATTGATGCTGCTATATCGTCGTTCCCAAATAGAAAGGCTCCAGGTATAGATGGACTACTTCATGAGCTGTGTAAAAACTTTTTTTAATCTCAAAATTACATGAAACTTTTATAGTTTGTTAACGGAGGATGGCCTACCCACATCTATGTCGGAAGCTTTAATTATAGTCACCACCAAGTCATAGAAGGACCTACTTCTTCCAGAGTCATATTTTTCCCATCGTTTTACTGAGGATGGATGTTAAGATCTTGGTTGAAGTACTTGATACCAGGCTCAATTCAGTAATTATTCAGGTGGCCCACACAGGGTTTATACCAGGGAAGTCTATGATACCCAATCTTTACGGAGTATGCACACAATTGCAAATACCAAGGAGACTTTGTTTCCACTCTCATTTTAACCGTGATAACAAATTGATACATGGAATTACTCTTTAAGAATATACTACTGGGTTAATATCATCTTCTAATTGTTGGGAGCAGTTTGGCATTATCTATCCTCATGTATGTGATTTTAATTGTTATGATCGGTGCTATATATTAGATTCATTGCTATATGCCGGCCGGCTATATATATATATGTACATAAAGAAAAACTGAACCTTATATAGTGTTACTATATGCACTAATGTTTAATTAATTTATTATGTGATTAAAAACATTATATATTTTTATTTGAGATTTCTGAACACTCTTTTTTACCATTCCTGTTGATGGACTCTCCAGTTGGATTTATTGAGTTAAATTATTAGTGATCTCCGCAGCGCAATCTGCTTTGTTTGTTTCGATTTATACACACTTCTGTGTGATAGTGGTTGATATGCAATAGACCACAACAGTGCAGCAGCTGAGATCTATATTATCCTCTCTCTGTATCACTTAATTCCTTACGTATTTTTAAATTTTAAGAGTGATCTTGTACCTATTTCTCCACCTACATTGTAAGTGCCATTAACCCCTTGTGGGATTATTTTGAATTGCAAATACCACCCTTCTCCGAGGATGAGGCAGTGGTCATTTCCCAGGATGTGGCCAAGTCATTTGATTCCGTGGAGTGGTATTTTCTCTGACAGATTCAGGCACCATTTGGATTTTGTCCGAAAAACATAGGTTATGTAAAATTGCTATATTCTGCTCCAGCAGCCAGGGTGTGCATAAATGGTTATGCATCCAATCCCTATACTCTATGGAGAGGCACTCTGGCCTGAGGATCAACTGGTCCAAGTCCAATAGAATTCCTTTGTGTGGCAGCATAATTCAGGGTGCGGGTGCACAGGACCCGCTGCAGTCGACATATACATTTAAATAGTTGGGGATATGGATTTTGAGTAATGTGCATGATTATGTTTTTCTCAACGTAGAGCCAGTCATTGAGTTTACTACGACTAAACTCCACAAATGGAAGAAGCTCCCACTATCCATGCGGGGAAAGGTTAATTTGGTTAAAATGATTACCCAACCTAAGCTTCCCTACCCTTTACAGCATGCGCCAATTTACATCCCCACCATATTTTCCTTAAAATTAATAATTTTCCTCTCTGGTATGGGGAGACAAAAGAGCTTGGATAATGCTTGACACACTTTGCCAATCCAAAGCTGCAAGGGTCTTGGCTTTCTTTATTTTCAAGGCCTATTGTGTTGCTATCCAATTGGCACATCTGAAAGAATGGCTGATAACCTATGTGGCTTTCTATGTGGGCAGATAGGGTCTTAAATGTCTCCTCTAGAGGTCTGGTTGGGAACTAGGGTCTCCAGGGGTATAGCCCCACTTCTGCATCAAGTCTTTCTGATATGGAACATGATGTACAAGTTTATGGACACTATGGATTAGGCCCCTGAAACTCCTATTTGGAGCAACCATAACCTTGCTGAGCTAATTAAACTGGGAGCTAATGCCACTTGGTGTACTTATGACATTATTTTGATTGGCCAGCTTTACTCCAGTACCTATTTGATGTCGTTTGAGCAATGGAAGTTACAGTTTGCTGTCCCAAGAGGAGGGATAATGGTATGGGGCTGTTTTTCAGAATTTGAGCTAGACCCCTTATATCCAGTCAGGTCAATCTTAATGCTTCAGCATACCAAGTCAATTTGGATAATGCTATGCTTCCAATTTTGTGGCAACAGTTTGGGGAAGGCCCTTTTCTTTTTCAACATGACTGTGCCCTAGTGCACAAAGCAAGGACTACAGAGACATAGTTAGATGAGTTTGGTGTGGAAAAACTTGACTGGCCCACACAGAGCCCTGACCTCAACCCCATCAAACACTTTTGGAATGAACTGGAACGGAGATTGGGAGCCAGGACTTTTCGTCCAACATCAGTGCCTGATCTCATAAATGCTCTGCAGAATGAATGGGCACAAATTTTCACAGAAACACTCCAACATCTTGTGGAAAGTCTTCCAAGAAGAGTGGAAGCGGATATCACTGCAAAAGTGGGGTCAACTCCATATTATAGTATAAGTATTTGAATACAATATCATTACGGTCCCTGTTGGTGTAATGGTCAAGCGTACAAATACTTATGTCCATATATAGTATATATATTGCAGGCTGCAATTATCAGCTGGAAACCCCTTCCCCCTTCATAGCCATAATCCTCCACCCTGTGCCATATCCTCTTGCAGTCTATTCCTTCCTGCACTATCATTAGCAGGAATTTAGTGTTTGTTCCTTGGATTCAAATCATGATGTGGGACGACTTCAGGAGAATTACAGATAAGCCTTATTGAATTTTATTAATTGTACGCAGTTTTGAATTTAGAGTGTTTACAATTTGGTAGCATTGACTTTGGTAGCAACATTAGACAGATCGCTATAGTCACAATATTCTGTTGTTTTGGCTTAATATATGGAAAGGAGGGCAGGAAGGAAGAAAGAAAGTTTTTTTCTTTATTTAAGATGTCTACTTAATCCCCTCCTGTCACAATAATAGTTCTTTGTTTTTGGTCCCTCCACCAGGACCTCCACTTTTCACTGTTTTTAGCAGGTTTAGATATAGTTAAGACCTTGGATGATCATATGTGGCACTGCCTGACTCTTTATGGGAGATCTGACACATTTGCTGTAAGGCTTTCAATTAGAGCTGTTGTGTTGGATTTCCTTTGTTATAGATAGAGCCAACCATTGCCAAAGTAATAAGCAGAGGTCCCAAATTATGCATGTGTCAGGAATCTATTTAAAAGAGCAAATGGTGGGCATGCCAGCAGAAGGAACCCGAACAAAGTATTGTTATTGTGGAAGGATTTAGTAAACTTCTCACATAATGTGGAAACCCCATTTAAACTGATGTAGCAAAGGATGCAGCCAACTGCAGCAGTAATGATAAAGTAACCATGAACTGAAATGAAAATGGAAGCTCGAATGATCAATCAATGTATTTTGTAAAAACTGAAGGATTACATATACAATGTAATAAATTAAAGGAAAATGTGTTGGAAAGGCATTAAGTTGTTGTGCATGCTAGACAGACATGAATAAAAGTAAAGTTAAACAGGAGAGAAAACTACGGATATTCTACTTCGAGTTACGAAAAACTGCTTCAGTGAATAAAATACAGTATGTCATTCTAGTGATTTAGTAACCAGTGAATTTTTTAAAAATAAAGTTTACATAGTAACAAAAAATGGTTGCAGAATAATGGGAAAAAATAAAAAAACATGCTCACTGAAGAAAACAAAGCAATACAAAGAAACAAAAAAGGAAGCAAAAAAATCTTCTATTTCCTGAGGTTTTACACATTTCTTATTTACTGAACATGAAACATCACATTTAATCCACCTGCCTGTGCAGCTTCCATCAGAAGAACAGTTAAACAGCAGTGAGTTTGTTCTTCAGTATTATCTTTTCTCAAGACAATAATTTCAGTAAACATGCAAAACAAAACAGAAAAAAATTCTTGTCAATGCCAAATAATAAGGCAGAGTGACGCTGGCCCCAGCAGGATGTCTATTTAATGGCAAACACAGCATAGGTTGACTGAGACAAAAATACCAATAATACATGTTTTGTGCATCAAAGCAGAGTTATCAAAGCGCCTATTGGTTGCTAAAGATATAACTTGAAATATTTACTTATTGGAGCTTCAGCAAACAGAAAAACCTTATTAACATGTTGCCATTTGAGAAGTGTAGAAATATTCCCAAGAACATGGCACAATTCAACAAGGCAACATTGCAGATGAGTGGTTAATCCATTGCAATGAGATATGGTCTAATAGGGGCCAATGTGTAGGGCTTGCTCTTCACTACAGGAATTACATCAAGCCTTGTAATTTGGGCAACACTGCGAAATGTTACAATAGGAAAACTACAACCAAAAAACATTCCTTAATATTGGAATTAGAAATTCAATATCATCGACAGATATATATGTATATATATATATATATATATATATATATATATATATATATATATATAATCGTGCTGCCCGCTCTGAGGCTTCTCCCAGTGCTGTCCACTCTGAGGCTTCTCCCAGTGCCCAGTCCGGACCATCCTCCAAATGTGCCCAGTCCAGGCCTCCTTCCAAGTTGTGTGCCCAGTCCGGACCTCAATCCAAGTCATGCGCCAAATCATACGACAAACACCTTCACATCTCGCGCGATTCGATGCATGTGCAATAAGTGTCAGATTCCAAGTGTGCATGTGCAAGATGGAACTGTACACTATAAGAACGCTGTCTGATTATACACTTACACTTCTCCTGAAGAAGTCTTATTTAAAAGACAAAACGCGTTGAAAACTCTTTGCGGACTGTTTAACATCTGTATCCAGGTTTTTGGACATATTGTGGAACCCCCTTTCATTGTGGTATCGCTGTTTGAAAGGGATACCTTTGGTGGATCACATTAACATACAGATAATATCTTATTTTATGTGCTATAATGTGCGTGCAATTTTATTTTATTATTAAAGTGTACTTTTTAAGAATATACTACACCATATGTGGCCTTATTTGCTCTGTTTGTAAGTGCCAGGGGAGCACCAGTGATGATCCAGCAAGTTTGAAAGCTACAGATAAGCCTGTTTTATTATATTTTTGGTACGCATAAACACAAGTGAAGTGTGCAGTGTGGTGGTGGTATCCACATTGGTTATACTATACTACACTGTTGTGTGGTTTTCATCTTTTTCCATGAGATGACAACATATATATAGGAATGCATCAGACTGGACCTGCAAAATAGGTCTGATGATATTCTGCATATTAATCCTGATGGATAGAGCGCCAATTTGTGTCATTTTTGCTTATTTACTTAATAAACATATATATACACACACATATATATATATATATATATATATATATATATATATATATTTATCTATACATATATTGCTGTCTGCTCTGAGGCTTATTCCAGTGCTGTCCCCTCTGAGTCTTCACCCAGTGCTATCCAGTTTGAGGCTTCTCCCAGCGCTGTTCGGTCCTAGGCTTCTCCCTGTGCCCAGTCCGGGCCATCCTCCAAATGTGGCCATTCCGAGCCTTCTTCCAGGTTGTGTGCCCAGTCTAGGCCTCCTTCCAAGTCGTGTGCCCAGTCCGGGCCTCCTTCCAAGTGGTGTGTATCGTCTCCAGCCAAAGGTGCAATACCCAAGCCTCAGAGAGACGTGTGTTCAACCCAAGCTGACCAAGTCATGCCCTAAACCCAATTCTCCTCCCAAGGTTCCGATTACACTATCATCCAAGGTTGCCAAGGCCTCAAATCCATGTTCTGTTCCTGACATCTGACCACTCACCTTCAATGGGGACATCCAGCAATTTAATACCCTTATAACATTTGCTATATCTTATTTTCCATCAGTACCCAATTTCCTAGTTACCAAACAGAAGTGTTTTTTCAGTTTACCCAACTTTACAGATAGAGCTCTGGAATGGGCAAGCCCCTTTATTGAGAAAGATCTTATCCTGTCTGATTTGCAGCTTTTTACTGAAGCAGTGATCAAGGAATTTGCCCCGACACTGGCCAATCCCACTTTCAGCATCTCTTCTATGCCATCTTCTTTGTTTCCTGTTACCCAAGCCTTGGAGTTGCCTTCATGTTTCATTTAATTTGAACAATTCTGTGTCCTTAATACGACTCATAAAATTACAGTTAAAAATAAGAAAATGAGTGGAGTTTCAGTGTCTCTGCATCCCTTGGACGAGGTTTCTAAATCTTTTCCGTCTTTAGACAAATTCTTCTCTGCTACATGCCCAATTCTAAATTATGCTTCAGACTTTTTTGACCGTAACTGGTAATTGGAATCCACCCTTTAAGGGGGAGTGGTACTGTCATGATCTGCCTCTGACTGCTTTTGCAGCATCTCCCTGTAGGAAGCTTCTTGCCTTCTGCAACTCCTGTTTGCCAAGAACTGTATTAGTCTTTGCTGAGGTTGTGTTCCTGGATGCAGTACCACTATGCCACCAAAAGTGCTGCTCTTCCACTATGGACATTTTTCACACACTAGTGGGAGTTCTTCTCTGCTCCTCGTTAATGGTAACACCTGTGCCTCTAATTATTTTTGTCTGTTCCTTCCCATGCACAATGCTGGTCATTGTTGTTGCATGTTGCTTTGCCTTAGCTTGCTGTGCTCCTCGTTCACCAGTTCCCTGGGATTTCTACAAACTGCCTGCTGACTTTTCTTTATCTGGTTTTCTCCAGAACCTGTTCACCTGCATCAGCCGTGTTCCTGTTATTTGCTTTCTGCATCTCCCTGCAATTATTGTTCAATATCTACAATATGTACACCATCTGGTTTTACCATACTGCATTTTCTGGAAACATATCTGCAATAAATATTGTCTGTTTTCACAATAGTCCAGGATCCTTAGCTGTGAATTTCTGCATTGGAGTGTGACATATATATTATGGCAAAGAGGCCTATTTGCCTATTTGCCACATTTCTCCTGCATAGGGACAGGTGAGGTCAAGAGGAATCCCTAGGTTTAATACACACATGTGGAGAATATGGTCTAATGGGCTAATTAGACCAAAGGGGATGTGTATTTAAGCCTGTCTTTCCAGTTGTAGGGGGTGACTGATGTTGATCAAGTCAGCCAGTTATGAGAGAGTTAAACTGTGATAGTTAACACTAGGGTCACCCATAGGTGTAGGCAATTTCACTGATAAGAAACTGTTGGTTGTTGCTCCTCTAAGTCAGCATCCGGTGACTCAATGAGTGACTCAAATAACACAAGAGCTGATGACAGGTCAGTCACTAAATACTGGAATATAAACCTGCTTTTCACAGATAATAAACTTGAGTAAAGAATCTCAATAAAACCATATGCCTTAATAACCTGGTTTATGTGAATGTCTCAAGTATATGCCTCAGTAGTGATTAACTTTCACACTTCTCCACAAATCATATAATAACTCATTATACTTGTAAGTATCTTTAACTGAGGCAGATAAATCTGCAGTAACAAACTCAGGGACAGTAGAAAATCACACTTTAATTCAGTCACTTTGCATCATGTGCATATATTTTTAAAGATTGAGTACACTTACCTGTCACTGTAGAGGCAGGGCTCTGGGCAGAAGCAATTCAATGGGACCAAACCTCCTTTTGCTTGCCGTCCTGTCTGCGTGCTTGCAAATCATCTATACAAGAAGATGTTCTCTCTGGCCAGGGGTTAACTAGCCCACAACAGTAACTCTTTACTTGGCTCACCCAGAGGTTCACTGTAAAATGTTTCCGTCCACCTGGACACTCTCAACAACTTTGGATGATGTCAAGCTCACCAACTCTAGCCTGTCTGTTCTGCTCAGACTCCTCTGTAACACTCAGCCTCACCTGCATCTGCCCTACTCTCTCTCTCGAGATTCCTGGCTCCATTTCTCTCTAGACCAATTTCTATTTAAATCCTCCACTATTCTGATTGGTGCTGTGGGCTCTTCAGGCTGCCTCCATCCCCACCTTCTCCTTGGTTTCCTCCTCCTAGCTTACTGGGAGATGCAGATAAACCACTAAATTGCCATTTTGTTGGAGTCTATCGGTAGTGCCAATATGTTGTAGTCTTGCAGCTGCAGGGATCACACACATTAAAAATAAGTCATTTGTCCTACATATTAAAATGATTGATTTTCATGTACTTATGATACAACACCCATCTATCAAAAAAGGAAAAGTGCAGAAATGGATCAAACAGTTTATTGAATCAAAACTCTATTCTAAAAAAAATCACTTTTATCTTGAGTTTAGTGACACAAATTTTAAATTGCAAGCAAAGTAGCAAATGGGATCATTTAAATTACTCAAACTTGTTAGTATATAGGAGTGCTACGCTCCATCTCCTAGCAACCTCTTAATCCCCAGTGGTCTAGTGGAGGCAGAAATGGGGCAGGAATCCAATATCCTGAAAGTGCTACTGCGCGTGTCCCAATGCCGGAAAAAACGGAAGTTCGGCTTTGCGCCGTTACTTCCATCAGGGACAGTGAAGTGAACGGACGCAGCACTTGCCAGCTGTGTACCTAATAAATTTAAAGCCCTCAAAAGCCCTCATATGTGAACCAGAGGCTCCCTGCAATATCACCATATAATATAGGAGAGAGTCTGTATGCCCACAAGTGATTCCTGCACGGACGTGCCGAGGAATATAGAGACACAGTGCATATTACCATCCTGCCTGCAACTTTATATACTGCATAATACTATATACTTGATTGCCTACTGTACTACTACAAACAACTATGAGTACCTGCATATATCATCTGCTGTCAAGTTCAATAAACAGCAACTTGTTTAAGTTCAAAAGCGTTTGTGGCTTCACATCCACCTAACACCACTGACACCTTTCACAACATCAAAGGTATAACCAATAGGTTATACCTTTCAACAGTGTTTTAAAGTAAATGTTGAAATGTAATGAACAGTAGCAGAAGTAAGAAAGAATAAAAGGAAGCTGATATATCAGAAAAATCCCTTATTTAAGTACTCAAAGAAAAATGCACAGCCCAGGCACCAGTTTGAACTTCGCTAATTTAAAAGGTTCTGAGAATTATGCAATGTGAAAATTTGCATTGCAAATGCAGTTAATGCAGAAAAAGTTGTGGAAAGTCACAGTTGATCCGGGAGAGAGTCCAAATGCTGATGAGGTGGATAGAGCCATGGGCACCATAGGCTTTGTTTTAGAACAGCATGTGTACTCCACTGTTAACGAGAAAGAGTCAGTAAATGAGATGTGGACTGCTCTGCAAACTGCGCATCAGGACAAAGGTCTTATGAGAAGAATTAACTTGAGGCGTACACTGTACAGGACAAAACTAAGTGCTTGTGAGAACATGAATGAGTACATAGACAAAATGCTGTTATCCCAGTAATTGGCATCTGTGGGAGCATGGGTGGACAATGAGGAAGTCACAATGGCAATGCTGCAGAATCTCACACCAGTGTATGGTCTCCTTAGTAGCTTTGGAGTCTAATGATACCAAGTTAATTTCAGAAATAATAAGAGCTAAGCTGCTGCAGTTTCAACAGATAATTCCTGTGGAAGCACATGCTGAGAGTATCGCTCTACTCACAAAAGGTACAAAGTCCAAAAACCCAAGTATAAATGCTTCCTATGTTGCAAGATGGGGTACAAGGCACCTGAATGTAGGCTGAAAGAATCAAGTGGTGTGCAGAAGAATTGTGACAAACTCACTGATGGAATGGTGACAGGGATCACTGTGAGCAGTTCTGAGAGACCAGTATGTAAGAGCTACGTAAAGGGTAAGCAAATTAGTTGCCCCTTTCCTAAGCTAGCAACTAGGGCTGAAACACCGCTAGCTCTAGCACATACTGATGTGTGTGGTCCAGTGGAGGTGAAATCGGTCAGTGGCTACAGATACTGTCTGACACTTATTGATGATGCCACTAGGATGACACATGTCTATTTCATACAAGAGCCTGATAGAGACTAAAACAGATCTGAAACTAAAAGCCTTGAGACCCGACATTGGCGGAGAGTATGACAACAGGACTTTAGCTAAGTTCTTGAGGAAATATGGCATACAGCACCAACTAAAAATTGCCTGCACGCCAGAGCAGAATGGTGAACAAGCTAAGTGCACAATTGTTGAGCGAGCACGGACTATGTTAAATGATGCAGGCCTGGAGAAAGTTTTTGGGGGCGGAAGCATTGTCCACTGCAGTCTACCTTAAAAATTGTGCGCACACAGTAGCTTTTAAATGTAAAACACCACTGGAGACGTGGTATGGGAAAAAGCCAAGCGTCAATCATCTCCGTGTATTTGGCTGTAAGGCGTATGTACATATACCTAAAGAAAAGAGATGCATTCCAATTCAGTGAAGTGTATCATGCTCGACTACTGTTAACAGAGTAAAGGGTACAGACTTTGGGACATTACTAACAAACATCTTATAAAATCCAGAGATGTGTTGTTTCACAAAAACAAGCCACTTAGCCGAATAGTGGAACAACAACCACAGGAAAAGTTTGTAATTCTGGATGTACAGGCAGCAGAAAGTGTGTCTGAAAATGTAATTGCAGATATCCAACCGGAAAGCAGATGTTCTATTCGGTGTAACAAAGGTATTCCTCCTAGGAGATATAGCGAGGGGTTCGCTAACTTAGCCTTTTTTGAACCGCAAATCATTGAAGAGGCAAAATCAAGCAATGACTGAAAACAGTGGAAATCGACTATTGATACAGAGTTGACAGCTCTGGATGACAACCATATATGGACTGTAGTTGACAGGCCAAGTAACCGCAAAATCAGCAAGAACAAGTGGGTCTTTTGTAAAAAGTGTGAATGTGGTTGGAACTATTGCCCATTATAAAGCCCGCCTTGTTGATAAGGGATACACACAAAAGTCCGTGATCGACTACGGAGAGATCTTCTCGGCTGTTGCCAGATACAGCAACCTGAGGTTAGTAATTGCCATTTCCACTATCCATGATTTGTTATTATACCAACTTAACTTTGTTTCAGCATTCCTGAATGGAGAGTTAGTAGGGGAGATTTACATGGAGCCACCTGAACACTACAACAATGGTGTATTCCAAGAGGGTAAAGTATGCCTACTAAAAAAGTCCTTATATTGCCTTAAACAAAGTGGTCATTGTTGGTACATTAAACTGGATACTGTACTGCTGGACATGGACTTTATTAGGTCATAGACTGATCATTGCCTCTATCACAAGACCATAGAGGAAAATATGTTCTTCATAGTTGTGTACGTTGATGATCTGTTGCTAGCAGGCCAAGAGAGACACATCACCAGTACCAGGCATCTGTTAAAATAAAAGATCAGAACAAAAGATATAGGCTCTGCAAACAAGTTGTTAGGCATAAGGATTGTTCAAGATCTGGATGATGGGACTGTTACAATTGATCAACAGATATACATTGAAACAATAGTTACCAAGTATGGAATGTCTGATGCAAAACTAGTGAACACACCTGTAGATAAAAGCTTAAAATTAACAAGAGCACTGTCACCAACAAGTAGCGAAGAGATAGAGAAAATGAGTCTAATCCCTTACCAAAGAGCTGTTGGTAGCTTCATGTACACAAGTGTTAGAACTCGCCCCAACATCACACACGCAGTGAATAGTGTGAGCCAATTTGAAAACAACCCAGGAAAGCAACACTGGATTGCGGTCAAGAGAATTCTAAGATACTTAAAAGGTACGAGTCCTTTAAAGTTAGGATTTGCAAAAAACAAAATTTAAACTTTAGAGACTTTCTGTGATGCTAATTGGGGATCTGATGAGGATAATCGTTGTTTCTACACAGGGTACCTATTCATCTTGGCAGGCACAGCCATCAGCTGGGCAAGCAGAAAACAACCTGATTTTGCCCTATCCACCACTGAGGTGGAGTACATGGCACTCAAAGAAACCGCAAAAGAAGGATAAAGGAGACTTTGAGCAAACACAGTCTTCTTAATCAGAGTGAGACCATCAACATAGAGTGTGATAACCATGGAGAAATTGATTTGTTTGATTTGTCTTCAAGTACAAAGCACTATGGTCAGTTCAAACACATTGCTGTAAGACACCACTTCATCCCTGGGTTAGTGGAGAGAAGGTCTGTCAGTGTGAGTTATATAGCCAGTGATGATAATCCAGCTGACATGTTAACGAGGGTACTGACATCACACTTACTAAATTTGTTCCTGAAAAATGTGGACTGGAATATAGTTGAGTAATGTTTATATGTTTCAACATATGCTTATTTTGTTTTACTTATCTCCTGTTTTCTGGATACAGGGAGACTTTATCTAAAAATATTTGATAAAGTAAAAATGTTTTTTATTGTGACCGGAGACATCACCAAGCGAGTGTGGGGGGGGGGGGTGTTATTATATAGAAGCGCTAAGCTACTAATCCAAGCAACCTCTTAATCCCTGGTGGTCTAGTGGATACAGAAGTGGGGCAGGACTCCAATGTCCTGAAAGCGCTGCTGAGCATTCCCCAATGCTGAAAACTGGAAGTTTGGCTTTGCTCCGTAACTTCCATCAGGAACAGTGAAGTAAACAGACGCACTGAAACCTGGCTCACTTCTGCTGACACTGCTTCTCTTACTGCTCTCTCCTGTGGGGGCCTCTCCTTCACCCACTCCACCAGATCGGATAGGACCATTCGGGAGGTGCGCATTTAGGCTCATACCCACTGTGCCCTCCCTCACTTTCTCCTTGTTTGAAGTCCATTCTATCCACCTCTTCTCCCCCATCCACCTTCGTGTTTCTGTCATCTATCGTCCCCATGGCCCACTTCCCTTTTCCTCAACAACTTTGTTGCCTGGCTTCCCCACGACCTATCTTCTGACTTACCCTCCATCATACTTTTTGATTTTAACATCCCTATTGTTAACCCCCTCTGACCTTGCCTCCATCAAACTTCTCACCCTTTCCTCCTCCCTTGGCCTCACTCAGTGGACCTCATCCCCCACCCACTGTCTTGGTCACTCCCTTTACCTCATCTTCTCTCATCTCTGTGACCTCTACAACTTTTCTAACTCTCCCTTCCTACTCTCTGACCATAATCTTCTCTCCTTCACTCTGTCCTACTCCCCTGCTCCCCCCTGACTAATTCTGCCCTCACTGGGCGCAATCTTGATGCATTTGACCCTACTTCTTTCTCATCCTCTCTTGAAACTCTCCTATCACCTCTTCCTTCCCCGGTCTGTCTTGACCAGGCGTCGTCTCTCTGTAACCCCTTCACTACTGCCCTGGATGCTGTCGCCCCTGCATCCTCTATATGCTAGCGGCACTTAATTCCCCAAACCTGGCACTCCAAATTCACCCGCTTCCTTCAGAAGTGCACTCGTGCTGCTGAACGCCTCTGGAAGAAATCTTGTTCCCTGGCTGAAATCCTTCATTTTAAATTTATTCTCCCTTCATTCTGCTCTGCCCTCTACCTAGCTAAACAATCTTTCTTTAAGTCCCTCATTTCTTCTCTGTCCTCTAATCCCTGCTGCCTCTTTGCCACATTCATCTCTCTCCTCTCCCTCCCCTCCTGTTCTGCACTCCCTCTCTGCTACCGACTTTGCCACCTTTTTTTCCTCAAAAATTGAGGCCTCAGACTCAACATCTCCTCCTCCCATCCTTCTCCTGCCATCCTCATCACTCCAGCTTCCTCCAACAACCAACTCTGATGCTCTTTCCGCCCTACTTTGGTGAAGACGTTCACTCCTTTATTCTTTCCTCTCCAGTATCTACCTGTCATCTTGATCCCATCCCCTCTCACCTCCCACTGCCTGCTCATCCCTAGCACACCTCTTCAACCTGACGCTCTCCTCTGGTGTCGGCCCCTCCTCATTTAAACATGCCCTTTTCTCTCTTATTCTCAAAAAAAACAATCTCGATCCCACTTCACTTGTTAACTATCGCCCCATCTAACCTATTCCATATGCCTCTAAATTACTTGAGCGGATTGTCTGCAAATACAAGAAGCCTCTCAGACAATTCCCTCCTCAACTCTCTCTCCAATCCGGTTTCCGCCCCCTCCACTCCACTGAAACCACCCTGGCCAAAGTTAATAATGATCTTCTATCAGCTAAATCCAGGGGCACTTCTCCCTACTCATCCCTTTTGTGCCTGATTTCTGTTTATGCTCCCTTAGGATGTAAGCTCTTATAAGCAGACCCCTTTTCCCTCCTGTCTCTATACATGTTCTTCTGTTCCATCTTTACTGTAATAGCCATGCCTTGAGTTTCTGAAGTCTTGGTATTATTTGTTAATTGTTCAGTAATGTTTTACCTTGTAAAGTCTACTGTGTAAGGCGCTGCAGAAATCTTGTGGTGCCTAACAAATAAAGGATAATAATAATAATAATAATAATTACCATTCTGCTCTGCATGCAACTGTACAGTCATGGTCAAAAGTTTAGAGAATGACACATATATTAGTTTTCACAAAGTATGCCGCTTCAGTGTTTTAGACCTTTTTGTCAGATGTTGCTATTGTATACTGAAGTAAAATTACAAGCATTTCATAAGTGTCAAAGGCTTTTATTGACAATTACATTAAGTTTATGCAAAGACCTTCGGCCATGACTGTATATACTGCATAATACTGTATAACAGAATTCCTGCTCTAATACTACAGTTGAGAGTACCTTCATATATCATCCTTTGCTAAGTTCAATAAACAACAACCTGTTTAAGTTCAAAAGCGTTTGTGGCTTTACATCCACCTAACACCGCTGACACCCAGGGCCGGATTAAAGGAATGCAGGACCCTGGGCTAAGGGGGCCTCCATTCCCCTGTGAGGACCCCCTGTGAGCCACATACCCCCTGTGATCCGTCCACCGTCCCCTCCCCACCAAGTGCTTACCTCTTTCTGTCTCCTGTCACTGTAATCCTTCAGCGGCGCGCTGTAAGCTCCTTACTGAGGAAATCTCGTGAGAGTGAGACTCACAAGATCTCCTCAGTAAGGAGACTACTGAGCGCCACTGATAGACTACAGTGATAGGCTCAGCAGCATTGCTGAGGCCCGATCAATAATGCCGCTGAGCACTGTCAAGGGCCCCCTTGATGCCCGAGGGACCCGGGCTGTAGCCCAGTTAGACCTCGGATTAATCCTGCCCTGCTGACACCTTTTACAACATCAAAGGTATAACCAATAAAACTCACTATGTTTATAGAATCACCTTCAGAAAAGCACAAAATGTAAAATTAAAGCCATTTGAAATTATTTTTTTTAGCCTTGAAACATTTGGTTAAAATGCTTTCTTTTTTCTACAGAAACATTTTTTTTTAATTAACATCACAGTTGTGAGGCATGTATATGGTAGAAACATGCTAACTGAAAGCTATAACTTTTTCTATGATTAGCATGTCAGAAACCATTTGAAAGATTTATTTATGTGCCGGATCTGCTTGCTGTGTAATACTAACTGCTTCTGTTCCTTGGGCCTTGCAAGTAAAAATTACCTCACTAAACAATAGATTTGGCAAGTAGTGAGAAATCATTTCCTTAATCTCAAAGTTGTAAAATCCTTCCATTTAATGAATTAGCATCAAATAAAGTCTTTGGACTGTTCCTCTTGATATATTGATAAATCTATGCTTTAAATTAACTACAACCACAAAAATGTTTATGTTTAGATGTGCCTAATGTACCTAATAGACATAATTTTTTGTTAGTACTGTGTAGGCCACTAGCAAAATCAGTGGGATGTGTCTGCTACCTCTCTGCCCGCTTTGTCGTATTTTTGGTCCTTTCTGGGCATGACCACGCCCCCAGTGAAATCATAACCTATTCCCATTGTTGTCACACCTATTACTTGCCTCTAGACTACTCCCAAAGCTACTGTATTGAAATAAAACTATTACACCTCAAAAAAAATAACCTGGAGAAATTATATTTTTTAAAGAGCCTTCCATCTTCCAATTATAACAATTGTTCTAATTTTTTATATGGCTGTTAGGAATGGATAAAGACAAGTATTTCAAGCGCTGCATACACTTAGAGTGAGTACAAAAAAAATGTATATTTAATAGTGATATATAAAAAGAGTTCAAAAAATAAAGTAAAAACATACAGTAAATCCCATGGTACCCTCTAAAGACAAAATAGTATTAATAATGGTAGCCTTAGTTAAATACAAAGGGCATGAATATTTTTAATTTCCTCAAGAGTCCTCATTAAACAAGCAGATCTAATTGTTTAGAAACGTCATAATGCATTATTGCCTTTGAATGTTGTTAAATGAAACTGACACAAACCACTGATTATGTTCGTTCTAAAGGTAATGTCCCACAGCCTCTTCATTTTGGACTGTAAAAACCAAAATGTTTTAAATATACACACTGCAGCCTCTAAAAAAGAAAAATGGTGGTGTATTGATAATGGCTGCAAATTATGTGACAAAGTGTTGATTGCCACTCTTTGGCTTCAGATGCCCTCATACCTTACTTATGTCACATGTTTCAATCCATATCACATGTGTCTATGGGCTGAATGTGTAAAGGTTTAATGAGACAAAGGTGGGGAAAGGGGTTGGGTAAAATTGCTCACCATGATATGTGGGGTGTAGTACCTATTAACGGTACTGACTACCCAGACAGAGAAGAAGACAATAGGAGGACACCGAATGCCTAGTACAGCGACCTGAAAAATAACCTACTTACCAGGATGCAGATGTCTTCATGGGACGACTCTTTGTGTTGCCGACTGTGCAAGATGATGTCATCACAAACCGTGACTTGCCTTAAAGCGGCTATGGATGGACCCAGCTGTCATTGATGTCATTGAAGCAACGGTAACTCTTGGCCCTTCAGTGGGGAGGGTCCTTGTCCGACTCTGATGCCAGAGTAGTGATGGCCAGGCGTTTAAGGGCTATTTCAGTTTTCAGTGGATTCACGGTGGTTTGCCATGTTCACACTTGGTTTTGGGTATCAGTCTGGTCGCTGTCCCGCATTGCTCTTTCTCCGCCACCAAATTTAATTAATAAAACTGTGACCTTCTTTAGCCACTTTATTTCTATCTCTGTGTCTTTATTTTTAGATAAGTTAGTTAAGTATGTAAAGGTTTTGTAAAAGGGAAGAAGGGCATTCACAGTGAACTATTTATTACAGTTAGGTGCAGTTTGAAAGTGTATTTCACCAGTGCACACAACACCTGTTCCCTTCTGCTCTGCCATGCAGAGCTGCAGTGAGCAGATTACCTCCCGACTTTCCCACTGATCGGGACAAAGCTGTCTCTATCAGGATGGCGGAATAAAGCACTCAAATTGATACTGCCCCACCTAAATCATGCCGGTTGGGAGGTATGAAATATATGTGAGTGCACTGGAAATTCAATAATTTATCTGTCCTCAAAAAGTATTCTAAGATATTATGTCTAATCAGGGAGAAGTAAAATATCCAAAGCCAAACTTATAGAATACAAAACTTTGTAATAACTGTAAAGTCAATGATTGCAGGCTATATTTCCAATGCAGTAACATCTAGAAAAGGGTTACACATGTATAATATTTTTTTTCAGAAGGTTAACAGGTCTCATTAGTATTGATGTCAAGTAACTGCTTTTCAGATTAGAGTGTTTCTCTGTCTCTGTTGGAAATACCTAGGGAATCTCTCCACATAAATTGTGAAGGCAAGCGAAACTTGGCAAAACTCTCTTTGATTTTAATGCTCTAACATTCATCCCCACAGGAAAGACTGTTTGAATTCAGATTAAACATAAAACATTCCTTCTCCCTCTTCGTAAGCAGAGTTGCTCCTAGGGCTAACGAGAAAATAAACATAAAAAACATACTTAAACATTCCTACTCCATAGTGCAAACAATATATCATTATGTTCTGTACTGAGTCATACTTGATAAATTGTATTATGTTCAACAGTTATATTTCTTACATACTTTTTCTTGCCTCCTTATTATCTATCACTATTACAAGCCGTCTCATACATGCAAACAAATGCAAAGACTGACCCAGCAGAGCAGCTGAGTGTTGGTGAGCTGCTCTGGGTATAGTTTTTGCTAAATTGTGGCAATAGTGATTTTGCAATAAATGCAATAGAAAATCCTATTAATCGCAGGAGTAATGGGCCTATTAATAAAGAGGCCTCAAAGTCTTCTAAAAGTTTATTTTTGGTTACAACATACAATCTGTCCTTTGGCCAAAACAAAATAAGAAAATAAACAGAAAATAAATCCTACTCCAGCTATGAAACTAACTAAACATGAATCTTTTCTGTCTAAAAAATGTCCAGCTATTCTAGTCCCCAGTTAATCAGTCTTTTTTTAATATAATGTAACATCCAGAGTGTTATGTTTTATTTTTTAGCATTCACTGTGGGCAAAAGCATGGGGAATTTCTACAATCAGTGGCAGAACTACCATTGGGGCAGCAGGTGCACTGCGTCCCAAGGAGAACTAGAGAGCTACTGGTCCCAGGTCCCTCCTCCCCTCCTCCCTGCTTCTCTGCACTGGGGCCCACAGCTCGCTACTTCTGCATCTGTCTACATTGATCTTTTCAACACAGTAAAAACACGGGAAAGACATGCATGTTTTTAGCTAAAAAATGCTCAAAATACCTCCACTATGTAAGCGGCCTTAAGGTGGTATTTCCTTATCATGGCAGACTTAAGCAGCAACATGCTGCAAATACCGAAACTGAAAAAAACATGGGTAATTGCATGTAACTGATTTCATGCATAATGTACAGTTCTCCAAAAGATCAAACTGAACTTTTTGGGTCGTTAGAAAAAATCCCCAATATTCATAACCATAAGCTAAAATAAATTGGATTTTCTACAAACTAATCTTTAGTATTCATGTATAATATCTTCCCACAGAATATTTTTACTTGTTTCACTCCATCCAGATAATTCCGTTACTACCCTACAAGCTGCAGGTCAAGTGCGGGTATTGTTAATTGTATGGAAATGTATTCCTTTGGCTGCCTGGCCTAACAATTCTGGGAACATTTGAGAACAAAGATATTTATATGGTGTTGATAATTCAGTGAAAATCTGTAATGCAGCCTATGTAACACAGATATGTGTGTAGTATATCATGGAATCTTATTTAATGGTGTCCATTATTATCTGCTGACTTCAATTGAAAAGAAAATATATTACAGGTCCACAATGTAAACCTATTGATCAGTGGAATACTGTATAATGTATGCCTATATAGCACTTTTAATTTAGTGACCTGTAGCTTTCAGAAATCTAGGCTGACAGTGAACTATATCCACACCTCTCATCTGTCCTGATTTAGATCCAATTTTACAGTACTATCTCACAATCCAGAGAGTCAGAACTTTTATTTTGATGGCTGAAAATAAATAAAATATGCATGTCACTCACTTCTACTCTGCAGCAGAGCAGCATTTAGAGTATTCTTAGCAAAGAGGATCATGGTTAGGGTGGGATAGCACAGCAGAAACGCTGGACAAGCCTCATAGAAACATAAAGGGCCTGACTTATTAAGGAACGCAAAGTCAACGCAATATAAAAACAGGTACACCGCTATTCAACAAGGAGAGGATTAAAAAAAGATTATTAAATACATTAACACCTCTTAAGAATAATATCATTAATGAAAAAAACATAAAAAGTTTTTTTTTGTTTTTTTATTTTTTACATGAAATACATTTGCCATTATGTTATTAATGTCTACAGTACATAAAATAACTGCCCCATAGCTGGTGTAAGTTAAATGACTGAAAATGACGTACCTGAGAGATGACCAGAGCTTGAATCGGATTGATGTATGTGCATTCAACCTTGGCATGCCATTACTGTACATTGACTATGTGCATACCCTTTCCTCCCCCCCGTTCCGCCCATGAAATTGTAGGCTGTAAAAATTGTCCTTTGCGTTTAAAGATGAATTGGATGTACTTGCGTTCACTGGCGTATAGTCCTTTTCTGAGCATGCACAGTGCAATTTTATGCAAACTACAGTATGTATCGGCATTTACCTTCCTTAATGATTCAGGCCTAGAATGCTCCAAATTAACACAGTCACAACCCCTTTTCAGTGGCCCTCTGTCCCATTAAATGTTGGGAGGTATGTTACCTATACTGTACCGGCGCTATACTTCCGGGTAGCGCTGCCACGATCACGTGACCTGAGAGGCGGGGAATTCAAACTTTCCCACTATTTAGTCTTCACTCTGACACTCTCCTGTGTCAGAGCAACAAGTGTTCTTAGCGTCTGGCTGCTCCTGATACCTGTGCTTTCACTGTGCACTTCTCCTTGTGAATACTGGCTGATCCTCTGTGTACCGACCCGGCTTGTCTGTTTAACCCTGCATCTGCTGAACCTTTGGCAACATGCACTGGCTGACCTTCTGTGTACCGACCCAGGTTTTCTAATTAACCCCGCATCTACTGAACCCTTGGTAACACGCACTGGCTGACCTTCTGTGTACCGACCCGGCTACAGTTCCTGACTCGTCTCTTGTTTGTCTCCTCGTGCCTCTCTACTAGACAGCAAGGTGTGTCTGGCTTCCTGCCTCTTACAGTTAAGCTTTTTAATATCCAGCTAGACGAGGCCTTTTACTGTGTTCCCAGAACCATTCCCCCTACTACTACCTCTCTACCATGCCGGTGGGCTAACCTAGGGTCCGCGACCTGCGGGCCTCCGGCAGCTAAAACCATCCCGCCTTGCAGTGGTTCTTGGAGAAGACCAGGGGGTCCGTTAGACTCCATGCCCTGGGAAGGCCAGTTGCAATACTGGTTGGTAGTTGTCTCCAGAAAGACATAACACTGTGTTGTACTAATCTTCATAGTGTTTAGAGTAGAGATGAGCAGTTCAGATTTCGAGAAATCCGACAAGATCCATTGTTGGGGATCCTTGTTGTAGTGCCATTTTAGAACGGACACAATGTAGGTAGGAGGTTAGCTGCAGCGCAGGGGAACCAATACTCTGCAAAAGTGGAGTTTAAATAGAGCCAAACAGGAAGTCATGCTTCCAGAGGATTTCCAGTGATCAGTCTCAGCTGATCGCCGGGTAGCGTCTATGTTGCTAGGCAACAAAAGCGGCACATCGTGCATGTTCGAGCACCGCAATCATGTGATCGCGTCCCATTGCCAGAGTATTGGTTCCATCCAATTCCAGCATTATTAATATTGTTCCCGATATCTCCTGTGTACTGACTCATTGGCTTGTTTGACTTCTCTTCCGGATTTCCCTTTGTACTTTGCTGCCCGCACTTGTATTGACCCTTGTACCGTTCCCGATTACTCTTTGCCTTCTCTCCGTGGTACTGTGCTTCCCTGGTTTCGACTCGGCCTGTCTGACTACTCTCCATTCACTGCTCTGGTAACTATCTGGGAGAACCGCGACCTGCGCATCACACGCAGCAAAGCCCAGACCTCCTTGCGGAGGTCCCTGGTGAACACCGGTGGTGCGTTAGACTCCGCGCCTCTCAGTTTAGTAGCGCCAATACCAGTCAGTGTGATATTTCTAGTGAAGATGTGACATAAAGCACATTGCAATTTGCTGTATATAAATAAATTATGATGCTGATAGATGCACTTCTCGATGGGCAGAGAGATCATTAATCAGTATCCAAGAGCAGAGCTTTCATAATCTAACCGCTATATAAATAAATAACAATGCTGATAGACGGAGTGGCCTGCACCCATACTTCAAAACTTCAAAGACTATGCACACAATACAGTTTGAATGTTACAAGGCATGCATCATAGACAGCGAAGCTACAGCAACAGGCAGAGGGCATTGGATGGACAGTGGTATGAATGAATGGAGTTAGACATTTATAAAAGTAAATAGACAAATGTGGCCTGCATCCATATCAGAAACTTTAAATACTAGTACTATGCACTTCTCAAGGGCAGAGAGAGCATCGGTATTCAAGTGCAGAGCTTTCATACCTTGTTTTACTTATACGCTCTGTGCTGTAATGGTGCTTCTGACTCAAAACAGGGGACTTGTATATATTTATGAGGATGGCTGAAGAATCAGTTCCCCAGGGTAAGCTTCATCCAACCCCAGGGTAAAGGGGGCTGCCCAAGACCTGCAGCAGAGGTTCTCCCAAAGACCGATGTATATAAATACGGAAAGTATATAAATAATATTTATATGTTCTATTAGTGAATCTTAAGAAATATATAAAACAGACCGTTCAGGTAGAGCATTAGCTACTCTTCCCACATATGTAAGTATGTATAATACAATGATGCAGATTTGGTTGCCAAAAGTATTTCTTAATAATGCAATTGAAATTCCACATGCTAAGAAATTTAAAGGACAGATTTTGGCAAAGAATACATGTAGAGATGGAGATATGATGGCTGACGACACTAAGTGTAAAGGATTTAGAGAACCGTAAGACAGCTTTATGTAGACTTTAGCCAAAATTGGTGACATTTGGGACAGTTATGCAGAAATCATTAGAAAATAGACTGGAAATGACTGGAAAAAATGTTAATGCTATAAATAATAATATACGTGCAAAAATAGCTCAAAATGACATTATTTTACATATTTTTCTTAATTTTTTATGAAATCCAGATACAAAACCAATACCAAAACCTTTTATGATTTTTTAGCAAAACAAGTTACAAAACCAAAACACTAACACGTTTTAAAAGCAAAACCAATGTGAGGGGTCAGCGAGCATCGCTAGTTTAGAGTTTCAGCTGATTCTGAGCTACATCTTACATTGTTGGTCTATGTTTGGCTTAGAAAATGTGAAGTTTCATAATAGGCTTGTGAAAGTCAAATAATTGGATGAAGTAAACAGTTATAAGCAATATGAGATTAATACTCAAAAGTACTTTGTTTGTGGGTCAGTTTGAACTGGTTAATCGGTGGGAAGCCATGTAGACAACAGTTGGGGGAAGTTGCCCCCACCATTGGAGAAGATCAAATGAACTGACCTATGACCAACAGACAACTGGAACATTGTTAACCCTGGACCAATGAAGACCTCTCTGAGTGTTATCTGTGTAAATAGTGACATCATCAATGTTTTTTGTTAACTCATAATGCATATAAGCTTCCTGGGTCAGTTAGTTCTTCCTCTACCTTCCTCACTGCAAACTACATGGACCTGGGCCCAGGTGAAGCGCCAGCGAAAATGTAATGTATTTGTTTTTTTATGCTTTCATATTTTATTGTTATACCTTTTATGCGTCATACTGGCTTTCTGTAAATCCTGCTATATTTTGCAATAAAATCTTTGTGCATTGGAGCCACAATAATCGCATTGGACAATGTTTATTGGTAGCAATATAACAAACATAACAGGCTGTATTTTATGCATCATGGATTATATAAACATTGATACAAATGCTTTTTGGTTGAAAATCAATTAGATTTCTCTTTCTAAAAAAAAATTTGTTTTAACTCCTCAACAGTTGCAAGGTACAACAGAAAAAATGGTCCATTTGTGCGGCAGCTTAGGAGGAGAGCTTTAACATGACACATAATGTTATTGGCAATAGAAGAAGGTGTCTCACCTCAGTCATTATGTCAAGTGATATCATAATCACACAATCATCAGTCACTGTGCTAAAGTATAACTAATGACTTTGACATGTTTGGGATCTACCATCTCAATATTGTGTGAATGTATCTGCCTAGTTCTTTTCTCCCTGTGGCTTGTTTTTCTAATTAGAATTCCATTTTGCAAAATATGCAACCAATAAATAAATCCAAATAGGAACACCTAGTTAAGTTATTGACACCAATTAATTTCAAACAAGATGTTAGCATATGAGTTGACCTTGAACATCACTTTAATCAAATTTGCTGCTTGTGCATCATATTGGTCTTATGAAATAATTTGAGTACTAAACAATTTTGCTTGTAATACAAATTAATACATTAATTATAATGAACAGAGATGATTGACATTTTCTAAACTGTTGCACAGAATAATCTCTGCAATCTGGGAATGATTCATGATTGCACATACATCCATATACCATATGCATAGCGTATTGTGTGATAAATAGCTCTGTGCATGCCCACAACTGATATTGTGTCAATGAACGCAATTACATGCTATACATGTGTGAACGCAAATGACACTTACAACTCTCTAAAACTTGAGAAGCGGAACGGATGAGTTAATGGACAGACTAACGCAGAACATGTGCACTATTGGCGTTCCAACACAGATGCGGATGATTTAAGACCTGTGTTTATCGTAATTACATTTGTTTTCATCCTTATCGTTTGCATACAGTGCAGTGTACATACAGGCTGTTAGTGAAGGCTGACACAGCATAGTCTTTGAATTAAAAATTACAAGTATGTGTGTCACTAGCTTTGACAGAATAACTCTGTACAATTAAGGTATATTATAAAAACACATTTTATGTACAGTACACATTGAAAGCATCTTTATTTATGTGAATAATGAAAACAAACTTTAACATTTTTTGTTAAAATAAATATTTATATAAATGTTTATATTGTTAAGAGTTGTTGTTTTATTTTAGCATCACATAAAGTTTTTTGCATTTTGAAATTACCCTGTATTGCACATGTGCATATATTGCAGTCTGTTATTTGTGTATACGTAAGGCAAGTACTGTATGGGTGAAACGTATTTGAAGATAGGCTTGGATTATAATAAGGTCAAAACTATGTTCCGTGTTCTCTTTAAAAGCGTAATTTTGCATAAAGTTGTGTGGATCTGAATCAGGCCCTCTGTCTTTGGGTACAGATTTCACATATTTCTCCTGTAGAATTTAGCCTTAAGTGTTTTTGATCCATCTGGATTTCTACCTTATTGGTTCCATTCCAAATCATGACATATCCTGTTTCGCTCTGCAGAACACATACTTGCTTACTCATACTTGCCTACTCTCCCACAATGTCCACCAGACTCCTTAATTTTGGGGAGTGCTCCTGGACTCCTGGGAGAGTAGGCCACCCTTCTTTACTTTGTATGTCTTCTTGTAAACAGGGCGGGTCATGATGACATGATAGAAAGATTGCATCATTTCTCAGCAAGGTCGTAGGGTGGTGTTGTCAGGAATCCTCTATTTAGATGCAGGACTCAGTATTCAACTCTGACAGCACAGAATAGCAAGCACAGTTATTGCAAGACTACTGAGTTGCAACCAGGTGATTACTGACATCACAGAGGCAGGGAGTTTAACATCCACACAATATACATTTATAAACTTGCTCTGGCCTGTCATCCCTTGCCAGATTATCAGCTTTGCCATTCTGAGCCCCTGAGTGTGTTAACTAGTTGATTCCTGATTATTGACCTGGCTTGTTCCTGAGTTTGTGAAACTTAGATCCAGATTTTGTACTGCGCTTAAAGTTTGATTTCGTCCTTTAGCTTTTCCTGACTATTCCTCAGCTTGCTGATTCTGTATGGTTTACCTGCATCCTGCTGAACTCGGCTTCTTTGACTATTCTGCCTCCAGATCTAAATACCTGCAGTGCTTTGTCCACCACCAAGGGCTAGTTCGATGGACAGCGACCTGGTTACTACACATAGTGGAATCCATCCTGCTTTGCATCTGATGTCAATCTTAGCTGGTGTTGTGTTCACATCCCCAGACCTGATAGATGCATTGTTCCGCACTTCACACTTGATGCATTGTCCTCTTGACAAAAAGTAGGCAAGTAGGTATGTAAGTGTGAACTGACTGCTACTGTGGGAAGATAGTAGAAGAAAGTGACACACAGAGAAAAAAAAGATAATGAGAGAAAAAAAATGAAAATGAGTATGAAGAGGCAAATTTATCAAGGATTGTTTCCTTAATAAATTTGCCCCTTCGCACTCATTTGCAAACTGTCAGATTTATTAAAGTCTAAACCAACGTCAAGTCACTGGAAAGTCACTTTTGACAAATGCAATTCACCACAAATCGCCACCCTGATGTTTTACTTTTTCTGTTTATAAAGTGTGAGATATATTAAGCTGTGATTTTGCAAATCCCTGGAAAACAGGACGGAAAACTCGCCAAACAAAATACGTACCTCTGGGCACAAATTGCACCCCTGTGGACTAGTAGCATTGAAGAAGCCTATAAAACATACACAAGGCCCTTACAATTGTTGCTGTGGAAAGAAGGTGGCGTTTTATTGAGATACACATTACTGAGGTCCTCTGCGTAACTGAGGAAGAGGAAGGATGGAGGAGGGTAAAGGAGCAACATCATCAGATGCAGGGTCCACGCAGGCCTGCACTCCACGTGTATTTATAGCTTGATCCACCCAGAAGTTGAGACATGATTTAGAGCCTGTAACATCGAGAGCCTACACAGTCTAGGCTATGTCCTTCACTTTATGCCCACAGGCTCTTTTCTGTCTGTGAGCTCAAAAGTGTTAAGGATTACACAGCCAACATTTTCCAGAATTCCATTGAAGCCAAGTGTTAATTGGCATTAAAACTGGTGGAGCGCATATATCTGGCAGAAGTCAGAGTGGCTTGATCTTAAGTTAGCTTTTTACAGGGTCTCTCCTTTCTCCTGTCTCTAACTTCTGAAACCCTTAACTAAACATGGGCAATAGGCAGACTTATATACATCAAGTGAGGTAGAACTCATACATTGTTTTTGTTTTTATGAGAATCCAGCTTTTTTTAAAAATAGCTGAATTTACTTCAAATCACCGGTGGTTTGGAGCATTTGGTTTGAACTGCCCATCATCGGCAATTTTAGTTGTAAGTCTCTAAATCTCTGCATCACAAATCCAGAGACTTGGAGGCCAAATTTGTAGGCAATTTGTGGTGAGATGCGTTGAGTTCAAACCCTCAGGATAAAATTGCCTTGTGGAGATGTCATCAGCAGGATAGGCAGAAAAAAAATTAATTTCTCCACAATATATGGATATTTTATCACCATGGCAGCTGAACAACACTCAGTTGCCATTTGCGAAAGATATATATATATATATATATATATATATATATATATATATAATGTATAGTTATTTTCTGTCCATCATCTCCCCCAACATGGAAAATATTATTTATTTTCTTTAAGCACCAGTGATACCCCCTTTTTAAATGTAGGGGATAGATAGATAGATAGATAGATAGATAGATAGATAGATAGATAGATAGATAATTGGATTTCTATGAAGAGAAAATGCAACAATTGAACTTCATCTCTTACTGCACAGATTTTTATTTACTTTGTGGTTTATTATAACTACCTTGTGCTTTTGCATTTGTTTTGCAATTTTGTTTTAGTATGTGTATTTAAGAATGGTACAATTCAACATTAAACAATATGTAAGTTGCAATTCTTTTCAGTGACACAATATGTCACCCCAGCAATTATCCTGTCGGGTAACGTTCTTGTCTTTATTCTGTGTAGCAAGGAATGGTGATGCACACAAAGCAGAAGGTGAAGGAGTGTGAGCTATCTGTGTTCCTCGTCCTTAAACAGATGCAATCAGCTCAATCCCTCCCTTTATCTGGCATTTAATTAGGTCTGAATATCATCTGAATTAATGCATGAAGTGAACGGTGGAACCGTTAGGAGTAATTTATGTAAATTGCACTCAAAGATTTGTCAAGTTTAGGAGAGTGTAGAGCATCAGAGATGTATGCATATTAACCCTATATTTTGTGTGTGGTCGCCTAAGGAATAACAACACTTAAAAATAATACTGTTTACTCAGGATCGGATTGGCCATAGATTTTACTAGGACTTTTCTTGCCTGGTAGGCTGGTGGCCTAATGAAACCACCCCAAGAATGCTTTTTGTCCTTTTTTTTAAATTTGCATTTTTGATATTTTGTTTGCCATATAATATTTTTATCACCGGACAATGACTGGCAACCACGCTGCCTATCATTGGAAAGTACGGCTGCAGAGCTATAGTCTCATGAGTTTAGTGCCATGAGTCTTACAAGCTTTCCTGCTCACTGCAGGAAATTTTGACCATGTGATCGTATAGGTCGTCTATGGTCATTATATTGTTTAGTAAAGGGGGCCCAAGTCATGTCCCCTCGGAAACATCCACCATGCCAGATGTCAGCAGATATGTACAGGGGACAAAGTGGGATGGGGGGTCGTAGACAAGTCGGTGGATGAAAAAGTTATTTTATTTATGAAAGCTACTTTATTTTACACTGTAATATCAACTAAAAGTCTGTTACATCAGTATTCAGTAATTAGCAATGTCTCATTATAAAGCATACGTTAATGTTTTTCTAAAATGTAAATGCAATCTTTAATAACACCATAATGGCGGGCAGTAAAATTGCTCGGATTAAATGGTTACATGCTTTTATTGTCCCACATTCTTCTGCAACAAGATTAATAATGACTGGTGATGATGTCTATTGTCCTATAATAAACACATGTGACACTGAGGTCTACAACACGGCTTCAAAATGGTATTTTAATATCTTCTTCTACTCACAACATCAACTGATGCACCTATCACTAATACTAACTCCTTATGAGCAGGGCTACCATCAGAAATATTAGGGCCCAGTACAAATGAAACAAGAACAAGTGAAAACAGTACATAACATAGATCACATAGTATATAATATAATACATTATAATATAACATAACATACAGTATATTTATTACACACGTTTGGCATAATCTCATATGGAAGATCTGTGATGAATTACTTCAGGGGAGGGCTGGCAACTTTTTGGCCTGTGTGACAAACACAAGAAAGAGTCCTAGGGCTAGATTTACTAAGCTGCGGGTTTGAAAAAGTGGGGATGTTGCCTATAGCAACCAATCTGATTCTATCTGTCATTTTGTAGAATGTACTAAATCAGGGGTCCTCAAAATTTTTAAACAGGGGGCCAGTTCACTGTCCTTCAGACCGTTGGAGGGCCGGACTATAGTAAAAACAAAAACTATGAACAAATTCCTATGCACTCTGCATATATCTTATTTTGAAGTGAAGAAACAAAACGGGAACAAATACAATATTTAAAATGAAGTAAAGTTAAATCAGCAAATTTAGCAGTATTTCAATGGGAACTATGGGCCTGCTTTTGGCTAATGAGATGGTCAATGTCTGGTTCCATATTTGTCACTGCTAGTCGTAACAAGTGATGCAAGTGTGCATCCGTTAGTCTTGATCTGGTTGGAGATTTCAAATGTTTCATTCTAGAAAAAGTCTGTTCACAGACATAAGTGCTGCCAAAGATGGTTGCCATTTTGAGTGCATGGTTCCTGAGATGAGGATATGTCTCAGAGGGGAGAGATGCATAGAAATTATGAAGGCTGCTTGACTTGAATGCGTCTTTCAGAGAGTCACAACTCTGCAGTTCAGCCAGTTCCATTTGGTAAATTGTATCCACATTTTCAATGTCAATAGAAAATGGGTTACGGAAAAGCTGTATGTCCTGTTCATGGAGATGAAGCTCTTTAAATCTAAATTGGAACTCCTTTTGCAATTTTTCCAGTGAATCCACACATGTTTTGTTTGGTAAATGCAATCAATGGTTTTTCCACTAACAGATTTTGAGTTGTGGGGAGATGGCAGAAGTTTTCCTCCTTCACTTGTTTGACGAGGAGGCCTAATTTTATTTCAAATGCTTTGACATGTGATTGCATATCACAGATGAGCTTCCCCTTTCCTTGAAGTTGAATATTGAAATTGTTGAGTAGCTCTGTTACATCTGTCAGAAAGGCAAGGTGCCATTTCCATTCTGCATCATTGAGCTCTGGTACTTCTTTGTTTTTTGAAAGCAGAAAAGTTGTAATCTGTGGAAGTAAGTCATAGAAATGTTTCAAAACTCTCCCTCGACTCAGCCAACGGACTTCTGTGTGATACAGAACATCTTCATAGTCAACATTTAGCTCAGACAGAAATTCCTGAAATTGTCTGTGGTTTAGTGCATGGGCTCTAATGAAGTTAACACAAGATACCACAATTTTCATAATTTCAGTGATTTACTACACAGCGCTTGTTGGTGGATGAGGCAGTGTATGGCTATTGGATGAGAATGGTTATGTTTGTCCATCTCCTTTCTTAGACCCCACCATGCTAGGAGCACCATCAGTTGTCACGCTGGCTAGTTTAGCCCAGTCCAGCTCCAAACCATTCATAGTTTGGCAAACCTTTTCATAGATATCCTCTCCTGTAGTTGTTCCTTTGATGCTTTGCAGTGCAGCAAGCTCTTCTGTGACTTCGAAATAATCATTCATCCCACGAATAAAAATTAAAAGTTGTGCAGATTCACGAACATCATTGCTTTCGTCGAGTGCCAAGGAAAAATATGAAAGTTTTTTTGTGGAGTTTTGCAAATGCTGATGCAAATTGTCTCCCATTTCTTCAATCCTCCGTGTAATTGTAGTTCCTGAAAGACTCACTGTACTAAATAAATCGGCCTTCTCTGGACACATCTCTTTGGCAACAGAAAGAAGGCATTCTTTAACAAATTCTCCCTCCACGAATGGTCTGCCAGTTGCTTGCTATTAGCTTGGCAACTTGAAAACTTGCTCGCAGTGATGAAATATTTAGCTGCTTCTGCTTCACAAAAGTATTTTGCTGAGTTGTCAATGTATTTTTCAGTTTTAATATTTTATCATTTCTCACTTCTCCAACCAAACAATCATATTTATCTTTATATTGAGTTTCATAGTGTCGACGCAAATTATATTCTTTGAACACAGACACTATATTCTGGCATATCAGACATACAGCTCTTTCCTTGTACTGCATGAAAAAGTAATCATAAGTCCACTGTTCTTTGAATATCCTACACTCCGAGTCAATTTTTCTTTTTCTTGACATCATTGTTTCCTAGGGATTCCAAATTGCTATTAGTAAAATACCAATATATATATACAGCGCTACAAAAACAATATACCAGCAATAACTTTGCCAACACAGAGACATACAGACTGCAATGCCCATCATTACAGTCTGATTGGTGAAACTCCGCTTTTACATCAGGCTCACACTGAGGTAATAATGCTCCCAACTTCCTCCAAGCTGCCTCTGCGCTGTGATGCCTCCGTTTCCCGCACTCTCTCTCCCGCTCTTCGCGCTCCCGCTTCCGACCTTCACTGCCCACAAGTCACCGCTCAGGCGGCCCTCCCAAATGCCCTGGCTTCCTCTGAATCCTGGGAGATGAGAGTTGTAGTCCGGCAGCGCTGTTGGGTTCCTCTCACCGCCTGAAGCTAGATTGCAGCCGGACAACAATTCTCATGATCCAGCGCTTCAGCCGGCCAGCCAATCGGCGGCGGCATAAACACCCGGCGGGCCATATAAATGTCCTCAGTGGGCCGCATGTGGCCCACGGGCCGTAGTTTGAGGACCCCTGTACTAAATAAATGAAAGCTAGAATCTGATTGGTTGCTATAGGCAACATCCCCACTTTTTCAAACCCGCAGCTTAGTAAATCTAGCCCCTAGACTCTTCTACCAATGCACCAGCAACAGAAAAATGGGTGTGCAGTTGTGTTATGTCTAATGTGGGTGTGGTTTTGTGTAACCAATAAAATATATGAAAATTTTTATGTCAAAGAGCTATCATCAAAAATAACATCTACCAGCCCCATCTAACTAGTATTCAGCATTCTAGTGACCGCCACACAATATACAGAGCATCCTAGTAACAGCCATACCATATAGAGAGCACCCTAGTGATTGTTCCACAATACAGAGAGTACCCTAGTGACCAATACACAGTACAGCGAGCACCTTTGTGACCGCCACACATTACAATAAGCAAAATGTGAATTGTTTAATACTGGATTCTATTAAATCAACAATAAAAAAGGGAAATTGTGGCTCTTGCAATTATATATTTGCAAAGATCATTAGGCTGAAAGAATAGCCGGGTATCATACTCCCCCAGCCACATCATGCCATATAGCGCCTCCACCTACACATACAGTAATAGATTAAAGTGTTATATTCCCCTAATACAATGCACAAGTTTTATACATTTTGCTCATTCTGTCGATTGATTTTATGTAAATATTAATTAGTGGTACATTGAGTCACGAAACCTAATATAATAAATTTTTCCCTTTGTACTTTGCAATGGTAAAAGTGTCCATTTCAGGATGAGCTCCACTCATTAAGATCATAAATATAAGATGCTCATTAGCAGGGCCGCCACCAGGGGGCTACGTGGGGTACAGGTATAAGGTGCCCCCGCGGACTAGGAGACCCACCTTTGCTCAGCTTTCCTTTTTTCATGTATCTATACATTTTCGAAACAGGAACCAACACTCCAGGGTACAGACAAGAAATCAGCAGCCGGTTGTGAAAGCTGCAGTGACAGGTAGGAGAAAACAACACAGTCCGCCACCGTTAGCTCTCCTAATATTTTTCAAGACCTTTTTTCAGAAGCCAGTAGAATTGCAAAGAAGTTCAAGAACAGGTTAGAGAGACCAGCAGGCAGTCAAAGCTACAAGTACAGGGTAAAGTAAAACAGTACAGTCTGTTATTGTTACTGGTATTATATTGATATTTATTTAATTGCTGGAAGTTATACAGTGCTGACTCTACCTACTTGTGTTCACTTCAGCTACCTGTACAGTGCTTCACCTACTTTTGTGTTTGGGCTGCCCACTGTGACAGGCTTCACCTACTGAGACAGGATTCCCCTTGTGTTGCTGTAACTCTACCTACCATTGCATGTTGTATTAGCCTCACCTACCACAGATGTGGCTAGGTATAATGGTTTGCTAATCGACAACTTTGTGTTGGCTCCACGTACAGTTGATCCGGTCCTGCCCATGTGAGGCCACTTTCATATTTGTTTCCATGGCCACTTTCAGATGCCAATCAGCCCCTGCATCTTACACCTGTATTTTGAGTTGAACGTATCTTATACTTGCACTTGGAGGGCAGATTTGGACATCACTGTATATGTTAAGTAGAGTAAAAGCATGAAAATGCAAGTCATCCACACTTCTTAGAGATGCATCTGAGCTTGATTTACACATATCTTTGCTCTTCCCATCGGTCCAGATTAAGATAAGTGAAACTCAAAATACAGCCATCAAAATGTAAGTCTACAGAACACACTCGGTCCAGAATACATACAAACACACTTTTCTGTGAGGGCTGTTATTGTCTGTATCACAATTTCATGGCTATTTATGAAAGTATGTCCTACTACACATTACAAACAGAGCATGTTTTAAACCATACAATCACACTGCTGGCTATTAGCTCTGTGTGTGTGTATTGCAGTGGTGAGCAACAAGCGACCACCCAGCTGCTTCTAATTTTATCAGAACAACGCTTCTGTATCTCGTAACCACCTCTGCACAGTGCAGGGCGGGCAAGTGAAATACCCGTAGGAGAAGGGAGTGCAATGTGCTCTGCCTCCTTCCTTGGAAGGCGCCACCCTCTAGTTATTTCACATTGCCCCTCACTATAGTACAGTAAATCAGAAGTTTACAGTTACAACCTTCTTCATATGGTTACGGAAAACGGTTCTAAACCTTTTTAAATTGTGATATCAGTTTAATTTGCAGTAAAGGATACAGTATAATATCTCACGTGTAGTGTTAGACCTACCTAGTAATATGGCCCCATTAAATGAAACACATTTTTGGACTGTACAATGTACTCAACAGGTGAGCAGTAATCAATAAATTGTAAGTTTTATTCATGGTCACAGCACTAAAGTAGTGCTTCATAGTGAACTACAGACAATCACAATCCACTAGGATTTACAACCTTAAGGGGAAATTTAATTTAGTGTGAGTTGCCTCACACATCATTTATCTGCATTTAATGCAGGGAGAGCTATTCAATTGTGGGACCCATGGTAATAAGTGACTGAAATTAGGGCTTGATTTTGGTAATTATGGCTCAAAGGAGGTGAATTTTGTTAGGTGCAGTGCAGTGTGTGTCAATAGCAGTGTAGTGTTGTGTACACCATAGGTCCCTTAGTATAAGGAGAGCAACATTTGAATTCTCCAGGATATCAGAACATTGTAGCTATTCAGGTGCATCTCTTCAATGGAATGCATAGATCCATGTGCAAATGGGCTTTTAAAGCAAAATAATGAGCAAGGCCTTAAATCTAAAAATCATTTAGCCTAAAACAAAAGCATCTCTGATGTGATGGGAATCCATCAAGATATTTTGGAGATCTTTCCAAAGCTAAATAATAACAATTATGGGACACTAATTAGACGGAGGCCCATTTGCTAATATGCAAATTGTTACTGTGTGTAACCACCAAAAATAGCATATGTCAGCATTCGTAAATAGATTTGGTACTTGTATCTCCTTACCCTTTAAGAAGCTGGATGGGGAGGGAAGGGGCATGCAAATGCAGACTGAGTACAGTAAGGGCATGTTCGCATAATTGCAATCTGAGGGACACCTGCCTGGAGACGCATATACACCTGCCAGTAGCTGTATCAATTGCAGGTGTTTGACAACCTGTGCAAATACGCGCTTATTATAATAATCACTGTTGCCAAGCAAATCAATAGCGGATTCAATTCTGAAGCTGATAGGTGCTTTCTTCTTTGATCGCACATATATTATATGATTTTGTAAGTGTATTTTAAAATAATTTTTTTGCCACTTTTATCGTACGCATGAAGGCAGATTATATTTGCTTTATTATAGAGAATATTGTTATTTAAATTATCTATAATAACATTTGCATTTTTCACTAAAACAAAATAACAAAATGTTAAAAACTTTTCGTGGGTTTATAACCTGGCTGGGTGTAAACGTATCTAGGTGTAAGTACACCTGACGTAATCCTGGCCCATGTGCTACTGATGCAGAACTGAATGCATCTTGAGGTGTCTACACCTCAGCATATGGTCGTAAATCCACTATTTTTACATGCTGCTCTTTAGAGCTTATTTTTTTAAGGCATATGTCAAGTCCATGTCCCAACAAATTCAGGCTGTTCAGAGGGCAAATATTGGAGTTGCTCGCTCTATGCTAGAAGTACCTAATAAAGTGACCACAGCTCATCAATGTCTCCCTATTGGGCAAATTAGGACATATTATAGAGCACACCTCATGCTTCATAACAATGCCTCAATATGAATGGAGAACATTTGAGGGAAATCTAAAATAGTAACTCAACAAAAGAAGCACGATTGTTTCACCATGCTCCATATTTTTCAGGCCTGAATAAATTAATCAGACAAACGGCTTGAATCAAAGCTGCTCTTCTAATCTCATATTCATCCTCGCTTTATTGTATTATTTAACAAAAGGATGAAGTGTGTCCTCAAAGATTGTGTCTCTCTGCAACTGTCACTTTGTTTCACTAAAGAGAAAAACTGTACATCAGGAAAATCATGAAAGAAAAATTGTGGCACACAATACCATCTCAGGCATCCAAAATGTGTAAGCTATTATATTTCTATTTTATATGATATAGCCCAAAGCAGATTTATATATTTTTTGTAATATGTAGAGCATTTCTGTACAGGAAAGGTGATTTAAACTGATTAAGACTGATCCAAGTGTGGAAGGAGCCTTCAATGAAGGTGTTTTATCTTGTTGCAGATCTGGCACTGATGTTCCTATACTATAGGGACATCTGTGCTAGCTAAAACAACATCAACAAATCTCAGACAAAGCAACGTTCAATCCCAAGTGTTAATTTAATAAAAATGGTTTTGGATAAGTTGGAGTCAATTGAGACATTTTGGAAGAGAATTTTGTCATCTACTTAAGTGAGAAACAAAGCTGTGCTGAGCTTCAGAGGAATTAAATTAGAGCGTCAGTTAAAACACAGTACGCTACTGCAGAGGGGATATATTTTTCAAAGAGTGGTTAATCGTGCTGGCAATGAAGTATTGCAAAGTTATTTGAACTGCCACAATATAGCTATTTTGGTAATCACAAGAATACAATGAAAAATCTAATTTATTAATGCTATTTTTGTTTTTCTTCTGGTTGGACCTTTTTAAAATGAACAGGGCTTTTCCCAGGGAGGAGTCATCTAGCTCTCTTGGATCCAGGAAAAGCTGTGGATGAGTGCCCTGTGCATTCTGTCCCTGTTTCTCCTTATTCATTTTGCTCTTTGGCTTTATTTGCTTGTCACTTGCTTCTGCCCCGCCCTCCTTGTGTTTATAACTTCATTTTATTTGGCTTTGGTGTTCTTTGGTTGTGACCTCCCCCTTTTTTTTTTCTCGATTTCTTTCTCCTCCACACCTCCCTGCCGCAGTGGCAGTGTTGTCAGTGCAGCAATGGGATTTATGGGTCTGTCAGGGATAAGATATACAAGGGTCGTCATGTGGATATTTTTACCATGTCCAAGAAGACCAAGATGGCCGAGGCTGAGACTCTGGCCAAAGGGGGCGGGGTGATGCCGGTGTTAAGACTTACCACAACTGCTTAAGTGGTATGTATCTCTTTGCGGCCTGTTACATGGATTCTCGTCCCGGGAAATATATGTACATACTTAAGTACCTCCAGATGATACATGACATGTATGTGTTAGGCAGGCCTGGGACCTCACTCAAATACGACGAGGTTCAAAGATGTCGATATATGGCTGAAAGTCACGCAGGAAGGCTGGGTCGGCACCTTTGTTGCTGCTAACCAGCAACCTCTGTGGTAGGGAGGCCTAGCATACCATTTCAGCAGGAGATAAATGTTATGATTTCAATAATGGCTGATGCAGATGTGGCCCAGGTGTGTAAATTCACCCACGCCTGCCTTCGCTGTGGGGGGAGTCACGCGGCCAAGGTTTGTGACAGACCCTCGAGAGAGAGCGGCAACGCAGCCCAGCACCCACTGGTACTTTGTTAAGCCATTTCCCCTATCAAATTTCTGAGCTTAGCCCATTGGCTGGCCCTTTATGCCCATCAGTTGTATGTTGCCTTTTTGCATTCTGACTTTTTGAATGGGTTCCATTTGCCTATTGAGGGGTCAGTGTAGACCAGTGTGGTCAAAAAAGTTTGCTTTTGTGTATCTGGAGATTTTTTCAAAGAAAGTAGGCAAGAAGGTGGCTTTGGGGCACAGGTGTGGCCCCTTTACAGATCCTAGGTTGAGGGACCTGGTGGTTTCCTTAACTGGAGTGGTGCCCAAGAAGGCTGCAGGAAGTTTTGTTTGATTCAACACTTATTATTTCTGCCAGGGACATCAGTTAATGGTGCTATCCAGTGCATTATTGTGTTGTGTCCTGCCAGTCCTTTGAGTCTGCCCAAGATTCGGAGCACAGTTTTGGGACGGGGGCTAATGTGGATATCGAGTCCACTTTTTGGCTTCTCCAGTTGCATCCAGAATTCTTTCCCTTCATGGGGTTTAAGTTGAGGAAAGGTTTTTATGTGGATAAGTGCCTTCCCATGGGTTGCACGGTGTCCTGCTCCTTCTTTGTGTGTTTTAGCATCTTTCTGCATTACGTGTGGAGTCCGGTATGAGGTACCATGGTATCACCCAATACTTGGACGATTTCTTGGTCATAGTCTTGAGCCAGCCCATGGTTTGCAGGGACGTTATGGATTTGAGAGCTTGGTTGAATCTTTGCTGGCTCCTGCCACGCTGCATAAATACCGGTCGGCTTGGCGCCAAATAAAACCAGAATCTCTACTTACAAGTTCAGGAATTGGCATGTGAGGAGTACATTGAGAAGAATGGCAGTTGTGGTAGACACTCCTCAAAGAAATGGACACTTTACTATTGATACAAGGGATTTGTAAACCATTTCTTGCAGGCTCTTCACCCCCCACCTTAGGAATTTAATTTTTCACCTAAGTTAGGGCTTTCAAAGTAAATTATGGATGTCCGAGACCTGGCATTTTCACATGACCTGAGTGCTCACCTCTGCTGTTCGACCTGGCTAACTCCTCTGCATAAACAAACTACTCAGAGATTGTATCTGTCGGCCTGGCTACTTTCACAAGACCATTGACACTTGCCTAGGTCAGGCACAGGTCAGTTAACAAAATACACTTTGAAAGGTTACATAAAATATTCAGAGGTTTATACATCAATTGAACAGAATATAGCAATCAGTCATTAGATATACTACATAATCCCCACAGGGTGCCATATTGTATTTGGCCCAAGCCACTAATTGCAATGGACCACACAAAATTGTGCCAAATCGAAATTTAGGCAAGGTGAAGCATCCCATTGGAACAAACCGATGACAGCCCCCTGCAGACTGAGAGATATGCATCATACAGAAGGCTGCCAATCATATGGTCGGATCAGCTGGATGTGGGATGTAGTCTCAACGTTCTGTGACAAAATGATGTGTCAAAGAACCTAAAATGTACCTTATGACATATCTATCGTTGACTGTGGATAACTTTGCAGAATTACACAGCTTTTATTCTGTATTGGTGCGTGGTACAGCTGGGGGGATAGCTAGTTCCCATTGCTACCAATCAGTCAGAGATTTGCGTAGTATGGAAAATACCTAGTATATGGCTCCGGGATTATTCTGTGTCTTATTATTATCAGACACTGAATTAGCAATTGATCTACAAGCAAATAGACATAATCTATGACTCCCCTGCTGATGCTGAACACTTCAGGATACGCAGTCAGTTTAGTCTGAGGTCAGTCAGTTTAGTCTGAGGTAATACAAATTTTGTCCATTAATTAAACTTGGGTCAATCAATTTAGAAACTCATGGCTATTCTACAATTTTGTGATGGCAGAACATCAATAGGTCTTTAATCAGTGATTGCCAAGGAGCTTATCCCCGGATTATAACTTACAATGATTTCTAATTTGGCGACATGCTTATCTCAGGACATAGTTTTCTCAGTTTTGCTCACCCTACGCTGATTTCCACTTTGAGGATACATTTTAATATACATTCTAGACAAATATTATATCCATGGAACTGTTCCAAGGCTCAATTGTCACCCACTGCACTTTACATGTTTTAAAACCTTCACTGGAACAATACTTTCATTGGGTTACTATAGGTAGGTTTACATTACTAGAGATGAATTCCTAGGTTTTATCTCATCGTAGATTTACATGACTGCATTCATATTCTTTAGCGTTGTGCGTATGAAGGTAAAAAAAACACCCTTTATTCACAATAGAGCAGGTGCCCCTGTTTAGATGGGGTTCACCTTATGGGCGAGGGTTTATGGCATTTATAGAGCAAATATATTGGAGATTGGTGGCTTTGGTTGAGACACTTAATGGCAGGCAGTAAGTCCGTTAAATGATCACAGCTTTGGCCGGAGAGATATGCAGTCAGCGACTAACTCATATGGTGCTACCGCTGACTGTCCTCAGGTCACTGCCCCTTTCGAAGTAACCTGACTTTTGGAGGTATATTTACTAAACTGCGGGTTTGAAAAAGTGGAGATGTTGCCTGTAGCAAACAATCAGATTCTAGCTGTCATATTGTATAATGTACTAAATATATGATAACTAGAATCTGAATGGTTGCTTTAGGCAACATCTCCACTTTTTCAAACCCGTAGTTTAGTAATTATACCCTTTGGTCTTTTTGTGTGGAGGATCCCTTGACCTGCTTTGTGTGGGCACGCCATTGTGAGTCCATAATGTGTGTAGTCACTCTAACGCAAGACTAGGTGCCGGCCAATCATAAAGGATGATATCCTGGGACCAGTGATGTAATGGCAATTTGACCTCCACTGTTTGGTTATGCTATTAGTTATTAGCTGACTTGCATTTCTCTCTCTGCAACCATTTTTGTTTAAAAACTGTGACCTTTTGTAAAATTTATGTTGGTGTTTGTGTGATTATTTATTTATTCAATAATAGTAAGTCTGATTATGCAAAGGAAGTTTAGGTGCAATGAAACACTATGCAGTTTATAAAAAAAAATTACTGTCTGACACAGACCTCCACTTCCACCTACACATAATCTCCCTAGTTACCTTAACCAATCCCTATGCCCTGAACCCTAGTTTTATTTTTACCCATTAAGACTTTTACCCACATATTCCTCGATAAATCATGCTCCACATATCTTTATTAATTCCATGGTCTTCTTTGTTTTAAGCTATTATTTAAATTATATATATTTTATATTATTCATATTTTTAAATATATTTTCACCCCAGTTACTAGCCTCCAGCAAGTAATGAGATAATAAGTCATGGTTATTACCAGTGACACTCTGTATCACTTTTATGTGGTCAGATAGACGTTTGTTTGATCTACAAAGCTGTGGCAATGGGGATGATGGAGAACAGCTTTAACAGAGCTGGAACTGAGGGCTTATCAAACCTGAAGCATGAACAGAGAATGACATGATCCAATCACAAACTACCTTGCCTTTTATCTCACTTCTGAATGAAGGACAAGACTGGGAGAGCTGAGAACCATGCATATTATAACCTGATTTTTATTTAACAATTTGTGATGGATTATTACTCTTGACTTTTCAATTTTAACAAAAAAACTCAGATCTTGTGCAAATAAATTAACTAAATCTGCAACACTTACAGACCATCTATTGTTAAGTTTAATATAATGCACCAATATTTAGGTTATTGTAAATGCTTTTTTTCAAACATTCTCTTTCTGTTAATTAACTGTAGCTAAAACTCTGTTTCCTTAATATGTCAGTATTGTGTTTCTAATAGGCAAAATAGACACTGGGATAAATCTACTTAATTTCTAAGGAATTGGGTTATTACACCTAAAGTGTAAAACATCAATATTTTCTGCTGTTATTGTCAGTTGGTGATAGTCTTTTATCAATAAGTCAGACATTAGGTTGTCATCAAACTGTATATCAGCTTACTAGTTGGCAGCACCCATATTTCCCAAATCTATCTTTTGCAAGAGCAGTTTCTCTTTAGGATGAAACAAATTTTATACTAATATAGGGTGTAGTACCTATTAACGATACTGACTACCCCAACATGGACTAAGACGACATGAGAATTCTGAAGAACTACTAACCCGACCTAAAAAAAAACTACTTACCTTGATCCAGATGACTTGTGAAAACCCAATGTCTTGCTGACTGGAAAATTACGTCACGGGAAAGCACGACTTCTCTTAAAGCGACGATGGACGGACCCTGCTGCCATTCATCTAATGTAAGTATAGGGTTAGGGTTAGGTGTATTATGGTAAGTAGTTAAGGTTATGGTTAGGAGTGAGGGTTAGGGTTAACCTTACTGTAACAAGCCAGGTCCGGTTTGCAAAGATCATTGTTATATGGTATCCTGTTAAATACAAATACATTATGCGCAGCTTGACTCTATATTTGCACATAGGCGCAGCAGTATCAGACAATGGTATGTACGGGTTCGGCAAGAGAAATTTGGGGCCCGTTACAGTGAACTTTTGGGACTCCCTCTATAGATGAGCAGCAAATAAACTTTGTACCGAAAAAGATGTGGCCACATTGTGCTGGGGACGTGGTCAACATGGGGCATTGATACATTGTAACAATTCATTACATTTATCATGCCCTCCCAGCCACATTATGCAACTCCCAGCCCACTGTGCTTATCTATGGTTCTGGTGCTGCTGACATCCATCAGGGTGAGAATTTCCTATAGAGTGAGGAGGGAAGCTCTTTCTCTCACAAGATTGCCAAATCTTGTGATACTTAGACCTCCTCGGCTTGCTCTACAGGCAATGTCTTGTCCGGGGACCAGAAGCAGCTATCAGCTCCCTTCCCATAACCAGAGCTGGATTAATGCTCAGGGGGCAGAGGGTATTTAAGACAGAAGGGCCCCTATTATGTAACATGGTTATCATTTTAGACAAATACACAAGCATTACTTTGTGCATAACTGTTAGATGCACACAGCTCTGCTTTCACAAGCAGTATGTTGTGAAGCGGGACATACCTGCCAACTGTCCTTCCTGTCCGACCAAATCCTGACTAAGCGAGACAGTTACCCAAATTCGGGACTGCCCCAACAGATTCAGGACAGTTGACAGACTGTTCTGCTCTCTCCTATCTGTTCTTGTCACTTTCATCATTTGTGGCTGCTGGTTTCTATAGTAGCTGCTCATTTGGATCCTTGAATGTTGGAGGCCCTATTTGGAAAATAAAAAGGATACATGAAATTCAGAAAACTCCAACCACCTTCAGCATCAAATCAATATATCACCCACATTTAATAATTAGGCCTCTCTGCAGCCCCATAATTAAATTAATAGTATTCATATGTGATAAATAGATCTATTTCCCTCCAACCAGCCCAGACATTAAATTAATAGTATTCTTATTTAATAATTAAACCCATTTCCCTTCCTCCGAACAGACCCACCAATAAATTAAATTGTTCCACGATTACCCCACAAATAAAATAGCACCCATTAAATAATTAGCCCCAACCTACACTCCACCATTAAATTAATAGCCTACCTCCCCCATTATATTAAGACTCCCCTTCCCTCACACATCCATCATGCCTGAGTGCGTGCCCCCAGTTGATATTAAGCCACTATAGAACCCTCAAATCTTATTATGTCATAGAGTTGAGCTCCCAAATCATATTATGACATACAGTAGTGCCCCCAAATCACATTATACCATAGAGTAATGCCGCCAAATAATAATATGCCACACAGTAGTGCCCTCAAATAATAATAAGCCACACAGTAGTGCCCTCAAATAAAAATTTGCCACACAGAAGTACTCCCAAATCATATTATGCCACACAGTATTGCCCCCAAATCATATTATGCCACACAGTAGTGCCCCCAAATCATATTTAGCCACACAGTAGTGCCCCCAAATAATATTATGCCATACAGTACTGTCAAAAGTTCAAGAAAGGTTGTTTAAAAGTAATCAAAAATACATTGCACACAAGAAAATATTGTGATTGTGGAATCCTGTGTTCTCTTTTCCTACTGGGAGCGCCGGCGAGGATGGATCCGCAGCTATCAGCTCAGACAGGCAAATGGGAGCAGAAACAGAGGGAAGAAGGAGGTGAAGATAAGATTGAGGGGAGGGAGGGGATGGAATAGCCCTGATCCGCGTGGCCGCGACACATGTAGTAAGGTGGCTGGTTCCTGGGGAGGAGCCAGCCACCAGGAAGCCTGTCAATTTCGGGGTTGGCTCCATTAGCTTTCAGGTCCCGGAATTACGTACTGCCAGCCCACACCAGCCCATCTAGCCATCGGACCTTCTGGCATTTGTCAGAAGTTCCAGATTGACAGACCGCCCCTGGATTGCATTAGGGGAGTAATTTAAAATTTGAAAATTTGAAAATTGGATGCAGGGCTACATACTAATAATGAGGTGGTAAATATTGAAGGTGTGAGGATTACAACTGTCTATCTGTCTATCCATTCGGCTGCTAGATGATGGTAGGCTACTTGCTACTATATACAATTTTCCACTTTTGGAAACACGACATATGAGGGAGGAAGTGTCTAGATGATGAACTTTCCTACTTCTACTTATTTTGAAATGACAAAGGCTACAGATGTCTTGACAAATGTCTGGGTTTAGATACAAATATTTCCAAACAAAAGAGGTCCCTTTTTTCGTCTTCTGCTCTGAAATGATAATGCTTTTTGGGGCGTGCAGCTGCTTGCTGACCCTCAAACACAAACACTTTTTTTTATTAAGGATGTCACTAAATAACTCTTCCAAAATTGACAAGTATTGAAAATTAGAAAAGATTAGAACATATAGCATGTTTTAGTGGTGTGCACCTGCGTGGTGAACCTCACACACAAACAATCTTTTTTAAATATGGATGTCATTGAATGACCCTTCCATATTTAACAAGTATTGAAAAATATTAAAGATTAGAATACATAGCTTTTTTGGGGGTGATCAGCTACATGATGAACCTCACACACAAACACGCTTTTTTTTTAATATGAATGGCTCCGAATGACCCTTCCAAAGTTTGGAAAAGATTAGAATATAATAATATAGAGAGTTTTTTGGGGTGTACAGCTGCTGATGAACCTCACCAAGAATCACGATTTTTTTAATATGAATGTCACTGAATGAGTCTCTGAAAACTGACAAGTATTGGAAAGTAGAAAAGAATAGAATCTAATGATAAACAGCTTTTTTTTTAGCAACTGCTGCTGAATCTTACAAGTAAATACCCAGTTGTTTTCAATATAATTTCAGTTGTCACTGCCTAACACAATATTTCTTTCACTAGAAAAAATTTAAAACAAGTAAATTTTGTTTTTGGGATTCTGCTGCTAATAACAGCAAAACACAATGTTTTTCACCAAGAAGTAAATATACTAGTTAGTTCAGAATTATATCTATCTAACTCATCATCAACATTTATATAGCATCAGAGAAATCTGTAGCACTTTACAATTGCAGACAAACATAGTAATAAACAATTCTGGGTAAAACAGACAAGAGGGTCCTGCTTGCAAGCTTATAATCTATAGGTCAATGGGAGTCGGATACATGAGGCTATATCTACATACTGCATATTGGTCAAGCCAGATTGCAATGGCAAGAAGTTAATAGTATGCTATGTGATCCAGTCATACAGCAATGTTGGTCTGGGGTCAGAAGGTTATTGGCTTGTGTATATTGTGTAAAGGGTGGGAATGGGTAACCTAGTGAAGTTAAAGAGCAGCTCAACAATGATATTAAGATTAATCAGTGCAGACAGAATAAGAAATGCACTAGCTGCTTTAAAGGAAAAAAGGCAAGCAGGGCCTTACCAGGCGCTACCAATATACAGCCTTAGGCAGCTGCCTAGGGCACCGGCATCTGGGGGGCGGCACTGAGGCCGGGGACCCAGTACTAATTGCTAAATAAATGTGGGCGGTGAGATCGCCCTGGGCAGATCGCCCGCCCAAAATAATTTGGTGCTGCTACAGTGCAGCAATGCATTTCAAAATCTGCCCGGCAACCGGCCCCCGGCTCCCGGGTTCTGGCAGCGTCGTGGCGTCACAACGCTGCATGTGTAGAGGAGCCAGCAGAGACAGAAGAAATAAACTAGGTGGACAAGAAGAGAAAGGAAGGAAAATGAAGAAGCTAAGGTGAGTACAGGAAAGAGGAGGCTACAGAAAATAGGGGAGAGCGGATGTTATACAAAGTGGGAGAATGGAGGCTGCAGAAAGGGGGAGAGAACGGAGGTTACAGAAAGGGGGAGAGAACAGAGGCTACATAAATGGAGGGGGGTTGATGCTACAGAAAGGGGGGTATGGATGCTACAGAAAGGGGGAAGAATGGAGGCTACACAAAAAGGGGAGAGAATGGAGGCTATGCAAAGGGGGGAGAATGGAGGCTACAGAAAGGGGGGATTGGATGCTATAGAAAGGGGGGAATGGATGCTATAGAAAGGGGGGATGGATGCTATAGAAAGGGGGGAGAATGGAGGCTACAGAAAGGTGGAAGAAAGGATGCTATAGAAAGGGGGGGAATGGATGCTATAGAAAGGGGGGGATGTATTTTGAAATTTTGCCTAGGGCGCCAAGAACCCTAGCTCTGGCCCTGAAGGCAAGAAACTATTTCTAAAAAAAGAGCGAGAAGAGCTAAACAGATTCTAGACTTCAAAGACGCAGCCATTATGGATGAATGAGCATTGAGGCCCCAAAAACAAAGAAATATTTTCTCATACTCATCTAAGATTCATTCATTCATTCATACTCATTCATTAGCTTGAAGAAAGAATATCTTGCTTAAGTAAGTAACAAGTTTAGCAAGATGCCAAAGATACATGCAGATCATGGAGCTCAATACACAATTATTAATTAATTACAAACTATCTTGAAAAAAATCGAATTGTCTGCCAGATTAAAGTATTATACAATAAAAAAAGAAAGTGAAAGACTATATAATCTTCACATACTTGCTTCCAGTGTGATTCATATTCTAACATTTTTTTATACATTGACTTTAGTCAGCACAGCCTAAATAACACAAGAGAATGTTTGGAAAGAGTGTGAGTAAAGAATGCGATATAGTTGGAAGAGCATGTAAGTAGGAAGTATGGATAATATGTTTTGCACTGACATTATTAATCATAATTATTAAGTGAGAAGCTCAACCAAAGGAAGGAATTTTGGTAGGCTACAGAAAGATTTAAAAAGGATACAGAACTGTGCACCAAGACTCCATGACTTGAAACACCACAAAGTGAACCAGAGTCATGGACGGAAATGCAGGTGTGGTGCCCCAAAGCCCCGTTGCACAGCACAGAGGAGTGCATAAGTGCTTTTAAAATGCAGGGCTACAAGGGGTTAATTGTGCTCCTGGAGACTTGTGCCCAGGAGTGATTGACAGGAGGAGGATGAAGGCCCTGATTGGCTGGGGGAGTAACAGGAAGAGGATGTGCTGGAAGGAGGAAGAGAGAGGTAGAAGAAAAAAGGGGGCTGATGTGCAGTCGAGCAGAGAGGAGACTGAGCTGCTGCCGGAACCAGTGACATTGCCAGCACACGCGGAGGGAGAACGGCTGTGGACACGCAGAGGGCCGCCAAAGACAGTCTCCACTAACTGCAGATCCCTCTCAAGGTAAAACCCTAGCCTGCAGTGTACTGCACACACCCCAGTGTCAGAGGGAAGAGTGTTGAGAGAATCTACCCAAAACTGCCATTGCATTCTTGTACAAAGAAGGATACTGTTTCCTTTGTGGGAGCTTTTCCCCCAGATCATACCTTTACACAGGCTGCAGGGAACAATTAAGACTGTCGTTTCAGCTATATCCTGTGTGTTGCTGATATGTGGACCCTATCCCCTGTTTCAGAGCACATGTGCTAGTAGAGATTCATTGACTGGTGAGAGAACAGCGCCATCTTGTGGCTGAACTGACCAACAACCCTGTGTTCTACTATAATACTCAACCCAGCCTACAGTTTTTAACAGCTCCCCTTTTCAGAGGAAGTACAGAGACTTAACCGGGACTGTTAACCCTTCTGGAAACCTCTGCAGGACATTTGAACACTACAAAATTCCTGAGCACAGGTCAGCCCAGGTCAGAGTCGAAAATATGGTAACATTACCGGGGATAATATTGGTGCACCAAATGTTTTAGAGGGATGTTAATGTTATGTGATTTACCTAAGAGTTGATTTATTGATATTGGAGTGTGAAATTCAGCGTTAGTGGTACCGCTGCGATTTAAGTTAACCCAGTAGTAGATGCTAAGAGTGGGGCGCCTGACCCAGAGGGAATAGCACGGTACCCCAAATGCTTGAATTGGAAGGAGCCCTCTAGTGGGCGTGGTAGTGACCGTAAGAGTCTTGATTGGTTATTATCGATGGTTACTTGCATCATCGCCAGTCAGATATCGTTAACTTCAGAGTAGTACCTGTGATTACCAGTGTGCCTTATTAGACAAAATGCATTGAAGATGTTATCGCTATTGTGCCTTATACTCACCAGGTGTATGTTATATGTTAAAAGCTATTGTGCTCTATACTGACAAGACATATTATTTTGTCATTACTAATGGGCTGAGGGGGTCAGTGGTGCGGTGGTCTACCAAATCTATCCGTACCGCATTCTCAATAAATCCAAATTGTTTGACCAATCCTTGTCCCTTTCTTTGAAGTATTTATCTCCTGGCCACCGGATATCCGAAACAGAAAAGAACCTGACTCGTATCTGGAAGACAAGGTAAAGGAAAGACTTCCCATCGAGTACTCAACCACCACACAGGTACTGTCACTTCAAGAAAGCAGAAATAGTTTAAAACTGATGATGAATAGATTAAATCTCTGAACCATTTTAAGACTTGGGGGCTTGATAGGGGTTTTAAAATAATGTTTATTCATATACTTCTTGTAACACATACTGTGCTGAAAGTGTGTTGTTATTTTGATAAGATGTTAATAAGTTTAATAAAAGCATAAAAAACAGGGAATTAGAAAGTGACATTTGGTGAGACACGTACTGCTGCAGTGTAAGAAGCAGCTAGTAGAATTTGCTCAGTAATACAAATCTATTCATTAACTTCAACATGTCTGGACAATGTCCTTAATAAGTACAAGTTCACTTTAATATTTGCAAGTCATGAAAGTTCCATTGAAACCACTGAATTGAATATGTACTGTATACTTAGAAAGTGATATATTTTAAAGAGATGTACAACATTTTAATCTAACAATCATCCTATTTATATTCCTTTGCTGGTACAGATCATAGCAAGTGTTAAAAAACACCTGGGGGAAAATGTATCAAGCTGTGATTTTTGCAGTGATTTGAAATCACCACAAATCTCTAGAGATCACTGGCAATTTGAGCCATCAAGTCACCATATGTATTAACTAGTGGTTTTTAGTATCATGTCAGAAATCGCTGTCAATCTTGAGTAGAAGTGATTTTTACAAACTCTCAAATTGCTTGTGTTTAGCTTTAAAATCACGATTTTCAGACCAATACTCATTTCTAATTGGTTGGAAGGTTTACAAGCAAAACTAGTACAATTTTGACCTCCCCAACAGTATAAAAACACTCTACTTCCTTATATGAGTTGATAGGAGTTTAAGGAGTGTAGAGAGAGTAGTGGAAGAGCAGGAGAGCGTTGATTGTTGCTAAAGTATTGTTGTGATATATGTTGTTGTTTTTTCTTATTTGGTTTATCTGCACTTGTTTGTCTCATAGCCTGTGTGTTTAGATATTTTTTTGTTTGGTCAGTGTGTTTTTTGTTGTTTCCTGTGTATCTTGTTTGTGAGACTATTTTTTTGTTGTGTTCTGTATTTCCCCTGGGAGTTTTTTTGTGATTCAGGATGGTTAGAGGAAGAAAAGGTGGGGAGTCTGGGGAAAGTGGGAAGGAGGAGAGAGAGGAACAAGGTTCTGAGGAGAAGCATGAACTCCTGGAACAGGCAGGTTTCTTGGCCTCTTTTGGAAAAGCTAAGTCTGGGTACAATGTGCGCTTTGCTTATGAGGAGAACTGTGTGTTAGTTCATATTATAATTCCAGTGTATGAGCAGCTTTTGGGCACTCTAGTTATCAAAACTGCCATTTCAAAGAAAAAACAGTGGACAACAGTCTGTGATGCAGTGAATGCTGTGTGGCCCATCAAAAGGTCAATTGAAATTTGCCCAAAAAAAAATATCAGACATAAAAAGTTGAATCAAGGAGAAGATGGCTGAGGAGAGGTGAGCAGCTACGGGTACTGGTGGTGGTCCCGCACTTAACACATACTTGCCAACTCTCCCGGAATGTCCGGAAGACTCCCGAAATTCGGGTAGGTCTCCCGGGCTCCCGGGAGAGCAGGCAAATATCCCGCAAATGGCATCTGCTCCTGAAAATGACGCAATTCGCGGCGAATCGAGTCATTTTGGCCCCACCCCCCCGTGCCAAAAAATGACATTTTTATCGCCGGGGCGGGGCCAAAATGACGTGATTTGCAGCACCCCGCTTCTCCCACCCATCAACCATGCCCCCCTGCCTGGGATCTCCCGGAATTAACTTACCAAAGGTTGGTAAGTATGACTTAACATACCATGCACCACCTATGAAGATTAATGCAAACAACTCATTTCTCCAGAGTTGATAGAAAAGATCAATGTCTGTGACTCGGATAGGCCTCTGTCCCAACCTCAGGCTGGTGAGTAATGTCTAAATGTACGTTTTTAAACCCTGTATTGCAAAATAATAATCATGCATCATGTAAATGTGATACGTTTTTGCACATTGAATGTGCTAAAGACATATGGATGTCATCTTTTTAGACAGCTTCAGCTTCAAAAATGATCCTTTAAACAAAATATATAATAATAATAATAATAATAATAATAATAATAATAATAATAATAAACATCTCAAATTTTCCCATACACAGGTTTGTCTCAAACACAGACAACTCCAGCAGTTGCTTGCCAGAATGAGGTTATCAGAGTTGGGGGAGCACTCTTCAGCACAGTACAACAAATCAAAGACAGATAGAACACTAGTTAAACCTATAGCATGATATGGCAGCATGTATGGTAGCATGTGGCATCACCTGTCCTCTCTCTCTCCATCTCACCTATCGTCTACCACTTTTACTCCTTTTTGAATGTGTGCCTGTACATCTTATTTTTTTTTCTTCGTTGAGGATGGACAATGTTACCTGTTTCAGACGTTATTGTTATATATTGTTACATTTGCACAATGTTCTCCTCAATAAAAACACAAAAAGAACACACAAAAAAATGAGGTTACATATTTTATGACACTGTCAATACACATTGTTCTGTAGGCATAAACACCTGTAATGGTTTTGTTCAGGTAATGTTGATTAATTTTTAATTTGATTTAGTTTTCAAAGGAACCTCCCAAGACTATAGACCAGCAGAGTGCAATGTTGAAACTGCCCAATCACTTGTATCCAAACTAGCAGAGGAAGAGCACAGTATGCTCAAATGTGTGGAGAACTTTCCCAAAGTTGTGGAGTCTGTGGCGGCGGAACTGGGGCTGGAATCCCTAAGGAGGGGGACTGCAAAAAAAATGTGGGCCCCCCTAGGTGTACCCAGCCTCGTGCTGACAGCACAGAGCTTTTTCCACACCCCTGGGTGGTGGTTGTGGGGCAATAATGTGTTTAATGTTAGACACAATTTTGATTTTGTACACTGCAGGTCCCAGCAAGCCCCGGCTGCCATGAACAGTCTGGGCATGTTGGTGCTGGGTGTCAGTGAATGCTGACACTTGTGGTTCTCCAAGTGCTACCATGGCCTGGCAGCAATGGAAATGCTGGTGCTTGTAGTTCTACAAGCACCAGCATGCCCAGACTGTTAATGGCAGCCCGGACTGGCTGGGATTTGTAGTTCTGCTAAGTACAATCGTGTTTGTTCTATTTTTACACAATTTATTATCCCACATCCACTGGGGGAGAGCCCTAGTGCATTCAGCACAGGATTGGGTATTCAACCAGCAATATGCCGGCTGCACAAGGGTTAGTATGCTGGGGAGGAGGAGCCATGCTTATTTAAAAAAATTAATTATTTATTTAAATACATATATAGTTCCGTAGCACATACAACCGCTGGGCCTGCAGGCTAATCAGGCCTATCTATAGCAAGTTGATTCTGGCAATTTATTGAAAACATCAATATGCCAAGAACAGACACGCAAAAATATATCTGCATACTTGCATTTAGAGCACAAATACACCAGTCACAAACATTTATCTCACAGTCATTATCATCAACCTCTTCCTGGGACCAAGCTTTCATGTTGACAATGATGCATATGGGTCTCTTTCATAGTTTCTTTTAGTTTTTTCTAAATCATTTTTTTTAACCACCCTTAAAATCCGTAACTAGCACCTCAGCTAGACCTAATGCTCTAGGTGAAGCCTGCACAAGGCTTGTATAGACTGGACTGTGTATTCCATAACAGGGAAAAACACATTATGGAGCATCCCTGTCACAGGAGGAACCAGTCCCAACTTTGTCAGGATGGGGCTGGAGCTTCCTAGAGACTACAAGCTATGTGCTGAATAACACTAAGAGCTGAATTTACTAAGCTGCAGGTTTAAAAAGGTGGTGATGCTGCCTATAGCAACCAATCAGATTGTAGCTGTCATTTTGTAGAATGTACTAAATAAATGAAAGCTAGAATCTGATTGGTTGCTAAAGGCAACATCCCCACTTTTTCAAACCCGCAGCTTAGTAAATCTAGCCCTAAGTTTCTTCCTGGCACTCATGGACTTTGGGTACAAGGGAAATAGTATCAGAAATAAATCTAGACTACTAGAATGGCAAATATGCCATCCCAATGATCTCAGCTATTGTGGCACTATATGCTACAGCAAGCACTGGCTTTTTGAACTAAAATCACCATTATGGCTATGGATACCATTCGCTATCTGGAACATGTAGTAAACAATATCAAAACTAGGAAATCTTGATTTAATATATTTTTATTTAAATAAAAGCTTTTTAAAACCCCAGTTTTGCCACTTTATTAAAAATAAAATTCTTCTTACAAGATATAGTCCAATTGCGAATCTTCATCCACGGTGTAATCCAATGGAAATAAAATAATAAACCTTCAAATGTGACAATAAAAGCTTCTTACAGAGCCCACTATAAAATCACATTCTCATTGTGCTTAATTGACCATGATTGTTTATTTATTTATTGATCTATTATGGAGTTTTTCCATCCATTTTACTGGCGTTATCAGGACAACATGATAACTGGTGGCAGAAAAAGATACGCAAGTCTTTGGGCAACACACTTTACTCAATGTAATGTGTTTCCTTAATTGACTGATTGATTTTGGCATTGTATTTCTGTGCTATATAAATTAGAGATGCGCTGACGCACGTGTTTTTGCATGTGGATTTGGTTCTAAAATGTTTTCGTGTTTTGGTTTTGCATCTGTTTTTGCCTAAAAATCGCAAAAGGCTTTGGTTTGGGATCTGGATTTAGTTAAAAAATGCGAAAAATAGGTAAAATAATGCAATTTTGAGCTGTTTTTGCTCATATATTACTATTTACAGCATTAGTATTCATTTCCAGTTATTTCCAATCTATTTTCTAATGATCCCTTCACAACTGTCCCAATTTTTGCAGACCCCCTCCCTTGTGAATTCAGCCTCATGCTGAACAGCCTGGAGCTGGTTGGTCACTATGTTAGGGGAACCCCTAGTGCTTGCCCATTGATTTTTTTTGCGAAACCAGGGGACCCCCACGCTTTTTTACCCCTGATTTTGTGGGAACCAGCAATATGCCGGCAGCACAAAGGCTAGTATGCTGGGGAGGAGGAGCCATGCTTATTTAAAAAAATTAATTATTTATTTAAATACATATATAGTTCCGTAGCACATACAGCCGCTGGGCCTGCAGGCTAATCAGGCCTATCTATAGCAAGTTGATTCTGGCGATTTATAGCCTATAATTGCGGAAATTTTGTAAATTGCAGCTGCATACATATGGCGACTTCTATTACTAGAGGGGGAAAATGTTGGGACAGCGATATCTTGAGATTTGTTGCGATTTGTAGAATAGCAATTTTGGAATACCCCACTTTACTGGTGATTTAATATCAACTTGCACTTTCATACATCGGCGAGTTTAAACTCGCCTGAGAAAATTGCTGAAAATGACAAATAGCACCTTGATACATTAACCTCCGGGTGTGTCACAGTTTTATCAGATTGTGCCATTCATGAGTTTCCAATACTCATTGTGTTACTTTAACATTATTACCAAAATCTTTATAATATTTTGACTTGCAAAAACAGTACTGACTAGTTGGGGTCTCTTCCCGTGCACTGTGAAAATGATTCACTCAGCATACAATAAAGAATGCATCTGGACCAAAGATACAACACTTATCGAGCTGACTGATTTGGCTTCTTAAAGTTGAAAACATCAATATGCCAAGAACAGACACGCAAAAATATATCTGCATACTTGCATTTAGAGCACAGATACACCAGTCAGAAACATTTATCACACAGTCATTATCATCAACCTCTTCCTGGGACCAAGCTTTCATGTTGACAATGATGCATATGGGTCTCTTTCATTGTTTCTTTTAGTTTTTTCTAAATCATTTTTTTTAACCACCCTTAAAATCCGTAACTAGCACCTCAGCTAGACCTAATGCTCTAGGTGAAGCCAGCACAAGGCTTGTATAGACTGGACTGTGTATTCCATAACAGGGAAAAACACATTATGGAGCATTCCTGTCACAGGAGGAACCAGTCCCAACTTTGTCAGGATGGGGCTGGAGCTTCCTAGAGACTACAAGCTATGTGCTGAATAATACTAAGAGCTGAATTTATTAAGCTGCAGGTTTAAAAAAGTGGTGATGTTGCCTATAGCAACCAATCAGATTGTAGCTGTCATTTTGTAGAATGTACTAAATAAATGAAAGCTAGAATCTGATTGGTTGCTAAAGGCAACATCCCCACTTTTTCAAACCCGCAGCTTAGTAAATCTAGCCCTAAGTTTCTTCCTGGCACTCATGGACTTTGGGTACAAGGGAAATAGTATCAGAAATAAATCTAGACTACTAGAATGGCAAATATGCCATCCCAATGATCTCAGCTATTGTGGCACTATATGCTACAGCAAGCACTGGCTTTTTGAACTAAAATCACCATTATGGCTATGGATACCATTTGCTATCTGGAACATGTAGTAAACAATATCAAAACTAGGAAATCTTGATTTAATATATTTTTATTTAAATAAAAGCTATTTAAAACCCCAGTTTTGCCACTTTATTAAAAATAAAATTCTTCTTACAAGATATAGTCCAATTGCGAATCTTCATCCACGGTGTAATCCAATGGAAATAAAATAATAAATCTTCAAATGTGACAATAAATGCTACTTACAGAGCTCACTATAAAATCACATTCTCATTGTGCTTAATTGACCATGATTGTTTATTTATTTATTGATCTATTATGGAGTTTTTCCATCCATTTTACTGGCGTTATCAGGACAACATGATAACTGGTGGCAGAAAAAGATACGCAAGTCTTTGGGCAACACACTTTACTCAATGTAATGTGTTTCCTTAATTGACTGATTGATTTTGGCATTGTATTTCTGTGCTATATAAGTTAGAGATGCGCTGACGCACGTGTTTTTGCATGTGGATTTGGTTCTAAAATGTGTTCGTGTTTTGGTTTTGTATCTGTTTTTCCCTAAAAATTGCAAAAGGCTTTGGTTTGGGATCTGGATTTAGTTAAAAAATGCGAAAAATAGGTAAAATAATGCAATTTTGAGCTGTTTTTGCTCATATATTACTATTTACAGCATTAGTATTCATTTCCAGTTATTTCCAGTCTATTTTCTAATGATCCCTTAACAACTGTCCCAATTGTCACCAATTTTGGCTAAAGTCTTCAGACACGGTTATGATATTCCTCAACCACCATCTTAATCTCCCTAGGATGCCCTATTACCACTCTCTACACAACTAACACAAGACAACAACTCTCTGACCAACATTGCTGTGTGACTGATCATAGAGCCCACACAGTACTTTTTACCATTGCATTCTAGCTGAAAAATATGCACCTTTGTGTACCAAAGTCCTCTTGTTCCATATATTGTAAGCTTGCAAGCAGGGCCCTCTTACCTTTATGTCTGTATGTATTATCCAGTATTGTTTTATTATTGTTGTTTCCAACTGTAAAGCGCTTCAGAATTTGCTGGTGCTATATAAATAAATGTTGATGTTGATGATGAAAGTCCGCAGTGAGTTGTCTTAATGAATGATTGTATAACTTTGCCATTGTTGCATTTGCTTTCTCCCAGTCAATTCCAAAAATGAGTAATCAGTCTATATGGTTCTCTAACTCCATCACTATAGATCATCAGCCATCGTATCTCCATCTCTACGTGTATCCTTTGCAAGGGCCAAAACCTGTACTCTTAATTCCTTACAATGGGAAATTTTAATTGCATTGTCAAGACATGTTTTTTGCAACCAAATATGCATCAATGTATTTTACATACTTACATGTGTGGGAAGGGCAACTATTGGCCTACCTGAACTGTCTGTTTTTCATATTTATTTCTTACTCTTCACTAATAGAACATATAAATAATATTTATATACATTCCATATTTATAAACATGGTTCTTGGGGACAACCTCCACTGCAAGTCTTAGGCAGCCTACTTTTTCCCAGGGTTGTTCATGATGATGGTCTCAGTCCCACCACCACTGCATTTTCAAGTAACCTACAGGTCTCTCACCCCCACAAGCACCTCAGGCTCCAAACACCACCGTCCTTCCACCATCAGAACAAGGGGACCTGCCATTCAGGGCATTCCAAACAATCCGTACTAGGTCAAATACTGCATTTGACATTGATATATTTTATCTAAAACTGGACATGGTAACTGGATGTAGATATACTTTGCATATTTATGATATTTCTCTTGTTTGATTCACAAAGGCAGCATTATGGCACACACCTACTTTATTTGTAACTCCACTCTTGGCTAACAGTGAACGCTCTGCCCATTGAGAAGTGCATAGTACTAGTCTTTGAAGTTTTGTAGTATGGGTGCAGGTTACCTTCGTCTATTTACTTTTATAAATGTGTAACTCACTTCATACAACTGTTCATCCAATACCCTCTGCCTGTTACTGTAGATTCACTGTCTATGATGGATGCCCTATAATATACAAAATGTATTGTGTGCGTAGACTTTGAAGTTTTCTAATATGGATGCAGGGCACCTTAATCTACCATCATCAACTTTTATTTATATAGCGGCAAGTTATTTAAAAGCTCCAACCTTGGCTAACAATGAATGCTTTGCCCATCGAGAAATGCATAGCACTAGTCTTTGAAGTTTTATAGCATGGGTGGAGGCTACCTTCATCTATTTACTTTTATAAATGTCTAACACTATTCCTTAATACCACTGTCCATCCAATGACATCTGCCTGTTATTGTAGCTTTACTGTCTATGATCGATGCTCTGTAGCATTCAAAATATATTTTGTGCGTAGTCTTTGAAGTTTTGTAGAATGGGTGCAGATCACCTTCGTTTATCATAATCAACATTTATTTATATATAGCGGTAAGGTATTTAAAGGCTAAAACTTTGGCTAACGAGGAATGCTCTGTCCATCGAGAACTGCATAGTACTAGTGTTTGAAGTTTTTGGTATCGGTGCAGGCCACTTTTGTTTATCATCAACATTTATTTATAAGGTGACAGCAAATTACATAGGGCTTTATAATTGGATATCTACTTGTCTAAATATCTACTGATGCTTCAGTCCATCTAATGACATCTGATTCTAGCTGCCTCTTCATTCTCCATGACGCATGCTGCCTAACATTCCAAAATTAGTGTGCACATAGCGTTTAAACATTTTTATTTCTTGCACCTTACATTAATTTTTTGTTGTTGTTTAATTTTTCTAATGGGCTTGCTTTGGTTGATGGCATGGCAGGTGATATTTTATTTGCAGCCACTGCAATGTTCTACATATGGTCGCTGATTGTATAAAATGCTCAGAAAAAAAACCCTCACATGAAACACCCTTTTCTTAATATAGATGTCACTGAATGACCTTTTAAAAATTGAGGGGTTGCAGCAGTATTGACACTCACACACAAACACCCAGTTTTTTTTCAAAATTATTTCAGAAATCACTACTCCACACAAGATTACTTTCACTAGAAAAACTAAAAATTTTAAAAGAAATAAATCTATTTGTTTTTTGGATTCTGCTGCTAATAGTCATACAGCAAAAGCAAAGTTTTTTCTCCACTAAATATACTACTTAGTTCAGAATGATATGTAACTCAGTCTGAATGCTAGCACTAATATAGATGCATTAATAACAACCAGTAGCCACTACTCCGTCTAAACTCCTTGACAGATTTAAATTAAACCCAATTGATTAGCAAACTATTCTAGCTGACTGATCCCTACAGAATTGCATTACAATAATGACAACTTTTCTATTGTTTTCTCTGTCCCTCATTCACCCTGAAAGTTATTTTCAGAGCAGAGCACTGCATCTAGCCTCCTCCCTACTCACTGCCTATTCTAAAATGACACATGAGAAAATAAAGGTGGGCTATAGGAGATATAGATCCAAAACTTTTGCGAGTTTTGTTTTGCCTCATTCTGAGATCGGAAATTGGGGTGCGAAACCGACTCATGCCAAATCTCGGATCTGAACCGCTGATCTCTAATATAAATTAGTTAGGTAAAAGAGTAGATATGATTTCACACATCTTAAATTATGGTGTAATGTACCAACAGCACCTGTCATTGCTACTCTATACATGCAATTGCACTTATGGTTATATCACAAATGAATACTCATCACTGAGCAAGTTTATGATGCAGTTGAGCAACAATGGTTTTGAAGGTGGAATTAAAAATCATAAATGTCTTGCACATATAAAATAGCAGCACCAATAAACCACTGGTATGCCTGTATAAGTGATGTATGTTTCTCAATGTGTGGATAGGCCCTGCAGTTCCCCTGAAAATTAGGAATGCCTACACTTATGTGCAATATCCATCCTTTCCAGATTATTTAAATACCTTGTCTTTAAAACAAAATCTTATATTTGTCCTCATCTTCCAATGTCCACCCATATTCTAGTGCTCATAAATAGTGCTCATAAATCATTTTGTAGCTCTGCACAGACACATTGCTCACAAGTACGCTTTTGTGACCTGCAGGATACTTGTGCTGTGCTTCCAGTATGTAAATGTCCCTTTATGTTATGATTTGGGATATTTCATCTTTATATTTGTGAATGTTATAAAATGGCTTTTCATGTTAAATCACATTCTAACTTTCCATAATGTGGAATATCAAATGAAGAGTTAGAAGAGGAAATTACATAAGCAGATGGGAGTATTGTACACAAAATAGCACAGTGCACATTTTGTAGAAAGATTATCTGTTTGCTTCTTTATTTCAAACATAATACTAACAGTGGGAGTAAAGTAACATAACGATCTACTGATTGCATTGCAGCTGCTGATCTATTGAGGATGTCATTCTATGACAGTAACATACTTATGGGTTGTCTTTTACCTTTCTATACAAACTATGCAGCAAAACTCTAGCACAATGCCTGTAACATTCAGTAGCAGGTGACACACAGACATATAGTCACCTTGGTTTTTATTATATGTGATTAAATACAGACAACTGTCCTGATGGTGAGTACTCTTCTATATTATATTGTATTGCACTTTCTCCAAGACACAAGATGTTGCTGTGAAAGCATTCTGCAGCTTGCGACAATTTAATTATTTATCCCCATACTTTACTCCCAACCTCTAGCAGAAAGATGACAGATCCTCTCTTACATTTTAATGGAAAATTATCTGCTTGAAAAGTTTTACCTAAAAACCATTCAAATCATTTGTTCTAAAGACTTGTCAGTAGCTGTCCCTCCCACAAAAATGACCCCTTTCTTGCACAGAATTCAACAGTCCGACATACCTATTTCTTTCCCTCTGTGTTGTATACATTGATATTGCTGACAGCTACTCCTATTTCTAGATTGAAAACTAGACAGTTGTGAGTATTATTCAAAACCAGACAGATCAAAACTGTGTATTTAGGTCTTTTGTTCTGTGTTTGAATTTATCATGATGAGCTGTAGCAGTATGTTTGGCAGCTCCTCCAGTATACTCATGATATAGTCCCAATCAGTCAGCCATGTAACCTGACAAAATAATAAATAGGAAAGAGCTGGTATCCTTACCCAGCAGTAATAGGGAGTAGGCAGGAGAAAGCTTCTAAGGGGAACTTAAGAGGGATTGTAAGGTGGAAAAGAATTAACAGAAATGATGTGTTCCTTTTAGAATATATTTAATTTAAAATGCAGATACAACATAACAGAAAATAATCCACTGAACAAAAGAGCAGAAATACCAATCTCTGATGATTTGTTTCCCCAGGTCCAATCTATAATAGTCCATGCAATGAAATTGCAGATCTTTCAGGTACTTTTTCCCCAATGTAATAGCTAACAAGCGCTTGCATGTGCTTTCAAGGAGGTTAATGGATGACACTCAAATGTGTTTCACTTGCGTTAGATGCAAAAAATGGAGCAGACAGCATCCAAAATACTGCAACACAAACTCAACGGTGCAGAAGGTAGATAAAAAAAGCAAGTGGGTCTAATGAGATTGGAAACAATGGGTTTCAATGTCACACACATTTACATACATTGCATTACAATGCTAGTGAATGCATGTATCTTGCCACCAGAGGTTATGAGGCCTCTAACAGCAACCTTGAAATATGTTACCCAACAGTTTGAAAATAAAATATACTCCAATATAGAAAGTGTTAGGGGTAGCCTACTGCTTCAAAAGAGCTACCATGTCATCCCAGGAGATATGGTAGACCTCATCATGACATGGTAATGCCCCCACTGTGATATAACTAAGCCAGATTTTTAGTGTTCAGAGGTATGTAGACTCCTTTATAGTGGCAATGGGCCTGATGCATTAAGGAACTTAGGCAAGAAATTTCTTACTTAAGTCTACTGGACAAAATCACGTTAAAATGAAAGGGGTGAAAATTAGTTTTCTATTTTGCACATAAGTTAAATACTGTCTGTTTTTTCATGTAGCACACAAATATCAACTTTAAATTTCACTGTACAAATAAGCTATCAAGTATATGTGTGCTACATGAAAAAACAGCCAGTATTTAACTTATGTGCAAAATAGAAAACTAATTTTCACCCCTTTCATTTTAGCATAGTTTTATCCAGGAGACTTAAGTAAGACATTTCTTGCCTAAGTTTCTAAATGAATCAGACCCAATGTCCTTTCACATGGCAAAATGTTGCCGACCTCTATTGAGAGTAAGCACGATTGTAAGCATTCCAACATATGGAGAATACTAAAAAAAAAAATTTAACACTTAAATTAAGTTAAGAATTTTGTATACATCTTAAGGTTAGTAGAAATACAAATATGATACATATTAATAGCATACTTGCAAGCATCTTCTTTTCATTATTGGGAGTGTGTACATATGATGCTGCATTTTTCAAATAAAATCACTGACTTTTGTACAAAGATGTAGAGGATATAAACGGAATATTCTAAACCACATAAAATGTGTTTGTTACCACACTCTAAAAGGACACCCTAATGAAATACTTATTGCATTATTAAAATTCAGCAGCAAATAGAGAAGAGGAAATCAACAGGACCACCATAGTCAAACAATTTCAAGAGTTTGCAAAAAACAGTAATGAAGCCACAGTGTAAGACAAGTTTTATATGACTGAATATATCTCTTTTATACTCACTGCTGGATTTTAACTAATTAAAAGACACTTCAATTACTATAATCATATTATCAAGTTCATCTTAAAGGTATGGTGATTGAGGCACTTTTGAAAGCTCTGTCCTCCCAAAGTTTAGGTTACTGTTCTCTGTTCTCACAGTGTAGTGATAGCGCATGGTTTTGCTTCCTGCAGTGAATTACATCAGCCAATGTGAGTTCATTACAGGTAGTATAGGAAAAATGATATCCCCAATGACAGAGTCAGAGTCAAAGTAAGGCAATGGATCTGGTTCAGACAGTGAAATGACAGAGGGAAGAATAGCAAAATCTATAGACCTAAAGAGAAACAGTAGTAACTCAGACATAAAGGGCTCAGGATCATTAAGTATGGCCATATGGAGAAATAAACCGTATCATATAGTGATCTAGAAAATCTGTAGCATCATCTAGTATGCAAAGTGAGGCTGCTGAAGTGCCTTCTGCTTTGGCAGAATGGATGGAATCCCCAGTACTATTGAATTATAGACTGGGAAAACATTTTTTAGACATCGCAGACCGGATGTCAAAAAACACACACTGCAGAAATAGAAAAGAGAAGCAAATGGCAGTTGAGGACTTGTTAGCAGACAAAAACCGACAACACTGACAGGTCACCAGGGCTTTCAGAGATTTACTGGAAACCTGGAACTCTAAAGTTGCCATTTCAGTGGAAATTACTGATTTTAGCAAACTCTCATTGATTGAGGGACTTCCCATGCCTACTAGTAAAGCAGCTAATTATTTGGAGTAACATGAACAAATCCCTGTTTCTTTTAGATAATATTTTTTATATAAATCAAATGCAGACTTATCTGGAAGTTGATGTATGTCTAAAAAATGTGTAACTCACTTTCAGAAGACCTAAAAAATTACAATTTGACACACTGGTGGCAGCTAAATTGACAGGAAAGCATCTTTACTGATGCCTAGGGTCAAGTCTTTGGATCATTCATTCTGGAGCCAGACTGATTAACTTCAATTACAGCTAAACCACTCAGAGAACTTATTCAGGTCATGTGACATTGGCATGTAATGACTTAATAATGAGTTAGATTCGAATGGGATGTTATTTAATAAACCTACATTCATGTTTGGGCACCAATGCAATCACATGATTATAAGCTGACAAACTTGAACAAGCAGACTCGAGAATGGATTTGCAAACAAGATATTTTAACACCAAAGAATTGACACTCCTCTGGCAATCAGCAAATGCCTGCAACAAATTCAAACATCTTCAGTTGAGCCTAAGTTTGAAATAATGAACAATCAAATTGGAAAGTTTAACCCACATCAGGAAGAGCTAGGATGCTGAAATTTGGCACACTGGTTGCTCTAGGGACAATGAACAGGGACATTTCGAAACAACAACAGTGGAGTTTGTTCCAGATAATTCATTCTGGAAAGTAATTTGATTTCCTGCAGCTAAAACACTCAGCTATACCAATGTGGTCTGTATGCATTATAACATCAGCTTGTGAAATCAACATGTGATATTATAATGAGCGGTTCAGATTTGAAGAAATCAGGCAGATCAGAACTTTTGGGTATCATGTGGAACAGAGTCATGACTCGATTTTTCGCGCAAAATTTGGATCTGAAATTGAAGCAAAACATAATTTCCTGTAAAATGTTGGATCTTGCAAGTTTTGGATCAATATCTTCTATATATAGCCCTTACTCCTGTTTTCAGCTGCCATTTTAGAATTTGGAGAGCGTCAGGCTAGTGAATTGGATGGAACAAACTGGTATTGGCGCTACTGTACAAGGAGAAACAGAGTCTAACGCACCTCCAGCATTTACCAGGGACCCCCGCAAGGAGGTTTGAACTTTGCTGCTAAATATGCGCTAGTCACAGGACAGTTAACAGTGTAGTAGAGATGTGGGTGGTCAGGACAATCTAGGTTAAGCCAATTAGACAACACAGTACCAAGGGAGATTCAAAGGGATGGTCAGAGTAGCCAAAGTCAAACCAGGATGAAGCAAACCGAATCAGGATCCAGGAGAATCGTCGAGGTACAAGCCGGGTCAAACATGAGGTCAAAAGCAGGAGCTACTTGAAGCTGCCACCACACCAAATAAACACCCTGTGAGATATGGAAAGTAGGGGATGTTACCTTACAATTCTTCTTTCACTGCTGCACAATTTAATTCAAATTTATACAGTAGGGGCCTGATTCATTAAGGAAAGTTAAGCAAAAAATTGAGTAAGTTTTCTTACTGAAGTGTTTTGGACAAAACCATGTTGCAATGCAAGGAGTGCAATTTAGTTTACTATTTTGAGCATAAGGAAAATGCTGGCTGTTTTTTCATGTAGCACACAAATACTTGATAGCTTATTTGTACACTGAATTTTAAAGTTGATCTAGGACATGCCCTACCCCAAATATAAATATGCCATCACATTTTAAATTTACCTCCCCCTCCAATGCAACATGGTTTTGCCTTACTTACTTTGCTAAAATGTAGACAGTATTATTAGTTCGACAATAATATCCCTAAGTTTAACCCTAACCCTAAGCCTTTTCCTATCCCTATCCCTAAACCTAACCAAATAATACTGTGCACATTTGAATTGTCAACCTAATAATTCTTTTGACAATTTAAATTTTGACCTAATGTTGTCGACTCTCTTAATGTTGACCAAATGATTATCTAGCTGTCAACTGCATATCCCATATGTTATAAATGACATGCATAGATTAACAAACCAAGCACTTCAGCAACAGGGTATGCCACTTTTGTGGCTGAAGTGTTTAATTTGTTTGGGCTCCCACTAAAGAATAGTTTGGTTGCTGGTTGTCGAACTGGGGAACAGATAGGGATTTTAGCAATTTACTAATAGGCATTTGGCTGAAAGTGGTCATCTTCCTCCATGTTGACAATGTCAAAATCCTCATCTTCACCCTCATCAATGAGGTCAAGATCATCATCATACAATTTTAACAATAATATATAGAAAACTACAGGCGCTAATACATATTCTTTATAAAGTGTAGAATGGAAGAATATGCACCTTGAGAAAGACCATTCCAGGTCGAAACATGTTGGAGCTTGTTGACTGATGATTCTATCTCCTCCACTCCTTTGATGTCCTTTTTTGGCTGTTCTACATTGTTACCTACTTGGAAGCTTTGTGAACTTATACCAACTGCCTGAACACATCATTTGTCTGGTAGGAGCAGATATACATTGTTTTATTGTTTTACATTATATCTTTGTGAATATATGAATACATTTTTTAAGCAATATCACACTAGATGTATTTTATTATTATTTTTCTGGTGATACTCTTATGATGATTTACAATGGAGTTGACTTACGGACCAAGATCCTATGAAGAGTAAAGAAAAGAAAAACTACAATTTGATGGGCTTATATTTCATCTAATTCTCGTGAGTACCCCACTAAAGGGGGCGTCCACAGATTAAAGAAGATTTTCTGTTTTAATTTGAAATTCTAGTCCAATTTGATAAACGTTTCTTTGTGACTGTATTACACTATTTTGCTCTTCTCTCTTTGTTCTATGAACATATGAACAATCTAGGAGAAATAAGAGTTGGAGGATTACCATCATATGATTTAAGTATTCTTCCATTCTACACTTTATAAAGAATATGTATTACCGCCTGTAGGTTTTCTATATATTATTGTTGACATTATTACTTGTTGGGAATTTTGTGTATATTCCCTTTGAATTCCAGCGGGCAGCTGATAAAAGTGAAGCGCTGTTTGGGATCTCACTAAACTTTAAACTATATCATACAATTTTAGTTTATTCCCACTGGAATCTAGCATTACAAATTTTCTATGTAATTGGCTGCAAGAACGGTTTCCTACAATTTGTAGTTCATTTTGATTGGCACCAGTTTTTCTACATTTTTGGGAAGTAGTCTTCTCCAACGATCATTCACAATGTTATCGGCTGTGCTAAACACTCTTTCTGAGTACACATTGAAGAGCTGGCAACTTAAGTACACCATAGCTAGTATGTACACGGGGCTGCCAGAATTCAAAGGGATTGGTTGAAATGCTAATTTATACTACATTGTAATAAAAGTAATCCTTCATAATTCTACAAAACAAGGCATAACAGATTGAGACATGGTAAAGGAATCACTGTATTTGGGCATTTCTTTTAAGCCTGACCATCATCATCAGTTTATTATATAGCACCAAAAATACTGCAGCGCTGTACAGAGAACTCACTTACATCAGACCCTGCCCCATTGGGCTTACAGTCTAAATTCCCTAACACACACACAAGGAAAGATTAGAGTCAATGTTATAGTAGCCAATTAACCCACTAGTATGTTTTTGAAGTGTGTTAGGAAACCGGAGCACCTGGCAGAAACCCAGGCAAACTATGGGAGATCATACACACTCCACACAGATAAGGCCATGGTCAGGAATTGAACTCATAGCCCCAGTGCTGTGAGACAGCAGTGTTAACCACTAAGCCACCGTGCTGAACCAGATGTCATAATAACCTTTCACATTGGTGTGCTGTGTTGAAAGATAGATATTACATATGACTTAAACCTAGAAACACACATGGTTGCCAAAATGTAGTGATCCAATTTCAAAATGCTGCAAACCCTTGAGTCCTGGTGAAGAGAATAAAGAACTTGATTTACAAGGCCAACATACTTAGCATAATCATTAACTTTCATTTCTTCCTTCATCTTCTCCAACTGCTCTTCCAGTAGTTTGATGAAGGCTATGACTTGACTTAGGCTGGCAGTGTTTGAACTCACTCCATTTGTTACAATTTCAAATGGTTTCAGTAACTTGAATAAAAGAAAAAGGATTTTCCATTGTGCTAGAGTACGGTAATATGTTTCCCCCTCTTCCTGTGCCATGGCTTGAAGTGTAGGTCTTAATGGTGGATTGCTATTCCTCTAGTCGCTAATGCATAAAGAGTGTGGAATTCCACCTTTGTACCACTTGCTTCAGTTGGTGGCATGGCAGATGAATTTGTTTGCAGCTGCTGCAATGTTCTATGTAAAAATACCCAGAAATGTTATGGGCCACTAACAGCATCTCCTGCACTTATCTCTAATTATTAAAGAAACTGCACCACCAAGTTCATGTTTGCTCCATTATTGGCAATGAGGATTCCTGGGGAGAATCTTAAGAGTGTGATCTATTTTGGTATAATATTACTGAGGTTTTCCAACAGATTTACAACTATATGTTTCTTACTGAAACCAGTGATACAGAGAGTTGCTTGCCTGTAAATGACCTGGCATTTTGTGCTAGCACTACTCTGCTGAAAGGATGAGAAGGATGTAGATAAAGCTACTGGATCTGCTTATGGCGATACACCTGCCCAGTGGACTATCATTGTCATGTAGTCTGTTGCTTGACCAGCTTGTTTGCATATTCGTAGTTAAGTGTATAGTAGGTACAATGGCATTATATACGGACTGATACTACCTTTTGTTTAACCTACCAGCTGAGGAATTGCTGTTAGAAAGAAATTTAGTAGAGATGGAATTTGGTAATTTGGTAGCATGGACACATGACCTCAAATAATCAGCTAAAACCTGATGCATTGATGGCGGAAATTGGATGCACATCCAATGCTAACAGAGCTGTCATGGATTTACTGATCTGCTTTGCAGCAGGATGCTGGCTGTCATACTTGTTTCCTCTAACAAACACTTGCTTCACAGACAATTGTTGTTTAAAACTATGCTTACTCAAGTTGCTCCCCTTCTATATTGAAGAATCACCTTCAGCAGCAGCAGCAGCTGTAGCGTGCAAGACACCTCTTGGGAATCATGGATTGCACTAGGGGAGTCAGTTTGAAATAGAAAATTGTATGCTGGACTACGTACTAATAATGATGAGGTTGATGATGAGGGTGCTGATGGCGAAGAATGCATAAGGTATCTATTCATTCTGCTGCAACTATACACAATTTTCTACCTTTTGATGAACTACTTGAATGTACTTGCTGTAAATAAAGGAGCAAAAAGGAGGTGCCTAGATAATCAACGTCTCTACCTCTACTTATTGTGGCGCCACAAAGACTACAGATGCCTTGACAAATTTTGTCTCAGTTAAATAAAAATATTTCCAAACACAAGAGGTGCTTTTTTGGTCTTTTGCTCTGGCATGACAATGTGCACATCAGGGGCATGAGGTGCTACCATTGGTGGCTGCCTTTCTTGGACAAAATCATCATCATCCACCTCACTATTATCTTCAAGTACTACACATTCATCATTTTCAGATCCACCATTATGCCCCTCATCCTGTTGCACAATAGCAATCTCCAAAGTTAGTTCATTATTTTCTATGTCTAAATCATCATCATTATTACTCATCCTCCTATTTTTCAATCTTTTGAGAAATTTTGGAAGGAGGCTATGCTATAATTACAGTGTCAGAATCTGAAATGTTAGGCTCACATATAATACTCATGGACAACTTTAGACTCTATTCAGGACTCTGTGAGTGCCCAAGTTGTTCTTCAGCTTTACTGTTCTTTTATGCACTGATGTGGCTGTTTTGGAAGTGACAGACCTACTCTCTGATCAAAAAGGTGGCACATGTGAAGTTAATGAAGTAGCATGGCCATGTTAAGCATTCTCTTTTGCAGTGGGCATTCTAGTATGTATAACAGCATCAGCAGGAAACCTACCAGTAAAAAGTGGGCATGATCTGAGTGTTTTCTTGCACTGTGGATGGTGAATGGGATGTTAGCTTTTTTAATTTTTATATTTTCAAATTACCACATTTATCATAAACGTTTGCCTTAATCATTTCATCAAGTAAATAAGCTTTCATGGATATTAACAAACATTATTTGGATTTTGAGCACGCTTTATTACACTTTGTTCCTACATTACCGTTATTGCTAGTAGAGGTTGAAAAGGTACTATGACTGCCAATACTGGTATTGGGATGCGCCTGATCCATGGTTGACACGAAGCGTAAAGCCACAGTACATGAATTTGGAGCTACTTGTAGCAGCCACCACTTCAGGTGAACAGCCAATGATATAGGGAAAGGAGGAAAAGTCACCTTACAATTCTCCTAACACTGCTCCACAATATAATTTGAATGTACAGTATACAATTGGTTATTTTAATATATATATATATATATATATTAATCTAATATATATATATATTAGAAGCACACGCGAACAACTTCTTTTTATGCAACTTTATTGTCAGAATGGAAAAATTTATTTGACACCATATGAATTTCACAGCAATTCTGGAGACCCTACACACTAGCTAGACATAGACCAGCTCTCTAAGGACCAGCCAGCTTCCCCAGTGTTGGTCTCCCTGAACAATTGATACAAGCAAGCTTTTATACATGATACTCCTCACCCAGCCCTAGCTTGATGGGCAGGTGACACACCCACCTTCCCTTTACGAGGACACTCCTATCAATGGTTCTGTTTGCACACCCTGTTTGTTTGCAGTGAGGAAGGAGCTTTCAAACCATGTGAGTTAAACAAACTTAAACTATTGTTTGTCTCACATAAGTCTTTACCTGGTTTATCATTAATCTAGGTGCATAACTGCACCAATGTTTTACTCTGCTTGCATGCTTTCTCTGCATCTTGTCAGCTAAATGCCTCCCTTTGTTACATATCCCTCCCCCTAACGTATCCAAGTAGGGGAACGCGAAATTCACGAGGAGTGCATATTTTTGTGACAGTGCCTCTACATTCTTGTGCAGAATCCCAGGTCTATGTTCTACTGAGTACTTGAAAGGTTGCAGTGCCAAGAACCAGCGGGTTACCTTGGCATTTACCTCCCGGTTGTTCTGCATTCATCTCAATGGTGCATGATCTGTTATTAAGGTGAACTCTCTGCCCAGGAGATAATAACGCAGAGTTTCTGTAGCCCATTTAATGGCGAGACATTCTTTCTCAACGGTGGCTTATTTTTGTTTCCTCGGAAGTAACTTACGACTTAGGTACAGGACAGGATTTTCTACTCCATTCTTCTCCTGTGACAAGACTGCACCTAAGCCAACACCAGAAACATCAGTTTGAAGGAAAAACCTCCGGGCAAAGTCCGGTGCTTGAAGAACTAGAGAGAAACAAAGAGCTAACCGCAGATCAGACCAGGCGGCTTCTGCAGAGTCAGACCAGGTTAATCTATCCGGACAACTTTTTTTCAACATGTCCGTAAGTGGAGCAGCTCTAGTGGCGAAGTGGCTTACAAACCGCCTGTAGTAACCTACTAAGCGATTTTTTTTCTGGCCTTGCCCAATTGTTGACTGCCTCAACTTTGTCTAGCAGGGGTCTTACACGCCCTCAGCCAACAACATACCCCAAATTTTTGTCTTCTCTCATGGCTATGGCACATTTCTCTGGGTTAGCTGTTAATCCTGCTGACCTTAATGAAGCTAAGACCACCTCAACTTTGGCTAAATGTGATCCCCAGTCTGGGGTATAAATCACTATATTGTCCAAATAATCGGCTGCATAAGCTGTGTGAGGTCGTAGCAATTTATTCATAGCCCTTTGGAAGGTGGCAGGGGCCCCATGCAACTCAAAGGGTAGGACTTTATATTGATAGAGACCATCAGGGGTGGAAAATGCAGTCTTTGGCTTGGCCGTGGAAGTTAGGGGAACTTGCCAACTATCCTTTGTTAGATCAAGAGTTGTCAAATAGTTACTACCAGCAAGATTTTCTACCAGTACATCCAAACGTGGCATTGGATAGGCATCGAACTGGGGCACACTGTTTATGCGCCTAAAGTCATTGCAAAACCTAATTGTACCATTGGGTTTCGGGACAAGCACAATGGGACTATTCCACTCACTAGTGGACTCTTCAATCACATCTAACTGGAGCATTTTCTCGATCTCCTTTCTCACTTTCACCCATCTGGCCTCTGGAATGTGATACGACTTCTGTTTTACAATGACTCCTGGCGGAGTGACAATGTCATGTTCGATTAAGGTAGTGCGCCCAGGAAAGGAAGAGAAGACATCCCTGTTCCGGCGAATCATTTCTTCACTCTGTTGTCTCTGCTTAATAGACAAAGCTGGCTCTATTGGCACTTCAGATTTTTCAATGGCAGTACTCACTACCCAAGGAGAGGTTTCCGCATCATGCCAAAGTTTAAAGAGGTTAGCATGATATATTTGCTCCTCCCTTCTCCTACCTAACTGGCGGACCCTGTAATTGACAGGAACAACAGCCTCTAGAACTTCATATGGACCCTGCCAATGGGTGAAAAGTTTGCTTTCCTGGGTGGAAACCAGGACTAGAACCTTGTCCCCAGGCTTTAAAGATCGAACAACAGAACTTTTGTCATAACTTTTCTACTGTCGTTCCTGAGCCTCTTTTACATGTTGCTGCACAATGGGCCCTATCTTTCCTAGCCTCTCATACATTTGGGACACAAATTGTACCAGATTTGGCTCCCTGGGACCTTGCTGCTCCCACCCTTCCTTTAACATATCCAAGATACCCCTGGGCTGTCTCCCAAACAATAACTCAAAGGGACTAAACCCTGTTGAAGCTTGAGGTACCTCACAGATGGCAAACATAAACTGGCACACGTCCTTTATCAGTTTGGACATGAATGGAGTACCCTGGTCTGTGAGAATTTCTTTGGATATTCCCAAGCGTGCTAAACATCAATACAAGTTCTCTAGCTATGGTGCTGGACTTTATTTTTCGTAGGGGAATTGCTGCTGGTTAACTGGTTGCATAGTCAAGCACCACAGGTATATATTGGTGCACACGTGCAGATTTTTCCAGTGGTCCCACAAGGTCCATGGCTATCAGTTCAAAGGGAACTTGTACTATTGGAATTGGAATTAGAGGTGCCCTGTACATGGGTTTGGGACAGGTTCTCTGGCAAATGGGACAGGAACGGCAATACTTTTTCACTGCCATGTGGTCACCGGGCCAGTAAAACCTAAGCAGAACTCGTTCCCGTGATTTATCCTTCCCTAGGTGTCCCCCACAGACATGTGTGTGTGCTGATTTTAACACTAGGGGTACATGGACCAGAAAAACTATAAATTGTTCTACTTTTTCACCCTGTACAATAGCAAGTCTATACAGAAAATTATTTTTGACAATAAAATATGGTATACCTTCTGCAGGTTTTGCAGCTTTCGCTACCCCATTCACCTCAGTCACACTTTTAAAGGCATGTTCCAAAGTGGCATCATTAAGTTGGTCCCGAGCTAAGTCCTGCAGAGGAAACAAAATTGGAATTGCAGACCAGTCCGTATCCTCACTGACAGGCAGGGTGGGCTCATCCGCGATATCACCAGCCAATGCTAGTTTGGACTGTCCATGTTTCCCCGCAGGTGGATGCTTTTGTGGAACTCTTGCTGTGACTCCCATGATGGCATTCCAGTTTGGCAGTTCACAAAAATCAAAGTCCAGATGTTGTAGATTCTTAGGCGGTTCCTTTAAGATCGGGCTTCCAACCGTTGCATCAGTTGGCGGCATGTCCGGCCGGATCCGCTCACCGAGGACCTAATTAAACAGTGGGAAGTCTCGCCCCAAAATGAGTGGATATGGAAGTTTAGATGCTATGGCAGCTACCACCATAACGGTTTTGTCTTTGAGTGTGACTGGTTGGATTGTTCTTTCATACTCCTTTGTCGTCCCATGTAGGCAATGAACCTTCACCTTGGGAAACCGAGAAGTTATGGTTTTGGCTAAGGCAGAGCTGGAAACCAATGAAAGTTCACTCCCTGAGTCAACCAAGGCCAGGACAAGGTTTTGGTTGGTTAGCACCGTCACCCGGAACAAACATGGACTTCCTGACGTGGGACTCATGGTAAAACAGCTTGGGAAAGCAGGCCCAATATGTGCCAGGGAACAGTCCATGGGTTCCGGTAGTTTAGGACACTCTGCCTTAAAGTGGCCTGGCGCACCACATTCAAAGCACTTCAGATTAGATGCCTTTGTAACTGGCCCTCTGTTCAAAGCAGTTTTGTCATTGGGCCCTGTAGCAAGGATTGTCACATCTGGCTTTTGGCGTGGCATAGGCTTTGGCAGGAATGCAGGTTCTTTAGTCATTTACTGTAGCGCACAAAACCTCTCTACCACTGTGGTAAGCTCTTCAGAAGTTTGTGGGTTTGATTGCAGCATCCCCCTTTGCAAATCGCAGCTCAGCCCCCGGATGCAGTGATCTATTGCCAGAACTTCAATAATATGAGAAGGCGAATTCTCCTCAGACTACAGCCATTTCTTTAAAACTTTAGAAAGCTCAGCCGCTTGCGCTCTGACCATTTTTTCTTTATCATAGCGCCATTGGTGATAGCGTTGGGCTTGGCCTGGCCCAGAGACCCCAATGCGAGCCAATATTTCAGACTTTAGATGCAAATAATCAGAGGCCCAGTCTCATCTAGACCCATATAAGCTCGCTGAACTTCACTAGTCAGATATGGCGCCAGCCTCTCAGCTCAATCTTTAGGAGGCCATTTTGCCCTTTTTGCAAGTCTCTCAAAGGACACCAGATATGCTTCTACGTCATCAACTGGTGACATTTTCTGCAGAACCGGACCAGGAGGTTAATTTCTGTAATGCCTCACCTGGCTTAACTCTTCTCTTAAGAGCCTGGTGTTTTCCACCTGTGCCTGGGCGACTCGTAGCATCTGAGCTTGCTGCTCTTGCTGCGCAGCAGCCACATTCACAAGGGTTTTCAGTACTTCCTCCATGTTGACATCTGCGTGGGTTGGGTAGCGGAAACTTGCTTCCCGGAGTATCCCACTCCTGACACCACTTGTGGCAAAAGCCAGCTACTGCTGAAGCACACGTGAACAACTTCTTTTTATGCAGCTTTATTGTCAGGATGGAAAAATGTATTTGACACCATATGAATTTCACAGCAATTCTGGAGACCCTACACACTAGCTAGACATAGAGCAGCTCTCTAAGGACCAGTCAGCTTCCCCAGCATTGGTCTCCCTGAACAATTGATACAAGCAAGCTTTTATACATGATACTCCTCCTCCAGCCCTAACTTGATGGGCAGGTGACACACCACCTTCCCTTTAAGAGGAAACTCCCATCAATGGTTCTGTTTGCAAAGACACACCCTATTTGTTTGCAGTGAAGAAGGAGCTTTCAAACCATGTGAGTTAAACAAACTTAAACTATTGTTTGTCACACATAAGTCTTTACCTGGTTTATTATCAATCTAGGTGCATAACTGCACCAATGTTTTACTCTGCTTGCATGGTTTTTCTGCATCTTGTCAGCTAAATGCCTCCCTTTGTTACAATATATATATATACCGGTATATATATATATATATATATATATATATATATATATATATATATATATATATAAAAATATACACATACATATATATATATATGTATATATTATTTTTTTGTGCGGTGGTGTGCTGCTCACAGCAAAGATCACCCTGTATTCTGGCTGTTTATTTGTAAAGATATCACTGATACTGCCCATCACACAGCTGCATTCAGATTGCCGCATTTGGGATTTTAAAGACATGAAATATATATATATTGAATAAGTGAACAATAAACCACAACGCACAGCCCAAAACTGCAATCACTTAATATATGAATGTCCATACACACCAGAAACACTCCTTTCATCATATACAGGGTGACAGTTTTCCTTCAGTACTTCTGGTGGTAAAGCAGATAATTACAAAATTCTAAACAACAAATAAGAAGGCAACAAGGGTGTCTGATGGTGTAGTATTTTCAGGAGGATAATCCCAAAAACAAATATTTGTAATATGAGTGTACCAAATATACGTGTCATATAAGCTCATCAACAGAAGAATTTTGGATAATTCCACTCGAACTATGTATATTTTCTCCAGACATGTGTGCTCACAGAAATATGAGAAGAAAAACCAGACTAATTCAGTATTGTCAGACTATCAATGGGTTTGTGATTTACCCAACCACCTAAGTATATGCATACCAAATGAACATAAATATTCAGCTTATCTGTACAAGTTCTTGTTAATTCAACACTGCTTTAACCACTTCTCTCCATCAGTAGGTATGGGACAAAAAGATGGATGAAACACATATAGTGTATTATTTTTATTAAAAAAATCAAATTTATTACCAAATATATAAATTACACACTCACAATTGTTAAAGGAAACAGAGGGTTATCTGTTGTCCAGTAAAGGTGCAAACCAGTTGTCTCCTGTTCTTAGTTGCCACTCCAGTGGGTTAAGGGTCCGGAGTTTCATCTACTGGTAAATATGTCTGGAAACAGATACAACTGGTAGGGGTATCAATGTACACCACTTATCTTCAACGTGTTTAGTCGCCTATGGTCTTCATCAGGAGGGTAAATTTGACTATCTGTAAGTGCAGTTACTTATACCCCTGTGGGAGGACATTTTGCAAATGTTGCTACTCGCATGCGCGATTTGGATACTGCCACGATCGTTATGACATATAAAGCTAAACACATTATCTCTGCTGCCCCTGTATTTAAGGTACAAATATGCAGCAGGAACAAAGTAAGTTGTACCAATAAAACATATCATTAGTTTGTTGCAGGGGGCACATCATAAATAGATAATGGTATTTTTAATTGATCTAAGCACCAGCTCAATAAATTAGAATTGTCCTTATTGAGTAAAGGTCTCAATTTTGTCCCCACTTAAGAACCCAACAAGTTCCAGATATATATTGATATTAATAAATATTGTTGGAAACTAACCCAAAAGAGACAATTTGCAAGGAAAGAATCAGATCATAATATCTAATTATGAAAATATTTCCAAATCAGGGGCCTGATTCATTAAGGATCTTAAATGAAGAGGTATCTTATTTTAGTCTCCTGGACAAAACCATGTTACAATGCAAGGGGTGCAAACTAGTTTTCTGTTTTGCACATAAGTTAAATACTGACTGTTTTTCCATGTAGCACACAAATACTTGATAGCTTATTTGTACACTGAAATTTAAAGTTAATATTTGTGTGCTACATAAAAAAACAATCAGTATTTAACTTATGTGCAAAACAAAAAACTAGTTTGCACCCCTTGCATTGTAACATGGTTTTGTCCAGGAGACTAAAATAAGATACCTCTTCATTTAAGATCCTTAATGAATCAGGCCCCAGGACTCAAACTAGTATCCAAATTTTATCCCCTGAAATCAAGTAGCACTCAAATTGATTTATTTCAGGAACTTGTGGTTAAAGATTTATGCTAATGTAATTTTTATAGCCCGCACAGCAAAAACCTTAGTAAACAGGAGTATGTTGCAACAAACAAGGATTTGGTAATTAAACAAGCAGATAAAGGCAGGGGTGTGATGTTATTGGATAGAGGACTATATAGAAGAAGCACAGACACTTCTGAATGATGTAGACTCAGACAACAAACTTTCTAAGGTCCCCACTCCAGAAAGTTGATCTAGAACATGTCCTACTCCAACTATAAATCTATCCTCACATTTTAAATTGACCTCCCCTTTCAATGTAACATTGTTTTGCCGAAGTGCAAAGTTACTCCTTTTTTATTCTTTGCTCTCCTTAATGACTCAAGCCCAATGTGTTTAGTTTCATATGTCATAATGATCTTGGCAGTATCTGAGACGCGCATGCACAGTGGTTACTGCACGATGCGCATACGCAAAATGTCCGCCCGCATCAATATAAGTAACTGCACTTCCAGATAGTCAAATTTACCCTTCTGATGAAGACAATAGGTGACAAAATGAATAGAGGATACGTAGTAAACTTTGGTACCCCTACCAGTTATATCTGTTTCCAGACATATTTACCAGTAGATAAAACTCCGGACCGTTAACCTACTGAAGTGCCAACTAAGGACAGGAGACAACTGGTTTGTACCTTTTCTGGACTACAGGTAAGCCTCTATTTATTTTATCAATTGTGAGTGTTGATTTATATATTTATCTTCAACTTCATCTTTTTTTCACCGTACTTGCTGATGGAGAGAAGTAGATAAAGCAGTATTGAACCAACATGAACCTGGACAGATAAGCTGAATATTTATGTCTATTTGGTACGCATATATCTGGTGGTCGGGTAAATCACAAACCCATTGATGGTCTGACAATATTGAAATAGTCTGGTTTTTCTTCTCTTATTTCTTTGAGCACGCAAGTTTATAGAAAATATACACAGTTCGAGTGGAATTATCCAGGATTCTTGTGTAGATGAGCTTAAATGACACGCATATCTGGTACGCGAATATTACACACCTATTTGTTTTTGGGATTATATTCCTGATAATACTAAACTATCAGGTGCTATTGTTTCCTTCTCATTTGTTTTTTTAAATATATATCTTTGTTTGGGGTGTGCTGCCCCTCACCCAATTGTATTCAGATAAAAATACTTGGGATTTTAAAAGCAAGAAATACTCTTTTTTTGGGAAGTTGGTGGGGGGGGGTGCTGCTCAGAGATCAAAGAGCACCCTGTTTTTTGGCCACCTAGTGGTAAAGGAGTCTGATACTGCCCCCCACCCAATTGTATTCAGATTTAAATATTTGGGATTTTAAAAGCAAGAAAGTCTTTTTTTGGTGGTTGGGGGGGGGGGAGTGCTACTCAGAGATCAAAGAGCACCCTCTTTTTTCCACTAAATAGTTCAGATGTCACTGTTACTGCCCCCTCGCACAATTGTATTCAGATTGAAATACTTGGGATTTTAAAAGCAAGAAATATATTTATTTTTTAGGGTGTACTGCTCACAGTCATACTGGTTTTGCTCCACTAAATAGTTCATAAGTCACTGATGCCGATCCCTTGCACTACTGTCTTCATATTGAAACACTTTGGTTTTAAAAGCAAGAAAGAATATTTCTTTCAACTACTAATTAATTTAGTAATATACTATTACAACAAGGAGACACTGCTTGTCTACTCTTCATTCTATCACACCCAGTTTATCAGCACACAGTTCCAGGAGTCTGATCTGTAAATAACCTCTTAAGATTTGTGTAGTAAAATCCCAGCTATTTCAAGATAAAGTGTATCTTTCACCCTGTGCAACCCTGCACAAGCGACTCTCTGAGCACAGTATTGCAGCAAATGTCCTGTCTACATGTCCTCACTGCTAAAATGGTAGGAGGGAGGGCTCAATAAGGAAGATATCAACCCAAAACTTGCAAGATCAAACATCTTACTGGCAATTACATTTTCCTTCTTTTTGGATCCGAACTTGACGCAAGAAACCAAGTCATGGCTCAGTTCGACTCAGAACCCGGATTTGTCGGCTTTCTCCGAATCTGAATGGCTGATCTCTAATAATTATATAACAAATGAGGGAGAGACACTCTCCAAGCACTCTTCAGTGCGTCTCATCTGTTGCTTTGAAGTGATAAGTTGATAAGCTACAATATATTTGTATAAGTATAAATAACTATATATTGGCATTATATTTTAAATCCACCTCTGTTATATACAGATTCAAAAATATGTTCCTTTTTAGCTTGAAAGTTCAGAAAACCTAATTATTTTTTGCATTCTAGAGTTTTGTTTTTCAGCTATTTTAGTCAACAAGCTTTTTCTTTCCATATGTAAGAAGTGTGATCTTTCTGTGTTGTTACTTGTCCTCTGTTGGCCTCTTCTTGATGAGAGGAGTGCTTGTTATGTAGGCTCAGTGCACACAAAAAAAAAATCAGGCTCCTTGTAAAGGGTCTGTTTTATGAGAATACGTGATCAAGAGCTCAACATCCGTACACTTTACCATGACCTTTACATAAACAGCTCAATAGCAAGACAAACACATTTTCATTCCTCTGAGGTTTTTTGGTTTTACACTCAAAAACAATGGTTTTTAAAGCACCCAATTAATTACTTTGCTTACCAAATAAATTGCATTCTAAGACATGGTCATTTGAAGAATGACTTAACTTTTAATTGGTAAACATATTAAAGTTTACCCAACCTTTTTTATTTTGTAAAGAGTCAATCACTGAACATTCTCGGCCTCATTCATTAAGGCACATAAAGCAAAAAAAAGGAGAAAGGAGTACATTTGCACCTTGGCAAAATCGTGTTGTATTTGAGGGGGAGGTCAATTTAAAATGTGGGGACAGATTTATAGTTGGGGTAGGGTATGTCCTAGTTGAACTTTAAATTTCAGTGTAAAAATAAAGCTATTAAGTATTTGTGCGCTACATGATAAAGGAGCCAGTATTTCCCTTACATGCAAAATAATAAACTAATTTGCACCCCTTTCATTGTCCAGGAGCAAATTTACTCCTTTTGTTTTGCTTTCTATGCCTTAATAAATCAGGCAGTTTGTTTATCTGTTGTTTCAGCCAAATTTGCTACAGCCTAAAGATTATATATTTTCATTTACTTACATAGAGTCACAATATTACGTACTGCTGTACAGGGAATATTCTTAATCATTCACATCTGTCTAAATTCCCTTCCACGCAAAATCATATATACACACTAGGGTCCATTTTTGTCAGCAGTCAATTAACCTACCAGGAAATTTATGAACTGTGAGGAGTAACTGGAGAACCTGGAAGAAATCATCCAATCTTCTTACAAACCCATATTTTTGCATAATCAGGAGCCTGATTTAAACGTGTAGCAACATGTAAAAATACATGTTGCTTACTGCACATGAGCAAAAAAACTGTCCAAATTTAGAGTAACTTTGCCCTCTGCATCTGGAGAGGTGGATCGTGGTTGTGCACATGCAAGTTCAGTACAGTAAGGTGGTGGACACGTAAAATTAGTGCACCACGTGGAGTTGCAGCCTAGTAAAACTTTACCACATCTCTAGATTTGCGTCTTCTGAGACATTTGTAAACATACATGCTGATTATGATAACCGCATCAGTATGTCTTTTTATACACAGAACTGAACAGCATCTGGTCTCTCCCTGGCATCCTTGCAAGGTAATTCTATTTGTAACTACACTTGAAGTTAGTATCTGATACTGTTTTTGTTTAGCATGTATTTAGACATGTATATTTAAGGGTAAATAAGACTTTTGTGAGTGGTTTTATTTTATTTACAATGTACTTTTATGACAGCGCCGGTTGGCCATAAGAGGATTTGCACTCTTGCTTTAATGCTAACTAGCCCAGGTTATATCACTGGTATTGGATATTCAAGGGGGGGCACACAAATTTTTAAAATGTATTTATTTATTTATTTATATATTTATATTTTTAAATAAAATATCGCATTAAAGATATATTGATTACGACTACGATCTTTAGTATGACCACATCTATAAGCTACAATGTATCTTTACTCTCTGGCCACATGTACAGTCATGGCCAAAAGTTTTGAGAATGACACAAATATTATTTTCCACAAATTAAATTCAAAGTACCTCTTTGACAATGAACTTTATCCCAAAAACAACAATTCCATTGCATTTCAGCCCTGCCACAAAAGTCCAGTGATCCTCTCGTTAACACAGGTGAGAGTGCTGATGAGGACAAGGCTGGAGATCACTCTGTCATGGTGATTGAGTTATAATAATGTATAACATAAGCTTTAAAAGGAGGGTGGTTCTTGGAATTATTGTTCTCCCTCTGTTAACCATGGTCACCTGCAAGGAAACATGTGCAGTTATCATTGCTTTGCACAAAAAGAGCTTCACAAGCAAGGATATTGCTGCTAGTAAAATTGCACCTAAATCAACTGTTTATCGGATCATCAAATAATTCAAGAAGAGAGGTCCAATAGTTGTGAAGAAAGCTTCAGGGTGCATAAGAATGTCCAGCGAATGCCAGGACCATCTCCTAAAGTTGTTTCAGCTGCGGGATCATGGCACCACCAGTGCAGAGTTTGTTCAGGAATGGCAGCAGGCAGATTTGAGTTCATCTGCAAGCACAGTGAGGTGAAGACTTGTGGAGGATGGCCTGGTATCAAGAAGGCCAGCAAAGATGCCACTTCTCTCTAGGAAAAGCTTCAGGGACAGACTGATATTCTGCAAAAGGTAGAGGGATTGGACTGCTAAGGACTGGGGTTAAGTCAGTTTCTTTGATAAATCCCCTTTCAGATTGTTTGGGGCATCTGGAAAAATGTTTATCCGGAGAAGGAAAGATGAGCTCTACCATCAGTCCTGTGTCATGCCAACAATAAAGCATCCTGAGACCATTCATGTGTGGGATTGCATCTCAGCCAAGGGAGTGGGAAGAACACAGCCATAAATAAATAATGGTACCAAAACATCCTTCAAGAGCAACGTCTCCCAACCATTCAAGAACAGTTTGGTTACGAACAATGGCTTTTCCAGTATTATGGAGCACCTTGCCATAAGGCAAAATTGATAACTAAGTGGCTTGGGGATCAAAACATCGAGATTTTGGGTCCATGCCCAGGAAACTCCCCAGACCTTAATCCCATTGAGAATTTGTGGTCAATCCTCAATAGGCGGGTGGACAATCAAAAACTCACAAATTCTGAGAAACTCCAAACATTGATTAGGCAAGAATGGGCAGCCATCAGTCAGTATATGGCCCAGAAGTTGATTGACAGAATGCCAGGGCGAATTGCAGAGGTCTTCAAAAAGAAGGGTCAACAATGCATATATTGACTCTTTGCATAAACTTAATGTAATTGTCAATAAAAGCCTTTGACACCTATGAAATGCTTGTAATTTTACTTCAGTATACCATAGCAACATCTGACTAAAAGGTCTAAAAACAATGAAGCAGCAAACTTTGTGAAAAACAATACTTGTGTCATTCTCAAAACATTTGTCCATGACTGTATACTAGAGATGATCACTGACCCCCATGTCTTGGTTTTAGATCTGGATTACCGTCATGTTTTGGTTTTGGTTTTGCCAAACCGGCATTGCGTGTTTTGGTTTTGGCTTTGGTTTTGTTTTGCTATTTTGTTTAAAAATCAATGTTTTTGGGCATAACATAACCAAATTTAGTGCTCCACCTGTTTCTTGGATAAGTAATGTAATTGTAAAGCTAATAAATTATCCAAAAAACAGTTTAATTCCTGGTAGGCCTTCATTCATTCTACACACAAACCAGATTGTTTTCCTCTCCATCTATGCATATTGGCAATGCAGCCATTGCCTTTGGATGTATATTACACCCTACACTTATAGTTAAATATGTAAAGAAATGGACAAAGGCAGTTTGGTTTCTGTCTCTCTAGGCCCCCCTCCAATTGTAGAAAATACTCAAAAATTCAGCTGTTATAGACTGTACAATATTAATAGAAATGGACAAAGGCAGTTTGGGGTCACTCTGTCTATGACACCCTACCCTTAATGAGAAATTGCGCAAACAGCAGCCTTTGGGGGTAGATTGCACCCTACACTTAAATAGAAAGTTTTAAAAAGATGTTATCGTCATCATCTTCAGCTTCATCCTCACCCTCATCAGTGTGTACGTCATCATCACAGACTATCAATTCATCGCCGCTTGAATCCGCCATTAGAGAACAGTCAGTGCTTGGATGTCTTGGATGGTAAAGGCCTTCCTCATGGAAGATGTAGTTCAGTTTTATAAACATCATTTTCTTCACATTTTTGGGAAGTAACTTTCTACAGCAATCACTGACTAAGTTCCCGGCTGTGCTGACCACTCATTCAGAGTACACACTGGAGGTTGGACAGCTTTGATATTGCTAAACAAGTTTGTACATGGGTTTCCAAATGGCCTGCTTTTCTTCCCAGTAAGGAAAGGGACTGTCTGACATTTCCATATCAATTACCTCTTGAAAATAATCCTCCATCATCCTTTGCATGTTAATACTTATATTGGATGGAGTTATGATCAAGGTCACACATTTTTTTGAAAAATCCTTCAAACCAGCCCAGATGTTAAACTGTTCTCATCTGCCCTCTGCATCTTCTTTGCTTCTTTTTGGAAAACTTAATTTCTTACAAGCAGCAGCTGCTTGAGAAACTAAAGGAGGACACGTTGTCAAGCCAAGGCCCAGTTCAGCGGACAACTTGCTGAGCAATAGCTCCTTGCAAAAGTTCACATCTCGTTCATTTTGAAGCAAAGACTTAATGTGGGTCTTAAACCTTGGATCAAGCACAGTGGCCAAAACGTACTGATCCGAGTTCAAGATCTTAATAACTCGAGGATCATTGTGAAGCGAATTAAGTACTTGATCGACAAGGCCAACATACTTTGCGGAATTGCTTGCTTTCATCTACTCCTTCAGTTTCTCAAGCTGCTTTTCCAATAGTCTAATTAAAGGAATGACTTGGCTCAAACTAGCAGAATCTGCACTCACTTCACACGTCACAACTTGAAATGGTTTCAGCACCTTGCACAGCACTGAAAGGATTCCCCACTGTGCAAGAGTGAAATACATCCCCCTGCCATGACATCCTTTCCCAATGTCATGGCTTGTGCAATACGCTTGGATGGCTTAACACTGTTCCTCCATCCTCTGAAGCATGTACAGGGTGGAATTCCACCTAGTTACTACCTCTTGCTTAAGTTGGTGGCAGGGCAAGTTAAACTGCTCTTGGAGCTGCTGCAATCTCCTACATACTGTGGCAGAATGCCTGAAATGGCCTGAATTTTTACGGGCCACCGAAAGCATCTCCTGCACCTCGCGGTTATTTTGTAGGAAGCTCTGCACCACCAAGTTGATGGTGTGAGCAAAACAGGGAATGTGATGGAATTCACCCAGCTGTAATGCTCACACTATATTGTTGGTGTTATCAGAAATTACATATCCTGGGGAGAGTCCAAGTGGTATAAGCCATGTATCAATCACATCTCTTAGTTTGCATAACAAATTGTCAGCTGTGTGCCTGTTAGTGAAGCCGGTGATACAAAGAGTGGCCTGCTTGTGACAAATGTTACGTAGTGGTGTACATGCTGCTGCTGTTCCTGCTGGTGAAGGTGAATGACCAACCCAGTGGGCTGTCACAGTCATATAGTCTTTGGTTTGACCACTTCCACTTGTCCACATATCTGTGGTTAAGTGGACAGTGGGCAGAATGGCATTTTTCAGTGCTATCTCTACATTTGTACACACTTTTTGGTATAGTTGTGGAATAGCTTAACGGGAAAAATGGTGTCGCGATGGAATTCTGTAACGCGGACACAAAACCTCAATTAACTGTGAAAAACCAGCTGTGTTTATTGTGGATATTGGACGCAAATCTAACACTAACACGGCAGCCATGGCGTCTGTGATTCGCTTGGCAACTGGGTGACTGCTGTCATATTTGCTTCCCCTAGCAAATGATTGTTTCACAGTTAATTGTTGAAATGTAGGACTGCTCTTTTTCTTGGCCTTCCTCTGGGCTGCCAATTCACCGCAAGCAGCAGCAACAGCAGCAGCAGGGGGACTAACGCTTTCTTCAGAGGAATCAATTATAGTGCAGGAGTCATCCAGCTTTAATAAGTGGGATGCAGGGCTAACTCCGAGCGCTACTGAGGATATTGATGAGGATGGTGTGGTGGGTGTATTTTGTAGCCGTCGGGATGTCGGTGACCGGAGGGTCCTAGCTGATGATGGAGTGCTTGTAATTTTTTGGGAAGAACTTTCAGCTTTTCCCAACACTTTGCCATGAACTCTCGTTAAATGGTGTAACATAGACGAGGTTCCAAGATCTCCTTGTTTATTATTATTCATCAATTCTGCATGGGGTTTATACAGAATTGATGATTAATAATAAACAAGGAGATCCGATATATATGTTTAGGGGAAACAGACAAAGACATTCCTTATCCCAATTACTCTATAATTTGGTCATTGATCCTCTTATTAGGTCTCTCCAGCAATGGGAAAAATTTCAAGGTTTAAAATTGGTAAATCTAGTATTAAATTAAAAACATTTGCTGATCACATATTATTATGTACAGTATCTCTATTCCACAACACTACCTACAACATATTTTGGATAGGACAAAACAGTTTTGATCACTATAGATAAGTCAGTGGCAATGACATTAGGATATGCTACTTATCCTTCAGGTGCAACACTATGTGCTGTCAGTAGTGTCTAAATTTTTTCGAATAGATAGCTCTCTTGATTCATCTCTAGTAAGTAGTAAATTCACAAATAAACCCATATCAAATTATAATAAACTTTTACGTATACCACCCTATAATATAAAAAGACAAAAGGGCATGACTAAAGGGTTGACACATTTTCTAAATATGCATTTTTCTATCATTCAAGAGACATTTTTATACTCTAATTGCACTTTAACGACGAGCACATATCGTTAAATGTTTTTAAGATTTTTTTACAGGGTATATTTATCACCCATGAGATCCTATAGTGTAGGATAAGTAAAACTTCAAATTGCCTAAAATGTTACAAATCAGATGCTTCAGTATATCACTGTCTATAGGACTGTGTTTATATAAAATTATTTTAGATTCAAGTTAAGGAATATGCATTGCCAGATCTAATAACTTTTGTTCCTTTGTCTCCAGAATGGGCAGTGTTAGGGTTTTTGATAAGCCTTTCAAATGTTCCAAAGATACCAAGAAATTACTTCTATTTTCAGCAGTAGGGTTACATTCTCAACCCCCTTCTCTAATTTTATTTAAAGACAAGGTAGCATATGTGTTTAAAATGGATTGGATAGGAACATATTTATATAAAAAGAAAACAGGTGAAGAATCTGTTTATTATATGGGAAAAGTATATAAAGTGTATAAAGTCACTTTCAATGGATATTAAACAGCGGATTTATAAATGTTTTAAATCTATGGACTGGACTCACATAAATACACTAAGACACTCACAGCCCTCTCACCTACAAGAGCACATAACATAAATAACAAGAGCTATAAACATATATATATATATATATATATATATATATATATATATATATATAGCTTCAAATGTGCAATTAAAACTAAATTTATTAAAGAACCCCGCACAAGCAGACAAAGGGCCCCCATTTAACCTGGGCACAGACACCACTGCATCACCGAAAGAGCTTTAAACACCACAAAAGAACTGTCGACAATAAAAAGAGCTATAAGCTCTGCAAAAGTGCCATAAACGCTGCAAAAAGAGCCTTAAATGCTGCAAATACTGCAAAAAGAGCTATGACACTGCAAAAGAGCTATAATGCTGCAAAAGAGTTGTAATGCCACAAAAGAAACTAATCATACAAATTTATTCTCGTCTCTTCAGTCCACCCTTCCCCCTCTGTTACTCTCCTTCTTTTCTTCTGTTTGTCTTTCTCTCTATCGCTCCTACAGGCCTCCAATGTGATTATCCAGAAAACATATCAAGACTATCCGGAAGCACAGAAAACATAAGTGAGGACAATAACACTCTCAAGCAACATAACACGGCCTGAAAATACCACAGAAAAAGAGTACAAAAAAGTACAACACAGGTCAAACAAACTGAAACGTTATCCATAATTACCGCACCTACAACAAACCACACACATGGTTGTACCACGGAGACACCCCACTGAAGAGCAAATTGGGCATTCACAGAATATTGAGGAGAGTCTAAGGAGGGTATTCATGAATGCTATATGTGACTCTGAGGTTTCAGATTCAGACACTGTAATAATAGAGCAGCCTCCTTTGAAAAGTTCTCAACCATTTGGAAATATGAGTATGGGTGGTAGTAGCCATAGTGATGATGGTGGTTTACACCTAGAAATAGAGGAGGCTACTATAGAAGTTGCAAATGTGCAAGAGGATAAGGGGGATATTGTGTTGTACATGAACAAGATATGGAGGATGATGATGATTGCGCTGAAGTAAAACAGCCATCAGTGTTACCACCAGCAGATGCACATGATAAGCGCATTATTATGCCAGAGTATAAGATAAAAAAAAGCACTTCTTCTGTTTGGAAATAATTTCATCCAAACACAAACAATGTTTGTCAAGGCATCTGTAGCCTTTGGCAGGCTAAAATAAGTAGAGGTAGGGACGTTGATCATTGTGTTTCCAAATGAGGCAAATTCTGTATAGTAGCAAGCAGCCCAGCATCAACTACCAGCCGAATGGTTAGACAGTTGCAATCCTCACTGGTGTCAACACCTTAAACGTTATCCTCCTCATTATTAGTAACATGCTACAGCAGTTGCTGCTGCTACTGCAGGGGGAGAGAAATCTATACAGAAGAGGAGCAAGACAAGTAAGCATTTTATACAATTATCTGTGAGCACACATTTGCAAGAGGAAACAAGTATGACAGTCAGAATTCTGTTGCACAGCAGATCAACAAAGCCATGACAGCTATTTTAGCAATTAATATACGTCCAATTTCCGCCATCAATGCATCAGGTTTTAGACGCTTAGTTGAGGTCATGTGTCAACGCTATCAAATTCCATCTCAATTCCAACATCCAATTCCTCAGTTGTACTGTGAGGTTAAGCAAAAAGTCATTAAGTTCGTTGAAAATACCATTATATGGACAGCCCACTTAACTTATGTAGACAAGTGTTCCTGGTCAAAATAAAGACTATATGACTGTGACAGCCCACTGGGTAGGTGTATTGATTTTAGCAGCAGCAGGTAGCTTCACCTTCACCTCCTCATAATAGACCTAGCACTCAATGTTTATTCACAGGCAAACAACTCTGTGTATCGCTGGTTTCACAAAGGAACATACTGGTGTCAATCTTTTGAAAAAATCAGGAATGTTATAGCAAATGGCTCACCCTGCTAAGACTCTCTTCAGGATCCCTCATTGCCGATAATGAAGCCAATATTGTGTGTGGATTATGACTTGGTGAATTTCAACATGTACCATGCTTTGCACACACAAAAAAACCTACTAGTGTAGAATTTCTTAAAAAATGAGAGCTCAGTTCAGGAGACATTGCTGCATATTGATATGTTACATACATCAGTCAGTTATACACATCAGACAGTTACATACATCAGTTATACACATCAGGCAGTTACATACATCAGTCAGTTGTACACATCAGGCAGCTACATACATTAGTTATATACATCAGGCAGTTACATACATCAGTCAGTTGTACACATCAGGCAGCTACATATATCAGTTATACACATCAGGCAGTTAAACACATCAGTCAGTTATACACATCAGGCAGTTATACACATCAGAAAGCTACATACATCAGTCAGTTATACACATCAGGCAATTACATACATCAGTCAGATATACATATCAGTCAGTTATACACATCAGTTACATACATCATTCAGTTATACACATCAGGCATTTACAAATATCAGTCAGTTATACACATCATGCAGTTACATATGTCAGTTACATACATCAGTCAGTTATACACATCAGTCAGTTATACACATCAGAAAGCTACATACATCAGTCAGTTATACACATCAGTTACATATATCATTCAGTTATACACATCAGGCATTTACATATGTCAGTTACATACATCAGTCAGTTACATACATCAGTCAGTTATACACATCAGGCAGTTACATAAATCTGTCAGTTATACACATCAGGCAGTTACATATGTCAGTTATATGCATCAGTCAGTTATACACATCAGGCAGCAACATATATCAGTCAGTTTTACACATCAGTCAGTTATACACATCAGGCAGTTACATACATCAGTCAGTTATACACATCAGACAGTTGCATACATCTTTCAATTATACACATCCACAACTACATATATCAGTCAATTATACACATCAGTCAGTCACACACATCAGTCAGTTATACACATCAGGGGGTAAATGTATGAACGTGCGGGTTCTTCAACACCCGCGTGTTCAGCGTGTTCGGTGATTAAATTTCAAGCGGCGCTGCATTGTAAAGGGAAGGGAAGCGTTCATACATTTACCCCCAGGTATTTACATCAGTCAATTATATACATCAGATTGCTACATACATCAGTCAGTTAAATACATCAGGCAGCTATATACATCAGCCAGTTATACACATCAGGCAGCTACATATATCAGTCAGTTTTACACATCAGGCAGCTACATATATCAGTCAGTTTATACACATCAGTCAGTTATACACAGCAGGCAGTTACATACATCAGGCAGTTAAAGTCATATTTATCAGCAGTCTGAAAAAAAAATTATTTAGCACTCCAAGTGCTTTTGGGGTGTTCCCCATTCTTTAGCATTAATTTTTCTGGCTGTAAAAAGTCATATTTGTCAGCAGTATGAAAAACAATTTTTAGCACTCCAAGGGGTAAATGTATGAATCTCCGGATTCTTCATCTCCGGCGTGTTCAGTCTCTTTAGCGCTTAAATTTAAAGAGGCGCTGCATTGTAAAGGGAAACTTCCCTTTACAATGCAGCGCTGCTTTAAATTTAAGCGCTGAAGAGGCTGTACACGCCGGAGATGAAGAATCCGGAGATTCATACATTTACCCCCAAGTGCTTTTGGGGTGTCCCATATTCCCCAGTGCTTTACTGTCATTTTTCTGGCTGTCAAGTCATATTTGTCAGCAGTATAAAAAACAATTTTTAGCACTCCAAGTGCTTTTGGGGTGTCCCATATTCCCCAGTGCTTTACTGTAATTTTTCTGGCTGTCAAAAGTCATATTTGTCAGCAGTATAAAAAACAATTTTTAGCACTCAAAGTGCTTTTGGGGTGTCCCATATTCCCCAGTGTTTTACTGTAATTTTTCTGGCTGTCAAAAGTCATATTTGTCAGCAGCATAAAAAAAACAATTTTTAGCACTCCAAGTGCTTTTGGGGTGTCCCATATACCCCAGTGTTTTACTGTAATTTTTCTAGCTGTCAAAAGTTATATTTGTCAGCAGTATAAAAAACTATTTTTAGCACTCCAAGTGCTTTTGGGGTGTTCCATATTCCCCAGTGTTTTACTGTAATTTTTCTGGCTGTCAAAAGTCATATTTGTCAGCAGTATAAAAAACAATTTTTAGCACTCCAAGTGCTTTTTGGGTGTCCCATATGCCCCAGTGTTTTACTGCAATTTTTCTGGCTGTCAAAAGTCATATTTGTCAGCAGTATAAAAAACAATTTTTAGCACTCCAAGTGCTTTTTGGGTGTCCATATGCCCCAGTGTTTTACTGCAATTTTTCTGGCTGTCAAAAGTCATATTTGTCAGCAGTATAAAAAACAATTTTTAGCACTCCAAGTGCTTTTGAGGTGTCCCATATTCCCCAGTGTTTTACTGTAATTTTTCTTGCTGTCAAAAGTCATATTTGTCAGCAGTATAAAAAACAATTTTTAGCACTCCAAGAGCTTTTGGGGTGTCCCATATTCCCCAGTGTTTTACTGCAATTTTTCTGGCTGTCCAAAATAATATTTCTCAGCAGTATAAAAAACAATTTGTAGCACCACAAGTGCTTTGGCCTCATTATAATGGATTCAAAGCAGTCCACATATGAGCAGAATCAGCAACCAGGTTCTGTCACCAGTCCTGATGGTTGTGTTCCCAGTACGTCATCTGGGAAAGGCGATGTCAAATTACATAGTCTTTTGAAATCAGCCAAAAAAACACACACAAAAATTGTTTACCGTGTTGAAGCGAAAAAGAAGTGTAACTGAGGAAAAGTTAACTGGCGATAAAAAAAAATTGCCAACATGCCATTCTACACACGCAGTGGCAAAGAGAGAATGAGGCCTTCGCCTTTCTCTATTATTGGCAGATCAAAAAATGTTACCGAGCCTACAAGTGGTGCACAACTACTGTTACATGTCAAAGCCGAGCTGCAAGATAACAGTAAGTCATTAGAGGATAATGTATGCTCTGAATCAGAAATGACACCAATCCCTGTGGAGAGTCCATCCAACAGTGGGATGTCTAATCGTGAGCATTCTGTTAGTGTACCCATAAAGAGGGGCCTTATCAGCAGTTCTGCTGATGTGTGCCTGAACAGTCCGAGTGTAGTCGGTGATACACAAATTGAGGATGCCACTTTGGAAATAGAAGAGGATGAAGGGGAAGATTTGTGTAAGCAACGAGGGCGCTAATGAGGATGTTGATGAGAATGAGGTTGTTTGTGTAAGTCCTGCACCAGTGGCAGCAGTTCTGGCACGTGACAAGAAAAAGGCCTTTGTCATGCCTGGCCATAAAACAAAAAAATCCACTTCTTATGTGTGGAATTTTTTCTACCCCAATCCAGACAACAATTGTATAGCCATTTGTAGTGTATGTCAAGCCACAGTCAGTCGAGGGAGGGACCTTAACTATCTTGAAACCTCGTCTATGTTACGCCATTTGTCGAGAGTTTATGGCAAAGTGTTGGGAAAAGCTGAAAGTTCTTCCAAAAAAACTACAAGCACTCCATCATCAGCTAAGACCCTTCAGTCACCGACATCCCGACGGCTACAAAATACACCCACCACACCATCCTCATCAATATCCTCAGTAGCGCTCGGAGTTAGCCCTGCATCCCACTTATTAAGGCTGGATGACTACTGCACTATTATTGATTCCTCTGAAGAAAGCGTTAGTCCCACTGCTGCTGCTGTTGCTGCTGCTGGGGGTGAATCGTCAGCCCAGAGGAAGGCCAAGAAAAAGACCAGTCCAACATTTCAGCAATTAACAGTGAAACAATCATTTGCTAGGGGAAGCAAATATGTCAGCAGTCACCCAGTCGCCAAGCGAATCACAGACGCCATGGCTGACCTGTTAGTGTTAGATCTGCGTCCAATATCCACAATAAACGCAGCTGATTTTTCACAGTTAATTGAGGTTTTGTGTCCGCGTTACAGAATTCCATCGCTACACCATTTTTCCCGTAAAGCCATTCCACAACTATACCAAAAAGTGTGTACAAATGTAGAGATTGCGCTGAGAAATGCCATTCTGCCCACTGTCCACTTAACCACTAATATGTGGACAAGTGGAAGTGGTCAAACCAAAGACTATATGACTGTGACAGCCCACTGGGTTGGTCATTCACCTTCACCAGCAGGAACAGCAGCAGCATGTACACCACTACGTAACATTTGTCACAGGCAGGCCACTCTTTGTATCACTGGCTTCACTAACAGGCATACAGCTGACAATTTGTTACGCAAACTGAGAGATGTGATTGATACATGGCTTATATCACTTGGACTCTCCCCAGGATATGTCATTTCTGATAACGCCAACAATATAGTGTGAGCATTACAGCTGGGTGATTTCCATCACATTCACTGTTTTGCTCACACCATCAACTTGGTGGGGCAGAGCTTCCTACGAAATAACCGTGAGGTGCAGGAGATGCTTTCGGTGGCCCGTAAGATTTCAGGCCATTTCAGGCATTCTGCCACAGCATGTAGGAGATTGCAGCAGCTCCAAGAGCAGTTTAACTTGCCCTGCCACCAACTTAAGCAAGAGGTGGTAACTAAGTGGAATTCCACACTGTACATGCTTCAGAGGATGGAGGAACAGCGCAAAGCCATCCAAGCGTATTGCACAAAGCCATGACATTGGGTAAGGAGGGGGCATGTATTTAACTCTTGCACAGTGGGGAATCCTTTCAGTGCTGTGCAAGGTGCTGAAACCATTTGAAGTTGTGACGTGTGAAGTGAGTGCAGATTCTGCTAGTTTGTGCCAAGTCATTCCTTTAATTAGACTATTAGAAAAGCAGGTTGAGAAACTTAAAGGAGGAGATGAAAGCAGGCAATTATGCAAAGTTTGTTGGCCTTGTCGATCAAGTACTTAATTCGCTTCACAATGATCTTTGGGTTATTAAGATCGTGAACTCGGATCAGTACGTTTTGGCCACTGTGCTTGATCCAAAGACCTACATTGAGTCTTTGCTTTAAAATGAACGAGATGTGAACTTTTGCAAAGAGCTATTGCTCAGCAAGTTGTCCGCTGAACTGGGCCTTGGCTTGATGACGTGTCCTCCTTCAGTTTCTCAAGCAGCTGCTGCTCGTAAAAAATTAAATTTTCAAAAAAGAAGCAGGGAAGACGCAGAGGGCAGACCAGAACAGTTTAACATCTGGGCTGGTTTGAAGGATTTTTCAAAAAAATGTGTGACCTTGCCCATAACTCCATCCAATATGAGTATTAACATGCAAAGGATGGTGGAGGATTTTTTTCAAGAGGTAATTGATATGGAAATGTCAGACAGTCCTTTTCCTTACTGGGAAGAAAAGCAGGCAATTTGGAAACCCATGTACAAACTTCCTTTGCAATACTTAAGCTGCCCACCCTCCAGTGTGTACTCTGAATGAGTGTTCAGCACAGCCGGGAACTTAGTCAGTGATCACCGTAGAAGGTAACTTCCAAAAAATGTGGAGAAAATTATGTTTATAAAAATGAACTACATCTTCCACGAGGAAGGCCTTAACCATCCAAGACATCCAAGCACAGACTGTTCTCTAATGGCGGATTCAAGCGGCGATGAAATGATAGTCTGTGATGATGACGTACACACTGATGAGGGTGAGGATGAAGCTGAAGATGATGACGATAACATCTTTTTAAAACTTTCTAGGGGTAGGGTGCAATCTACCCCCAAAGAGGAAAGGGACTTTGGGCATTTCATCTTAAGGGTAGGGTGTCATAGACAGAGTGACCCCAAACTGGCTTTGTCCATTTCAATTAATATTGTACAGTCTATAATGGCTGAATTTTTTTGTATTTTTCGACAAGTGGAGGGGGGCCTACAGAGACAGAAGCCAAACTGCCTTTGTCCATTTCAATTACCGTATATACTCGAGTATAAGTCGACCCGAATATAAGCCGAGGCACTTAATTTTACCACAAAAAACTGGGAAAACTTATTGACTCGAGTATAAGCCTAGGGTGGGAAATGCAGCAGCTACTGGTAAGTTTCAAAAATAAAAACAGTGCTGGATATCGTTAACACTGGGCTCCCAATAATACAAACGTGAGGTTGTAAATGAATATATCAAAATTTATTGTTATTAAATATCAATAAAATTTTATAAGTACATAATATATACCCATATCCTAATAAATTGTACACAAATGGTTAAACTAAATCCTCTGCACTTGGTATCAAGCCTAATAGGTGAACACAGATATAAATAACATTCACTAAAGACAACTCAGATCATTAATATATAAATCAATGAGACAGTCTGTGGATACTAAATACATGTGCCAGTTAAGTTTATTAGCCTTTAGAAGGTGATGAGCAGTTACTCCTAAGTGTTCAGAACAGTATAGTAATTTAGGCTTTAGTAATGCAAAAGATGCTGCACATACACTAAATAGAATTTGATATAATAGCTCAGATAAAGATAAGTTTGATTTTGTTTGCTGGAAGAAACCTTTTAACAGAACAATACAATTTGCTTTGTGTGATTTAACCCTTATTATACTTGAAGTTTGGGATGTTTTTAGACTTTTCAATGATTTCACAGTTATGCAAAAGAATCTTCAGACACTTATTAATAGGTGACGAAAAATGAAAATATTGGACTTTATAAAACTGCTGCAAATAATTGCAGTGGACAAGTCAGGGTACTCACATGTGTCTCTGACCAGCGGGGCTAGATGGAAATGTCCCGGTCTTTAGCTTTGACTGACAGGCTTCTTTTCATTTAACTTTATTGTTCCATGTGCAATGAACACACAAAAACGGGCTACAATAAAATGGTGGCTGACAGTGATCCACAGAGGCTGCAGATGCCTGCAGATGAGCGGGGGAGACTGGAAAACGGAGACCAGGTAAGTGGAACTCGAGTATAAGCCGAGGGGGGCTTTTTTCAGCACAAAAAATGTGCTGAAAAACTCGGCTTATACACGAGTATATACGGTAATATTGTACAGTCTATAACAGCTGAATGTTTGGTATTTTATACAAGTGGAGGGGGGCCTAGAGAGACAGAAACCAAACTGGCTTTCTCCATTTCAATTAATATTATACAGTCAATAACAGCTGAAATTTTTGGTATTTTATACAAGTGGAGGGGGCCTATAGAGACAGAAACCAAACTGCCTTTGTCCATTTCAATTAATATTGTACAATCTATAACGGCTGAATTTTTTGGTATTTTATACAAGTGGAGGGGGGCCCATAGAGACAGAAACCAAACTGCCTTTGTCCATTTATTTACATATTTAATTATAAGTGTAGGGTGTAATATACATCCAAAAACAATGGCTGCATATGCACAGATAGAGAGGAAGACATTCTGGGTTGTGTGTAGAATTAATGAAGGCCTACCAGGAATTAAACTTTGATAATTTATTAGCTTTACAACTACATTACTTTTCCAAGAAACAGGTGGAGCACTAAATTTGGCTCTTTTATGACCAAAACATTGATTTTTGAACAAAATAGCAAAACCAAACAAAACCAAAACCAAAACACGCAATGGCGGTTTGGCAAATCCAGATCCAAAACCAAAACCAAAATCAAAACTTGGGGGTCAGTGAGCATCTCTAGTTCAGACACTGCTGTGGAAGTCAAATAATTGGATGAAGTTATTTCAAATGAATAAATATCGATCTAATTTGCTTTTTGTGAAAATATGCGAATAACACATTACATCGTGGAAGGGCTTATTACACAATAACACTACTAAACACTTCTAAATACATTTACAATCACACATTCATTTGTAAATAGTGCACCTTAAGAAAGTTCCAGCACATAGTCTTTTATATTCAAATGTAATAGATTTAATAGTTTAATATAATAATGTTAAAACCACTTTATTGACATCTAAGGTTTAGGATATAGGAAATGTATCATGTTTAGTGTCACATTAATTCACTTTTCACCATCATACATCAGCTACAATCAGCTAAGCGATCGCACCCTATGTATGCTACTTATTGATGATAAAGGATTAATGCTCAAAATGATATTGTTTTGGAATGCTATTAGACTGATTTGAACCAGTATTTTGGCGGCTTCTGAGGGAAGACACGTAGGAAACAGTTGGAGAGTTGCCCGCCACCCTTGGAGAGCATCATTTTAACCAACCTATGACCTGCATTGTACTGGACTGTCCTAAATCCTGAACCAATGGAAAATGATTTTACAATTCTTCTGTTTACTCTGTGACATCACCACTGTTTTTTATGTACCACAAACTGTATATAAACCAGGCACTGTGATCTTGCTATTAAATTTCTTTTGTGCTTTGGAGCCACATTGATCACAGTGGACAATATTTATTGATTGTGATTAATCGAACATACCCCTGCCAGCCTGAGTAAAGTCATACCCCTAATCAAACTACTAGAAAGGCAGCTGGAGAAGCTGAAGGAGGAGCTGAAACTTAGCGATTTGACAAAGTATGTCGGCCTTGAGGATCAAGTTCTTTATTCACTTAACCAGGAACCAAGGGTTTGCAGCATCTTGAAATTGAATCGCTACATGTTTGATCCTAGGTTTAAGTCATATGTAATGTCTTTCTTTCAAAATGACATAAATATTCACAGATGTAAACAGCTAAACAGCTCCTTGTGAGCAAGCTACCGGCTCAAGTCACATGTGACACATTCCCTGCCTCAGCTTCTCCTTCAGATGGCACTGCCAGAAAAAAAACTTCTCTTTTCTGATAGTCACACTGATTATGAGTCAACAATACAGCAGCACAACAACATTAAAGTTTATGACATTTGGTCAGGCTTAAAAGAATTGCCCAAATGTACTACTGACACCTCTAGCATGTCTCAATCAGATACACCTTCTCTTAGTAGAATGGCGGAAGATTACTTTAATGATAAAGTAGAACTTAGCATCTCAGACAGTCCCTTTGATTTCTGAAAGGGAAAAAGGAAATGTTGAGCCCTTTTACAAACTAGTTATGATATAGTTAAGCTGCCCACCATCCAGTGTGTACTTGGAAAGAGTTTTTAGCACAGCCGGGAAATTTGTGAGCGATCATCAGAGGAGACTGCTTCCCAAGAACGTAGAAAAAAACCTACAAATTGTATGAAGAATATCGTTCTTACTGCCAATTACTAACAGAATGTGTAGATTCCAATGGAGATGAATTAATAATGTGTGAGGATAATAGTCATAACAACAGTGATGAGGATGATGATGAGGCTGATGACATTGTCATCGATATAGAGGAAGACAACCACTGTCAACTAAATTCCCTTTAGTAATTTGTTAAAAAAAAAAATAAGTTGCTATCTATTATGTCCAGTTCATTGACCAACAACCAAAATCCTCTCTTTTGTAAGGGCCCAAACAAATGAAACACTTCAGCCACAAAAGTGGCAGCCCCTGTCACTGAAGAGCTTGGTTTATTATACTACAGTATGTGCATGTCCTTTTTAACATTTGGGTGGGTAGGTGGGCCCAAGGACAATTCCATCTTGCACATTTTAGCCTTAGTGTATTAACTTGTGTAACAGTCAACAATTCAGGTGTCAACAGTATTATTAGATTGCTAAATCACATGGTGGACAGTATTATTAGGTTGACAATTCAAATGTAGACCATATTATTATAGGGTTAGAGAAAGGGCTAGAGAAATGGTTAAGGACAGGGTTAGGGGTAGGGACAGGGATAAGGTTAGGGATAGAGGCAGAGATCGGGACAGAGATAGGGACATGTTTAGGGATAATACTGTCTTTATTTGAAATGTCAACCTAATAAATGCTGGCTACATTTCATTATATTATGTCAATCCTGTAGTCATCAAACACATGTATGTTTCACACCCAGGTGGGTTGACCTAAGTACAATGCCATCTTGCACCATTTTTTATTGTCTCATCATCTGTTAAATAATGTCTACTTATGCTAACTCTCTATTGAGCTCTGATACTGCCGCTGCTGTCCCATCTCCAATGTATTGCCCTTGACCCTCTCCAATGTTTTGTTGCTGACCCTCTACAATATATTTGCTGCTTACCATCTCCAATGTACTTGCTGGTGACTCTCTCTAATGTATTGCTGCTGACCCTCTCCAATAAATTGCTGCTGACCCTCTCCAATGTATTGCAGCAGACACTCTCCAATGTATATGTAGCTGACCCTACCCAATGTATTTGCTGGTGACCCTCTCCAATGTATTGTTGCTGACCTTCTCCAATGTATTTGCTGCTGACCTTCTCCAATGTATTTGCTGCTGACCCTCTGCAATGTGTTACACATGATGCCTAATGTGTACCTACTTGGTGTATCCTCCATTTTCAAAGGAAATGATGATAAGGGTGATACTTTGCTACCATTGAGGAAAATGGACACTATTATCCATGATTTATTTGTTAACATCCCTATCGATTCTCCAGTTGAACAGCCAGCAATCATAATTTTGACTTTTGTAGGGGCCCAAACATTTTAAGCACTTAAGCCAAAAAAAGGGGCAGTACCTGTCACTTGTTACTGTTTATGCTCCTGTTTGTTGCTGATCTGGCTTGTTCTGACACTTATTCTGTTTGCTGGTTTGGCACCCTGCAATCTGTTTGTGTACCAGTTCAGCTACATTGAACAGTCTGTTTGTACAGTTTTATACCAGCTCGTCACACATGGAGGCCGCGCCGAGGGCTGTGACCTGTGAACCAACCTGCTGCGAAGCCGAAACTTCCATGCAGGGGTCCCTGGTGAACATTGGGGTTTTGGTAGACTTCACGCTTCAGTTGCTGCAAGCATTAATCCAGGTTGGCGAAAGTGAATCAACGCTATCTGCTAGTTTCGTGACAGGCCTATTGAAGACCAGATTCAGGTGCCTTGTTAAATCTGGTTTAAATAACAAAGAAAAAACTGGCGCTGGGCAAATTTTCTGGTAGTCAGATATCTACTAGTTTTAATGTCATCCAATTAGTGCAATACTTTGCAGAAATGAGAAAGGGGAGGGGGAGTCAGACCTCAAACTGCAGACCCTACCGATCTCCCGACTACTGATTGCCAATGAAGGTGGTCCCAGAGAAAGAAGATTAGATGTCACTAGCAGAAATAACTTGTAGGAAATGAGATCAGCCTCTATGATGCATTTCGTCTGGCTCTGTCAGACTTCTTCAACGACACAGCAATATTGATAAATCTATTGGTGTGCTTCTCTATGCCCCAGCTAAGGTGGCATATATTGTAACGACGAGCTGTCTGCTGCATAATTTGATACTTAGCCAAAATGTATCCCTAGCATCAGCAGTAGACAGTGATGAAGCAGGGGAGCACATAACATCAGCTGATGTGGAGAATACACAGGGTGGAGGTCAGAGAAATGTTAATTCAGAAATTTTTAATCTATTTAGTATGGTTTATCATTAACTTTACAACTGTATTACTTTACAATACACTGTATTTACTCTTTACTATATATTCTTTTAGTTCAGGACATTCAAGTTCTGCCACCAATTTAAGGGTATATGTATATATTATAAACAAAAAAACTATTTTTCCAACTTAATTTTATTAGAAGTCTGTTATTCACATTTCTTTTACATTTTATGAAAGAGTATGAACGGCATTTGGCTAATTTTAGCTGAAGAACATTGCGTGTCTGAATAGAATCCTCTGGAGCTTGACATGGAAAAGTAGTAAGACTATAAGAATATGTCTCCTCTTATGCACAGGGAATGTGACAGTTACCCATAATGTTTAATTTTGCATTTGTTATCCTTGTTTCACATTTATTACTTCTTATTATAGGACTAGAGAGTTTAGACCAGGTATACTGAGCTCTCGTATTCTTATAGCAACCACAGGTCATGTTTTAAGGATTTTCTGAATCATGAACAGGTGAATTAATCTATTTGACTGTTTCAGGAATTATTTCACCTCTTCCCACAGAGGGAACTCCTTAAAACATCCTGGGGCTTACTTCAAGACAAGAGTTCAGCACTATGCCCTCTGTGTCAGGACAGCATGACAGGTCTTTGAAAGTGGGATAGTAAGGTTCTGGAGAGTTCAGTATGACAGAGGATATTGATACTGAAATGGGGGGAATTTTAGACAGTTTTATTACCATTAAGTGTGTTATTAACTTAGTTTTGGATAGACAGTGTCTCATCCTTTTCTACCATTTCCTGTTTCAAAACACAGGCTATAAAATATGCATTCTCTAAGAAGGGCTGCTGTTACTGATGGCCTGATATAGATTCCAGAACCCCCAATGTGACCCCGATTAACTATTACAAAAATGCACTGCTCCAGTGCTGAACTTCTGAATTTACTAACACACCTTGGCTGAGTAAATTAGTTGATGTTTAAAATCACTCTTCTTTTCAATTAATTATTTTAGCCCAAGTAACTGCAATAGTAATGAAGAGGGAAGTTGAGTTGCATAGCATTCAATACTGGATGGAAGGAGTGATGCTGGAGAAAGAATGAGCTCTTATAGTGTAGCCCTCTGGTACTTACATTAATATATGAGGAACACATGCACAAATGTTTTCATGGCAAAAACCCATGATAAGTTTACAATAAATTTTTATCTTGCCTATAACCCACTACAAGTGCCTGCAAGTGTCTAATCAATAAGCACTGGAATAACAATTTTGCTCTTTATAGACACAAATGGTTCTACAGTTATTTCCATTTTCAATTTCCTATATCCCAAGTATTATTTCTTACCTTGGGGGATTCTTGACACTTCTGAAAGTACTGCTTGGCATGGTGTAGGTGAGAACCAGAAGTTATGTGGCATGGTGCATCCTAACTGCAGAAGCTTGGGAATTAGGACAGATCAATACAGTGGCAGTGGGTAGAGCATTATTCCTGTGTTCAGTAGAGCAAAAAGTAGTGAAGCTGCGACACCGGTGCTCTGGATTGGCTTCCGGTGTTTGAAGGAATCAGGAAACCTTTCATAGCAACTACTAAGAAAAATGGCCTGATTGAGGACGGGGTATTTATTGTGATATCTAGAATTTATTGTGAATTTAGAGCCAAATAGGAGCAACTGAACACATTTACCTTTATCCTTTGTCATATCTTCTATCATTCCAAATGGGAAAATCAAAATTTAGGGAACAACCTAATCCATAAAAGTCATGTTTCTGTGAAGGGCTCATCGGGAACTCCGGAAATCTCCTTCCAGTTGAGGCGGCTGTCCCCCTATAGGTTTGGTTTGTTGAGGCTCACTTCCCGGCCATTTGAATGTCTGTCACCAAGGCGAGCCAATCAGGGCTCGCCGCATCACCACATAGCACGGTGACGCAGAGGCACGGCCACGGCTCTTTAAGCTAGTACAAGGCTCCTTTTGTAGTTTATAGGGCACAAGGCCCTTAGTAGTATTGGGCATAAGGCCCAATAGATAATTAGGGTGGGTGCAAGGCCCAATAGGTAGTTAGGCTAGACACAAGGCCCATAGTGTTAGTAGGCACTACACTCAATAAGTAGAAGGGCACCAGGTCCATTAGTTAAGCTGGGCGACTGGCCCTAGTAGCGGGGCACAAGGCCCCTGTTTGTTAGAACAGCAGTGGGCCCTTAGTTTAGTAGTCCGCTAGGCTCTGGATATTCACTTAGTGGGCATTAGGTCCTTGTTATGAGGGCAGTAGGCCCTGCATAGTTAGAGGGGTTCTAGGCTCTAGTAAGTGAAGAGGACACTAGTTCCTGCAGGAGGGCACTTGGTCCTTGTGGCAGTGGGACATTGTGGCCCTTTTGAGTAGTGTAGTTGTAGGCTGGGAGTGGCATACGAGGCCCCTCACTCTGGTCCAGAAGGGTACCACAAATCCTGAATTCCTGAAGAACAGGCTTAGAGGCCAGGGATCCAGACCACTGGCAAAGGCCGGCAGCACATCTAAAGGCGGGCAGAAGCAGATGATCATTTGTGAGGTGCTTGCGGTAGGTAAGATACCGAAACAAGTGCATGTATGGTTTCTCCTTTAGTGTACTCCCCTGTAGGATCCAGCAGTCAGACCCTCACTGCAGACGGTGTTGAGAAGGAGAGAGTTTGGGGTGGATCCGAAGCAGATGGTAGGTGGTCAATCATTTATAAAGTAAGACATCTATATGCGTCTGTTCCGTTGCCCCGCAGGCATTACATTTCCAAACAATTTAATCAAAAATGACAAGCATCTAAATTGACAGTTTAGAACAGAACTATCCTGAAAAAGGGCACGCTTTTCAATAATGTGCTATTGCTTAGTGCATATGTTTTAACTGTGCTTTAATGGTGTTTAAAGCATATTGGTCAGTGTAGGACCTTCATACAGAGTCTGATTCATTAAGGAACGTAAATGCTGACACATGCTGAATTTTGTGTAAAATCGCTGTGTGCATGCCCAGAATTGGACGATATGCTAGTGAACACAGCAACATCCAAATCATCACTGAGCGCAAGCACCCTTACGGCCTACGATTTCAAGGGTGGAATGGGGAGCGACTGGGCACATGCAAGTAGTCAATGTACAGTAAGGGAATGCCAAGTTCAAGCACACACAGCAACATCCGATTCAAGCTTTGGGCAAGCTTTGGGCATCTAAAAGCTATGTTTTTTTCTGTTGTATTACTTGCAATAGCTACAGGTCAGGTGTAAGTACCAATTACTAGTGATGATGGTCACACATGCATGCTTGAACATGTGTTTGCAATCAGGAGCAACTTTAAAAATGCATTTTATATATAGTAGACATTTATAACATCCTATGTATGTTATGAAAAAAAAAACACTTTTTTAAATGTTTTGTCATTAATGACTATATAATTAATAGGAGGCATTAATTGAATTTGTTTTCCTATGCGTTCTTTTGGGACTTTATATGTATACATGCATACAATACATAAGTATTATACATATTTTGCAGTGTTTTGTCTGTTAGACATACCTCCCTACATGCCTGTCCCCACCAACAGTACAGGGGGCATAGCCACTAAAAAATGAAGTGTGGCCACATCAGGACAAGGGCGTGGCCATGCCCCTAGAGGGTTGCCTACTGCTTTAAAGCCATTACATACCTCCATTTCCCTAGCATTTCCACATGTCCCCCAGGGACAGCAGCACAGAGCCCTAAAATCAGGACTGTCCCACTGAATTTGTGACAGCTGGGAGGTAGCGTTAGAGCAGAATGTACCTAGACCTGTATTCAACAAGACACGTATCTTCAGAGCCACTCCTTGTTGAATACGGATGTGCATATGGCCAATTTATGTGTGTTTAAAAATAATCACAATTTATGTTTATTTATGCTCCTTAATGAATGAGGCTCACAATGAGGTACCTGCTCAATGCAGGCTTAAATGTTTTGTTCAAAATATGATCCAAAACCTCATGTTTTCATTTTGCTAGATACACGCGAATCTGCAGTGTTAAGGACAAGCTCTGACAACAACTGTCTTTTCTTTTTTGTATTATTTTTGTATCCATAGACTAGGTTTGTATTATATTCAAGAGCAGTGAAAAATAAAAATATTCCATATTGTTTGAAAACATGGAGAGTTAGAAACAATCTAGCAATATATTTAGTAAAACTCGCTTAAGGATATGTACAAGTCACAAATAGATGATATTTGTCGCTGATAATGTGCTTTATTTTTTTTAAAGTTGTACTGTCTTCTAGAAAAATATTTTCCTAATGTGACCTCTTCCCTTAGCTACAGCCCCAGGGGCTGCTCTGTGCAGCTGTTTTTCCCAGGGCTCTTTGTTTCCCTTACATCCACTATAAGAGGCCTGGCTATCTGGTGGCAAAGCATGCTGGGGCTTGTAGTTTAGCAACACCTAGAGTGCTACAGGTTGGACAGGCCTGCACTAGGAGAAGATCAATCCCAAGCAGCTGTCAAATGAACAATTGCAACCACACTCATGAAAGCTTCAGTAAGACATTCAATCATCAGTGGTTAATAAACATTATATGAAACATTTATTCAACAATATGCTATTTGTGGCCAAATTAGGAAAAGATTTAGTGATTGCTCCTAATTACTGGGTCTCAGCATTTCTCTTGGAGCTAGCACTAAAAAGTTTCACAAATAATTCACTGAAGATAACTGTTACGACCAGTACTTACCTGAGTCTGTGTAAGGTGTGTGTGTGACAATGGGTTGATCAAAAACAACCACCTAGTCTGTCTAAAATAATTGAACCCTTCATTATTTATGCCACACACTAGTTTTGTCTTGCAATTTATGCCACCACCAAGGTTTTTTGTGAAGATCTGACACTCTTACTCAGGAAGCCTTCGGTTCTCCCTTACTACTAATCTATCACAATTTACTTTTAATCAGTGTTATCATAAACCAAAATGTTTTCCTCTGTTTCAACTATGTACTATTTTGGCCAAGCTGTCTTGCACGTGAATTCGAAGAACACAGAGGGGCTGTTTCATTAAGGAAAGTTAAGTAAAAAATTGAGTAAGTAGTCTCCCTGACAAAACCATGTTACAATGCAAGGGGTGCAGATTAGTTTATTATTTTGCACATAAGGAAAATACTGGCTGTTTTTTTCATGTAGCACACTAATACTTGATCGTTTATTTCTACATTGAAATTTAAAGTTGATCTAGGACATGTCCTACCCCAACTATAAATCTGCCATCACATATTAAATTTACCTCCCCCTCCAATGCAACATGGTTTTGCCTTACTTGCTTACTTTTGCTTAACTTTCTTTAATGAATCAGGCCCAGAGATCTGAACTTTAAGTGTAATTTAATATGGAAAATAAATCAACAATGTTTAAGATAAGTCAATTAATCAAATGACATACAAAGATATAATGCAATGGTTTACCGTACAATAAAAAGGACAAAACACAGAATTGATACACTCACATATGATCAAGTTTCTGTTGCTGGGAGAAGCAGAAAATGGGACACGCTTCAATATCAGATTGAGTCCTCAAACATGAACATTTCTTAGATTTACACTACAGTTGTAAAACTGTTGCAGGACCCACAGCTCCCCTACCTGTGATGTCAGAGTTGCAAAGTTTGTATGAATGCAAAGTAGGGTTTTATGACTCCTTCTAAGTCAGGTTTGATTTATCATGTCCTAACTTCTCACCATAATGGCTTACAAATATGATTTAACACCACCAACAGGTCATCATTTTCCTTTCATCTGCATACCACACATGCCTCCTGTAAGTATGATATTGGAGAAAATTGGATATGATATTTTCCTGTGTCCCTAATTCACCAGCTAATTCACCAGCTAATTCACCCCAGCAGGATGGTTTAGTGGATAGCACCTCTGCCTCACAGCACTGGGGTCATGAGTTTGATTCCCAACCATGGCCTTATCTGTGTGGAGTTTGTATGTTCTCCCCTTTGGGCGCATGGGTGTCCTGGTCCAGTTTCCTCCCACTCTCCAAAAACATACTAGTAGGTTAATTGGCTGCTATTAAATTGACCTTAGTCTCTCTTGGAGTGTGTTTGGAAATTTAGACTGTAAGGTCCAAGGGGCAGGGACAGATATAAGTGAGTACTCTAGAGCGCTGCGGGATTAGTGGCTGAGTATGATGATGACATACCAGATGTGTGCTGCATATTGCTGTCCTGAACAAGATATTTTCAAAGGCTTCAACTTTTGCAGCACTTTTGTGAGCAATCCTATCTACAAGCACTATCTGGAGAGAACAGAGGAGTTTAACATAATCAAAGGGACACATTAATTGAGATTCACTTTTAAGGTTTTATCCTCTGGCTGTATGGTAAGGAAACACAATATGCCATACCTACCAACTGTCCTGATTTTGACAGGATAGTTCCAAATCTCAGACCATAACGGGACGGAGCTTTACAAAATAATGGGTGGTCTTTCACCCAAAGTTGGCATTTTGGAGATCATCTGAGTTGGTTTTAGATGGGTCAGAGGCGGGGCTTACTTTTGCCTGATTCTGCATGTCTCAATGTTAGAAGGTATGATATGCAATATTAAACTATGCAATGTTGCAAACTTTTCAGCATAAATAATATTAGTTCTATGTCTGTCGCCATCTGTGCGAAAAAAAATGTAAAACAAAATGGTCCCTGAGATGTCATCAACTTGTAAATAAAATTAACTAAGATTGAGATAAGTGTTAACATGCTTCATTAAAAAAAATAACACATATATATATATATATATATATATATATATAATTTCATAGTATGAAAATAAAAACATATCGGTACCTATATTATGAGCCATGCTATAATTGTATAGGATAATTTAGTTTCTCTCTACGTTGCTTTTCCTTACTTCTATCCTTCCTTTTATTTGTTATAGTCATTCATTTGTGCAGACAGATGTCACAATTTTAGCTGGCAGAGTATTATTTTAGTATCCAATTTTCCACACTGCTGAAATCTGCACAGTCATTTAAGGAGCAGTCAGAACATCTGAAAACCTGATTGTGCTGGTGAAAAACAGACAGGTGGTGAACCTGCTAAATGTACAACACTCTGTTGTTGTTAAACAGAAAAGATGAATCTGTAAATTAACATGGCTTTAATCTGGACAGCAGTTCCTCTTGTTTACAGTTCCTGTTGTTGGAAAAAGAAAGATAAAGACCAATGGGTCTGATTCATTAAGGAAAGGAAAGCAAAAAAAAAAATTAGTAACTTAGCACCTGGGCCAGGGTTTCCCAAACCCAGTCCTCAGGGCTCCATAACAGTGCAGGTTTTCTGGATCACATGTGACATAATTAGGACCACCTGTGGATCTGTTACAATGTGTCAGTCAGTAATGAATACACCTGTGCTCCAGCAAGGAGATATGGAAAACCTGCACTGTTACGGAGCCCTGAGGACTGGGTTTGGGAAACCCTGACCTGGGCAAAACCATGTTGCATTGGAGGGGGAGCTAAATTTGAAATGTGGGGACAGATTTGTAGCTGAAGAAGAGCATGTCTTATTTTAACTTAAAATTTCAGTGTAAACATAAATCTATCAAGTATTTGCATGCTATCAGAAAAAATAGCCAGTATGTAACTTATGTGCAAAATAATAAACTAAAATGCACCCCTTAGATTGTAACATGGTTTTGTCCAACAGAAATCTTACTCATTTTTTTGCCCTACTTCCTTAATGAATCAGACCCAACATATGTATTTGCTGGGGTTTGTTTTTAGTCAAAATAGAATCAATTACATTTGATATCTAGATAAGAAGAATCTCAGGCAGATATTTGTACTTACCGCTGATATACTGGTATGTAGGGGGCTGTGATGTAGGGCCTTATTCATTCAGGAAAGGTCAAGGTTTTTTTGTACTCAAATTTTCTCCTGGACAAAACCATGTTACAATGCAAGGGGTGCATATTAGTTAATTATTTTGTACATAAGGAAAATACTGTCTTTTTGTTCCTAGATCAACTTTAATTTTCAGTGTACAAATAAGCTATCATATATTTTTGTGCTACATGAAAAAACAGCCAGTATTTATCTTCTGTGTAAAATAATAAACTAATTTGCACCCGTTGCATAGCTAAATGGTTTTATCCAGAAAACTTAAGTAAGAAAACTTACTTAATTTCTTGCTTAAGTTTCCTTAATGAATCAGGCCAATACTGTGGTGCAGAGTGCTTGGAATTCATTGACATGAATATGAAATAACTACTCTTTAAATCAATTCCAGCATTTGCAATTATTACTTTCAGTTTGCATTAAAAACTAAAGTAAACTAAAGTAAAGGCTATGCACCTCTAACTAACCATCCACCTCAATGCCCCCAACTCCTTTCCCTGGTGTTGAAACTACCACTATTGCATGGGTTACGGTGACTATAAGGTGGTTCATAGAACTCTGATTTACTTTTTTGGAGTTAAAAGGAAGTATATAGTGGATTGCATGTCCACTCTTCTATGAAAAAAAACCTTAGATCACATGGGTGCTCCACCTCAATTTTATTAAACTAAATTAACACAGTGCAATATAACCTCATAAAAACATAGTATAAATACACATAAAAGCACATGTAGAAAACACACATACTTTAAAAGCAAGACAATTGACCAGGTCCCTGCAGTGGCAAAATTAGCTAATATTTTGCCAAATTTGCTTGCCATACCACATCAGCTCGACAAGGAAGTAAAACAACCAACTGCCTCTGCAGTATTTGAGCAGAGCAGAAATGCTACTGTTTGAACAGCAATACTCTATCTCCTTACCTACTAGTAGAAAACCATGTGTATATCATACAACACCAAGGACCAGGGCCGGATTTACCGCTAGGCAACCTAGGCACCTGCCCAGGGCATAGCGGCTCTCGGGGGCACAGCTGGGGGGAACAGGAGCAATTAAAAAAAAAAATCGGCCCCTCCCCCGACTCGCGGCAACCCCCCCACCCCACCCCGCGACTCGTGCGGGGGGGGGGGTGCCGCGAGTCGGGGGAGGGGGGGTCGGGTGCCGCGAATCGGGCCCCGGCAGCCTCTTCTCCTCTCAGTGTCTCAGTGATAGAGAGAGGAGGAGAGGCTGCCGGGACCTGACGAGCGATCACGTGACTCTTTGTTTTGTTTTTTTTAAATCTGTTTGGACTGACCAAGGAGGAGCAGCGCGCCGGAGAAGAAAGGCAATAGAAAGGTAAGAAAACAACGGAGGGACAGAGGTGGTGATGGTGAAGGGGCACAGAAGTGGTGATGGTGAAGGGGCACAGAAGTGGTGATGGTGAAGGGCACAAAGGTGGTGATGGTGAAGGGGCACAGAATTGGTGATAGTGATTGGCACAGAGGTGGTGATGGTGAAGGGCACAGAGGTGGTGATGGTGAAGGGCACAGAATTGGTGATAGTGATTGGCACAGAGGTGGTGATGGTGAAGGGCACAGAGGTGGTGATGGTGATTGGCACAGAAGTGGTGATGGTGAAGGGCACAGAGGTGGTGATGGTGAAGGGGCACAGAATTGGTGATAGTGATTGGCACAGAGGTGGTGATGGTGAAGGGCACAGACGTGGTGATGGTGAAGGGGCACAGAATTGGTGATGGTGATTGGCACAGAGGTGGAAATGGGCACAGAGGTGGTGATGGTGAAGGGCACAGAGGTGGTGATGGTGAAGAGGCACAGAGGTGGTGATGGTGAAGAGGTACAGAGGTGGTGATGGTGAAGAGGCACAGAGGTGGTGATGGTGATTGGCACAGAAGTGTTGATGGTGAAGGGCACAGAGGTGGTGATGGTGAATGGCACAGAGGTGGTGATGGGCACAGAGATGGTGATGGTGATTGGCACAGAGGTGGTGATGAGCACAGAGGTGATGGTGAAAGGGCACATGTGATATTGTGAAGGGGCAAAAGTGACAATGAAGGGGCACAGTGTGATGATAGAGGGACAAAAGTGACAAGAGCACATACTTGGATTTATGCATATTATTTTTCCAAACAACTTAAGTAAGTATTTCTGCCCTGACTTCAATATTTATTAAGTTGTTTTGACCCAACTACTTAAAAAAACGGGACTGCTTGGTAATTATTTAGGGGTGCCTTTTTCTGCGGCAGGGTGGCCTTGCTCTTTTCACATGTTAGGTACGCCCCCAAAGATGCAAGCCACGCCCTCACCTCCTTTGGCGGCACATGCTTTCATATCTACTTAACTATAGGGGTATATGGTAGGCATGCGGCGGCACATGATTTCACTTCTACGTAACTATAGGGGTATATGGTAGGCTGCAAAAATATAGTGCTATGGATTGTTTCAGGGAGGGGGCCCAAAAACAGTATCTTGCCTAGGGCCCTATGAGGTCTAAATCCGGCTCTGCCAAGGACTCTGTAACAACAACTGTGATATAAACTGTGATATAAAATATTAACAACAGACCACCCAAGTCCAGTCTTGAGAACATAGATCAGATGGAGATTTCAGTCCCACATTTCCTCCTTGTTGTCTGCATAGCTCCAGCCCTTAAACCCTTCATTTCCCCCTTCCACCCATGATTTGCTATGCGGCAGGCACTCTAGTAGTTGCTTTATTACATTTATATGCTTGAGATGGAAAAGAATGTACCATCAAGTAAGAATAATGCATCTCTGTACAGCATCACAATAGGTTTAAATTTGCTTACAACATTTTGATAATTAATTATTTTTTTTAAAACAGTGGATATTCCTATTTGTTCACAATTGGCACTTGCTACTCATCAATAGTACAGTGCATGTGTTAGATGCTAAACTGTGCCAATGGCAAAAGTGTTTGTAAAAGATAATATTTGAATAAATTCTAATGAGGAATGTCTAAACAGAGGTGCTAAAGGTGTTCAAGAGCTACCAACAGTTCATGTTTTCAGGATTTCTTTAATCATACACAGGTGAGTTAATCTATTTTCCTGGGTCAGTAATATACCATCTATTTCTACAGACAGAAATCCTGAAAATGTGACCTGTTAAAAGCTCTTGAGGACTGGGTTTAAGCACCTCTGGTATAAAGGGACAGAGGGCACATAGTCGTTACAAATATGAATTTAGTGAAGCATACACCTCTGGAGTCTCACTGTCCTTATATCAGAAAGACTGCAAGGTTGTTAACCCCTTTGTGGACACAGTAAGACACAGCTTGTTATCTGATTAACTAGTTCCTGCCAATTTTGAATCTGAATATTCGAACTCTGTTCTCTTTGCAGTTTAATCTCTCTGCAGTGAGGCCTCAGACACTCTGTTTGCTTTTCATCTGCTCCGAAAACCACTTTACTTTCTGAAATTATAACAATTTGTATTTGCTTTAGGCCTGCATAGAAATTTTATTCCTATAACTGAGATACAATCTTTGTGACCTGCGCTGCCCGTAATATCTTATTTAGAGACTCAGAGAGAAATGCAAAAGCAATTCATATTCAATTCATTGCTCTATGTATACCTGAACATTTAATCCATGCTTGTGAAGAACTTGGCATATTCTTTGCCATGACTTCTACAAAAAGCAATACAATGTAGTAGAATATAGTACAAATAATACAATTTAGTGGAATTACGCTTCACTCTATAGAATAAAAAAATATAGCATATAAAATATATTTTAGAATAACATTTAAGTAACTGGTAAGGATTTAAATGTTTTTGGGTGTCATTACAGCTACCCTTAATTTTTACTTTTTTGTGTTTTTAAATAGTAATATGTGAATCACTTAACTAACTAGCGGTGATGTCAGGGAAGGGAGAACAAAAGTGGTAACCCATATGAAGGTAAAAAACCTGTAATAACCCTTGTGGCATGTAACTTATCAGGCCTTGTTCCAGGGAAAAAAATGGAAAAATCCCTTCACGCCCTTGCTAAAAGTAAAGCAGTCAAGCCCTGGTTTACCCAGGAAGGAAACATGTCCTTCTATCTATTTGGCCTGATATTCTATTTAAATGCTTCTGACTTCCAACTGCCCAGGGACTTAATTAAGGCAATGGAAGGCCCGACCATGGTAGTGGACATAGCCGCCCCAATCTGAAACGAATGGATGGTGAAAACCACCAGATCAAAGCCTTCAAATTCGATGGTAAAAGGTGAACCATCCACGCTTATTAAACATAGATCCCCTCCAGGAGCTCTAACCTCCAAAAATTGCCTACATAATGCCAGGGGCACACCACAACATTCTTCTGAGTGAGGTGTTAAACCAATCACCTCTGCGCAGCTGATCAGCGTTCAGCCTGGACAACTTACAGGAGATGTTTAGAAGTTAACACTATGTGCCTAGCTAGCAGAACTGTACCTGCCATGCACCTAGACTGGGCTACCAGCTCGCTGATACGAAAGGTGCCACAAAATGACAGGGAGAAGGCTGTGCGAAGCAATTCATAAGAATTAGCTGTGTTGGATCTTAGAGCGCAACAAAGCTTGTTCAGCAAGTAATCATTTACCATCCTCCTAGTATCTTCCTTGATTGGCCTGTCCCGCACCCAGCCTCTCCGGGCCTTGGATATCAGAAAACTTTTTTAAGTTAATGTCAATTTCTATGCAACGCAGCACCACATATATCAAGTGTAATTGCGTGGGGGGACAAAGCATTCTTCTGGTTGATTCCGTGGAACACTCCAAGGTTATCACACCAAAAGACTATGTGGCAACTGTGCAACCGCTAAGCCCACCGATCTACCGCTACTACCATGGGAAACAATTTCAAGACCAGTAAGTTGAACACTAAGCCCCATCTGCGCCAGGAATTCACCCAATGGACGGCACACCAGTCGTCGCCCAGGTGGATACGAAACCCTGGGACCCAAAGCATCCGTATATAAGTGAAGCTGCTTGTTGGCAATGGGGGAACTAGGCCACATACGCATGCTGTTGACATCTTGCAGGAAGCATAAAAAAATCTGTAAATCAGCTCTGATCTCCCAGATAAAGGTACAACTGCATGGGGCCCTGTAAAGCCCTTGGTGGCATGTTGAAGGTTCCGGCAAAAACCTGACTCATGGGTATGATTCGTCATGCAAAAGTAAAGACTCTAGTAATATTGTACTCGCTGCAGGGGCAGGGAAGGGGAACCCTGCATATTCAAAATCTATGGGATCTCCGAGAACTGAAAACAGTGCCTGGGCTGCATACAGTGTGTTAGCACATTGGGGCGAGTTTGCAGTGCCCATTATCAGAAAGTCATACAGGTAGTAGGTCAAATTGTGGTGGCCTGTTCCTGCCTGGACACACCAGTGTACAAAAGTAAGTGCAGGAAATTCAGCATCCCATAGGAAGGCAGTGATGTTGAGACCATTTTGCAGATGGAAACCCATTTATAGGAAAGAGTCCAGGTGTAGGGGCAGCAAACGAAAGGCCAATTTTACGTCAAATTTCGCCATAAGGACCCTATGGCCAATTTTTGAACTAAACCTAGGGCAGATTTGAAAGACTGGAAACAAACTGAGCAATAAGAGGGGTCAATCACTCCGTAAATTGATTTCCCCCTCCCAGTATGACTAATGTATTTTCCCGCTGCCTTTGTGGGCATGTCACTGACAGAATACCGCTAAGTTGGAAAGGGACAGAGAACTTAAAGGGCAGAGTATGCGCCCCAAACAATTCCACTTCTCGACTTTGCCCGTCAATATGTTGGGAAAGGTGAAAGCAGAGCATAAATTCCTGGGATGGTGGCGATTATAGCATCCTTTATGGGGAGGTGGAAATCCACATTGAGACCAAAGAAATGGACACCTGGACATGTCAGGAAACAACCAAAGCCATTGTTCAAAGGCTTGAGTGTTGATTGAGGAGGGAGCCTAAGTAGAGATGAGCCCATGAAGCACCTTTGCCTCTACCCGCAGCTACGGCAACCCTAAGGCACTCCTTGATTAGGTGGGGGCCATGGCAATTGGCACATATGACGTTGTTGAACCTGAAGCACCTGTTTTTGCTGGGAAAGGTGGTACCAAACCTTCCCGGTAGTGCTGGAAATCAGCTATATCAGCTAAACCCACACTATGTCCCTGCTCCATAAGGCTGTCAGTGCTGCTGTAAGCGGAACAAAGCACACAGCTCAACAGCCTGAAAATTGAGAGTGCAGCAGTTTCATTCATTTACGCAGGCCCTGATCCAAATCTAATGAATTCTCGAATAGTGCTGCTAAAAGCTGGACTAGTGTTATGTGTGACAGGTGCATTATATAAGTCATGCTCATCTGTAACTCTGACGTCCTCTACGAGGTCACATCTCTGGAGATTTTACATGAAATCACATGTTCTTACATCTGCGAGTTTCAACTCTCCCGAGAAAATAGCAGGAGTTGTAAAATCGCACCTTGATACAATTACCCCCTGGTGCATCTATCTTTTGGCATATATTTGTGTCATCTCCAAAAATATATACTTTCCCTGCAATACCATTTTCAATGTCATCAATAAAGAAATTAAAAAGCACTGGACCAAGTACAGATCACTGGTATACTCCACTGGTAACTTTTCCTTCATCTGAATGCACTTAATTTACTACAACTCTCTGTTTTCAATCCCGCAACCAAGATCTCATCCACCCAATCATCTTACATTCCAAGATTTATAGTTTATTTAACAGTATGCGATATAGGACAGTGTCAAAAGCCTTATTAAAATTTAGATAAGCTACATCTATGGCACCTCCTTGATTAATTACTTTAGTTACCCAGTAAAAAATGTCAATAAGATAAGTTTGACACGCTCTCACCCCAGTAAATCCATGTAGTTAGTGGATTTTAGATATTCCACAAATCTTTCTTTTAAGAGTGTTTCCATCAATATCCCTACTATATGAGGTAAGGCGCACTAGTTGGTAGTTGCTTGCCTCTTCCTTGCTTCAAATTTTGAGCAGTGGGACTACATTTGCTCTTTTCTAATCCTCTGAAATTACTCCTGTAGCTAGTGACTGGTTGAATAATTCTGTTAATGGTGTTATCAGTACCCCTTTAAGCTCTTTTAGTATCCTTGGATGTATCCCTTCTGGCCCCATTGATCTACTCACTTTCAGCTTTGAGAGTTCTGTTATGACTGTCTCCTCACTCAGTTTTATCAATATAACTGAAACTTTACTGTGCCCCCTTCCCCTCTCTTTCTGTAGTGAACACTGAGCAAAAATAATTATTAAGATGATCTGATATTTCCTTTTTTCCCAACACTCTCTGTCTTTATTCTTATTTCTCTTCCTTTTGCTTTCCTCCTTTCATTTATATATCTAGTAAAAAGTTTTGCCCCCTTTACCTACTGACTGGGCCATTTCCTGTTCAGCTTGTGGCTTTGCACATATGATTGGTGCCATTTTTCCTGCACTTCCCTGTCACTAATGCCCAGCCTGTCCCAGATACAGCAATCTGAACAGCTGGCCGTGACTGTCGTTACCTTTGTCACTTAGCAATGAATACACCTTTTCTGCCACTACAGAGGATTTATTATGGTGTCCTTACGTTCAACAAAACCACTTATTAATGTTTCACAGTTAAATCACATATACATGTAGCATGAGCCTCCATGGGCGTCATAAGTTCACAAAGAATTATGGATGTCCTAAGATCTGGGGTGTTCACAGGGCCTGAGTTCTCACCTTTTGAGTGGCTAGGTGGTTTACAACTTTGGGGCTTCAGACTCCTCCGAGATGCTTATATCCCTGGGCCTGACTAATTTCAAATGATTATTGACACTTGCATAGTTTCAGATCCCTGTCATTTAGCGAAGCACACGTTACAGTACATTACAAGGTTACATACAATATACATTGTCAAACTTGAATATTAGGGGAAAATAACAATAGTACATAATCATCACATTCCCATTCTTCAATTTCAGCTATCCATTATCCTCTCATGGGGGTCCTACTCCGTTGACACTGAGGCCTTCTTGGATTCTGAAGAGATGGACAAAACTTGGACTAAGCTCTAAAGATGGAACTATTTCCTAAAATCAGTTCAATGGCCATAGAATCTGTAGATGGACATCCCTTAACCCCAGCTTCCGTAACCCACAAGACCTTCTGGGTGCTGATGTGTGTTGGTTACAATCAACGGATCGATCTTGTTCAGCGCCACCCACATCCCCAAGAGCCCAACCATCCCGTGTTATCACTGGTTCTAGATTCACAACCTAGCGATCATTTGGAGGACAAAACATATACAAGGATGGAATGATTCATGCCAGAATGCTTACTTACAACTCGCAAGAATGGTAATTGAATGTAAAACTCCTCAAGATGAAGAGACTAAGTGTAGACAAAAGAGGCTGTTGAGGAGTACCAAGGGTTCATCAGGATCTTCGACAAAGAGCAGGTAAAGTCACTCCCACCCCGCAGAGAATGGGATTGTCCGATTCATCTGCTGCCTGGCACCATGCCCAAAGGAACAAGAAATTCCTACTGTCTGAACTTGAAACAAGGGCCATGACCACCAATATACAGGAGAACTTAGAGCAAGTAATCATCACTGAACACAAATCCCCTGTTGGTGCAGACTTCATTTTTGAAGCAAAGAAGCATGTTTCCATAGACACTACCTCAATTATTGGGGGCTCAATTAACTAACAATAAAGAATCAGTAACCTCTCCCACTGATCTTGGAACTCTACAAGAGGCTTGGTCAGGCCACTGTCTCCACTAAACTGGATCTATAAGGAGCCTTCAAACTCATCCATACCTGAGAGGGAGACAAATGGAAGATGGCACTAAGGAAGGATGGGCACTTTGAATATCAGGTCATGCCTTTCAGAGTGTGTAATGCAACAGATATCTTCCAAGCCTACTGGATACTTCAGTCCTCATCTTCCTGGATGATATAGTTATTTGTTCTAGCACACTCAGAAAATATCACAACCATTTGAGAGAACTACTGCAAGGGCACATGAAAAATCAATTATTTGCCAAAATAGGGAAGTGTTCCTTCGACAAGCCCAGTGTGAACTTTCAGAGAAACATCATGTCAGCAAAAGTCATAAGAATGGGACTGGAGAATTTCTCTGCTATGCTCATTTGACCAGTGCCCAGAGGGATTAAGGCCGTTCAGTGGTTTCTGGGGTTTAGCAACTACCATAGATGTTTTATACAAAACTTTTCAAAAGTAATTAGCCCTATAATGGCCATGACCAACCAATGGACTCCCAAGGAACCATGAAATTCACAGACACAACAGGTTTTTGACACCTTAAATTACTTCTTCACCTCAGCACCCATCCTCCAATATCATGATCCCAGTAGGCCTATACCCTTGAAGTGGATACAACAGAGAGTGGCATAGTAGCTGTGCTCTCCCATATTGATCATATGGATGCCCTCCACCCCTGCTATTTTATTTGTAAAAGGTTCACCTTTGACGAGGTCAGCTATCATATGGGCCATCATCCTGGCTTTTACCAAGTGAAGAAACCTTCTAGAGGGGGTCAGATTCCCTCTCTCTATCCCCACAAGAACCTGCAGTATATTCAGTGGGCCAAGAGGTCGAACTCTCAACAGGCATGATGGGTGCTATTTCTAACCCACTTCACTTCATTATACCATACAGGCCTGGTTTCAACAACTTCAGGGCTAACATGCTCTTGCAGAACCCAAAGAAGATGAGTGTGCATTAACCTTGATAGAGTTGAATCCCAAAAGTTAGATGCCAGCAATAATCTTTGTAGGTGTATTATCTATCCAGCTCCTTGGATTTGTCCATCCCTGTATTAAGGTAATGGCAAAACAAGTGATGAGAGAGTAAGGGAGGAAGGACATTGTTATTGTTATTTTAAAAAAAAGAAGACACATTTTCAAAAAATTATTAGGACAGCCTCAATTAATATTTAGTTATGGTATCACATATCTGGAAATCCATTATCCAGAAAGGCACCTGAAAACCAGAGTGAAATAAAAGAGGATTTTTGATTTACCATAAAATCGATTTCTCATAGTCCATTGGGGGACACTGCTAGACTTAGGGGTATAGTAGGTGGTCCAAGGAGTCCAGACACTTAAACAGTTAAACTTGTGAGTGCAGCCCTACTCCTACTATACCCCTCCCACAGGAAGGACTACTCAGTTTATTTATAACACAGCTCGAAGGAGGTCGAAAATAGGATAACCAGAACAAACAACCGCAGTCAACCCAATAAACACAACAGAGCAAGGGTGGGCACGCTGTGTCCCCAAATAGACTACAAGAAATTAATTTTATGTTAATCCAAAAATCCTCTTTTCTCTTTCGTCCTATTGGGGGACACTGTTAGACATTGGGGACATACCGAAAGCTACACCTAAGGGAATGATTGCTCTGATGCAGCTGCAAGCAAAACCTTACAGCCAAAGCTGGTATCCTGTGATACAAATCCCTGCAGCCTGGCTTGTTATTCTTATTTTGTGGATTAGTGGTAATCCTATTGGTAAGGCATGGCTGCAGGGATTGTATTGAAGCGCTCTGTGAACTATTATTTATTAATTTTGTAGAACGTGAAGCGTCCCCTGTAAAAAGGTGTGAACTTCCATCAGGGAAGCCAACTTGCACTGGAAATAAATTGACAGCACTAAAACCTGCAATTTGAAGGGTTTGGATAAGCGCAATCTCTTGTCTAGGCCTGCCTGGAAGAAGGCAAAGAACCTTGAAATGTTAAAACGAGAGGTGTGAAAATGATTTGCCTTCCAGACCGATAATATTTGGCAGCAGAAGAAGGTTTCTCGCTCTTTAGCATGGTTTCACCATTGCTGCAGAAAACCCCTTTGCTTTAAGAATCATGGTTTCAGCAGCCACCCCATCAAAGCCAGCTAACTGAATGAGTGATAATGAAGAGGACCTTGTGTGAGCAAGTCCAGTAGTAGAGATAGTCTGAACAGGGGTTCTACTGCCAACCCGAGAAGATCCGAATACCAGGCTCGGTGCGTCCAATCTGGGGCCACCAGGATGGCCATTACCCGTTCTCTCTTCAACTTCTTGAGAATCTTCGGGAGCATGGGAAGAGGAGGAAAAGCTGGATCAAGTAAAACCACCACTGAATAACCATGGCGTCCACGAATTCTGTGTTGGTATCCCAGGAATCATGAGTCCACAACATTATCCTGGCCGATTTCTTTATGGTTCTGGCACTGTGGGCACCACCCAGATGGTTTAAGTATGCGACTGCCGTTGCATTGTCTGATTGGACTTTCTGGCTTTCCTTGCATAAAACTCTGTGCCTGGACAAGAACATTGTAAACTGCTCATAGCTCCAAAACATTGATGGGAAGATAAGCCTCCAGAGGGTCCTACAAACCCTGAAATTGAAGAGTTGTGATGAGCTTTCTCCATCCCAACAAACTGCCATCCATTGTCAGTATTGTCCACTCCCACATATGAAAAGAGCGACCCTTGAAGAGGTGTGACCTGTTCAGTCTCTAGTTGAGGGACTGGTGCACAGGCATGGACATCCTGATCATCTGTTTGTTCAGAAGAAGATAGTAGAGCTTTAATATTATATATATTTTTTGTTTACTAGAGAACATAAACTTGTAATTTAGAAAATAATATGTCTAAGACTGCTTGTATTTCTTTGTTTATCTGGGCAGTTCAAAAAGTAGATAGAGACCATTTATGCAGGAGTTTCCACTGGAAAGCCAGTGAGTGAAACCATGCATAGGGCACTGCCTTGAAGACTGAGACCATTATGACCAGCAACTTAATGCACCAAAGCAGAGACAACAAAGCAGAGACACTTCGTGTTCTACTGAGATGGAGAATGTTCACAGGAGTTCTCACCTCTGCTCGTTCGGCTTGGCTGGTCAGGTCCACATCCTCTACATACCAAAAAAAACTCCTCAGAGCTTCTTATCTATCTCTGGATAATTTAAAGATTAATGACACTTGCATAGGTTCAAACTCATGTCATTTAGCGAAGCACATGTTAAGATTACATTACAAGTTACATACATTTTTCACATTGTCATACATGAATTCAATAGAAAATTACAATCAGTCATTAGATATACTACATAATTGTCACACCTCCCCCATGACGTGGCTGGCTAGTGTTGTTTTTGCTTTTAAATTAAATGTTATCCAAATCCATACACTGGAAGACCCAGAACGGGTTCTCCGGGTCAAAGTTCTGCCCAGTATACACCAACAGGAGGTCCAACCGGTACCTGAATACTCCTAAAAGCTAGTCAGGATCCAACTGGATCACCTCATCTTGGTTTCATTCCAATTTTTCCATGGGTGGTCGAATTCATCGCCGGAAAGACAGAGAAACCAAATCAAATGTAATGGATGGCCCAGAATAGGCTCCATGGGTCAATGTTCTCGCCAGCGTATAACAACAGGAGGTCTGACTGGGACCTCAATCCCCTAATATGTCTCCTGGGCTCCACTGTTACCAGTCTGTGAAGTTTTCGTCCAAATCCATCCAGTGGAAGGCTCAGAATAGGCTCCCCAGGTTAAAGTTCTGCCGAGCGTACACTATTGGGAGGTCTGACCAGGACACTAACCCCCTTAAAACCTGGCCAGGACCACCTTGCATTGGTTTCATTTCAATCGGCGTAGGGGGCAGCAAAGATATTCGCCTACAAACAAACATACAAACAAGCTTCTTTTTATATATATATGCAGGAATTTTTAGCTGTTTAAGTGCATTTACAAGGGTCAAAATGTATATAAAAATATATCTAATGACCCAATAAATATATATTTAACAGCCTGAAATAAAATCTGTAAAATATAAAATCCAATGCAGGAGCCCTGGCAAATATGCCAGACTCCTGAGGGCACTAAAACTAAACTAAGTACTCCTTCCTGTGGGAGGGATATAGTAGGGGTGGAGCTATACTTACAAGTTTAACTGTTTAATTACCTGGACCCCTTGGACCACCTACTCTACCCTTGCATAGCAGTGTCCCCCAATAGGATGAAATAGAAAAGTAATTCAGTAGTAGGAACACACACATGACCAACAATGGCTTCCTTGTGTAGTTAATGTAAGAAGTACAATTGAGTAAGTGGAGTGACAATTACACTGCAGGGAAATACAAGATAGTTTTGAAATAAACATAGTATATTTAGGCATGGTTCTACAAATTAGGGAGAACTCCACATCCAGGGAACTCTAAATCCCAAGCATGCAGGATATTATTTTCAGTCTTTTGTTTTAAAAATAACTTTCCAGGGTTGGAGGGACACACAACATCTCTTCCCCCATTGTCATACAGCAGGCTCTCAGGTCCTGTCACTCACTTCTCCGCTGTCTTTCCAAGCTATCCCTGCAGTCCGCAGGCTCTGCTGGTTTCAGATTTCTCTGCGAATATGTTGCCCAGTCTCTCTCCACTTCAGAAATCCATCCATAATCAGTGTATGAGCGCTGCCATCTTGGATTCGGTCACATGATTCATCCCAGCCACTCAGGGGATAGCAGACTCCACTCCAGGTTTCCCTCCAAAACCAGTTCCTCGGAGCTTACATCTTGGATATGGTCATCTGACCCATCTCAGCAACTCAGAGTGCTGTTTCTGCCCAGCTGACCACAGTCTCCAATAGGGAATCAACAACTACTATAAAAGGACTTCCCGGGGCCCTTAACTGTTGCCAGTGTAACGTTGTTATTTCAGACGCCAACCTGGTTCCCAGCAGTCTGCAAGCCTTTCTGTTGTTCCAGTTCATTCCAGCTCCATTCCAGTTCCTTTCCGGTTCCAGCAATCCAGCTCCATTCTGGTTCCATTCCGGTTCCAGCATTCCAGCTCCATTACATTTTCTGTTCTGGATCCAGCATTACCATTTCCGTTCCGATCTAATTTCGGTGCCAGCATTTCCGATTCCATTCTGGATCAGTCATCCAGCAGTCCAGTTTCAGCATTCCGGTTCCGTTCTGGTTCTGTCATACAGCATTCCGGTTTCAGCATTCCAGTTCCATTCCAGATTCAGAAATTGAGTTCCTGTCTGGTCTTTTCTGCTAGTTTATCACCGCCTGTTTCTGTCCTTTCACCTACATGCAAAGGAATATAATCAGGCCACCCAGCTTTCTGTACGTAGTTACCAGCCTAACTCCAGAGACATAAACCAGTCTGGGTACGGACAGATCCTCAGGCGTGACACCCAGACTATTACTTTAGTGGTGTCCTTCCACTGGGATTCCCACCATTTGCATTTAGAAGTAGATTTGAGTGAATCCATTCAGTCAAGTCTGGAACTGATTTGATTTTCTTATCTATATGAAAGGAGAAGCCTCATTCAGTGTTTTTCAAGTGATTGATTCCTACACAGCTGTGCCCATTAAACATTTTAATTGATTCACTCTGATACATTTTGCTGTTCACATTACTCAGTGTATATATGTAGCGACCCTGAGGTAAAAAACACACACACATCAAAGTCCTACCTTCCCTCTGAGGGACCACAGTACGAGCCCACCCAGCTGCTCTCCTCAGCACAAACTTTGATGAGAGCCTGACTGGATCCTACAGCGGAGTATACTGAAATCGACAGAGAGGTAATATAGTAAACAACATCAACATATAATTCAGTATCTTACCTGCCCGAGACCACCTCACAAATGAAGACAGGCCTACACCACACACCAAATGGCTGCTTTACTACTCAGAGTCACCAGTATATGTCAGCATCTAACCACACTGCAGACCTCCACCTGCTGCGTGGAACCACGGCCAGTAGGTTTATCATTATTGGAACTCAGGGCTTTGTGCCTTTCCGGACCTACTAAGTGACCACTTGCTCCACCACTCCAGATCCTAGCATCCGCTAGTCAAAGGCTTGATGTCTCAATGCTCACACAGGGAGCATTGTGCCTCCACACTCACACACACCGAAATTGGGTACCTACACACTCACACACACAGATCTGTCTTTCACAGTGCCCTGATGGTCCACTTGCAAAATGGCCTTATGCCCAATTAACTCCAGGGTCTAATGCCCAATTAACTCAGGGACTGGTGCCCTCTTGAACTCAGAGCCTTGTTCTCTCTTAAACTTAGAGCTATGTGCCTTTGTGACCTAAGTGCCTTGTGCACTGTTGCACTAAAGGCCTCTTACCCTATTGAATTACTTATTTCCTAATGGGACAGGGCCTTGTTCCCACTACTTGCATATGGGCCTAGTGCCCGAATTGCGCCACCAGGGCGTGGAATCAGGAGAGATGGTGCCCACAAGGGCCCTACCTGGTTCCCGCATTTTCAGGTTCTTCTTCAAGGGCTCCCCAAACATCTGCCATCCACACCGTTCAGCCGCAGGTTTCTTCTGGTCCCGGAGCTCTGGGCGCATTTATCAGGTTTGATCTCAGTGATTCTTCAGTGAACAGAGTAGCTCTTAGCCCTGACAAGGGCTCTCTGCCTCCGGCATCTGTTTCTGTCTCTCCAGCGGCTTCTTTCTTTTTTTCTTGGTCGCAACGTCTTCCTCTCTCTCTCTGTCGGCTACTGTCTTCTTATCTTGAACGTCACATCTTCTTCTCCCTCTCTGGCGCTGACTGTCCCCCAACATCCGCTCTGCTTGGTCCCTGCCGCCGACTGAACAAAATGGCAGTGCATGTGCCAGTTTAAATAGCCGACGGCATGCGTTAGATACCCAAGCGGCTGGGAGGTGAGCCCTGATTGGCTCACAAACCCAACCAATAGGGGATCAGTTGCGGCAGCCTAAAGGAGCTCACCAGAAGCCGGTGAGCCCCTTACATATACTACACATTTTTGTCAATTTAAACATTTTGTGGTATCTGTCCTTTTTAAGTATAATGGAATGAATAACTTTTTAAGACCAATTTACTTTTTATCAATAGTAACTTAGTTACCTGAGCAGGGCAGGAGGCAAATGTCTTCTGGGTCAGACCCCCCTTTGCTTGACTCCCAGCTCCCTCTCAACTCTTACATTTTCCACGAAAATATGGAAATCCTGCATTTCCCAGTTCAGATTACACTCAGCAGTTTTATCCATCCCTCCAATTTGGGATTACATGCAATTTCCTCTTGGAGCTTCACATTTTATATCCTGGTTCCAAGCAGGAATAAAACTAGTTTAAGATTTGAAGTATCAAAAGCATTGTACAGCAATTCTAGACTTCCCTTCTATCCAGCCTGTGACTTTCATTTTTTAAATATTTTCAGATTAGACACTGTCTCAACTCATTAGATATATTTTGTGAACATACTCTCTTCAAATCAATCTGCTTTAAATCTCCAACAACTTTCAAATCAATATTTCTCCAGGGCATCATAAAGGACAGCGGAAAAAAAGATTTATATAATTTTACTGTCAATCCTATAAAAGTAACATTAAAAAGCATTGTCTAAAGCATTTTGATGAAATGGAAATGCATAACATAATTAACACATGGGATCTAGAGTAAAAAAGGAACTCCATAAAAGGATTCTAATGCAGATTGACATTACTGTTGTGATCCTTGTTCTATAGTATCTCTAGAATCATGTCATATTTCTCTACAAATAAGATATTTTTCTGAGGAGTGACTAGTGATTAGAGTGACTTTCATTTTGCTGGATGCCAGACTGTGATCATGACAGTGGCAAACAAACAATTAAAGAATTGAAAGTGGCTGCACTCTGAAAAATTCCCAACTATAATCCAAACTTCCTGTGAATGCCTGTCTCACCATTGCAGATTTGGTTGGGCATATTACAGATATTACTTGGTTAAATAATTTTCAGTGCTCTATGACACTTCACGATGAACATACAACAGGCTTGCACTGACATAGTATAACTCAGCTTACTGCAAACTGATAACAGGATACAGTAGAATACAAAATATATTTGTACATATTATTACACATTGGGACACTGCTTAACAAAGAGCAAGAACAACGAAAAATTACAAATACATTAGTTAAAGTAGTATAATAAAGCATTCCATGCTAATGTAACATAATAATGTATATTGCAGTGCAGTGTGGTAACATTCAAGAAAGAGGAACTTTTTGGGATGGGGTGTCTCAAATAATTAATCTTATTAACTATGTGCTATATATATATATATATATATATATATATATATATATATATATATATAATAGGCACTATATAATATTTAAAACATTTTAAAATAAGACATTATCCTTAATATATAAATATGATTCTTTGCAGAAATGCCCTGATATGATATGAATAAACATAAGATGAACAATTTTCTGCTGGGTAATTTTCATTTAAAGGAATGTGCCATCTGCTGCTGAAACTCTCCATCCCAATTTTTAATGTAATTGGAACATGATTGAATATAAGCACCACATGATCATCATGAACATTTATTTATATAGCGCCAGCAGATTCCGTAGCGCTTTACAACATGATCACTTTACATCTAATCTGCTCTCTTTGTCCAGGAATGCCCGCAGTCTTGGGATCAGGTTAAATAATGCAATGGAGAGTTTTGGCAGGTGGTTATCCTTTTCTTTAGCTGGTTCTACATCTTGGGTCAACATATGCAGATGTTATGAGCGTCTTGTCGCTATCCAATAACTATTGCCCACTTCCAGTGATCTGGTTCCAAAGCACAATGTGATTTAATAGCAAAAAGTAACAGAATAAAAATCCAAATAAAATAAGTACAGCCGTTACTTAGCAGCCCGGATCCAGTATACAGCATTCAATCCAGAAGTCTATGGTGAAAGTGACTGAATACTGGTCCCAAAGCTACTGCTTATATACAGTTAGTAATACAGTGAAAACAATACAGATGATGTGGCTTGATTCCATAGGTTCAGGCTTCAGGAAGATCCAGTGTAATGCAGGTCATTGGTCAGTTCAAATGATGCCATCCAGGGGTGGGCTCGGCTCTCCAGAAGATGCATACTTAATTTTCCTGCCAAGAACTAGTTCAAACTGGTGTATTAGCATTACACAGACAATACCATACATGATCATTTATTCCCTATAATCCATAACTGGCATACACAAGGTGCGATCCTTGTGTTGCAACCACCTTTAAAGTGAGCTAATTACAAATGTATGTGTTCGCGTGAACGCGTGTATGAGGGTTTGCCACGTGTTGCGTTTTAATATGCTCCTCCAAACCGTAGCGTACTAGTCGCATAATTTCGGATAAAGACAATCGGATTGTTAGCTATTGACTTGAAAGGATTATATCCAATTATCTGACTTCAACACAGAGCCCCTGATGTTATATGTTATGTAAACAATCATATAGACTGAAAGAACAACAACTATAAATGTTATATTATGTTAAAATTCTATGGAGTACATTCAACCTCCTAAATGGTAAATTCAAGTAAACCAAGCTGCTTTATTGATGTGAGAGGGATCAGTGTTAATAAAACAAGTGACAAGAATTTGTGGTGAAAATACATTTCTGCTTTTGAAGCATAGGCAACAGAGAACAAATTGTCTGAAGATACTTTGGTAGATGGAGGTCAGAGGCTTTAGAAGTGGAAAATTATCAGAGAATAATATCCACTTTACTTTTTGTTATCAACAAAGGATTTAAGAGTATAAACATGTGAGGTCAAGGCTGTGAGATCCTTGAATCTAATAGAGGAAAGAGACTAAAACTTGCCTTTGTGTTTTTATGGTTTGTTTATTGAAGTGGTATACCGGTTTAAAGAAAAAACTTAAAATAACTGCAAATCTTCAAGGTAATTGAGGATAATACCAATGTCTTATTTTATAATGTGTTTAATTCTAAATAAATAGACTACCATTCTGATTTGTTGTAAAGTAAAGATAAGTAATGTATATCCTTTTATTTTATGAATAGAGCAAAGTATTCAGTGATAGTTTGACAACTGTTATACAAAGATACTTATAAATTAAATATATTTTACAACTTTCTCAATCTGTGTATGTGTGTGTATGTTTGGGAAATAAGACTGTAAGCTCCAATGGGGCAGGGACTGATGTGAGCTCTTTGTACAGCGGAATTAGTGCACTGTATAAATAGATGATGATGATGATGGTCAGTGTAGATAAACATGTGACATGGTAAAATACATGATTAAAAAGTACTCATGTGTCGGAATTTACAGAGCAGCAAAAGCATAGATTTAAAATGCAGTATTCAGCTTTATTTTGATATTCCACTGCTTATAACTCAACCCTCATCTGACAGGTTTTGACTTAACGGCTGCTGAGATGGCTCACAAAGCTCATTAGGCAAAATGGAATATATATATTTTATCTTCTTGTGTTCCCCTTAAGATCTGCAGTGATCCAACTGGTCACCAGTGGATCCACCAATAAAGTTAATTTATGAAAGTGTAAAGATGGACATTCACAGTGCAAATGCTGCTTTGTGACATTTTGTGCTTATTTTTTGGCAAATGCATCTACACTTTACAGAAAATACTTGAATATGTGTGTCAGATGGCAAAGTCTGTGAAGCTTGTAAAAATTTGCATCTTCTGAAGTGAAAACCTAGGTGGGTTGGTGGGGGGGAAGGTTCTTATGCAGAATGTGTTTTTTTCAAGTGCAGCATCCCCTGGCAGCAGGGGAGGCTGGCAGACTTTAGCCCAGGGGGCACGCATAGAGCACTGGCCCAGAAGTTGCGGCCCACCCTCAAAGGGTGGTTTTTGCTACAATATATATTTATTTATATAAAAAGAGGCTATTTTAGTGTTGCTTAATCCATATATATATATTTTTATGCCCAGGCCCAGAGCTGGATTAAGGCTCTGGGGGGCTTGGGCACTTTAGACAGGGTAACACCAAATGATGTAGCATGGTTATCATGTTAGACAAATACACAGGCAATACTGTGTGCACTACTGTTAGGTGCACACAGTTCTGCCTTCACAAGCAGTACACGTTGAAGCAGCACATACCTCCCAACTGTCCTAAGTGAAACAGTCACCAAAATTCGTGACTGTCCCACCAGATTCAGGACAGTTGGCAGACTGTCCTGCTTTCTCCTACCTGTTCTTGTCACTTTCACCACTTGTGGCTGCTGGTTACTTTAGATCATTTGCTGATTGTCTAGATCCTGGAATATTGGAGGCCCTATTTAAAAAAAAAAATGGGTACATACAATTTAGAAAACTCCAACCAGTTCCAGTGTTAAATCAATAGCACCCACATTTTATAATTAGGCCTCCCTCCAGCTACAACATTAAAATAATAATATTCACATTTGCTAAATAGATCTCTTTCCCTCCAACCAACCCTGACATTAGATAGCAAACACATTTAATATATAAACATATTTCCCTCTCTCCAAACAGCCACAGCAATAATTTAAATAGCATTTACATTTAACAAATATTACCATTTCCCACAACAATTGCAGGCATTAAATAATACATAATCACATTTAATAAATAGACCTCATTTTCCACAAACAGCCCGCAATCAATAAATAGCTCCTAAACCACCCAGCATAAAATTAATGGTCCAATTACCCCATTATAAATTCATAAGCCCCACTATTAAATTAAATTGCCCCACCATCACCCCACAAATAAAATAGTACCCAATAATTAGCCCCCACCTGCACTCCACAATTAAATTAATAGCCTACCTCCCGCATTATATTAAGACCTTCCTCCCTCCCACACTGTATTCATTTGCTGGCCCCCTCACACACAGTACATTCATTTGCTGCCTCCCTTCACACACACTGCATTCACTTGCTGACCACACACAGACTACATTCACATGCTGACCCCAAACACACACAACATTCACATGCTGACCCCAAACACACACTACAATCACATACTGATCCCAAGCACACAATACATTCACATGCTGACCCCAAGCACACACTACATTCTCATGCTGACCACAAACACACACTACATTCACATGCTGACCACAAACACACACTACATTCATATGCTGCCACACACATACATTACCGAACCCCCCTCACTTACCTGATTCCATCTGCACGCCGGGCAGTTTCCTCCTCTCTTCTTCATACATGGGACGGCACCAGTCACATGGTGACCACAATAGGATGGCAGGCAGAACGGGAGGGAGGGGGACAGATCTAAGGATCCGCACCCAATTGGAGAAGGTGACTGGTCCCGGGGAGGGGCCAGCCACCTAGTCTGACTGTAGGGACCGGCCCAAATCAATATTTTTTTTGTCCGGCCCGGGGAGCATATGGCCCCCCCCCTGGCTCAGCCGCCCCTGCCTGGCAGCTATGGTTTGCTATGGCAAATTGGTAATGGCAGCTTGGGCTTGCTGGGTGCACCCGGGACCAAATGGTATTTTTAACATAGAATATATTAATATTACCCCATATCCACCGCCCAGGGTGTAGGAAGAGCTCTAGAGCTTTCAGGATGGGGCTGGGTACCCCTAGAGAGGTCTGCTTTGTTTTTTTTGTGAAACCCACCATCCAGCCTGGGGTTGGTTTTCATTATGGCAGAGGGCCCCCACGCTGCGGGTTGCCCCGCTATACTGCCATTAGCCCCAGCTCACAAAGCCGGGGCTAGTAACAGTAAAATCTAGTGGAACCCATGCTTTTCCCACTGATTTTGCTAGTATCAGCCTTGGTTTGTAGCACTAGGGATTATCTGTTTGGGGGGAGGTACACTGTTTTTTTTAATTTTTTATTATTTATATATTTTTTGATTGTTTTGTGTATTTTACTCTATTGTGCCGGCAGACATCCGAAGCCCTCTCTTACAAATTAGGCTTAATCTGTTTTTTTGGTGGGGAGGGGGGGCATGCTGTATTTTTTAAAAGAATGTATTTATTTACCTTTTTGTACTAGCGGGCCCGTCGGCTGTAATGCCGCTGGGCCCGCCAGTGGGTCCATCGGCTGCCACTGGCATTGCCTTTTGAATGATGGAATTGTGACTGTTGATTTAACTATCTGTCGACATGTCATCATTTTAATCATGTCAACACAATTAATCTGTCAACAGTTAGACTGTCACCACTTGGGCATCAACAGTGTGACTGTAAACAGATTCAGTGTCGTCAGACTGACCTCCCTGCCCATACATCGTCATCATCAACATTTATTTATATAGCCAGCAGATTCCATAGCACTTTACAATGGGGAACAAACAGTAATAAAACATTACTGGGTAATACATACACACAGAGAGGTAAGAGGGCCCTGCTTGCAAGCTTACAATCTATGGGACAATGGTTTTATACACAAAGGTAAGTGCTACATTATATTGAATATTTGTCCAGCTAGAATGCAAAGAGATGATGAGTGCATGAATTAAAGTTTTTGCAGTGTCGTGTGTGAGTTATGTACGTATTCTGGAAATGTTTTTTAGATATATGCAGCATGATGTAAATATAGAGTTGATGTGGGAAACAAAAGATAGTTGCGAGTCAAGGATTACACTTAGGCAGCGAGCTTGCAAGGTGGGATTTATGGTCATGTTGTCAACAGAAATTGAAATGTCAGACAGGAAGCTTCTATTGTTGGGTGGGAATATTATTAACACAGTTTGTGACAGATTGAGTTTGAGTTGGTGAGAGGACATCTAAGATGAGATGGCAGAAAGACAGTAATGCAAGACAACACAGATGTTGAGAGATCAGGAGAGGATAGATAGATTTGTGTATCATCCGCATAGAGATAATACTGAAAACCAACGGAACTTATTAGTTTTCCAAGAAAAGTGATGTAGATAGAGAATTACAGAGGACCTAGGACTGAGCCTTGTAGTACTCCAACTGATAAAGGAAGCGGAGTGGAGGTTGTTCCAGAGAAATGAACACTGAAAGAGCGATTAGATAGGTAGGATGAGAACTAGGATAAGTGTCTTGAAGACCTAGGGATCGTAGCGTCTGTATGAGGAGAGAGTGGTCAACGGTGTTGAATGCAGCAGAGAGATCAAAGAGAATTAGAAGAGAGTAATCACCTTCAGTTTTAGCTGTGATCAGATCATTGACAACCTTGATCAGCGAAGACTCAATGGAGTGTTGAGAGCGAAAGCTTGATTGAAGGGGATCCAGTTGGTTGTTTGCAGAAAGTTAACATGTGAGTCGAGTGTAAGCAATTCTCTCAAGAGGTCTGGAGGGGCATGGGAGCTGAGAGATGCAGTGTTAATTTGAGAGAGAGTTTGGGTCACAATTTTTTTTTTTAGAATAGGAGTAATCACTGCGTGCTTAAATAGTGATGGAAATATATCAGTAGAGGGAAAGAGATTACAGATTTTAGTTGGAGGTGAAATGAGCACATGAGACAAGGGCCTACCAATTTGTGAGGGTATGGGATCAAGAGGACAGGAGGCAGAGTAGGAAAATAAGAAAAGAGTTGAAACGGCCTCTTTATTTGTGGGATCAAATGAAGAGAGGATGTCAGAGGACGATGGGAAGTAATTGAGCTGATTTCTAGTCGAGGGAGATGATGCCAATTCAAGTCAGTTCTTATCAATCTTGTCCTTAAAAGAGAAAGCAAGATCCTGGGCACTGATGGTAGTTGGAGGGTTTGGGATGGGGGGGTTCAGAAGCGATTTAAATGTGTTAAAAAGCCTTTGAGGTTAGAATCCTGAGCATAGATGAGAGATTGGATGTATGCTTGTTTAGCAGTGTCCAGAGCATTTTGATTGGAATGGTAGATAGCAGTATATGCGCTGAAATCTTTAGAGGTACAAGATTTACACCGGTGGCGTTCAGCTTTACGAGAAAGTTTTTGTAGATTTCCTGTTACTTTAGTGAGCCACAGTTGACAATGAAGTCTATGCAGAGCATGAAGTGTCATTGTAGCCACTTGATCAAGGGCAGTTGCTAAGGTTTGTTGAAAATGAGGAATTGCCATATCAAGGGAGGAGAATGTAGAAATTGGGGGAATAAGTGTTGGAGAGAGGTCAAAAACTGTTGAAAGTCAATAGAGTTAATATTCCTGCGGGTATGAGGAGGCTTGGAAAAGTTTGACAGCAGGGAGTGAGCGAGTAACTAATAAGGTGATGATTCAAGAGAGGGAAATGAGTGTTAAGGAAATTAGAAACTGAGCAAAGTTTATAGAAGACAAGATCAAGACAGTGGCCATCTTGGTGAGCCACTGATGCCCAAACTACATTATAGCTAAAACTAACCAGTTATATGTACCTTGCAACCATTTTCCATTACTGAGCAACCCAACACAACTTGAACTGAATTGGTTTTATTATAGAGCTTTAGTAACTTTAGCAAAACACAAAATGTTTTTAAAAGAATAACGATATTTGGATGCGATAAAGATTGGGGATAACATTTAGCAGTTTAAGATGTAATCTGTCCTGTACTGAGAGAGAAGAAAATATTTTATGGGTTCTGTTTAAAATGTTCCATGGTATTTTACTGGACAGTTTGCTTTGCTATTTTATATGCAATAAAAACATGTAAACTGATTATGTTTGTACTATTCTACAGATTCCATTAATTAATCAATCTCCTCCACTCCTCCAGAATGCTAGTTATTTTTTTCTTTTACGCTTTCTACCTTGCAATTCTCTTAATGATAGAGTGGTGTGCAAGCATTGTACAATATTCAACTCCCAGTTCCCGGCCTGCATTGAAACAATTTGACAGGTTTATAAATTTATGCTCATAATGCATTTTTTCTGACTCTTCTGTTACACTGTGAGCTATATGTGACAGCTTACATAAACACATTACAGTGAAGCAAGGATTTAGGCTAATGCACAGCCTAGCTGTGAGGTCGCTCCGGACGCAACATATTGTGTGCAATAAGAGTGACTGCAAGAACCTATGGAGTGGTACAACCAGACCACAATTGCTCCAAAATAAGCAGGACTCCACCATTTCAGATTGCAAGTCCATTATGCAAGGTAGTTTGGTTCTTTTACTTGCAGTGCAAATGCAGTTTTGAAAGTTGAGCACTTTTTTGAGTGCAAATGAACCTATTTTTGCAAGGAAGTGTATACATTTACAGGCCAAAGTAGTGGAATCTGCAGAGGTGGCAAATTATGCACTTTCAGATCGAAGGAGCTGGAAGGATCTGGTTATGATAATAAAATTAAAATGTAGTTTTTTGTGATGAAATTAATAAAATGATATCTAAGCTGTGGCAAAGGCACTTTTAGGATGGGCATTCCTGTTTATAAGCGAGGCCACATAGTATTTTTCTTACCATAAATGAACATACTTTTTTATATGTTGTCTGGTGTTATGGAAACTCTGTATGTTTGAAACCCCAGAAACTCTGTTTACCATGGTTTAGCCAAATATTGTCTCAAAATTCACAAATCAGAAAGTTTTTCTTTAACATTCTGCTCTGATTTGCCAGATCCCAGCTCATGGGCCTGATTCATCAAGGTAAGTAAAGGCAAAAAAAAAAAGACGTTTTCTCTTGGACAAAAGCATGTTACAATGCAAGGGGTGCAAATTAGTTATTATTTTGCACATAAGTTAAATACTAGCTGTTATTTTATGTAGCACACAAATACTTGATAGTTGATTTGTACACTGAAATACAAAGTTGATCTAGGACATGCCCAACTGCAACAACAAATCTGTCCTCACATTTTAAACTTACTTCCCCCTCCAATACAACATGGTTTTGCCAAGGTTCACAGATACTCATTTTTTTTGCTTTACTTTCCTTAATGAATCATGCCCTATATCACTATCTGCCATCTACAATCTTTGTGGGAGTAAACAGGCAACACAACACATCGGGTAAAAGCTTAAAAGTTCAAATTTATGGTATTTCTTGGGTTTCTTTAAGGTACAGTTTAGCACAATTTTTTTTTACAATAGTGTGTTGATTTTATTGTCTTTTTAGTAATCTTTGTATTTAATTTCCTAATTCCCTTTTGCAAGTTTATTTTTCTTTTTTCTAATATCTGTATGTTTTTGAAAATGATAATGAGGAAAAGACTAGGAACCGCCTTGGCTTTTGGTCAGATAATCTCTGAACCCATTAGCGATCACTGCCGAGCAGCTGGTCCTATTGCTTTTGAAACAACATGGTATGAAGTCCCAAGTCCTTTTGTCTGTATGACTTACATTAACTCACATGACTATATGAATCATATGATGCTGCAAGAATTGCCTGTGAAAGGGTTATCAAAGCCATGCACAGCTGTATGCAATGCTAAGGAATTGGTGGCTTCTGCTCCATCTGCGCATTCCCAATCAACATTCAGACATCAGGATACAATTTCACGGGGAAGTCAAATTAGAAGTTAGTTTAGTGTCTTATCACTTATGAAACAGCATGGCAGATAGTAAACATTCAGACAAAAGGACTTGGGACTATGTGTGTTATGAGAGGATGTCTATTTGTTGAATGGGATCAAAACACCGTACTGCACATTCATGCAGAACACTTGCTCATTCTAAACAATTCCAGGTTATGGACCATGAGGTAGAACAGCATCTTCTTCTGAGTGAAACCCTTTAACCATGGATTCTAATACTGGAGGGAGCCTTCTTGCACATTTACATTTACTGCTTTGGCCAACTTGTATTATGATCATTATAGCAGAATACAGTACAATGTACTGTATTCACAGTTTGTGAGACTCTGTAGCTCATGTAGTATTGGTCAAACGCCTGTTTTACTACCGTAAAATACTTATTTCCGTACTGTACACAAGTTCAAAAAATGCTCACATACAAATGCAGATTTGATCACTCTTATACTAGCAGCTGTTTACAGCTGGAGAGTCAGAACAGTGGAGGTAATAGGCAGGCAAACATTGGCTGAGTAATGTAAGGGCATGTTCAGATAATGCACTGAGATAGACTTAGACACAGGACAGGAGGTGTATCTTTTGTGGGTAGAGGGCTGGTGCAACAAGATGCAATGATGATGATGAAGCACTAACTAGCTATTAGACATAGTACTAACCCAATGTAATTCAAATGGCCATTGTCAATAACCTATCTGATGTCCAGCAATTAAAGCTGGTGGCTGGATACCTGACAGCCCGGAGCAAGTTCCATAGAACTCCTGCATTCTCATTAAATTTTGGCCTGCTAAATGATGCCATATACTAAGTACAAATATCATGAATGTGTAATACTTCGTACAATGCAGGAATCATAACTCCCACAACTAACACATGGTAATGAAAGTGTCCATTCCATTAGGAGTCCTACATATACACTTGACTATCCTATAATATAAACCTTTTATATCTTGTACATGTATAAAAATGTAGAGGCTCCCAATGGCACTTACACTACCAGATGGTGAACATCAAATAGTACTGAGATAAGGAAGACCTGTTTTTTGGATTAAAGAGATTGGAAAGAGGAGAGTGGAAAGAGTTTTACTCAACCAGGCTAAACTTACACTTGATTGGAGATTGAGCTCATAGTGGCTTGATCTTGGAATGAGCATCAAACCCAGTAAGCTTGTCAGCAAAAGTATATTTTAAGTGGTCACCTCTCATTTTCAAAAGGCATTAACTATTAGGGAAGTCTATGCTAATCTATCTCCAGCATATATGTAAAATGACTGGTTCTCATATTTTGCATACTTTTAATTTCCATGATTTATGAGCCTGAAGATTAGCCAGAGTATGGAACTATTAGGTTCCTAATTGGTTCCAGACTATAAGTGAATGTCTGATACATCAATTAACCCAGTATGTGAGCCATTTTATTTCATCTCACCTGAATGATTTGTTATGCGCTGTATACTTATTTTTTATATTTTGTTGTGCTTCTTCTATAGATTCTAATAAGAATATGTTATGAATGAACATTAATATTATGACAATTTGCTAGAAGGTTAAACGATATAAGGGAAGTGTTATTGGAACCAACAGCTGATGATAAATTAAAATGTTTTATACTTGAGGATTTTCAGTTCTCAAAGTACTTCTCCAAATATCAACCAAATACAAATTTCAACTTTAAATTTCAGTGTACAAATAAGCTATTAAGTATTTTTGTGCTACATGAAAAAACAGTCAGTATTTAACTTATGTGCAAAACAGAAAACTAGTTTGCACCCCTTGCATTGTAACATGGTTTTGTCCAGGAGACTGAAATAAGAATCCTCTTCATTTAAGATCCTTAATGAATCAGGCCCCTTGTCAATAATCCTATTAGCCCCAAATAATGTTTAATAAACTATTTTATTTCTCTTTTTATTTTTTATACTTTATATATATTAGATGGATCTTTACTGTGGCTGTGGACACTGGAAGAAGCAGCAGAAGTAAACAAACTCACTGGAAGTATTTTGTGCATGGGTGATGGCAACTAGGTTACACTGTACAGATTGCATGCTACATTAAATGCTAACAATGTTTCCATTTCTTGGTTATGGACAATGTACAACGCTTTGCAAAGTACATTGTCCATGCCCGCATACTTACATTACCCCCTTAACAGAACCGATAACAGTCGCCAGTGACATCATCAACTCTCGCCGGCTTCTTCATTCATCGCAATGCCTTGCAGTCAGTTGTCATATCAGTCATGCTGGAGCCTGGTCGGGAAAGAGCCGTTCGCTGCGAAGATGTCGGGGTAAGTCTTGTTGGAATAATGATTATCATTATTCCGCTCCCCACCCACATCTTATGTGCGGCCCAAACCAACTCGTCTTCTTCCAATGTGGCCCAGGGAAGCTAAAAGGTTGGACACCCCTGATCTAGGACATGCCCTACCCCAAATATAAATTTGCCATCACATGATAAATTTACCTCCCCCCTCCAATGCAACCTGGTTTTGCCAAGGTGAAAAGTTAAAAAATGTTTGGCTTTACTTTCCTTAATGAATCTGGCCCTAAGAGTTCCTCTCTACAATGTAGGTCCTAACACCCAGATCACATACTAGTGAAAACATTTATATTTCTTCCACTCACACTTTTACTTAATGGAATTATTTTCTTTTTCACATCAGATATTGTAAATGTGTCATATCCCACCTGTTAAAAAGGCAGCCTAATTGGATTAAGGCAGCCTAATTGGATTAAGCTGCCTTTTTAACATGTGGGATATGACACATTTACAATATCTGATGTGAAAAAGAAAATAATTCCATTAAGTAAAAGTGTGAGTGGAAGAAATATAACTGTTTTCACTAGTATGTGATCTGGGTGTTAGGACCTACATTGTAGAGAGGAACTCTTAGGGCCAGATTCATTAAGGAAAGTAAAGCCAAACATTTTTTAACTTTTCACCTTGGCAAAACCAGGTTGCATTGGAGGGGGGAGGTAAATTTATCATGTGATGGCAAATTTATATTTGGGGTAGGGCATGTCCTAGATCAGGGGTGTCCAACCTTTTAGCTTCCCTGGGCCACATTGGAAGACGACGAGTTGGTTTGGGCCGCACATAAGATACACTAACAATAATGATAACTGATCATCCAAAAAACCATAGAAAACATAGTTAACATATATAATATGAGAAAAAAAGTGATTTTATATATATATATATATATATATATATATATATATATATATATATATAACTTTTTTTTCAAATCCCCTATACTTACCTTTCATTCGCCCTGTTCAAAAAATCCTCTCTAGTTGTTATACTATAATCACTTTTTGTATTGTTTCGATGCAATATCAATAAAGTGCATTTAAGCCAGGCATTGTGTATCAGGGTGCCCTGACCAGGCCTGCGGTACCTGACATATACACCACTGTGACCCCAAATTGTCACCTGTTTTGATAATTACACCACTGTTAGTTAAGGGATAACAACTTAAAATGGGCCAAAGAGAATAATATATAATGCCCCATTAGTATTACAAGTAGAAGTATGTAGCAGGGAGATAAGGTCCATGATGCTCCAGGACCAGGTGACTTTTATTCACTTGTTAGCGTCCCTTAAAATAATAAAAAAAATCCCCCTTAACTTACCTTTTAATCGGCTTGTTCTCCTGTTCTCTTCTCTTCTTTTCTCCAATTCTGTGCTGCTGATTGTTCTTCTCGCGCGGGTGTCTCCTCTGTGCTGTGCTCCGCAATGGATGTTGGGCGTGATGACATCACGCCCGACATTCACTGCGAGCACCGCACGGAGGAGGAGATAAGGGAGGGTGCCGGAGTACCAGCTGACGTGACCGCAAGGTAAGTTTTTGGGTTTTTTGCAGGATTTTATTTTCCATTAACAGCACTGCCCCCTTGCCACAACCAAAACTCCTTCTGGGCCACATTTACAGGCGCGCTGGGCCGCATGCGGCCCGTGGGCCGCAGGTTGGACAATCCTGTCCTAGATTAACTTTAAATTTCACTGTACTAATAAGCTATCAAGTATCTGTGTGCTAAATGAAAAATCAGACAGTATTTAACTTATGTGCAAAATAAAAAACTAATTTGCATCCCTTGCATTGTAACATGGTTTTGTCCAGGAGAAAACGCACTCATTTTTATGCCTTACTTTCCTTAATGAATCAAGCCCTTACTTTTTATATAGAGCTAGGCAGTCATATGATTTGTTTTATTTTATTTCATTGTATGTTGCCTTTTATTATGACAATAAAACTAGCTGTGTGCTAGTTGAACCATACTTGATGGACTGAGACTTTGGAGCCACTTTTTATTCCAGGAGATGGCTATACCACTACCCATGTGGATCACTATACATATGTATATGTAATCCAGTGGTGGGGTGGGCACACATTGTTTTGAATACAGAAGCCTGGGTGTTATGTGGAGAAAATATACACAGAATTACTACAAAAACTTTGCTCTTGCAGGACTTTTACATTCAGAAAAGCATTTAAAAAATGTTATTGAAGCATGTCAAAGTTTTAGTACTAACTACTCTTTATCAATACAAATACATGTTTAATCTATCTCTTTATATATTCCTGTCAGGATAAAACCTCATGTATACATACCAATAATGGAAGCCAAGGCACCAAACGCAAAAGATCAAACCATCCAGTCACTTCCCATTAGAGATGGGCGGGCTCGATTCCCTGAGAACCGAACCCGCCCAAACTTGAGGTATCCGAGTACCGAGCTGAGCAGGTTCGGTACTCTGGCTCCAATTCGGATTCGAAATCGAGGCAAAACATCATTGTGACGTCGTCGGATCTCAGACCTCGGTTCTCGCGATGTTTGAAATGCATAAATAGCCGCCTCCACAGCAATCCAGTGGCATTTGACAGAGGGAGAGAGAAGGGTTAGGTCACAGGCAGCATTAGAGCAGGGAGAGAGCACATCTTGTAGCACTTCTTGTAGCACTTCTTATAACACTTCTTATAGCACTTCTTATAACACTTCGTACAACAGGAAGAGAGGAGGATAGAGGAGGCATTTTTGCAAACATTACCAACTGTTTGGGGTGTCATATTCCCTCCACCAGAAACTATTTTCTGCATGCAGAAATAGTAATATACCAGCAGTATATATTTCTGCATTTGCACTACAAGTGTTTGGGGGGTGTCAGATATTTCCCTGTGTGAAAAAACTATTTTTCTGGTGCTGATAGTATTATCTAGCAGCACTATATATTTCTGAATTTGCACTACAAGTGTTTGGTGATGTCAGATATTCCCCTCTTTGAAAAAAACTATTGTTTTGGTGCTGAAATTATTAGACACAAGCACTACATATTTCTGAATTTGCACTACAAGTGCTTTGGGTCTCATTAAAATGGATTCACAGCAGTCCACATATGAGCAGGATCAGCAAGCAGCTACGGGCACCAGTCCTGATGGTAGTTTTACCTGTACGTCATCTGGTAAAGCCTATGTAAAAGTACATAGTCTTTTTAAATCAGGGAAAAAAACACACATCAAAAAAAAAATTACAGTGTTGAAGCGAAAAAGAAGTGTAACTGAGGAAAAGTTAACTGCCGATAAAAAAAAAATTGCCAATATGCCATTCTACACACGCAATGAAAGAATGAGGCCTTCGCCTTTCTCTATCACTGGCAGATCAAAAAAACCTTTTACCGTGTTGAAAAGAAAAAGAGGTATAACTGAAGAAAAGGTAACTGCCAAGAAAAAAAAATTGCCAAAATGCCATTCTACACACGCAGTGGCAAAGAAAGAATGAGGCCTTCGCCTTTCTCTATTAGTGCGAAATCTAAAAATGTTACAGAGCCTTCTTCTTGTAAGGTCACTTGTGACCAAGCAAGACCAAGTAATTTGGAGTCCAAAAGTGGTGCACAACTACTGTTACATGTAAAAAGCCGAGCTGCAAGAAAACAGTAAGGCATTAGAGGAAAATGTATGCTCAGAATCAGAAATGACACCAATCCCTGAGGAGAGTTAATCCACCTCCTCCTCCCCTTCTCCCGTCACCCTCATCGCTTCACCTCCCCCCATCAACCAACTCTGGTGCTCCTTCAGCCCTACAACCGGTGCACAAGTTGGCTCCCTTATTCTTTCCTCTCCATCCTCTACCTGCCCTCTCGATTCCATCCCCTCCCACCTCCTTCGCTCTCTCTCTCCAACGGCCTGCTCTTACCTAGCACACCTTTTCAACCTATCACTCTCCTCTGGTGTAGTACCCTCCTCTTTTAAACACGCTCTTATCTCTCCTATCCTCTAAAAACCCAATCTTGACCCCACCTCTCTTGCCAATTATCGCCATATCTCTCTTCTCCCCTATGCCTCCAAATTACTTGAGCGGATTGTCTGCAGCCGCCTAACCAGGCACCTCGTGGACAATTCCCTCCTTGACCCTCTCCAATCTGGCTACCGCACTCTCCATTCTACCGAAACTGCCCTGGCCAAGGTTACTAATGATCTCCTATCAGCCAAATCCAAGGGTCACTTCTCCGTACTCATCCTCCTTGACCTCTCTGCAGCCTTTGACACCGTGGACCACCCCCTCCTGCTGCAAACTCTTCTCTCTCTCTGCCTCTCTGGTTCTGTCCATGCTTGGTTCGCCTCATACCTCGCTAATCGCTCCTTCTCTGTATCCACGTCTGATTATTCCTCCTCCCGCTACCCTCTCCCCGTAGGAGTCCCGCACGGCTCTGTTCTTGGCCCTCTACTCTTTTTGCTCTACACCATCTCCCTTGGTGCTCTCATCTCCTCCTTCGGTCTTCAGTATCACATTATGCTGACGACATTGAACTCTATATCTCCTCTCCTGATCTTTCCTCCACCCTCCTCGCTCGGGTATCCGACTGCCTCTCCGCCATCTCCTCCTGGATGTCCGAGCACTTTCTCAAAATCAATATCTCTAAAACTGAACTCATTGCCTTTCCTCCACCCAGACTCCCATCCCATGATGACCTCTCTATTGTCGTCAACAACACCACCATCTCCTCTGTCACCCAGCTTCGCTGCCTGGGTGTCACCCTCGACTTCTCTCTCTCTTTTGACAAGCCTGTCACTTTCAACTACGCAACATCTCTCTCAGGATGCCACCAAAACTATCATCCATGCACTCATCATCTCCCGCCTTGATTATTGTAACCTCATCCTCACTGGCCTCCTCCACTCCCATCTCTCCCCCCTCCGCTCTATACCCAATGCGGCCGCAGACTCATCTTCCTCTCACGACGCTCCTCCTCTGCCTCCCCTCTCTGCCTTGCCTTACACTGGCTCCCCTTCCCCTACAGAATCCTTTTCAAACTCCTCACCACCACTTACAAGGCTCTCTCCAACTATACTGCCTCTTATATGTCTAACCTCCTCTCCATTCACACTCCTGCCCGCTCCCTGCGCTCGGCCAACTACCACCGCCTCTCCTCCACCCTTATCACCTCTTCCCACTCCAGAATCCAAGACTTTTCCCCTGCAGCCCCCCTTCTCTGGAACGACCTCCCTCCTTCCATCCGTCTGTCTCCTACTCTGTGCTCCTTCAAACGTGCACTCAAAACTCATCTCTTCCTCAAAGCCTACCAACCATCTACTTAACCCCAATCTCCTCCCTTTGCTCGTCCTCCCTTCTCTCCTCTTGCCTCAACTGGCTCCTCTTGTGCCTGGTCTATTTACCCTTCCTTAGGATGTAAGCTCGTATGAGCAGGGCCCCCTTCTCTCCTGTCTCCATACCTGTTCTTCCACTCTATCTTTACTGCATATGACTAGCCGGAGTTTCTGAAGTATTGGTACTTTTTGTTCATTGTTCTGTATGGTTTCACCCTGTATAGTCTACTGTTAGTACTGTGTGCGGTGCTGCGGATACCTTGTGGTGCCTAACAAATAAATGATAATAATAATAATAATCCACGAGTGGTATATGTAATCGTGACCATTCTGATACTGTACCCATAAAGATGGGCCCTTTCAGCATTTCTGCTGATGTGTGCCTGAACAGCCCGATTGTAGCCGGTGATACACCAATTGAGGATGCCACTTTGGAATTAGAAGAGAATGAGGGGGAGATTTGTGTAGCCGACGAGGGCACTGATGAGGATGCAGTTGATTGTGTAAGTCCTGCACCAGTGGCAGCAGTGTGGAATCAGTGGCAGCAGTTCTGGCACATGAGGTTCTGGCACCAAATTGCCCATTCCAAACAGAAGAAGGGATGACGCAGGTGGCAGACCACAACAGTTTGACATCTGGGTTGGTTTGAAAGATTTTACAAAAAAATGTGTGATTTTGCTCATAACTGCAACCAATCCTACTATTAACATGCAAAGGATTGTGGGGGGCCTAGCAGGGATTAAACTGTATTTTTCCTAATTTGCACTAATAAGGATTGGGTGTAATATACACTCAAAGACGAGTGTTCAATTGCTAAGATTGCTATTGATGTAGAGGAATCATAGAATGATAGAATCATAGGAATATAGAGGAATTGATGTATCAATTGCTATTGATGTAGAGGAAGACAAGCAGGCTTGTCTGTAGAATTTGCATTCAAATTCTACAGCGTTATATAGGTAACACCCAAACAGAAGAGCTCCATTGCTAATTGTAATTGCTGAAATAGAAATTATAGGCCTGCCTGGCTTGGTCCAAATCTGCACTTACATTTTATTGTACCATAGCTCACTCAGAAACAGGAGAAGTGGCAGGGTTCAGTGCTAATCTTCCTCAAACAATACTATTCATCCCACCATCATAGAAGTCTGTGTACTGTGATGTAATTGTCGATAATAGCCTTCCGAATGGAATTAGTAGTTCATTTTAGGGCAGAGCAGTCACGATTTTTGGCCAATTCTTTTACAGCAGAGCAAATATCAAAATGTTGTGCGGACTCATGTGCATCACCACTGTGTGTCTTGGGAAAGATATTTTTTTCGGGCAAGCAGTTGCCAGAGAAACTGAAGGAGAAGACGTCATTACAAGATGTTGATAGCTCTTGGATCCTGGCAATGCAAATTAAGTCTAATTATCCATTATGGTTATAAGTATGGGCTGATAGTTAATCTACAATTAAAATATAGTTAGCATATTTACTTTGTTTTATTTCATCCGTTAAATTTCTCTAGCTCCTTCTCAAAATGTATAATTAAGGCAATCACTTGACTCAAGCTAACTGTGTCTGCACTCTCTTCACAGGTGACTACTTCGCTGGACTAAAGTACATTCCCCTCACATGCTAGTCTTCTTGCAGCTTCTGCATTCTCCTACATGCTGTTGCAAAATCCTGAAAATGACCCTAAATTTTTCGGGACACAAACAGCATCTCCTGCATGTCATTGTCATTTTTTGAAAGTTCTGTAACACCAAGTTGATTGTGTGAGAAAAACAGGAAATGTGATGGAATTCCCCCACGCTGTAATGCTTGAACAATATTGGTGTCATTATCAGAAATGACATATCCTCAGGAGAGTCCAAGCAGGATTAGCCATGTTGCAATGACATCCCTTAGTTTTTTCTAACAGATTGTCAGCTGTATGCCTCTTACTGAAGCCGCTGATACACAGAGTAGCCTACTTCTGAAAAATGTGAGGTACTTGGGTACATGCTGCTGCTGTTCCTGCTGGTGAAGGTGAATCACCAACCCAGTGGGCTGTCACAGTCATATAATTTTTAGTTTGCCCAGTTCCGCTTGTCCACATATCTGTGGTTAAGTGTACAGTGGGTAGAATGGCATTTTGTATCTCAATAATTAAATTTTTATGAACCTCTGGTAGAGGTGAGGAATAGCTTTTCTAGTAAAATGGTGTCGAGATGGAATTTGGTAACGGGGACAGAAGAACTCAAGTAACTGTCTAAAATCAGCTGCATTAATAGTGGATATTGGACGCAGATCTAATACTAGCATAGTCGCCATGGCGTCTGTGATCTGCTTTGCGACTGGGTGACAGCTTGGATTTTTGGTCTTATGACCAGGCATGACAATGACCTTTTTCTTATCACTGGCAAGAACTGCTGCAATCTTTGCTTGAAAGTGTATGAAAATAATATTATGACCTATGAGGTGGTCAAAATTGAATGGAAATGACTGGAAATTAGTGTTAGTGAGGTTAATAAAAATGTAGGTACAAAATAATACCTAAATTGTGTTATTTCAGCCCCAAAAATTGAATTTTTAAAAAAATAGCAAAACAAAACCAAAACCAAAACACGCAAGGGCAGTTTTGCCAAAACCAAAAACCAAAACACGGGGGGGTCAGTGAGCATCTCTACTTCCCATAACAATAACCACTCTGCTCTGCCAGCAAAAAAAACAAGCTTAAACAGTTGAATTTCCAGTACGTATTAAATGATTATCAGTAATTATTAAATGATCAGCCCATACTTATAACCATAATAGATAATTAAACAAGCAAGTAAAGTCAAAAGTTAAAACTCTGAGAACACAGAAAAAGTAATAAGAATAAAAGTGTGGACAAAAATACACAGCATGTATATTTTTCAAAGACTATATCTTTAGGGCTCTTTTGGTAAACATATAAAGTTTTAATAGATGATTTTTTTCATCTGAACCAGCACTTCATTTAAACTTCAAGGCATGGTGCAAATTTAAATGATCTTGACACATTAGTCAAGTATACCTTGGAACATAGTCTTGATAACATTAAACTTCTAGCTATTACAATTTTTACAATGTTCACAGTGCTGAGCACTTCACTTTCTAATGAAAACAAACTGATAGAAATACCCTGCTACACATATCAAGCTATGTCCCTAAATCACTGATTTCCAAGAGTAATTCATGAGAATTCAGAAACTCAATTGTGATTGGATAAGCGAAAGCATATGAAAGAGAACTTCATGGAGTATGAATTAAATTAAAAACACTTGGATAAGAGCACGGAAAAAGCTTGATGAAATAAGATTAAAAGGGATAGCAGTAATCAATATTCATATGCAACCAATATATTATGCGGGACCTCCAGAAACAGGTGCATCTTAAATATGTTGGTATTATGAACTTACTCCTCATGTATTATTTCTATGATTCTTACTCATACCCTTTACACACTATCCCTTGCTTCTAGACCATGCCCCTCTTCAGTTGTATACCAATTAAATAACATACAATTAACCATACTAAAGTCCCTGTGTTAATAGATACAAAAGCATAATTTAAGAACTTTTTTTATATCCTCATCTGTCAAAAGTATATTATATTAAATACAGAATCACAAGTACAATTGATCATATTATTTGTCTTTTTTATAATGTTTACACTGACAAGACATGTCAGGGGTTGGGGACAAATGTCCTATTTGATTTGAATATTCCGATATTCCAGTAGGAATTCCTTTGATAAAGGTCACAGTAATTGACCACATACCCAAGCCCCGAATAGATGCCTGGACAAATGTGCTAGTCACTTTCTAGATTTAACATATTGGCCTCAAATGTTCTAAATGAGTCTCTCATTTGGGGGGGTGAAATTCTTAAGGTTCCTAAAAAAAAGTGTGCAATAAAATTAATGTTACTATAGGAGTCAAGGACACTTTGACTACATATAATAATAATAATAATAATAATAATAATAATAATAATAATACATAATAATACAGATGGTTTATCACTATTTTATAACTGTTTTATATATTCCAGTTTATTATATTAATATTTAATTTAGTCTTGATTCTCACTTTCTCTATTATGTATAATATTTCTATTAATTGTTGATTATATTTGAAGAATTTTCCAACTTTAGAATTTGTTCCCTTTATTATCTAAGGTAACCTATAGATTTTATAATCATAACTTATTATATTTTTATCTGTAAACCCCGGATCTAGCTCTAATCTGTCTCAGAGGGCTGAATTCCCTTTAAGTGAGTGACAAGGGAGGAGGAGTCACCGGCAGAGAGGGACCATCCAATACCATTTATTGCAGGCTGGAAACTACTCCTCCTAGCATGCACAAAGGCTGAGAATAGAGGAGTGGGGCAGCCTGCCAAACACAGAGATCTTGGCACCAAAGAGGAGTATGGAGAAGGAGAAATGCATTCACAGAGGAAGTAAGTGCCAGCATTGCTGTGAGTGCCACTTAACCAAGAGGATTTAATGGAGAGAGAGAGCCAAACAGCTAAGTCAATTGAGCTTGCAAAAGAGATGTCAATGTGAGAGTGAGTACAGTGGGAACAATCGTTGCAATGTAAAGCAACCACAGCATAGACAGACTATAGGAAATGATAAGGGTTTTTAATCCCTTAGAGAGAGCCACAAAACTCACATAGAAGGGTACATGTTTGACAGAGAGAGTCGCCAACCTTAAAGAGAAACTGGCAGTCTTGCCGAAAGAGTTTCTAAGCTGTCAGGGAAAGCTGCCAAGTTACTAGAGAAAGCTGGCAGGCTATTCAAGGGACAGAATAGTCAGATAGAGATTACTTTAATAATCAACCAATATTGTGAATTGAGTACATTAATACCATTTATAGACTGATTACTATGGATTCAAAGAGTCACAGTGCTAAGGAAAAATTAACTTACAGATACATTATATAGGGTATACCATTTGCATATATAAAGAGGTTGCAGTTACAAGTAGATAATTGACTTAAGTCTGTAAAAAGATCAGAAACATTGTTGCACTTTGGGAAAAACAATAAAATGCAATTCACTAATAACCTAGGCTATGCATCAGGGGAATTATTTATATTAGAAATGCACCTTGGTAAAATATAGATAGATAGATTTATTTATTTATTTAATGAGAATATAACCACAAATCATTCATTGATAGATGATACTACAAAATGAATAAGGAGATGTGTATGTCCCATTACAAAAATGATTAAGACTAAACACAGCCAGTTATATATAATTAATATTTATTTTTAAAAGTCCCATACCATCAATTAAACAGCATTACAACATTTTGCTTTAATTCACTAATTAAGATCTCTTTATCACAATACTATTGCTTTTATTTCACTGGTTTTATCTTAAACTTTGCACAATGAAGTTAATAAATTTTAAAATATACTATTAAAAATTGTACATTTTAGGTGATTTTATGCCATTATATTGCACAATAGCAATAAAGGAACCCACTTTTTCTTTTCTTGTTTGAAGTTTGTATTAATTATGAAATAATACTTTGAAAATTTGATACCAAAAAGTGGAATATTTTAAAAAATCACAACCAGTTTTCTTTACTTCATTGCATTAAAATATGGGTATACTTTAATTGGTTTTCAATTGTCACTGGAAAAATGTGGGGTATAGCGGAAATATCATTACTTACTGCTTTGTGGAGTCCTGTCCCTATTTTTGCTTACTTATTGCTTTTTATATGATTTAATATGAGCACATTTTTGCACAGTATGAATGTGAGACCTGGCCAGTCATAGGTGGAGCACACATTCTCTTTGGAATGTGGAAAAGATTATCTTAATGTTTTACAACTATCCCGACAGAAGTGACAGTCCAGAATCTTCAGGACTTCTATCCTGGCTACCATGACAGTTGGGTAGAGTGCCTCACTCACCGTAGCACTGCCAGGAACACCAGTATTAGGTGCATGCAGCAATGCAGGGAGTTGAAAAGGCCAATATATCAGAAGCCCTCTGCATTCACCTAGGGGACATAGCGCCCCTAATGTGATGCAGCCACTCTACCCTTTATTATATTAACATGCCTTACCTCCCTCAATGTTATGACTAGTTACCATGGTTACTTAATGAAATACTTGCACCACTCAATAACGTGCAAGAGAATGCAATTGCATACGTTTTTGTGAATGTATAATATAAAAAAATCGAAGTATATATATATATATATATATATATATATATATTTGTCAAAGAGGCTTATTTGTCACACCTCTCCAATAGGGCAATAGGTAAAAACCCAGTTGGTCTGCAGGAGCAGGCTGCAGACAGGGTTAACTTTTCCTTAGGCTGCTCTTTCGACACATACACACACTAGTGTTCAATAGGGGTGTAATTCATTTGTATTTGTGGTCGGGGCCAACAACGCTAGTTAGTGGCCAGCTAGTAGTGAAAGAACCACTGTTTAGCCAGATGTAGGGTTGTAGGAGAATTGTGGTGCTTTACTGGAATTATCTGCTGTAAACACCACAGAAGCTGTTTAAGCCATCCTGACCACTACATCACTATATATATATATATATATATATATATATATATATATATATATATATATATATATATGTGTATGTATATATATATATATATATATATATATATATATGTGTATATATATATATATATATATATATATATATATGTGTATATATATATATATATATATATATATATATATATATATGTATTTATATATATATTATACACACCGATCAGCCACAACATTAAAACCACTATAAATTGATGTGAATAACATTTATTATCTCGTTACAATGGTACCTGTCAAGAGCTGTGATATATTAGATTGTACGCTCCTTGAGCAGGGCTCTCCTACCTCCTGTTTCGATCACTTTTAACTGTGCTCTCCAGCTACTCAGCTCTCCTCCTCTTGGTCCTTCTGCCCTCTGTCTCCTCTTGCTTCTCTCCGCTCCCCTCAGTGGCTCTTGACCTGTCATCCGTGCCCACCCTCTTGGGCCAAAGTTACCTGCCTGTACTGACTTTTCCCCTCCCTCTCGTTAGCTGAGCCTGAGCCCCAGAGTTATAGTGCTTACTGTTACTTGTACTGTGCTGTTTCACCTTGTACTGTGCCATTGTTTGTCCTTGTACGGCGCTACGGATACTTTGTGGTGTCTTATAAATAAAAATTAATAATAATTAACAATAATTAGGCTGCAAGGGAATAGATAACTGGGTCAGAGCATTTTCAAAATGTTCCCAGTATGCAGTGGTTAGTACCTAGCAAAAGTGGTCCAAGAAAGTATAACTGGTGAACCGGTAACATGCCCAAGGCTCATTGAAGAACGTTGTGAGCAAAGGCTAGCCTGTCTGGCCCAATCACACAGAAGAGATACCGTAGCAATAATTGCTGAAAAAAGTTTATGCTGCCTACGATAGAAAGGTGTCAGAACACAAAATACATCACAGCTTTCTGTGTATGGGGCTGCATAACTGTAGACCAGTCAGAGTGCTCATGATGTCCACCACCAAAGGATCCTACAATGGACGCGTAATTGCCAGAACTTGACCTTGGAGCAATGGAAGAAGGTGGCCTGATCTGATGTAGCGAGTTTTCTTTTACATCATGTGGACAGCTGGGTGCATGTAAATTGTTTACCTGGGGAAGAGATGGCACCAGGAATCACTATGGGAAGAAAGCTCGACAGCGGAGGCAGTGTGATGATCTGGGCAATATTCTGCTGGGAGACCTTGGTCCTGGCAATCATATGGATGCTACTTTGACACGTATCACCTACCTAAACATTGTTGCACACCAAATACACCCCTTCATGGTAACCATATTCCCTGATTGCAGTGGCCTCTTTCAACAGGGTAATGCGCCCTGCCTAACTGCAAAAATTGTTCAAGAATGGTTTGAGGAACATGAAAAAGAGTTCAAGGTGTTGACTTGGCCTCCAAATTTCTCAGATCTTAATGTGATTGATCATCTGTGGGATGTGCTGGAAAAAGAAGTCCAAGCAATTGAGGCCACACTTCTCAACTTACAGGACTTAAAGGATCTGCTGCAAACATCTTGGTGCCAGATACCACCGTACACCTTCAGAGATCTTGTGAAGTATATGCATCAACTGGTCAGAGCTGTTTTAGTGGCACAAGGGGGACCTGCGCAATATTAGGCAGATGGTTTTAATGTTGTGGCTGATTGGTGTATATATTATAAAACAATTTATTAGTAAACAGATCAATGATTTTTTTAGTCAACAGCATAAGTAGAAAACAAATTAATACCAATGTATATTTACATATAGTGCAATTCATAAAATGTGTTTCATCTTTGTTTAATTAATTGTGGAAAATATGATTATGTGCATGTAGGTTTTGTAGTGTAGTGTAGGAACAGTTAAATGATAATTTGTTTTTGATTCTTTCAATAATATACATAGTGCATATACAGAAAATATAAAGTAAAGTTATTATATGTGATAAAATATACTTTGTATGGTGGGTTAAGTAGCCATGTAAGAGCTGTGTATAAAAAGTTACATTACATTACAGACCTAATCATTATATCTGATCATTAGGATTTTACATCTTCACATAAAGTTTACAAGCAGTAAACAATCTGTTTTACTAGGAAATGTGGGCTATCTGTAGCAATGCAATTAATGTGTAGATCCATATATACGGCAGTGTCATTAATATATGGATCTACATACAGAGCAAGGCATTAATTTACAAATCATTTCTAATAACACTGTTTATATCCTTAACCTGTTCATTCGTAAAGGATGGGCAGCACAGTGGCGTAGTGGTTAGCATGTCTGCCTCACAGCACTGGGGTCATGAGTTCAATTCCCGACCATGGCCATATCTGTGTGGAGTTTGTATGTTCTCCCTGTGTTTGCGTGGGTTTCCTCCGGGTGCTCCGGTTTCCTCCCACACTCCAAAAACATACTGGTAGGTTAATTGGCTGCAATAAAAAAAAAAAAAAAAAAAAATTGACCCTAGTCTCTCTCTCTGTCTGTCTGTCTGTGTGTGAGTGCATGTCTATAGTAGGGAATTTAGACTGTAAGCTCCAATGGGGCAGGGACTGATGTGAATGAGTTCTCTGTACAGCGCTGCGGAATTAGTGGCGCTATATAAATAAATGATGATGATGATGATGATGATGATGATTAATAAACATCAGTCTTGCTTTTACTTCATATGGACCACACATTTAAATGATTAAATAGGAATTTGTGAAAAAAAAATATCCAAACCGTCTTTCACCGCGTCCTAATGAATTGTACTGCGTGTTGTAACCACTGGTGCATGAATCATTTCATGTTGTAAATTATAATGCTCCATGGGGACCAATAAAGATTGGAATATTTATATATTTCAGATCTATTTCCAGGTTTACCCTCTCATCTTATCATTTTATTTGTTTGCTGCTCATTAATTCTTAGCGCTACATGCTTTCCTTTCGGTATTTTTCAATAATATAAAAACCATAATATTGACCCACGGCGCTATGAATGTATAATCCGCAATTTTGAATAAAATAAAATAAACCAAAATGAAAAATAAAAATAGATACAAAAATACACAAAGGTAATGACAATGATATAATAACAACAGTAGGCACTCTGGAAATACCCAGATGGGTTTAATATATAAATCCCTAAATGATGAAGGATGAAAAGATAGCTAAAAATAGTCCATTAGATGTATAACAAAACGAAAAATTATATTCCAAATAGCAAAAAAATAAAAAATAAAAAATAAATATATAAAAAAGGGGCCAGTGGTGATATAAGCCAGTAAAGAATCACAAATCCAGTAGGTTAAACGGAAAAATAAAAATGACCTCTGGATGAGTCTAAAAGACAGGCTTCTGTGTTCGTGAGTCTGTAAAGCCCTCCGGGGCTAGAGAATGGAACTCTTTCTCTCCGGAAAGCGATGCACCGCCAACGGTGGCTAGATTCAGTGAGCTCACCCTCTCTTCCTGTGTCCCGGAACGCAAGCCTGCGTTCCAAGTGCCGCACTTCCGGTTTCGGGCAGCGGGGATGTGTAGCAATACTGAAAAATGTAAAAAGCTAATAAAAGTGTCTTAAATCCTCTTCTTGCAACACCAGGAGAACAACAGTTTGTCCAGTCCTGGGCAAGTGCCTTATACACATAGGGCACAGGTGACACAGACAGCTGTGAAACCACAGGGAGCGTAGTTTACCCACGATGCTTGAAAGCGCTGGCATTCGCTAAGTGAGCCTAACATAGAGGACCAGAGTCTATATTGCTGGGGACCCGGAACAGGTGAGGAATATGTCCCGAGCTCCCCTGGTGATTGGGAACAATAGGGTGTGCAACCCATGCCATGAGGCATAAAACTATAATAGCTCCTGTATGGGAAATAAAGGGGTTAGAGTGCCCTATTAGTTAAAGCCCCAGAACCCAAGTAGAAAGGGAATCTGTTTTTGACCGCATTAGGGGGGTTTAGACCCTGTATTATTAGGGGACAACAGAAGAGGTTCCCCATGACCTGGGGATTCCCCAAAGAATCAGAAGCAGTTGCATGGTGGCTACAACAATGACCACTGAGATTAAAGGGGGAAAAGATAATTCCAGTCATTTTATGATATGGGCAGCACGATGGCTTAGTGGTTAGCACTTTGCCTCACAGCACTGGGGTCATAAGTTCAATTCCCGACCATGGCCTTTTCTGTGTGGAGTTTGTATGTTCATCCTGTATTTGCGTGAGTTTTCTCCCACACTCCAAAAACATACTAGCAGATTAATTGTCTGCAATCAAATTGACCCTAGTCTCTCTCTCTCTCTCTGTATGTTCATGTGTTTATGTATGATAGGGAATTTAGACAGTAAGCTCTAATGGGACAGGGACTGATGTGAGTGAGTTCTCTGTACAGCGCTGCGGAATTAGTGGCACTATATAAATAGCTGCTGCTGCAGCTGATGCTGATACCAGCAGGAGGATCCCCACCTTCACCCCACAAACACCACCACCACAGCAGAAACATGTTGACATTATAGGAAAAAGGAGGCAGTGAGAGTATGATAGCACCTTCCTATTGGCACCCATGGCTAATTGGGAGCATGACTGTAAGGGAGGAGGAGACTTTATGCTAGAGGAATCCCTGAATGAGGGGACATTGTGCTTCAGCAAAGGAGAGAGCCCCTGTGAGGTGACGGTCTGCATGCCTGCAATCGGGTTAGCTGAATTTTGTGAGAAGCCTGTGTGATGCAATCTGTATGTGTGTGTGTCTGTGGAACTGCTGTTCCTGTCAGTAGCAGCTAATATGTAATGTGCTGTAAGTTTATAAGTGTGCAGAAGTGAGTTAGGAAAAGGAGAATGTGTTACCATCTGTTTAAAAATGTACAGGAGGACATTGTCGTTTTGCAACCATTATTTTATTCTGTTGTGGAATAAGAGCCGATGTAATAAAGTTTGCTTTGAGTTTGAAAAGAGATGGCCTGGTGCCTAATTTACTTGTACTGCACCTTTCACACACTAGTGTCTAGTCCACATCATGACTGTATTAAACCCCTGTGTATTTGTAGAGGGGGACCTCTCGTATCATTTGCCAATACCCACCAGCTAGCCGGAGAAACAAGAAACATAGGTTATTGCAGCTTAGACCACCAGGGGCACCCTTCACAACACCTTAAACATTTGAGTATAATCGCTGCTTTGTGTAGCAATCCGCTACATCTTATGTCTATGGTCAATTTTGTCTATTTGGCAAGATGGTCATTAAAATTATGATAGACCCTCCATCCTCTGGGCACGTAACTGACAACACACCTATCATTTAAATAATTTTCAATTTAGTTTTCTGCACACCTAACACCTCAGCTCAGACGATTCACACTACTCATTGTTCTGTTTTATATATATTCATCTTAACTGTCCAGTCCTCTTGGCTCCCAGATTGAATATTAGTTATCACTAGGGACAGGAAGGAGGGGAGGAAGTAGTAAGATATAAGTAAAGTAGTAAGATGTAATTAGTAAAAGCCAAACAATCAGGAATCCTCCATTGGAATAATGAACCATGAAAATAGACTAGCACCAAAAAATGTAAAATCGCATATATACAGACAAGCAGACTTCGGATATAAAAACCATAGGTATAACAATAGAGCCTTCTCTACCTTTGAGCTACCACCCCGACCACTTAGCAACAACTCCCAGCACTACAGGTGAAACAGCTAAATCAATTGGGGACCACTAGACACTCATGCCCTCATCCACAGCCTGTCCCATTTGTCTAAAGCAGTCCTACTTTGGGTATTCCCTTCTGCATTCAGCACAAGCATGCTTGATTCCTCCATCCAACACTTGTGACAACATCCCCTGTCAAAGCAAAACATTTACCTCTAAATGTAAAAGCTACAAGGCTTTAAAACTGGGGTTCTTTTTATATCAGACTTAGGGGGGAAAAGGGAAGCAGCTACAATAACCTAAGAAACAGGTGTCTAAACCATATAATCAAAATAGTGCTAATGGATTAGGAATTCAGTGCTCAGGGCAGAGGATACATACAAGAAAATGATGAAACTGGTAAATGTCAAAGTTCAGTATTAAATACGTGGCTGTCAATTGTGGCTGTCAAATGTAAAAACATGCTTAGCACAACATTATAAACATACCGATGTGTTATTATTATTATTATTAATTTTTATTTATAGGGCACCACAAAGTATCCGTAGCGCCGTACAGGGACAAACAATGGCACAGTACAAGGTGAAACAGCACAGTACAAGTAACAGTAAGTACTCTAACTCTGGGGCTCAGGCACAGCATGAAAGAGAGGGAGGGAGGGGAAAAGTGAGTATAGGCAGGTAACTATGGCCCAAGAGGGTGGGCACAGATGACAGGTTGAGAGTCACTGAGGGGAGCGGAGAGAAGCGAGAGGAGACAGAGGGCAGAGGGACCGAGAGGAGGTGAGCAGAGTAGCTGGAGAGCGCAGTTAAAAGTGATGGAAACAGGAGGTAGGAGAGCCCTGCTCAAAGGAGCGAACAATCTAAAGGGATGGGAAGACAGACAGACACATGGATGAGACGGAGAGACGGGAGAAACGGAGACGGAGTCGAGGAAGGGGGAGAAGGGAAGGAGGGATGAGAAAGAGAGGTAGCCAACTGGTGGGAGTTTAGACATGAGACTGGAAGGCTTTAAGGAAAAGGTGGGTTTTTAATGTTCGTTTGAAAGAGGACAGATTAGGGGAAGTTCTGATGGAGCGGGGGAGCTTGTTCCAATGGAGGGGAGTTATGTTCCCTCTGCCCTTCTCAGCAAAGACCAACCATCTGAACACACATACCTAGCTTGCATAAGTTCCAACCAAAATGCCACATTCTTGCTCCAAAAAAAAATGACACCCATCCCAGCATGCCGTTAACAAATTTCCTCCATATGCTTCCTCTACATCCATGCCTGAAACCACGTAACATATGCATTAATGAGGTACATGTGCACCCCAGGCTGGATCTCTAAAAAACAGGCCTAACACACCAACTAACAAACCAACCAGGTAACATAACTATAGAAGGTTTCTTCACCTACACCACCTCACATCAGAGCCACTGGCACATGAACGTATACCGTATGGAATTTGTGTGCGTCTAACAAGCTGCATAAACACCAAACTTCCATCCAAGCAGACAGCAATAATGTCTGGTGGCCATCTGGCCAACCCCTTGCCCTTTCGAGGAAGTTGCAGAGTCAACCCTTTGACTCCTCCAACCTGAGACTTGGGGAACCAGCTGCGTGCACACCCAGCAACATAGGCACCATAAACTAGAAACCTTCCTTCAAGTCACCAGAAGAAGCTGGATCTTGCATACACTGGTCAGAGAAGACCCTGAACCATGTACCTTTTAGTGTCTTGATCAACCCTATCCATGATGGACTCACTCAAAGTACAGTGCTCCTTCAGGTCCAACCAAGCAGCCTGCAAAGGCATCCAAGAGCTAGAGGAAATCCCCAAGCCATACCTCCAACCAGGCACCGGAAATGCCAACTCTCTGATAGAACTTGCAAAAGAAGAAGTCAAACACAGGCTCTGCACCGTGGGAGCCTCACACTGATTAAACCAAGGGCTGCTGCAACAGAGGAGCAGTCACATCAAGTGCACATGAGGCAACAGGGGCAGAGACTGGCTGACTAATGTTCAACACAGCCTGGCGCTTAAATGCCATAAGGACATTTCCTGCCCGCTGTTATCCATTTATCAAGGGGAGCTGCAAGATTGCTAGAGCTAGCTGTCAGATTCTCAGATTAAGCTACTGGGACAAGTTGACAGAGAAGCTGGGCATCTAGCTCAGAGAAAAAGAGGGAGTCCTTCAATAGCCAAGAGGAACAAATAGGGCCTGAGTTATTAAGGAAATTAAGGTAAAAAAAAAATGTTCTCCGGGACAAACCATGTTACAATGTAAGGGGTGCAAAAGTAGTTTACTATTTTAAGTTAAAAACTGTCTGTTTATCTAGAACACAAATATTTGTTTGCTTTATTTTTACACCAACAATTTTAAGTTGATCAAGAACATGCCCTTCCCAACTATAAATCTGTCCTCACATTTTATATTTACATCCCCCTCCAATGCAACATGGTTTTGCCCAGGTGCAAAGTTACTCCTTTTTTTATGCTTTGCTCTCCTTAATGACTCAGGCCCATAGAGTCTAGAACCAGCTCAGAGATCCAGGGAGAGCCCAAGAATGTTCCAGTTGTCTGCTGCTTGTCCTATCGCTTTGCCAATGTTCCAGGTTCCTGCTTTTGCTATAGCTGTTAATGCATCTGTATTGCTTTATGGTGTGGAGAGTCACCAAAGGTCATTTCAAGCCATTGATACATGTTCAAAAACCCTCCATGTTTCCAGAACAGGTCAGTGTCTGCTGCATGTGTGAGTACATTTCACCACACCTGGAGCCATTTGTTTGTGTAGCAGTCTGAGACAAGATACAACCTTTCATTGCTCTGTTGTGCTGATACTACTCCTCTCTTCATATTTATCTCTTCAACGGTACAATAGTGCTTGTTATAAGGGACTTATTTTCCCCTTTTCAATTGCACTTATTTACAACTGTTCCAAGAGAATGTAATTTTTGATGTGCCATGAATCTCCAGTCACCCGGGGCAGCATGGTGGCACATAAGTTAGGATTACTGGCTCACAGAGATTGAATAATGCATATGATTCCTACCAGGGTTTGGTATGGAGTTTGTATGTTCTCCCTGTGTTTGGGTGGGTTTCCTCCAGGTGCTCCAGTTTTTTCCCATAATTCAAAAAAATAATTGTAGGTTAACTGACTTTTTAACGAAACTGTTAGCATAGAGACTGTCTTTCTTGCTGTGCCCGTCATGTGGTCGATATAGTTGACTGGACTGAGGTAAAAGGCTATTGTTTTATTGTTTTACAGTTAGTTTGTGTTTTTGAGCCCTTAAAGTAAATACTGTAAACATATAATAATATGCCAAGCAAATTAATAACAAGGTAAGGTGAAGTTAACATAAACCAAATTAATATAATGTTTATCCTACTTCCAAGATAAACTTACTCATCTCCAATCACAGTCAATATTAGTCACTAAATCAATTTTTCATTTATTTTTTTTGTGGAGCACCTGTTTAAGGGTCTTGTTGGGCATTCAGAGGTTACAGTGGTGATGGGCTTTTCTTTTTTTTATTTTAAAACCTAGTTTTGGTGGAAAAGCATCCCAATCAGCGCCATAAATGATACATTCGGGTACAAGCGGAAGTTCATTGTTAGTAACACATCCCGTTGAGGAGTTATTGGGCAACACATTTTCGGGCAGGTCTCAGCTCCTGAGCCAAACAAGGGAGAGTGGAGCTCTACTGCAAGTACATTTTTGTTTGCCCCAATTTTGGTGTTGAAATGGCTGGTAGCTGAGTTGGTGTTCTTTTTATTTGCCACCACTTTTATTTATTTTCAATAAAATTTTGTGATCTTTCTTCACCAAACAAGTGAAGAAACATGTGTGTTTATTTATTAGGTAAGATAACTTTTGATAAGGGCATTCAGGTAAAAGTTAATGTAAAATCAAATGCTAGGAAACTTACGGTAGCTTTGATGAGTAAACTGGCTGCTTTGTCTGTAAGGTTTGCAGCTCTGTCTGTCAGTAGCCCTTCTTCTCCACGGAAGGTTTCTGTCCACCCTGAGCTCGCCTTTGGACACCAGCGTTGCGGTTTGACAGGTGTACTGCCCCAGTCAAGCTCCCCACCTGCCACTGTCCTCTGTGTAGGGGATATGCAGCCTTTCTTATCCCCGATAGTCTTTTAGTGCTGTGTAGACCATCTGTTTTTTTGACTCGCTCCAGGGGGTATATTTACTAAACTGCTTCTTTGAAAAGTGGAGATGTTACCTATAGCAACCAATCAGATTCTAGTTATCATTTGCTTAGTACATTCTACAAAATGACAGCTAGAATCTGATTGATTGCTATAGGCAACATCTCCACTTTTTCAAACCCACAGTCTAGTAAATATACTCCCAGGACTCTTAAGCACATAGTACTGAAATTCACTGTTTATTTCCACCTCTTCAGCAGGCTCAGCAGTTGTGCTTTTGTGTCTCTGTGGCTCCTCAGGGTATGGTAGCTAACCCGACAATGTATACACCTACCTCCTCCTCTGCCACCAACCAGCATATCTCCTTCAATTTCCCTTGTTCTGGTGCCAAAAGTCCTGATTTTGTTAGACTCTGACATACCATCCAGTCCTGTCCTGTCTGAGTACTGGGAGCTTCATTGGATGGACCTCTATTACTGATAATTTCTCCTCTCATCTCAATTTACTCCCCCCTGCAGACGAACGCTGAGTCCAGGGATTGCATAAATGTAAAGAGAAGCTAAATCAAAAATATATTTCCTTTGCTGTGATATGCAAATGGGGGGGAATATATATCCAAAAATTCTAAAACCAAAATATACCCAGTTATATAAAGATTTATTTTCAGTGCCAACAACAGACTTCAATTCTAAATAGAGATATGTGTATTTTTTCGATCTGCAGAGAATTTCAGATAAAGTATATACAGAATATAGACCCAACATTATCCGGATTCCTATAGGATGTAAGCTCCCACGGGCAGGCAGCTCTCTATCATATGTCTCATGTCTATCTATATACCTTGTTTGTCCTTGTGATGTTTTAAGTTGATTTCTTTGTGTGACTGCTATGCTGATTTTACTTTTTACTTTACATTACTTATACACTTGAAATTTTTACTTGTTTTGTGCTACAGGAATTGCTGGAGCATTACTGGTTTTACACAAGTCTACTGTTATGCTTAATTGTATTTGGTATCATACTTATGTATATTAATGTATTTGTTATATATTTGTAAAGAAACAATCCTGCTCATTTTATACCCCCCACCATATGATTGTGGGGAGGTGCATGGCCAGCTGCATGGGAGTCCTGTGGGACACCATATTATAGCCACAGACGTCAATCGTTAAAGTGGCAACAGCGCAATTACATTTGGGAGGCTGGCCAGGTATTTTGACATCATTGCTTCTGGCCTGTACACATGGTGCTAATAGCTTGGAGCACCTGGATTCATAAAGTGAGTCCCAATGCTGCTCTCAAGTATTTGTGTGCTACATGAAAAAACAGCCAGTATTTATCTTCTGTGAAAAAAAATAAACTAATTTTCACCCCTTGCATTGTTAGATGGTTTAGTCCAGGAGAAAACTTTCTCATATTTTTGCCTTACTTTCCTCAATGAATCACGCCCATAAAGTGTAAAATTACACCTTGCTACTGCGTCTTACAGGGTGCGATACATTAGTTCGATAGTTACATTATTGACTTTTCTATGTACCATTATATAGACAGGGATGGAAAGTCGACAATAATGACTTTGACAGTATTATTACGTTGACAATTGAAATGTAGTCAGTATTATTAGGTTGACAATTAGAATATATATAGTATTATTAGGTCAACAATTTAAATGTAGACATTAGGTCAATAATTCAATTGTAGACAGTATTATTAGGTTGATAAATACATCTCTATCCTGAACCCTAGCCCTAACCATATACTACTGTCTACATTTGAATTGAAGATCTAATAATATTTTATATTTGATGCACTGGAGGAGTCTTCTTGAGTATCACTCAGGACAGATAGATGTAAAATGATGTACTTTTTAGCGCTGAAATTTGTTTGGTTTTTGTGTGAAGACCTAATAATATGGCTGACATTTGAACTGTCAATGTAATGTTTTTGACTTGCTGAATGTTGACCAAATGAATGTCTAGTCATCAACTGCATATGTTTGGAAATGTTAGGATGAGTAGCAATCTTGATGATTTAGTCATAGAAATTGAGGATGCTACTTTAGAACTTGCTAGTGTAAAACAAGATGAAGGCGTCATGAAACCAGTAGGAAATAGTGGATGGACCCTGTTTATCAGTGGTTATCGCCACTGAATGAAGAGGCACAGAGTCTAACATGTCCCCAGTCTTTGCTAGGGACCTCCAAGGAGGTACGGGATTTGATGCATGGGACATGCAGTTCGCGGCCCTCTAAGTCAGTCATTAGGGAAACAGGTGGGTGAAAGAAGAGTATTCAGACAATCCAAGGTCAAGCCAGGCTGGGGTGCAGTACCGAATTAGCAAAAGCTAGCAGCAGAATGAATAGACACCTCATGCAATCTTCACCGTCAACACCTTCATCATAAACCTCCTCATTATTAATACGTAGTAAAGCATCCAATTTTCAAATGCAAATTGACTTCCCTGATGCAATCTATGATTCCCAAGAGGCACCCTTTTACACTATGACTGCTGGTGATGCTGCTGCTGCTGAAACTTCTATACAGAAGGGGGCCAAGAATGGTAAGCATAGCTTTAGACAACAATTGTCTGTGATGCAAGCCTTTGCAGGTATAACAGCCAGCATCCTGTTGCACTAAAGTCATGACAGCTATGTTAGCATTGGCTGTGCACCCAGTTTCCACAATCAGTGCATCGGGTATTAGCAGATTAGTTGAGATCATGTGTCCACGGTACCAAATTCCATCTTGAGACCATTTCTACCAAACAGCAATTCCTCAGCTGTATTGAGAGGGATAAGCGATACTTGTCAAACAAATGACTACATGACCATTACAGCCCACTTGGTAGGTATATCGCCTTCAGCAGCAACAGTGCCTGTAGCATCATCATCATTCACCTCATTCCTTCAGCATAGTAGAGCTAGCACACATTCACAGCACCCTGTGACACTAAAGATAAGGGGTGCTCTTATCATGTAATATGGTTATCATTTTAGACAAATACATAGGCAATACTGTGTGCACTACAGTTAGGTGCACGCAGCTCTGCCTTCACAAGCAGTACAGTGTGAAGGCAGAGCAAACCTCCCAACTGTCCTTGCAGTTGGACCAAATCCTGACTAAGAGAGACAGCCACCCAAATTCAGGACTGCTCCATCAGATTCAGGACAGTTGGTAGACTGCCCTGCTCTCTTACTTTTTCTTGTCACTTTCACCACCTGTGGCTGCTGGTTTCTTTAGTTTCTGCTTGTCTGGATCCAGGAATGTTGGGGACCCTATTTGATAGAAAGATGAATATATGTAATTTAGAAAACGACAACGAGCCCCGGTGTTAAATCAATATCACCCTCCAGCCCCAACATTAAAATAATAGTATTCCCATTTATTAAATTTCCCTCCCTCAAACAGACCCTCCAATAATTTAATAGCATTTACGTTTAAATTTAACATTTAAATTTATGTTGAAATCCTTTTTTCACACAGTATAGTAACAACCCCCCTTTCTTCTCTCACACAGTGTAGTAACACACAACTCCTTCCTTCTCTCACACAGTATCGTAATATTCTCCCCTCCTTCTGTCACACAGTACAGTAATATCCCCCCTTTCCTTCTCTCACACAGTATAGTAACACCCCCCATCCTTCTATCACACAGTATAGTAATATCCCCCCTTTCCTTCTATCATACAGTTTAGTAACAACTCCCTTCCTTCTCTCATGCTTACCTTGCTCCAGTTGCGTGATGTATGATCCTGTCTTCCTCTGCTGCAGCCATGGGATTGCACCTTTCATGTGGGGTCATCCCATGTGACCTCTGTCAGTGGGAGGAAGCAACCACACATAGGGGGAGGGATCCGTAGCCAAATGAAATAAGATGGAGGGTCCCAGGGAAGGTACCAGCCACCAACTATTACATTGTCTCTCCCCATGCTGATACAAGGGGCCCCATTACAGAGGGCGGCTCAGGGCATGTGCCCCCAGTGCCTCCCCCTTAATGCAGCTCTGGGCATGTCCCACTTCACTCTATACTGCTCGTTAAGGGCCAATTATGTGTAGTAGTTGGATGCAAGCTGCTCGCTCTTTATAATCAATACAGTGTGAAGCTGGACATTCCTCCCAACTATCCTTGTAGTTCAAAAAAAATATTGACTGAGTGGGACAGTCACACAAAATTGGGACTGCCCACCATAATGTTAATAGTTGGCTACTTAGCAGCGTCTCAGCACTGTCTCAAATGATAGTGTTATGACTCACAGCTGTTAGATAAGCTTCTAGAACCAGACTTGTAGAGATCTTCACCTAGAGCAGCCGCCTTTCCCGTAGAACAGGTATGTTTGAAGCTACTCACATATCCTCAGGACTTAGCTCTATAGTAGTAGAAGCTTATAAGAATTAACAGTAGCGTCAACTAGAGAGTAACCGGAATACAAGAGTCGGATACCAGAGACAGACCAAAGGCCGTGGGTCAGATGCAAACTGGATAGCCGAGGGAGAGGCAGGTTGCATACACGGTAATCCAAACAGGAATTCAAGCAGAGTCAAGTCAAAGGGTCACAACAGGAAATAAAATACAAAGTAGCAGGAGATACACAGGAACAGGGGAGCTAGTCAGCAATATGTGTTCTTTGACTCTGAGCAGCACCCCCCTCCCCTCAAAAAAATATATATATTTTTGCTTTAAAATTACCAAGTGTTTCAATATGAAAGCAATTGTGTGAGGGGCAGTATCAGTGACATCTGCACCATTTAGTGGACAAAAATCAAGGTGCAGTGAATGACCTGGCACTATGTGCTAGCTCTGCTATGCTGAAAGAATTAGGAAGAGGATGATGGCAATGCTGCTAAAGGCAATATATATTCATTTTAGGGAAAGTTTTTCCATAGATTTTTATCATCATAAATCTGGCATACAAAAATGTAAAGAAAAAAACAAGAGTGAAAAGGACTGCTGAAGGCTGGAGGACTCTTGAAAGAGTTTACCTTTTACGCTCACTTTTTCCTGAGCATAGTCAGAATGGTGGTAATTGGTATCCTGATGCTTGGGATCAGGGGCGGATCTAGAAAACTACTGTACCCGGGGCGATTTAGGGGGGGCGATTTAGGCCCCGCCCCTTTCTAACAGTTTAGGCTGCCGACGGCTGCATAGTATGTGCAGGTCCATCCAGCCTTGACAGGCAGGGACAGTGTGCTGCCCGGCTGCTCTGATTGTGTTTTGAAGCAGCTGCTTCAGTACCTTGAATGTTCTCCCTCCTAGTGCTTACCCCACTACTCTCACCTATCTCAGCCGCTGCCCCTGCTGGTGGGACCACTCCCTTTCCATATTTGCGTTGTACCTCTAGCATGTTAATAGCATGGGCAATGGCTAAAATTAAAGTGGGTTCATCTTCTTCCTCAGAAACATTTGTTTTAAATTGACTTAAAACAGGATATAACTCGTTCATTTCATTTTTGGCAATGACTGTACTTACACCCCCAACCGCATATGGGTTCAGTTCTCCATGCTTCTCAACAGCTCCTTCCGCTGTGCACGCGTTGCTTTGCCATGTGTTCCCTTCTAGTTGCCACAATTTTAAACAGTTATCATGTTCAATTCTCACTTTTGTTGATTTAATCAACCGCACTTTATCTCTTACATTATTCAATACCTCTGAATCTAAACTACCGATCTTTGGAAAAGGCCTCACACAATCCTTGGTCATCTTGACCCATGAGTCGCAACACACCGTTGCGTATGCACCATATTTCTTAAACATAAGAAGCCTCGCCGAACCAGTCGGCCCTTCTTTAGGCAGATCATCGACCATTTCTAGCATATGCTTAGTACCCATGTTGAACAATATCAATATCAATGCGGACCACAGGGATATCAGTTCCTCAATACCCTATCTCTGCCCCAAATTCCTCTTGGAGGCCCTGATCATGATCTCTTCTTCCATAAATGATTTAATTTCCTTTTAAACATTTAGGGCATGAAAGATAAGCAAAAGTAAGAAAGAAAAATCCCATGTTGCATTGGAGGGGGAGGTAAATTTAAAATGTGGGGACAAATATATATTTGGGGTAGGGCATGTCCTAGATCAATTATAAATTTCAGTGTACATATAAGTTATCAAGTATTTGCATGCTACATGAATAAACTAATTTGTACCCCTTGCATTGCATGGTTTTGTCCAGAAAACTTGAGTAAGAAAACTTACTACATTTTTTTGCTTAACTTTACTTAACGAATCAGGCCCTTAGTTTTCGCAGATTTTCCAATTTTAAATTTCATCAATTTTAACCAATTATTAAAACTCTTTAAATGTTAGCACCTCAATAATGTCATAGCATACAAAGTGGCTCCAATGGGGCTTGGCAGTGAGGTGGTCATCGATATGTTTTCATCCGCAACTGAGTTTCATGCACATGTCCAGAAGAGCAGAACGGGGACCACTGGGGTGGTGAATAGATCTGCATCGCCACCTCCTATACAGGATACAGGAAACAGCTGCATTCTGAATCAATTATACTCTTAGTGATTAAAGTGAATAGGGAATACAGGTCCCTATCACACTAGATTGATTCTGATGATAAGATGCTCCAGACAGTGCTCTGGTGTGACAGGGGAAAAGCAACTTTAAATTTAATGTTACGCTGGCTGAGCTTAACATTTCTTCATAATACTGTTACCTTCATGGAAAACAGTGACATTCCAAATCTCCTACTTCCCTAAGTGTTTTGTTTTCATTGTTTTTCATGACTTGTAGGTGTCAAGTTACAGCAATGTTTTTACTGCTGTTGATGAGTGCAAGCAGATGCATCAAAATACTGAAATAAACTATCACTCTCTCTTCTCATATCCTATAGGTTATAAAACACTTGACTGTTTAAGGTGGGTTGCGATGGACCTCTTTTTGCAAATTAGTGCTTTGTGAAATACACAGTACATTATTATTAACTGTAACTTGAATCAAGGATTAAGAAATGTTTTCACTGACACAACATGGGTCATGACGAATAAAGGTTATGCTTTGAATGACAACCAATCTTTATGTTAAAGCTATTGATGTGTATAGTAAAGGATGTATGCTCTCTTAGCTCATGTACTATATATGTGCTATATATATATATATATATATATATATATATATATATATATATATATATATATATATATTGAGAGAGAGAGAGAGAGAGAGAGAGGTAGTATTTGATATATGTAGAAAGGAATGTGCTAAACATATAAAACAGATCATTTAAATTAAGTGACTTTGGAAGTTCATCCTTCCCAAACGTGATGAAAATTCTGCATGGAAAAGTCCAACTCTAAAACTATAGATCTAACAAAATTAAGGGGTCCCTAACGACTGCTAATAAATACCAGAATATAATTTAATACAAGCATATAAGCTTTTATTCTATTATAGCAGCAGAAGGGGAGCTCATCTGTACTTAGAATGACTCCTGAGCACCAGATAATTAACATTTTATGAAATATTTAAGCAATTAAACCTAACGGGGCATTTTCTGGAGGTGTGAAAAAGCGACGATCATTATGTTGTCTGGATGGGGGGACGTGCGCAGCATTCTGTACTATAAGCATATACATTAATTGTGAGTAAGTATAATATAACCAGCAGGGTCAATCCAGAAACGTCGAGCATTTTTTTTATTGTAAATGATATTTATCGAAATCAAAAAATATAAATTGCTTGATGTTTCTATGCTACAAATAAAAATGTATAAAGTACAGGCCGTTGTTGCCAAATATGTCACCTGCTTTTGTCTCTTTAATCTGATAAATATCTTTGCTCATTATGGGCCTCATTTAGAGTTAGTAACAGCAAAACAAATTTGCAAATTTTACCCTGGACAAACTATGTGGCAATAAATGCAATGCTGCAAATACATGTATTGCTTTACGTACAAGGAAAATTCTTTCAGCACACAAATACTGGACAGCTTTATTTTTACACAAAGCTAGGAAACGCCGACTCCCAACTCTAAATCTGTCATCAGATTTTAATTCCCCTAACCCCCTGCAGCACAACAAGGAAAGGGCTGGCAAATTTTAGCTCAGAGGGCAAGACTCATCTCAACAGCCTATTACGAAAATTAGGAACAGCCCAAGCTGCTGTAGTTAATTTTGTTAACCAGTGTTTGAACAGTGCATCGCAGGGCCCAATATCAAAATATGAGTAGGGGGCCAGAGAAGCTATTCTCACCTTCTTGCCCCAACTCTGCTCAAAACAGCAGAGCGGGGCCACTTCTGAGCATGTGGAGTCCAGCACATGTGCTCAGTGTGCATGTGCTGGACCGGTGCATGCTTGGAAGGGGCTTCCACTCTGGTCCTGGGAGAAGTTGAGACTTGGAGAGGGGGTAACTGGGCATTACTGGGCCTCCTTTACCACCAGACCCCATAGTGATAGCACCCACTGTAGTTCCGCCCATGTAACCATATTTATTTTTTTCCTGATAGCGTGTTTGAGCTGGTTGACTAATCACAAGCTGGGAATTTGTTTGATAAGTTACATGGCCATACACTAGCATTGAGTTAGAGGTGAATTTGGCTTATGATGACCTGTAGAAAAAAAATCACCCATCAGATTTTCTATGTTCCCCTGACACCTCAAAATCCTTGTTCATCTGGACCAAGGCTTCTTTTTTCTCTGCCACTCTAAGACACCTGTTTAAATAGCAAGTATCCATATATTTAGTGGTAAAAGAGCTTGGAAATCCTTCAAGCCAAGAAAAATCATCCAACAGATGCTAAACATTAAAAAGGTGAAGCACCACTTTGAAGAACAAATAATAGAACCCTTCCTTTCAAACTGCATATATATTGTACATTATAGTTTGAAAAGGATTCATATAATCATACACAAGTGTTATATATATATATATATGTGTGTGTGTGTGTGTGTCACACATATATCATATAAAAAATAATTGTCATGTAGGCAAAAAAAGTGGAATGGTGCCTATTAAAATTCCCATTTGTAATATCTATCCAAAATACTGTTCTTTCCCCTATTGCCTGTTCCAGACGTCCATGTCAGCTAAAGACTGAACAAATCACATCTAACACTCCCTTTTTCACTTATTTACCTTCTCATGCTTAGAAAAGGGTGAATGGAATAAATAAAAGTATAGCATTCTTGGACTATCATTCATTCTTAACAAAGATACCACTGAGGAAGGCACAAAGTGTTGTCGAAAACTGTTTTAATTTGCATTCACTTGTCTATTTGCACTGGTGCATCAAGTTTTCCATCAAAATGCATGGATTAATGCATTGGATTATATCTTGCATGGCCAAGATAATATTGTTCCCATTGGCTAATGAAAGGCACTGGGCTCAGTGACAGCATTTCTTGCTGAGTACAAAAGACACCTACTTTTGTGGACAAGTAAAAAAAAATTAGATTTCAGGCCATTGAGAGACATGAACCACCCCTTTGAAAAAGTCACAACAGTAACGAAACGCGTCTGTCGCACCCATATTATATGTCACACCAAGTGAATACAGGAAGTGGTTAGATGTGTTCCACAGTAGAAAGCATGCGGAGGAACGCTGTAACAACTGACTCTCTACTACACACAGTTTTCCTCTGGACTCATCATTTAACTGTATTACAGGACAATAGGATACCGCAAGTATAGGGGCAACAGCTCCCTGTTATATTACTTGGATTTACTAATTTACTTTTTTATTTACTGGATTAACTTTTTTCTATGATCTTAATCTTAACACGATCGGATGGATATTACCATTCCATAATTGGCTAATTATTTTCGGGTTGTTGGACATTTACTCATCTTGATTTGACTTGTTTGAAGGATAGGACACATTGATTATTGTTCATTGCATGCTTTAGTTGTTCTTGTATTCTTATAGGCTTGATTTACCATCCATTCATTGTGTAATATCTATTGTCAATTAGTTACTTATTAATAATTGATATTGTTTTCAATCAATTTATTAAACACTTAACAGAGTGATTAGCCTCTCTCTTAACTTCACCATACATATTTGCTATATTGCAAGTATAATTAATTTTTCATCATCAATAGAAGAGTTTTTCTGTCCATACAGAATATATACACTATGACTCTTTTAGTGCAGCATTTCCTATCCATTTTCATTTACCTAACAAGATTCAGGATCATTTTGTAAATCATCATCATCAACATTTATTTATATAGCACCAGCAGATTCCGTAGCGCTTCACAATTGGGAACAAACAGTAATGAAACAATACTGGGTAATACATACAGAGAGGCAAGAGGGCCCTGCTCACAAGCTTACAGTCTATGGGATGATGGTTTGATATACAAGGGTAAGTGTTACATCAAATTGAATATTTGTCCACCTAGAATTCAAAGGTTACAAAGTATTTAATGGGCTGCATGCTGAGTCACAAAACTAAGTTGGTCAGAGGGTTGTGGTCTTATGTTAGCTGTGTAGAGGGTGGTAATAGGGTAACCCAGGGAGATTCAGAGGGTGGTAGAGATATATTATAAGCTTGTCTGAAGAGGTAGGTTTTCAAAGAACGTTTGAAGGTTTTAAGACTAGAGGAATGTCTTGATGTGCGAGGGAGGTAATTCCATAAAGTGGGTGCAGCCCAAAAAAAATCCTGTAACCGAGAATGGGAGGAAGTGATGAGAGTGGAAAAGAGATGCAGATCTTGTGCAGAACGGAGTTGTCGAGTTGGGAGATATTTTGAGACAATTGAGGAGATGTATGTCGGTGCAATTTTGTTGATGGCCTTGTATGTTTGCAGAAGAATTTTATATTGTGTTCTTTTAAAAATAGGGAACCAATGTAGAGACTGACAGAGTGACTCAGCAGACAAAAAACGATTTGTAAGGAAAATCAATCTAGGTGCTGCATGCATAATAGATTGTAGGGACCCTAGTCTGATTTTGGAAAGACCAGTAAGGAGGGAATAACAATAGTCCATGCAGGAGAAGATAATTGCATGAATTAAAGATTTTGCAGTGTCTTATGTGAGATATGTACGTATTCTGTAATTTTATTTTAGATGTATGCAGCATTATGTAAATATAGAGGTGATGTGGAGAACAAAGGATAGTTGCGAATCAAGGATTGCACCTAGGCAGCGAGCTTGTGGGGTGGGATTTATGGTCCTTTTGGCAACACAAATATAAATGTCAGTCAGGAAGCTTCTATTGTTGGGGACATCCAAGATGAAATGGCAGAAAGACCGTCAGTAACGCGAGACAGCACAGATGGAGATGGATCAGGAGAGGATAGATTAATTTGTGTATCATCCGCATAGAGATGATACTTAAATCCAAAAGAGCTTATTAGTTTTCCAAGAGATGTAGCATAGATTGAGAATTGCAGAGGACCTATGATTGAGCCTTGTAGTACTCCAACTGATAAAGAAAGCGGAGTGGAGCTTGTTTCAGAGTAATTTACAGTGAAAGAGACCTATCAGATATGTAGGATGAGAACCAGGGTAGGACAGTGTCTTGAAAACCTAGGGATTGTAGCAGTCTGTATGAGGAGAGAGTGGTCAACAGTGTTCAATGCACTAGAGCAGGGGTAGGCAACCTGCGGCTCTCCAGGTGTTGTGAAACTACAAGTCCCAGCATGCTTTGCCAGTAGATAACCAGCAGATAGGTGGCAAGGCATGCTGGGATTTGCAGTTTCACAACACCTGGAGAGCCGCAGGTTGCCTACCCCTGCACTAGAGAGATCAGGAGAATTAGAAGAGAGTAAGCACCTTTAGTTTTAGATGTGATTAGATCATTGGCAACCTTGGTCAGCGCAGTCTCTGTGGAAGGTTGAGAGTGAAAGCCTGATTGAAGAGGATCCAATAGGTTGTTTGCAGAAAGAAAACATGTGAGGCGAGTGCAGGCAATTCTCTCGAGAAGTTTGGATGGGCATGGGAGCTGAGAGATGGGCGGTAATTTGAGAGAGAGATATGGTCAGAATTTTGTTTTTTAGAATAGGAGTAATCACTGCATGCTTGAATATTGATAGAAAGATACCAGTAGATAGAGATAGATTACAGATTTTTGTTAGAGGTGGAATGAGCACATGAGAAAAGGCCCTACTGTTATGGACTGGAATAATATTAGGCCTAGTGGGCGGTTCCCACGAAGGCCTGGGCACGTGACTTAGCTGAGTCAGGATCATATGATGCTTAGAGAATAAGAACACAAGGCAATGGGTCTGCTTAATGTACTTCAATAAATATGAGCATAGTACATATCAACACATAATAAACAATGCAGCAAATAGTAATGAGATGTTAGAGATAAGCAGAATATCATATATAATATTACAGTGGTTAAGCATTAAACACGACAGTACTGCAAATCACAAGGAATATATATATATAATAGAACACAATATCAGATTGGCGCTTTACCCAATGTATGGATAATAAATACAATGATAATCAAAAAGTGATAATAAACAAAGATATAAATAAACATAAAACATAAACAAAACACCTCCACAAATATGTGTGGAAGCCAGGTCTCCAATATCGGATGGTTAGACCGAAAAGAGGTATCAAAATGATAAGTTATGGAAGGACGGCGCCTTCAGGTGTACAAACAGATAATTGTGTATATATAGTCAGTAAGCTCAGAGAGTCCAGAGAACATAAAATCCCGAGAAAAATAGTAATGCAGGTGGATATCAGCATATAGCAGTTGTGGAGGCCCACAACTGTACTATCTGAGACCCTGTTTCACTGATCTACCCTGGGAGTAACAAATTAAGATATCAACCTTTCCTGAGCTTTTGTATGGAGCCTATAGAGGGACATCTTTAACTACCTCCAGGGATATGACTACCAGTGATCTCGCCTGTATATATACAGATAAGCTTATATTTATTATCTTCATTGTGAGTTTGCATTTTATATTTTTAATCTGCTGAATAAATTGTTTGCAAAAATACTACACCATATGGCTTTCTTATATCTTTCCTACTATTGAGCGGTGATGCAGCAGTTATTAATAGAACATACTATATTTGCATCTTGTCTCTGCGAGCAAAGGAAATCACCACCTGGGATGACTGAGGAGCCTATATACAGATAAGCTGTTATTTTACTTATTTCTGGTACGCACACTACTACACTATTAATCTGCACAGTGTCACCTGATTTGCTGATACATGCTGCTATATGCTGATATCCACCTGCATTACTATTTTTCTCAGGATTTTATGTTCCCTGGACTCTCTGAGCTCACGGACTATATATACACAATTATCTGTTTGTACACCTGAAGGCGCCGTCCTTCTATAACTTATCATTTTGAGATTATATATATATATATATATATATATATATATATATATATATATATATATATATATATATACACATACATATATGGAACATAAATGCAAGTATCAATAAAACACATAGAATATGTATTGCACCCACTGAGCACAGAAGGAGTCCACGGCTGACTACTGGCAGGGTTCTGTGCACATCAGAATATGTAAGTTAGTCACGGCAGGGCGTGGTAATGGTTTTGTATTTAGCAGTAGTCAGTATGCAGCATGGATGGTGATTTGCTGTGACAAGACATGACAAGGATAGAGACCAGCAAAGTTCTGTACACAGAGATGGTGAGTGACCATGTTTCAGGATACCACAGGGGTCCGATAATTAGTAGAATCAGCGGAACAGTCCAGAAGGTATCAAATAAGTTCTTGACAGTAGTAAAGGTGAGATGGCAGTTCAGTATATCACAATGATGAGAATCTGCAAACTTGGCATAATAAACAAAGTCTTGTAAAATGATGCATAAAGATACTTGCAAACAGGAGAGTCCCAAAGATAGTGCTACCAGCACTTGGTTGATGAAGCAGGTTCACCCACAGGGAATCCAACAGGAGAGTTCAGGAATGCACAAGGGTCAGAGAATACACAGGAGTCCATGGAGTCAGGCTAGCAAACAAGTTGCACTGACAATGAGCAGGTGTCAGTGCTGAGTTTAAATAGAGCACCCTGAAGGTGAGTCATGTGATCCAAAAGGAGAAAAGTAGCAAACCTGGACAGGATTGTTACACCTCCATACCTGTTCTTCCGCTCCGTCTTTACTGCATATGACTGGCCGGAGTTTCTGAAGTATTGGTACTTTTTGTTCATTGTTCTGTATGGTTTCACCCTGTATAGTCTACTGTTAGTACTGTGTGCAGCGCTGCGGATACTTTCTGGCGCCTATCAAATAAATGATAATAATAATAATAATAAAGAGGACAGGAGTAAGAGTAGGAAGATAAGAAGAGAGTAGAAACTTCATCTTCATTTGTGGGATCAAATGAAGAAAGTATGTCAGAGGATGCTGGGAAGGAATTGAGCTGATTGCTAGTCAGGGAGATGATACCATTTCAAGTCTGATCTTATCAATCTTGTCCTTGAAATAGGAAGCAAGATTCTGGGCACTGATGGCAGTCAGAGGGTTTGGGGTGGGAGGATTGAAAAGAGATTTAATTGTGTTAAAAATGCTTTTGGGGTTAGAAGCCTGAGCATAGATGAGAAATTGTGCTTGTTTAGCAGTGCCCAGAGCATTTTGATAGGAGTGGTAGACAGCAGAATATACACTGAAATCATTAGAGGTATAAGATTTACACCAGTGACGTTCAGCATTACGAGAAAGGTTTTGTAGATTTTGTGTTACTTTAGTGTGCCAAGGTTGACAACGAAGTCTACATGGAGTATGAATTGTCGCTGGAGCCACTTGATCAAGGGCAGTTGCTAGCGTATGATGAAAATGAGGAACTGCCATATCGGGGGAGGAGGATGTAAAAATTGGGGAGAGAAGGTGTTGGAGAGAGGTGTAAAACTGTTTAAAATCAATAGAGTTAATATTCCTGCAGGTATGAGGAGGCTTGGAAGAGTTTGACAGCAGGGAGGTTAAAGAACTGGGAGTGAGCGAGTAACTAATAAGGTGGTGATCTGAGAATGGAAAAGAAGTGTTAAGGAAATGAGAAACTAAGCATAGTCTAGAGAAAACAAGATTAAGACAGTGGCCATCCTGACGAGTAGCAGATTCAATCCGCTGGGAGAGGTCAAGTGAGGAGGTTAGAAAGAGTAGCTTTGAAGCAGCATTGGAACGTGGATTAGCAATAGGGATGTTGAAATCACCCATGATGATGGTGGGGATGTCAGAAGATAAGAAGTGAGGGAGCGATTCAGAGAAAATTCTAGCAGCTTCAATAATGGTTTTGTTTCTTTGCTCATATTAATACCCGATTTTCGTGCAACCAGCAGTAGGCTGGCAATGCTAGGGTTAATAGTGTTCAGATGGGGGGACCCCACACATTTTTTTTTTTTAAACATTCATCTATTTTTAAACTTTTGAAAGATGCAGGGACCTGCGGCTGTAGAGCCCTGCAGGGTAACAGTGATGTGTTTGGCAATCTCGCATCTAGAAAGCAGCGTGTTGTATATGGCAATTTTCACCTAAAGACGGGAGAGTTAGTTAAGCACAGGAGAGTTGGCTACAGACGGGGGTACATTAATTCCCAGAGAATCGTTAGAGATGACCAGCGATTTTGAAGTAAAAAATGTAGCTTAATACATTTGTCGACCTGGAGACTCAAATAGCAGGTTATCACCTGCGAAAAAAATCAAAGCTTGATACATTTACCCCTATCTCTGCAGGAGTAGTATATTGCAAATACAGATAGATGGTTAATATTTGCACTTAGCTTATGCACTGCACAGAACTGTTATTTTAGTTTGCCACTGTAACAATGTCTTTATACTGTCCCTATTATTTACCTATCCTTGCTCCTATTCTCCTTACCTGTTTAATGCAAACATACCTTTTCAGTTTCCCCCCTACCTAGCAAAAACAAAATAAGACTGTGACAGGATGGACCGCCTATGCCACCCTGTCTGTTGTTGCTGGGGACCGGTTGGGCATACTATGCCACCGTCCCCTTTCGTTATTCTGAATATGCCTCTCCTTCTGCAGTGGGAGGAGCCTGCTGCCACCACTGAGTTCCTTCTATGGCACTCAGAACCACATTTCTTCTGGGTAACTGACGCTGCTAGTGTACCTCGTTGCTGGTGTACCCGGGCTGGTATTCCTGACCTCTCACTATAGATCAGAGTTGCTGTGGATGGATCCCCCCCTGGCCTATCACACTAACCAGGGCTGCATGGGTAGCAGGCAGAGGGTTGTACTGGAAATGCTTGGGTCCAAACTTTAGACAGCTGGAGAACGGATTAGATTTTGGGTCTAACCTGCAGATCACAGGAATACAGCAATATTGAAGATGTTTTGAAGCAGGTCTTGAAGCAAAGTGTTTATTTGCTCTCACTGGTAAAAGGTCTTAGTGATCAGGTCAGTTGAAATCAGAAGAATGAATTTCAGTGTACAAGTCAATGCATTTATACAGATTTGGACACAGGCTATTTTTAGAATCAGGATGTGCCCTGCTTACCAAAACATAAATTGACATGCATTGCAAAGTTAACAATATTTACATTTGTCTGTGAAATTCTAAAATGCTGTGATGTCCTGCATCTCTGTTTTAGACACAGGAAATGTAGCAGCACAATTTAAATTAAACCTTCCTGTCTCCAAGTGAAACCTCACACATCAAAAGGCCTGATTAGCAAATAGACCTTTTGTTCCAACAGTTACAGAATACACATTATCAAAGACAGATTTAAACTTCTAACAAGTCATTTCCCCACATCACAATATACAGCAGACTTTCTAAACAAAGTCCCATTGTATCAGTTATATACATCAGAAAAAAGGTATTTCCTTTAGCAAGGGTAAACAGAAAAAAACAAATTTTCTACCCTGGTCTCAGAGATAACGATTTTCCTATCTCACAATATACACAATATCAAAAATAAGTGCATTGGTAATTATATAAATGAGCGGACTGTGCTATTTCCTTTAAATAAATTTATACCAAAAGTTACTTATCAGTGATCCAGTCACAAAGACTTCTACAGATGTATGCATTACTTACATATCGCTTTGCTTCTTTTTCCAGCTTCACTTTCCTTTTATCTCTAATGTCCATATTTATGTAATGATACCACCAGAGCAATCTTCAGATTTACAATGTAAATACTATCCTGGGCAGCTGTTACAGATCTAAATAAGTAATAGTAAATCTTCATTTTGAAACATATGATAAAGGGACATGAAGATTTTGAAGTTTCATACTATTATTCCATCAGAAGGTGTGATGAAAGGTATAATTTAACGTTATAAAGCAAATTTACAGGAATGGATTTAAAATGCTTGTTAATGCATGCAGCTTATTAGCTTGGCACAAGACTACATATCACAGGATCCTTGTACCTACACTTAGGCCACATACTGTGTTATGCTCATTCCTAGGTTACTACCTCCCTAAGTCACATCTTCCCTTCATCGAAAGCGCTTGTGAGAGAGCGGAACAGTATGAAGCAGCTGTGACTGGATCACTGATAAATAACTTATTTGTGGCTGGATCATGTAGAAATAATTTATTGTAGAAATGTATCTAATCCGTTCCCGGCTGTTTCTGAGGTTTGGACCCAGCTTTTCTGGTACCACCGTTCTGCCTGCTACCCTGCAGCTCTGGTCAGTCTGATAGGCCAGGGAGGATCCATCCACAGCAACCCTGACCCATAGTAAGAGGTCAGGAATACGAGCCCGGGTACACCAATAATGGGGTATACTCGCAGAAAAAATACGGTACTGGATGCCGTCCAGTGGTGGCATCATTTGTAAGCCCCTCCTACTGCGGCAAGAGGACGCATTTGGGATAATGAAAGGGAACGGTGGCAAAGTAAGCCCAGCCGGTTCCCAGCAGCAACAGACAGGGTGGCATAGGCTGCTCATCCTGTCACAGCACCCACCAAGAATTGATAGTAATGCAGTATGTTGACAGACTCGGAATCAAAGACCAGTTATTTGCAAACAACGTGAAGTATTTTATGCCTGCTCCAATGCATAGGGGAAACAGGCTTTATTACTTGATGCATGCAGACTGCACAAAACAATATGTATAAAGGTACTTATAAAAATGTCAGGTTCTGTTTAACTTACTGAAGCTGTTTCTTAACAGATTTATCATTTACAGTCTTTATATTTTATTTCTAGTCATTTTATCTAATACTATTACCTTTACTGTGAATAAATTCTATTTTGCTGGTTTGATTTATATAATGTACAGTTGTATGTGGAGAGTGTAATGACATAATATGTAATGTTTTGATACATTTTCGGTTATCCTTTTTCTGACATATAGTAAATTGCTTCTCGACTGCAACACTATGTCGTCCTGTGACAACAACATTGTTGCCTCTGCCAGCATCAACAGCAAAAACTACAGTCCAGGTAGCGTATCTACAGGCCACATGTAAGCCTCTATGGGATGCCAGCCACAAAGGTGATATTCCCGTTCTGGCTCCAATATCTTGTCATCATGGAAACTTTGCAGATTTTGCAGAAAGTCCTAGACCTATGATCGGTATATACACAGCAATACTACTGCTTACTAAATTGTTGGCTTTCTTAGATTTCTGTGCAGATTGCTCATTCCAGGTCACAGTATCTGCAGTGACTGGGATGTTTTCAGTCATGTACTCAAATGGGTACATGACTGCAGTTTATTCATTTGTTATTGCAGGAATAATCATTTTTGCAGATAAAGCAACAGTTTTATATAATTGCTCAATTTCCATGTGTCATAGGGATAGTGGATGGAACTCATGTAGTTCTGTTAACACCAGGGGGTATCATTACTAAACAGCGGGTGTGAAAAAGTGAAGATGTTGCCTATAGCAACTAATCAGATACTGGCTTTCATTTATTTAGTGCATTCTACAAAATGACAGCTAGAATCTGATTGCTGTTGGCAATATCTCAACTTTTTCAAACACGCAGTTTAGTAAATATACACCCAGGACTAAATTAGTCCATTTTTCGGAATCAAAAATATTTTCATTACATCAATGTCCAGGCTACATATAATGTATCTCTCTTCATCTGTAGTATTGTTACCTAATTTCCAGGGAGTATTTCTGACTCCTTTGTTAAGAGGTAATCAATCATATGGCAGAAATTATTAGGCAAGATAAACACTAATGGTAATATTTTCTTATAAATAAAAGTGAACATAATGGTAATGTAAGTATTATTGGACATAGAGCACTATAGCTGCTAGAATGCAACCTATTGAGAATCAAGATAATTTCTAAAGTTACACATTTGAGAGACTTTAAAGTGCATGAAGTAGCATACAATTGAACCACATATATTGTTTTTTTTCTCTAAAATGTCTTTTAGGAGGCAGCACCTACCGTTTCTGTCCTTGTCTTCTCACTTAAATTCTGCACATGCCACCACCAGGTGTATGAACCTCCGGATTCTTCAACTCCGGCGAGTTCAGTGTCTTCAGCGCTTAAATTTAAAGCGGCCCTGCCTTGTAAAGGTTAACTTTTCAGGTGCTCCACGCCCTCACCTGACCGAAGAGGAGCGATGATGCAGGAGGACCTACAAACTGTGTCTTTACTGTGCCAGTGATGTACATTTTTTACAGGGTTGCCCGCTCCGTAGACTCCGACCATCTTCAACCTCTATCTCCAGCTCTGAGTTACAAGCCTCTGTCTCCATTCCAGACACGCTGTCTGCTTCCATGAGAACCCGGGTTCCCCAGTTCAACCCAGAGGGGGCACTGCCCTTAAAGTTTGCTCCAGAGGGGGCACTGCCCTTAAAGTTTGCTCCAGAGAAGGCGCTGCCCTTAAAGTTTGCTCCAGAGGGGGCGCTGCCCTTAAAGTTTGCTCCAGAGGGGGCGCTGCCCTTAAAGACTCCTCCAGAGGGGGCGCTGCCCTTAAAGACTCCTCCAGAGGGGGCGCTGCCCTTAAAGACTTCTCCAGAGTGGGCGCTGCCCTTAAAGACTTCTCCAGCGCGGGCGCTGCCCTTAAAGTCTGCTCCAGAGGGGACGCTGCCCTTAATGTTTGCTCCAGAGGGGGCGCTGCCCTTACAGTCCGCTCCAGAGGGGGCACTGCCCTTACAGTCCGCTCCAGATGGGGCGCTGCCCTTACAGTCTGCTCCAGAGGGGGCAGTGCTCTTACAGTCCGCTCCAGAGGGTGTGCTGCCCTTAAAGACTTCTCCAGAGGGGGCGCTGCCATTACAGTCCGCTCCAGAGAGGACACTGCCCTTAGAGACTTCTCCAGAGGGGGCGCTGCCCTTACAGTCTGCTCCAGAGGGGGCGCTGCACTTACAGTCTGCTCCAGAGGGGGCGCTGCCCTTACAGTCTGCTCCAGAGGGGGCGGTGCCCTTACAGTCTTCTCCAGAGGGGGCGCTGCCCTTACAGTCTGCTCCAGAGGGGGCGCTGCCCTTATAGTTTGCTCCAGAGGGGGCGCTGCCCTTACAGTCTGCTCAAGAGGGGGCGCTGCCCTTACAGTCTGCTTCAGAGGGGGCGCTGCCCTTACAGTCTCCTCCAGAGGGGGCGCTGCCCTTAATGTTTGCTCCAGAGGGGGCGCTGCCCTTACAGTCCGCTCCAGAGGGGGCGCTGCTCTTACAGTCTGCTCCAGAGGGGGCGCTGCCCTTAAAGACTTCTCCAGAGGGGGCGCTGCCATTACAGTCCGCTCCAGAGAGGACACTGCCCTTAGAGACTTCTCCAGAAGGGGCGCTGCACTTACAGTCTGCTCCAGAGGGGGCGCTGCCCTTACAGTCTGCTCCAGAGGGGGCGCTGCCCTTATAGTTTGCTCCAGAGGGGGCGCTGCCCTTACAGTCTGCTCAAGAGGGGGCGCTGCCCTTACAGTCTGCGCCAGAGGGGGCGCTGCCCTTACAGTCTCCTCCAGAGGGGGCGCTGCCCTCACAGTCTGCTCCAGAGGGGGCACTGCCCTTACAGTCCGCTCAAGAGGGGGCGCTGCCCTTACAGTCCGCTCAAGAGTGGGTGCTGCCCTTACAGTCCACTCAAGAGGGGGCGCTGCCCTTACAGTCCGCTCCAGAGGGGCTTCTGTCCCTCCAGCCCACTCCAGAGTTGCCTGTCCATGCGGTTCAGCCCGAGTTGCCTGTCCATGCGGTTCAGCCCGAGTTGCCTGTCCATGCGGTTCAGCCCGAGTTGCCTGTCCAAGCGGTTCAGCCCGAGTTGCCTGTCCAAGCGGTTCAGCCCGAGTTGCCTGTCCATGCGGTTCAGCCCAAGTTGCCTGTCCATGCGGTTCAGCCCGAGTTACCACTTGGTGCTGTCTGCCCTGAGGCTTCTCACAGTGCTGTCTACCCTGAGGCTTCTCACAGTGCTGTCTACCCTGAGGCTTCTCACAGTGCTTTTAACCCTGAGGCTTCTCACAGTGCTGTCCACCCTAAGGCTTCTCACAGTGCTGTCCACCCTGAGGCTTTTCACAGTGCTGTCCACCCTGAGGTTTCTCACAGTGCTGTCCCTGTCAAGTCTGCCGCCCAATCTGGGCTCCCTGCCAAGTCATCTGCCCAGTCTGGGTTGTCTTCTGACAAAGGGGCCCTACCCGAGTCCCCAGGGATGTATGTTCAACCTGAGCTGGCCGAGTCTCATGCTAATTCGAATTCATCCTCTGTTCAAGTCTTCCAACCACCTATCTTCAATGGGGATATTCAGCAATTTCAGGCTCTTATTACATTTTGTATGTCCTATTTTCCCCTCTGTATCCAACCTCCTTGATACTCAACGAAAGGCAGTGTTTTACATGTTAGCCAACTTTACAGGGGAAGCTCTGGAATGGGCAGAGCCCTTAATTGAAACCCAAGATCCCATTCTGTCTGATTTACAGCTTTTTACTGAGGCCGTGATCGAAGAATTTACACCAGCACTTGTCAATCTCACTCCCAGTGCTTCATCTATGCCTCATGTTCTATCTCCAGCTACTCCAACTTTGTGATTATCGTTTTCTTCACTCCATTTCCAGCAACCCTCTAAAAACCATAAAAAGAAAGTTAAGAAGAAGAAAGATTCTCCTGGATCTCAACTCCCCTGTGGTGTGGTTCCTATACCCTTCCCATCCTTGCATGAAGCCTTCTCAACTACATGCCCAATTCTGGACTATGACTCTGTCTTTTCCGACAATCTCTAGTATTTGTGCGTCTGGAATCCGCCCTTCAAGGAGGGGGTACTGTCACGATTTGCATTCTGCAGCTGCTGTCTGCAGTGACTCTATTGGATTTGTTATGCATTCTACTTGTAGTACCACTGAACACCAAAGGGGCCACTGTGCTACTTCGGTTATTTTCCATGATCACTGGGAGTTGTATCACCTGCATGAGGCCTATATAAACCTGCCTGCTTCAAACAGTCTGGGCCAGATCATCAGGTCACTCCTGTGACCTGTGAGCATTCCCTGTGCTCAGCTTCTGTCTACACTGCTGTTATCTGTGTACTGGACTTCCACATCACCAACCATTATACCTGGTACTTCTAGTTCCACGCTGCTTGCTGAAATCTACTACTGCTGTTATCTGTGTACTGGACTTCCACATCAACAACCATTATACCTGGTACTTCTAGTTCCACGCTGCTTGCTGAAATCTACTACTGCTGTTATTTGTGTACTGGACTTCCACATCAACAACCATTATACCTGGTACTTCTAGTTCCACGCTGCTTGCTGAAATCTACTACTGCTGTTATCTAAGCTTAATAAAGTCATTATAACTACTTACACTCTCTCCGTGGTCATACCTGGGAAATCCTGACAGTCTGTAAGCTTTCACTGGCTTTGTAAGTGTCAAGCTCTAGGGTCTGGAAGATCCCGTACAGAGTTTGATGACATCACATTGAAAGAACACACTGTCATACAAGCTGTTAAGGTAGTAATTTAAGGAGACGGCGACTGTAGAATGTACAAGGCTTAGTTAAGAACTTTGTACAGGCGGCGCCTCCTTAAACCACTACCTTAACTGCTCATATGACAGTGTGCCCCTTAAATGTGACATCATTGGAATGTGCCCAGATCTTCAGCTGCTGCAATTTCTTTAAGTCTCCATTTCAAGCAGTCTGTCGGCTATGAGGTCTTTGGTGTAATCATGTCGGGGTAAGTACTGTTGTCATTTGAAGCGTCGTTATATAGTACCCAACCACTGCCAGTAAGCCTCTCTTCCTTCTGTCTCATGTCTTGGCTACTTGTCTCTATCCATGGTACCTGTCCTTTGCCTTTCTTTGCATTAGTTTGCATCATCTTTTTGTAATCATTGTTTTATACATATGTTTTACCTCAGATGTTTTATTGCTGTATGTATGGCCAGCACTGCGGAACCTCTGACTCTTTACGAATAAATGATGACAAGAGTAGCATATACTATGCTTTAGTCTATTACCTATTTAGGATTAATTACAAATGACCAGCAGATTGTTTTTAAATATTTTACTGTTGTGTTAAAAGTTTATAAGCAAATCTTTTTTCCCCGGAAAGGGGAGGAGACATCTAGCCTTAAAAATTTGGATTGCGAACTACAATGACATCAATTGCAATGACATGCTTTAGTTTTTCTAACAGGTTGTCAGCGGTATATCTCTTAGTGAAGCCAGTGATACACAGAGTAGCCTGCCTCTGAAAGAACTGGCATTGTTTGTTAGATGCTGCTGCTGTTCTTGCTGCTGAAGGCGATTCACAAACCCAGTGGACTGTCACAGTCATATAATCTTTTTTTTGCCCAGTTCCGCTTGTCCACATATCTGTGATTGAGTGTACAGTGGGTAGAATGGCATTTTGTAGCCCAATAATTAGGTTTTTTGTAACCTCCTGCTACGGGTGATTAATTGCTTATCTAGAAAAATGGTGTCGAGATGTAATTTTGTAACGGGGACACAGGACCTCAATTAACTGTCTAAAACATGCTGCATTAATGGTGGATATTGGACGCAGACCTAATACTAGCATAGTCGCCATGGTGCCTGTGATCCGCTGTGTGACTGGGTGACCGATGTCATATTTGCTAAGTCTTGCAAAGGATTATTTAACAATCAATTGGTGTTTTAAACCTCTTCTTGGTCTGCTTCTGGGATGAAGATCCACCCCCAGGAGCAGGAGTAGCAGCTTTATGCTCAAGGATTCTTCTGAGGAATCCTGGATAGGGGAGGAGTCATCTAGCCTTAACAACTTGGTTGCAGGACTAACTATGATCCCTAGTGAGAATATTGAAGATGAAGGTGTTGGTGGTGTAGATCGCAGGTGCTGGGATCTAGCTGAGAGAAGGGATGCTGCACTGCTTGTTGTTAATTTTTTTACCATAAGTTTCTGATTTTACAAAAAGCTTGCCATGAATTTGCTTCAAATGGCACAACATGGATGAGGGTTCTAGATGGTTAAGGTCCCTACCTCTACTGACTGTGGCTTTACAAATGCTACAAATGGCTAGATATGTCAGGATATGGGTAAAAATAATTCCACACTTAACAGGTGGATTTTTTGGTCTTATGCCCAGATATGACAATGGCCTTCTTATCACTGGCAAGAACTGCTTCCACTGTTGCACGACTTGCCACTGTTGAGTTCACTGACAGCACTGTTAGCTTAGTTGCCTTAAGCCCCTTGGCATTTTGTTTTGTGGGGGCCCAAATAAGCCAGCACTTCAGTCACAAAAGTGGCAGTCCTTGTCGCTGAAGTGCTTGGTTTGTTAAACAGTACATGTCCTTTTTAACATATGGGTGGGTGGTCCCAAGGACAATTCAATCTTGCACTGTTTTGCATTTTAGCCTTGGTCTATCAGCTTGTGTAACAGTCGAAAATACAGGTCTCAACAGTATTATTAGGTTGCCAATTCACATGGTGGACAGCATGATTAGGTAGACTATTAAAATGTGGACAGTATTATTATAGGGCTAGGGATATGGTTAAGGACAGGTCTAGGGACAGGGATAGGGACAGGTCTAGGGATAGGCAAGGGGATAGGGACAGGTTTAGGGATAGGGATAGGTACAGGGACAGGACTAGGGATAGGGACAGGTCTAGGTATAGGGATAGGTCTAGAGATAGGGATAGGACCAGGGATAGGGCCAGGGTTAGGAACAGGTTTATGGATAGGGACAGGTCAGGGTTAGGGACAGGTCTAGAGATAGGGACAGGGTTAGAGTTAGGGCTAATACTGTCTACATTTGAACTGTCAACCTAATAAATACTGTCTACATTTCAATTGTTGTCCTAATACTGTCGATGTCATTATATTGTCAACTTTATAACCTTGTCTAGTCTGCTGCCCATCAATCATATTATGGCAATCCAACATATACTGAGTGTCATTATCAATAAATGTATATTCATTCATATCACAATCTCCTCATTGCCAACTCAGAATGCATGCACCTAGCGCTTGGAGACCTTCTGTTTTCTGAAAGCAGGGTGTGACTGGATCACTATTAAATAACTTTTCGTAAAAATGTATTTAAAGCAATTAGTGCAGGGCACTTATTTATGTAATTGCATTTGCACTTATTTTTTTATATTGTTTATATTGTGGGATAGGTAATCGTTATTTCTGAGACCAGGGAAGAAATTCATCTCTTGTCTATCCTTGCTATAGGATATGCCTATTTCTGATGCATATATCTGATACAATGAGCCTGTGTTTGCCAAGCCTTTGGTGGATTGTGGTTTGGGAAACTGGCTTGTTGTGGGTCCTTTTGTTGTTCTGTGTGAATATGAATTCCAAACGGTCTGATGAAAGGCCACGTGTTAATTAGATCTTTTGATGTGTGAGGTATAACTTGGAGACAGGAAGGTTTTATTTAAAACATGCTGCCACATTTCCTGCATCTCAAAGATGCAGGAAATCACAACAAGGTTTAAGAATTTCATAGCTAAATATAAATACTAGTGGTTTTGCAATGCATGTAAATCAATGTTTGTGTGAATAGAGTATATCCTGATTCTAAAAATAGACTTTTTCTGAACTGTACAAAAGATGAGCTCTGTGAGCATGTAAGTGTTCTTCTGATTTTCATCTGACCTGATCACACTGGTATCTTCCACCAGTGTTTGTGAGCAAATAAATCATCTTGCTTTAAAGACCTGCTTGGAACCATCTTCAGTATCGTTGTTTTCCTGTGATCTACAGATTATCCTATAGCAAGGATAATCCGTTCTCCGGCTGTCTCTGAGGTTTTGGACCCAAGCGTTTCCAGTACCACCGCTCTGTCTGCTACCCAACAGCCCTAGTCCATGTGATAGACCAGGGGGGATCCATTCACAGCAACCCGGATCCATAGTAAGAGGTCCGGAGTAACCAGCCCAGGTACACCAGCAACGAGGTACACTAGCAGTGTCAGTGACCCAGAAGAAATCCGGTACTGGATGCCGGTAAGGAGTCCAGTGGTGGCAGCCTTTGTAAGCCCCTCCTACTGCGGCAAGAGGGCACTTTTGGGATAACGAAAGTGAACGGTGGCAAAGTAAGCCCAGCCGGTTCCCAGCAGCAACAGACAGGGTGGAATAGGTGGTCCATCCTGTCACACAGGGTGTGCCCAGCAATTCTGTAGCTTAAGATAGCACCTAAAATGTGCCTCTTTTAATACTCACACATATTTATGTGTAGCAATATAATTGTATACCTTAACACAAATAATTTGGTTCTAATAATTTATTTAATTTATTTAAAATATCGAAATGCTAAAAAAAATGACTAAGGGTCTGATTCAGAGTGGAACATACTCCAGTATATCTTGCGTGAAACCACTCTGCGCATGCCCAGAAAGTGGGCATACAAATATGCTCCTATGCAGAAGTGCGTGTTTCTGGCCCTTACCTCTGCTTGTGCCTGGAGAGGCGGGACAGCGGAGGGAAGGGGTGTGCAAATGCAAGTCAAATTCATGCAAACTTACATGTAGACTTACAGAAACACCCAAATTACACCTGTAATTGCATCTGCTAAAGGGCAGATACAAGTAGGCACTGATAATGTTACTTATCATAAACCAGGCACATATGATGCTGATGCAGTGGTGAACACGTTTGGCTCAGCATATGGAAGAAATTATGCTTGTTTTACATACTTGTTTTTAAGAGTAAGTTATTCCTCTGTTGGGTTGGGCCCTATGTCAATAATAAAATACACCATTTTATGTATTCCCTACATTTTATGACCCTAATTTTTTACTGCTTGAGACCACCGCCTCAATAAGCCCATTATAGGCAAGCTCCTGAGTTTCTGACATTCGTCATTGCAAGAACTGATTTTATACTACTATATATTAATGGAAGTAAATAATTTAAAGTATAACTGTTAAATAGGATTCATAGGGGCATATTCAATTGTTGGCGAAAACGCCAAAAATATTGCGGCGCGCACTATTCTTGTTATTACGGCAATAGTGCGCGTAAATACTGTTATTACGGTAGTTTTCTTGCTGGATTTCAGCTCGCAGCTCCCTGAGCCGTAAGCTGAAATCATCTAGATTTAATGCCGCGGGGATTCAAAAGAATTGAATATGCCCCATAGTACACCAGGGGAAAAAAACTAATGTAAATTTCAAATAATGCACATACCATTATGGGGAGAACCAAGTGTTAAACTGTTTTCTGCCTAATATTAACTGCTATAATGTGTTAGACATTTGTATTACTTGTTGGCTGTCCAATGTTGTGAAGATCCTGTAATGTTAAACTCATGTGATCATTCAGAGCCAAACAGGAACCTACGAGACCGCTTAATAATGACACAGAAATCAGACCACTGTATGCCTGCTCCTGACAGAACCTCCTGCATATTCCCCCTCATCAATGAATGACGCTTTGTCTCCAACCTCCATCACATCCCTTATAAAAAATAAAATAAACAATGTTTTACCAGTTTATAACGAATATATAATGAATGTCGAAATTAATTATTTTTATGCTGCAGGAATACCTATAATGAAAAATTGTGACTAGATGATAAACAACAGGTGGCCTGCTACCCCTACAGGTTTCCCATCTTAGGCCTAGGTCTATGTAGCCTTTCCAAAAATTTGGGCGTGATTACATGTATGTTCACACTCTCAATAATAACCATGGATATTTATACTAGAGATGGTCTCTGACCCCCGTGTTTTGGTTTTGGATTCGGTTTTGGATCTGGATTACCGTCGTGTTTTGGTTTTGGTTTTGGTTTTGCAAAACTGCCATTGCGTGTTTTGGTTTTGGTTTTGGTTTTGTTTGGTTTTGTTTTGCTATTTTTTTGGAAAATCCATGTTTTTGGGCCTAAATTAACCCAATTTAGTGCTCCAACTGTTTTAGAGACAAGTAATCTAATTGTTGAGGTAATAAATCATCCAAAAAACAGTTTAATTCTTCGTTGGTAGGCCTATTCTACACACAAAACAGATTGTCTTCCTCTCCATCTATGCATATTGGCAATGCAGCCATCGTCTTTGAATGTATATTACACCCTACACTTATAGTTAAATATGTAAAGAAATGGAAAAAGCCAGTTTGGTTTCTGTCTCTCAAGGCCCCCCTCCACTTGTATAAAATACCAAAAAATTCAGCCATTATAGACTGTACAATATTAATTGACATGGAGAAAGCCAGTTTGGTTTCTGTCTCTCTAGGCCCCCCTCCACTTGTATAAAATACTAAAAAAATCAGCCATTATAGACTGTACAATATTAATTGACATGGAGAAAGCCAGTTTGGTTTCTGTCTCTCTAGGCCCCCCTCCACTTGTATAAAATACTAATAAATTCAGCCGTTATATACTGTACAATATAAATTGAAATGGACAAAGGCAGTTTGGTATCTGTCTGCATCAGATCCTCTCTCCACTAGGAGTAAAATAGAAAACTATTCAGCCGTTATATAATCTAGAATATAAATAGAAATTGAGAAAGGCAATTTGGTATCTGTCTGCATCATAATCATCAACATCATCATTAGCGCCCTCGTCGCCTACACAAATCTCCCCCTCATCCTCTTCTAATTCCAAAGTGGCATCCTCAATTTGGGTATCACCGGCTACACTCGGGCTATTAAGGCACACATCAGCAGAATGCTCACGATTAGACATCCCACTGTTGGATGGACTCTCCACAGGGATTGTTGTCATTTGTGAATCAGAGCAAATATTCTCCTGTAATGCCTTACTGTTATCTTGCAGCTCGGCTTTGACGCGTAACAGTAGTTGTGCACCAATTGTAGGCTGGGTAACTTTTTGGGATCTGCCACTAATAGCCACTGCGTGTGTAGAATGGCATGCTTGCAATTTTTTTTTTATCGTCACTTAACTTTTGCTCAGTTACACTTCTTTTTCGCTTCAATACAGTAAAATTTTTTTTGGTTTTTGTTTTTTGCACTAATTTGAAAACACTCTGTTGTTTGACATCGCCTTGGCCAGATGACGCACTGGGAACACTAACATCAGGACTGGTGACAGAACCTGGTTGCTCATTCAGATCATATGTGGACTGCTTTGAATCCATTCTGAGCGCAAACCACTGGGGAGTGCTAAAAATTATTTAGTAGATACTGCTGACAGATATGACTTTTGACAGCCAGAAATATTAATGCACAATTAGGGAGGACACCCCAAAAGCACTGAGGAGTGCTAAAAATTATTTAGTAGATACTGCTGACAGATATGACTTTTGACAGCCAGAAATATTAATGCACAATTAGGGAGGACACCCCAAAAGCACTGAGGAGTGCTAAAAATTATTTAGTAGATACTGCTGACAGTTATGACTTTTGACAGCCAGAAATATTAATGCACAATTAGGGAGGACACCCCAAAAGCACTGAGGAGTGCTAAAAATTATTTAGTAGATACTGCTGACAGATATGACTTTTGACAGCCAGAAATATTAATGCACAATTAGGGAGGACACCCCAAAAGCACTGAGGAGTGCTTAAAATTATTTAGTAGATACTGCTGACAGATATGACTTTTGACAGCCAGAAATATTAATGCACAATTAGGGAGGACACCCCAAAAGCACTGAGGAGTGCTAAAAATTATTTAGTAGATACTGCTGACAGATATGACTTTTGACAGCCAGAAATATTAATGCACAATTAGGGAGGACACCCCAAAAGCACTGAGGAGTGCTAAAAATTATTTAGTAGATACTGCTGACAGATATGACTTTTGACAGCCAGAAATATTAATGCACAATTAGGGAGGACACCCCAAAAGCACTGAGGAGTGCTAAAAATTATTTAGTAGATACTGCTGACAGATATGACTTTTGACAGCCAGAAATATTTATGCACAATTATGGGGGACACCCCAAAAGCGCTGGGGAGTGCCAAATATGAAGAAAAAATAATAAACCTCTATCCTCCTCTCTGCACTAGCGATTTTGGTTAGAGCAATTGCAAGAACAATATTGTATTCTCTGTCCCTGCTCTAATTAGCCTATGACTACACCCTGCTCTCTCCCTCTGTCAAATGGCGATGGATTGCTGTGGAGGCGTGTATTTATAAAGTTGAAGTATCGCGAGAACCGAGCCCCGAGATCCGACGACGTCACAATGACGTTCGGCCTCGATTTGGATTCGGAATGGGCGGGAGAGTACCGAGCTGCTCAGCTCGGTACTCGGATACCCAAAGTTCGGGTGGGTTCGGTTCTCTGAGAACCGGACCCGCCCATCTCTAATTTATACCTGCCCACAATCACAAACATGTAAAAATATTAATTTAGTATAAATACAATGGTTTTAAAACATATAACATGTTTTGCATTTATGTTGTCTGTTCATTTAGCTGTCAACTGTAAAAAACTGGACTGATAACGGAAACTCCAGATAATCCCTGCATAGTTGCCAGCATCACAATCTGATTTTTCTGGCATAATTAATGTTGAAGCGAACCCTAGTGCACTGCAACAACATAATTGCATTCACAGAACATGGTTATAATTTCATTATTTTTGCATTTAAGTACTCAGGCTAAATAAATATAGATTTATTAAGCTCAGAGGGAAATTGAAATAGGGCATTTTAAGTGACAAATCTTTAAAACTTGAAATGGTCCCTGGAAATGAAGAGCAGTTGGCAACAACTGTATAACGACATCCACAAACATGTTCTTTGTTTAAAACAATCCACTGTGCCATGACAACTGTTTTAACGCATTGCATAATATTAGCACATTGTTTTTTTAATTATAAAGGCTCTTAATTATATGCATAATGTTTTCATAGTGGACAATATTCCAGAAACATAAAACTTAATTCAGAGACAGCTTTGGGTCCCATGGGTGAGAGATTAGTGTCAAGCTGCTGCTGTAATGTTTTCTCATAAAAAATACATATGTCCACATTACTCTAAGTACATAGGATTCCAGCAGATCAGCTGCTCCTCCTTCATCTCCACCAGACTAATGATGGATTTCGAAATAACTTTACAAACAAAGAGCAAAACAGAAACTGCAATTTAGCATTACAGTTTCACTAAACAAAGTGACTGCTGGCAATTGAAATAGATCTAAAACCCCCACATACAGAATCTGTAAAAAAATAAAAATGAAAAGAGAAATGCACTATAAATAAAAAAAAAATGCAAGATTCCCAATCTACAAATATGTACAGCAAATCTCTTTATAGAACATAGAGGGCAAGACATTTCTGCATCTTTGTGTTTTTTCATATTGAATAAAACATGATTCCCTTACAATTACAGCTAGTTTGCCAAAAAATAATGACACTCAACCTCCCCTATCTGAATCTGATGTTTTCCAGTATAAGAGCTCTATGTATTAAAGGGCAAAAACTGGTGTTTTTCGCTTGAGATCATCAAAGCATCACCAAAGATTTTCCAGATTTTGCTGCCGAAAACTTCTCCATGCAAATAATGGGGTAGACTATTTATTACAGATGACCGGTTCAGATTATGTGAAATGCATCGAAATCCGACATTGGGGATCCCAGTTAAACCAAGTCATGACTGAGTTGCTCTTGTCAAACTCAGATCTCAAAACGAGGTGACACATCATTTCCAGGAAAATTTTTTCCAAAACTGTCGCGAGTTTTGGATTGCCAGGTTTTGTATATATAGTCCACCCTTGTTTTCTCAAGTGCCATTTTAGAACAGACAGCGTGTAGGAAAAAGGTTAACTGCGGAGCTCTGCTCAGAAAATAGCATTTAAGGTGAACCAGGATCATATTATTATTGTAAAGCAGTTCTGTAGAGAATAGTCTGCTACAATAGTTAACTGATCAATTACTTTTAATTTCAATCTTAAATAGACTTTACACAGACTAGTAGTTACCGGTTGTTGTTAATGTATTGCATATATATATATATATATAGTACTAGACAGTATATACAGACTAAGATAGATAGATATCATTCTGAACTAACTAGTATATTAATTTCTTTGAGAAAAACAGTGTGCTTTTGCTGTGTGACTAATATCAGCAAAATCCAAAACACAAACCGATTTCTTTCTTTTAAAATTTAATCTTTTTCTAGTTCTGGAAGTAATCTAGTGTGAAAGCAATCTAATGGAAACCCTGAGTGTTTGTGTGTGAGATTCACCTGCAGTTGCACACACCCAAAAAAAAGGCTATATATTATTATATTATAATCTTTTTTATTTTTCAGTCAGTTGTGAAAGCTTAATTCAGTGACATCCATATTAGAAAAATAGTGTTTTTGAAGGTCAGCCTGCAGCTGCACACCCCAAAAAAGTTATATATTCTAATCTTTTCTATTTTTCTTTATTTCAATACTTGTCCATTAGTAGTACATACAATACAATACCGGTCCTACTATGACCACCTAGGGTAATCCAACTATAGGCTTACGCTTTCCTGGGAGTGCGAAGCCCCAGTGACTGCCAACAGGGGAGTGGTCCAGCTTTACTGTAACCTCGCTTTTGTCGAGCACACAAATACACAAGACCTGGGGTATCTTATCCAAAGGAAGAGGAACAAGGGTCCTCGCACTCCTTCTCCTGATATCCGTCCTCCGTCAGCTGGCAGGAACCATTACCTCCTACACCAGCCTGATCTTTCTTCATCTCCCCTGACACTCCACTGCTCTTCTTTATACCCATAGAATAGACATAGGCTGTAGGCGTGTGTTGATTGTCTGCTGTGTCTAAGGATATTAAGGCATAGGGATACAATACACATTTCCTAATTAAGATGATTAATCAGACACAGAAAGCCACCCTGTCTGGCTTGTGAATACACTACTAAACGTTATCTGGCTTGCCTACAGATGTAGCTAAAAGCACAATATTACAATATCTCATTTGTAGCCTGTAATGTGTGGTTAAATAGCAATGTAAATAGCAGGGCAAAATATACCCAACCTATATAAATGGTTATAGTGTAAAGTAATGCTGCCTATTCACTCCATTGTGTTTTAAATATAACACTTGCCTGACTAGATTTTAACAGAGGAGGGGACAGTACCCCTAGCTAGATCTTCTGATGTTTAGGTAAACAAAGATAGTTTCTGTTAAACAATAGTCTGGTCTACCTGATAATATAATTATTGGTGTATTGTTTCTGCAGACCTGGAATACACATAGACTCACTTTTTTTACATAAGTAAATAATAGGAAGCCCTAGGAATAGCATGAATATCTCACCTACAGTGTAATAGATAATATAACACAATCTCATATAGTACCAATCTTAAAGGTAATATTCAAACACAGTATGGGGGTGAGCACAGACATGCTATGTAAATAAAAAAAACACACATACTGAGTACACAGTCATAATGTGTGCTAGAGCAGACACTCTAGGGGCACATGGGGATAAAAAGTACACGTTCAATGGATTTGTGACACTTGCATTGATGCAGATTTGGTTGCCCAAAACATGTCTTGACAATGCATTTGAAAGTCTACATTCTGAGAAATTAAGAGGACAGATATTGGACCTGGATATATATAGATGGAGATATCATGGATTATGATTTATGCTATGTGATGGAGTTAAAGAACAGTAAAGTATGAGTAATTATTATTTGAACTGAATGTGAGAAAGAAAATGCATCGGTGGCAGATTTACAAAATCCTTCATTAGAAGAACAGTAGACAACTACAGACAGCGGCATTAGTAGACATTTAAACGATGTCGAAAGGGCACAGTGTTAAATGATGGAATTCAAGATGGCATTGTCCTTGGAGTGAAGTATATACAGTATGTGCCTTAATGATGTCCTTCTGAGTCAAACCAGGGGACTAAATTTTTAAATGAGATGGAGGGCACAAAAATAATTGCAAAGGGGTCTACCCGAGACTAGCAGCAAAGGAGGTCCCAAGAAGGGGTATGCTTACTCTGACACTTGGTTAACTGGGATGCCTCACATTGCCGCTGTGTCCCAGCTACTGACAGACAGATGGGGCATGCGGCTGTAAATAAATTCACAGGCAGAGGTCATTGGATGGACAGTGGTCTGAATGAATAGAGTTAGACATTTTGCAAAGTAGATAGCCGAAGGAGGCCTGCACCCATACTACAAATATTCAAAGATTAGGCACACAAAACTTTGCCAGAGCATTTATCGGTAGCCAAGAGCAGAGCTTTCCTACCTTATTTTCTTTATATGCTCTGTGCATTAATGCCACCCCTGAATAAAACCAGGGAACTTGTAAATATTTATGTGGTAGGGGTGGAAATTCATTGCCCCGGGGTAAGCTTCGTTCAAACCCAGGATAAAGCAGACTGCCCAAGACTTGCAGCAGAGGCAGTCCCCAAGAAGTAATGTACTCACTCTGATGCCAGGGTAACCAGGAAGCCTCACAGTATCTATGAGTGATTCCAATTTGATCTTCCACTGTTTGGTTTTGCTATTAGTTAGCTGACTCGCATTTCTCTCTCCACCCCCATTTTTGTTTAAATAAAACGGTGACCTTTTGCCAAATTTACATTGGTGTCCATGTGGCTATTTATTTATTCAATTACAGTTATAGTAAGTCTGAACATGCAATGGAGGTTTCGGTGCAATGAAAGGGAGCTATCAACATTATTCAGTTTATTACTTTTAAAATTTAATCAGAAAAAGCAAATGCAATAATGGCAAAGTTATAAAATCCTTCATTAAGACAGACTGATGCAGACTTTGGCCAAAATTGGTGAAAATTGTGACCGTTGTGAAGAAATATAGAAAATGGAGTGGAAATGAATGTTAATGCTGTAAATAGTAATATAGGAGCAAAAACAGTTCAAAATGATTTAATTTGACCTATTTTTCACAATTTGTAATTAAATCTAGATTCAAAACCAAAAGCAAAACCTTTCACGTTTATTCAACAAAACTGGTAGCAAAGCCGAAACACGAAGTCGGTTTACACCCGACATCTGTTTCAAGCTAAAAACACGAGGATAAGTGCACATATCTACTGTTTATCAAGGATTGCCTTCCCTTTCAGGATGGGTGGGGAATGTTTTTGTGATTGCCACAATTCCGACAATTAAAAAACGCGACAAAAGAATGCCATTTAGAATAATCCTGATATGCAAGGAATCCAGACTTACCCTAAAAAAGGCACACGGCATCACTAATATGCCTGCTATGCATTCCGAATGCAGAAAATTCTGGCAGTTACAAATGACATCAGTTAAAATGGTGAGAGTGAGATTTTCGGTTTTAAAGTGGCAGTGTCAGGAGCCGCCACCTCTATAATGTAGAACCCTTTATCTTAATTCTAATTGTAACCCTTACCCTAACCCTTACCCTAATCCTTACCCTAAACCTAACCCGTACATTAGATTATAGAGTTGGCATAGCCACTTTAAAACCGTAAAACTCTCACCAACCCTTTACTGCTGTGAGCCAGTATAGCTCAACTGGCTCAACAAGATTGTAGTCATAAGTTATACTGAATAATCAGCCTTATCCCCATATATTAATTAATAGACTCCTTAGTCACAATATTTTACTTTTCACTAAATAAAAGAAAATATAAACAGTTGTTTTCGGGTCAAATAAATGCTACAAGTACAGTATGTTCTCAATTATCTCATTTTTTGTGTTGCAGGTCAATGCTATTTTTATATCAGTGAGAATGTGAGTATGTGAGAATCTTTTCGGTTTAAAAAAGTTTTTTCTGCAAAAATCAAATCTGCATAAATGAAAAATGCAAAATGACATGTTGCATTTGTGTTAAAAATCCATTTTGCCTCTATAACACTCCTTTTCCCAGTTAGGATGTGTCACAAAATGAGTTTTGATATCACCTTAACCAGAGTGTCCCTCGTTTCTCACAAAATGTGGAGTATAGCAACATGTATTTTTTATAGCCCTGTTAATGTTCCCCAGCTCACCAGAAAATGTATTTTTTTTAAATGGATGATTTTCCCAAACTTTGGTTTTGTCAACAAAACATTTACCTAAATTCATCATCATCATCATCATCATCATCATTGTTTATTTACAAGGCGACACAGAGTCCTTAGCGCCATACAGACATGATTCAACAATACAAAACATATACATACAGTAATAATTTGTAAATATAATAATATTGACATACAGCAAATACAGCAAATTTGTGCAGCTTTACCATTAATCTACAATGGAGTGGTCACATTTAGTATAGTAGAATTGACCCCCCCCCCCATTTCCCTAGAATAAATGTGTTCCATTTATATACATGTGTAATAAACTCTAAATAATAAAGAATACTGTAAATGATATATGTATAAACAGGTTCTAAAGTCATCACTGCAGTGTTCACTAGGTGCCATGTGTATTCTAAGGAATAGCACGCTCCCTAGCTTAAATTGCTAGGTATATTAGAAGTCACCTTGGATGGTGTGGCATGTATAAAAGGCCTGCGGCTTTGTTCCTGCGAATTCTAACAAGAAATATAATTTCAAGGTACTTACTTCTTTACTTTATAAAGCACTTTATCAGTTCACAGCTTGTAACTCTAAAACTGCAACGCGAAGCACACCTAGATTGTCATCTCCAAGAACAGCCTATTCAAACGCTCGGCAAGCTCTGCCAAGGTATTCTGTGACATCAACCTGTTACTTCTCCTTTCTTATATACTACTGACATATTACGTAACTCCCATGTTTGCATGTTAAAACAATGACAAATAATAAAAACAAAATAAAATATATATATATGTCATCTATTAAAAATCAACTGTTCTTTTTTATTTTTGTTTTACTTAGTCTGAAATGACATGTTACATTTGTGTTAAAAATCCATTTTGCCTCTATAACACTCCTTTTCCCAGTTAGGATGTGTCACAAAATGAGTTTTGATATCACCTTAACCAGAGTGTCCCTCGTTTCTCACAAAATGTGGAGTATAGCAACATGTATTTTTTATAGCCCTGTTAATGTTCCCCAGCTCACCAGAAAATGTATTTTTTTTAAATGGATGATTTTCCCAAACTTTGGTTTTGTCAACAAAACATTTACCTAAATTCATCATCATCATCATCATCATCATCATCATCATTGTTTATTTACAAGGCGACACAGAGTCCTTAGCGCCATACAGACATGATTCAACAATACAAAACATATACATACAGTAATAATTTGTTAATATAATAATATTGACATACAGCAAATACAGCAAATTTGTGCAGCTTTACCATTAATCTACAATGGAGTGGTCACATTTAGTATAGTAGAATTGACCCCCCCCCCCCCCATTTCCCTAGAATAAATGTGTTCCATTTATATACATGTGTAATAAACTCTAAATAATAAAGAATACTGTAAATGATATATGTATAAACAGGTTCTAAAGTCATCACTGCAGTGTTCACTAGGTGCCATGTGTATTCTAAGGAATAGCACGCTCCCTAGCTTAAATTGCTAGGTATATTAGAAGTCACCTTGGATGGTGTGGCATGTATAAAAAGCCTGCGGCTTTGTTCCTGCGAATTCTAACAAGAAATATAATTTCAAGGTACTTACTTCTTTACTTTATAAAGCACTTTATCAGTTCACAGCTTGTAACTCTATAACTGCAACGCGAAGCACACCTAGATTGTCATCTCCAAGAACAGCCGTTTCAAACGCTCAGCAAGCTCTGCCAAGGTATTCTGTGACATCAACCTGTTACTTCTCCTTTCTTATATACTACTGACATATTACGTAACTCCCATGTTTTCATGTTAAAACAATGACAAATAATAAAAACAAAATAATATATATATATGTCATCTATTAAAAAGCAACTGTTCTTTTTTATTTTTGTTTTACTTAGTCTGAAATGGCATGTTGCATTTGTGTTAAAAATCCATTTTGCCTCTATAACACTCCTTTTCCCAGTTAGGATGTGTCACAAAATGAGTTTTGATATCACCTTAACCAGAGTGTCCCTCGTTTCTCACAAAATGTGGAGTATAGCAACATGTATTTTTTATAGCCCTGTTAATGTTCCCCAGCTCACCAGAGTGCAAATGCAGTGTTTAATTACATGTGGATAAGGGGACATTATATCCATGCCTATATATGAAACTTTTTCACTAAATGTTACTCATTTTAAAAATATATATTGTTTATATTGTTGATATTGCATTGATGCTGTTATACATTGTTCTTAAATTGAAGTCAGGTGGGTTATGGGTAAGGATCAGGTGGGGTCCAGGATACAGGTGAGGGAGCTGTAGCTGCTTTCCTAGATCTAGACGTGGGAAAAGCCAATTAGTATTTATTACTACAATATATATATGCTCTACAAATATAAGATACGTTGCCCTTGTTCATGACCACTATAACAGGGCATCGTAGATAAATCTTGTCCAGAATTAGATGTAACAAGCAAAATGTTTTCCATAGAATAAATGTGATTATCCTCCCATGTAAACCCATTGCACACCTGAATTTTTGTGACACTAATCATTGTTAAATGAATTGTTCATGAAAACAAAAATCAAATCTGCATAAATAAATTAAAATCATACTGTGTCCTTCCCTTAACAATAAATCTTATATAGTCGTACTTCTGTTTGTATTCCAATTAAAATTTTCCTCCATTATTTAAAAGCTGCTAATGTATATTGCAGGTATCATTTTTGAAAGGAGCTGGTGTAAGATAAAATCAATAACTTTAAATTATTGCTTAGTAATTAAATTAAATCTTGAGACATTTGGTAACATTAAGGGATAAACCGGGTTACTATAAACTTGTCAGGATTAAGAGCACAGGCTGGAATAGAAACAATGGCATACTCAGATGTTCCAATTTATTTTAGATTGTTTAAATTGTTTAAATTCATTAACAAGAATCTGACTTCAGTGTTTCTCAGGTGCTTAGAATTACAAAAGTGCTAAGAGGGTTAAATGATCCACTGCTAGGATTGGTCTCTGCTAGTTTATAACACTGTCTGCACCATTTATTCATTGCCGGTAATAGCAGTTGCTCTGTTTCAGATTGAAGTCTTCTAGTGTTTGATTATTCTGTGTCTGCTGCCCACCCTGGCAACAGGTTGTGACCCAAGAGATTCTGTTAACTGCTTGTTCTGATTTTTTGGTATGATTCTAATTATTATTTCTGCTTGAATTGGAGATGTGTGCTGTCCCTTGTGTTTTGGTTTTGGAACCGGTGTCGGTTCTAAAACACGTTCATGTTTAGACTTTGCTACCAGTTTTGCCAAAAAATTGTGAAAGGTTTTAGTTTTGGGTCTGGATTTAATTAAAAATTGTGAAAAATAAGTAAAATAATGTAATGAACCAACTATCAGATTACTTTAAGACCATACATAATACTTACATACTATATCTATAAATACAGAATAGTTCAATAGGCAAGATATTTACTCCCGTTATTAAATGTCTATTTGCCAAACCATTATGAAAATTAAAATTCATAGACATAATGATAATTGGGTCATAACTGGGTTAATTTCAATTAATTATGGATTATCTATGCTTTGAAAAATCAAAAGTAAAGCAAAGCTAGTTTGGGTGCCAATGTAAAAGGATTTTATCTTGGGTATATCGGGTCCTAATAGACTGGCAAATGTATGGATGACCATTTAATAATGTTATTTATTATTATTACATAATACCACTCCTCACAAAGGTAGTTCTGATTTAACCTAAGAAATATAATTCTTATTCTTCCTAAATTAACAGAACCAATATTTATGTAATAATTTAGGCTTATATCTTCAAGAAAAACCGCACACAAAATGTAGCTTCATTTACAAAGTTTTGTATTCTTAATTAACATTCTAATTGTAAAACCCATATATATTATAAAACAGTATAACATGATATCATTGTACAAACTCACCAGGTTTTGTTTACTTTATTAACATTGCATTTATTGTGTGTTTTATAAATATACAAGTTATTGTGTGCGGTGGTAATGGTTATTCCAATATACAAAATCCTAGTCTGCGCTCCCTAGTTAACAGAAATAAGACAAGCTGCCATATAGGAGAGTAGAGGAAACCCCAAATCCTCACATCGGAAACAGCAGAAATAATTCCTAGGCACTGGGACAACCAAAAAACTGAACAAACAAAAACACAAAAAAGTAAAATAGATATTGTATTGCAACAAACACATAAAATCTGTTTTTGGGTTGTCCCAGCGCCTAGGAGTTATTTCTACTGTAATGGTTAATCCGATGCATTTAATAATGACACTGAGTATAAAGACATATATAATCCTATTGCCATAAAAGCGATCAGCTTGAAATGCTGACTTACATTAATAGAGACACAGAACATATCCGAGAACACTACCTTGCAGGCTTATCAGTCTCCAGGGACATTGTACTGTGCTATAGCTCATACAGAAACAGGAGGGGCGGTAGTGTTCATATAAGTCTCCAATGACATTTCTTTGTGCCATTGCTCATACAAAAACAGGAAGGGTGGCAGTGTTCTTCTTATCAGTCTCCAGTGACATTGTACTGTACCATAGCTCATACAGAAACAGGAAGGGTGGTAGTGTTCTTATAAGTCTCCAGTGGCATTTGTCTGTGCCATAGCTCATACAGAAACAGGGGACGTGGTAGTGTTCCTATAAGTTTTCAGTGACATTGCTCTGTGCCATTTCTTTTCCAAAAGTCTAATTAGGAGAATCACTTCACTCAAGCTAACAGTATCTGAACTCACTTCACAGTTGACTACTTTTAGTGGTTTAAGCAACTTGCACAACACGGAAAATATTCTCCACTGCACTGGACTAAAGTACATTCCCCCTTAAATTCTTTTTTTTTTTTTTGCAGCTGCTGCAATCTCTTCCATGTTGTTGCAGAATGCCAAAAATAACCTGAAATAATTCGGAACACAGACAGCATCTCCTGCATGTCACTCATTTTTTAAAAAGCTATGTACCAACAAGTTGATTGTGTGAGCAAAACAGGGAATGTGATGGAATTCTCCGCTCTGTATTGCTCTAACAATTTTGGTGGTGTTATCAGAAATCACATATCCTCAGGAGAGTCCAAGTGGGATAAGCCATGTTGCAATGACATCCCTTAGTTTTCCAAACAGGTTGTCAGCGGTATGCTTCTTAGTGTAGCCGTTATACACAAATTGAGAATACCACTTTGTATTGGTGTGAAGAGGGAGCCGCGGGTTACAGGCATGCGCATGTGACGGGCGCACGCACGTATGGGGTATGTATGCGCGCGCGACGGGCGCGTGCACGTACCGGGTACAACTGCGCATTGGTGACTCGCACATGCGCAGTTGCATAGTAGAATCCACACTGTGTGTGCCGACTCAAGACGGCACATACACGGTGATGATGTTATCACCCCTGGACACACAGGAAGCTCCACGTGCGTGTGTGTGTGTGTGTGTGTGGTGAATCACCACACACACACTGCTGCTGGGGAGGCTGGGAGTTTCCAGGTCTGGACTATAAAAGTCCAGACTCGGGACTCACCCCTCTCTCTTCCTGCCTGCCTGCCCGCCCCTGGATAACGAGCATTACACTACACTACAGAAAATACACTACACTACAGAAAATACACTACACTGCAGGAAAGGGTTAATAGGAACACTACACTAATAGGGACACACTACACTACAGAAAATATATATATATATTACACTATGCTATTCTATAGGATTACACTACACTACAGAAAAGATACATTACACTACACTACAGAAAATAAATATACATTATACTACAGAAGACCTACACTAAGCTACAAGAAAGGATTTTGTGCTACAAGAACGTTCCCTACACTGCAGATAAGGAATCGGATCCAGAATACAAGAACTTGATAAGTATCACTAATATATATATCCATAAAGCTATATGTGTATTTGTCATGTGGATTTAAATATTTATATACATATAACTGTGTAGCTATTGTCTGATATCTGCGATAATTAAATCAATATTATAAATACTGATTCTTATCAAGGATACATATGTAAATCAAGGATAGTGTAAGGAAAAAGGTGGTGAACCTAGGGTTAATTTTATTTTGATATACTATGTTATTTTGAACAACGTTATGAATTATGTGTGAACTGTGAATACAAGCTTTTCTGTGTTAACAGTAAAATACTTTGATTTAAATACATACATATGTTGTGAGTATTGGTTATTTATAACACATATGTATTGTGAAGTAGTGCTGAGATACAGTGATTATTGGATAAATAGTTCTGTAAAGCTTGTGTTATTTAGTGTGGTCAAAAGACTGAGTAAGGCAACACTGTGTAAGGAAAAGTGCATACAAGTGTGAGTTTTATAGTGAGTGTATCTAAGAACAGAATAAGAGGATAGTGTGCGCATGTAAGGCGCTACCATAGATGTTTTTACATTTTGTGAGGGGGGTATTTGTGTAGCTGACGACTGCCCCAATGAGGATGTGGATGTTGATGAGGATGATGTTGTTTGTGTAATTCCTGCACCAGCGGAAGCAGTTCTTGCCAGTGATAAGAAGAAGGCCATTGTCATGCCTGGGCATAAGACCAAAAAATACACCTCTTATGTGTGTAATTATTTTTACCCAATCCTGACAACAGTTGTCTAGCCATTTGTAGCATTTGTAAAGCCACAGTCAGTAGAGATAGGGACCTTAATCATCAAGGAACGTCATACATGTTACGCCATTTGAAGCAAGTTCATGGCAAGCTGTTGGGAAAATCTGAAACTTATGCTAAAAAAATAACAACAAGCAGTCCATCATCAGCTAGCTCCATTTTTTTGACCTAGATCCTGGCACCTGCAATCTACACCGACAATACCTTCCTCATCAATATCTTCACTAGTGAGCATAGTTAGTCCTGAATCCAAGTTGCTATGGCTAGATGACTTCTCTCCTATCCAGGATTCCTCTGAAGAATTCTTGACCATTGGGCACTCTGCTGCTGCTGCTGCTGCTGCTGCTGGATGTGGATCTTCATCCAAGAAGCAGACCAAGAAGAAGACTACTAGTAGTTTACAACAATTGACTGTTATACAATTCGTTGCCAGAGGTAGCAAGTATAAAAGCTGTCACCCAGTTGCTAGTATTATATTCGCATCCAATATCCACTATTAATGCAGCTGGCTTTAGACAGTTAATTGAGGTCTTGTGTCCCCATTACCAAATTCCATCACAGCACCATTTTAGTAGAAGAACAGTTCCACACCTCTACCACAATGTTTGAAAAAATTTAATTATTGGCCTACAAAATGCCATTCTACTCACTGTACACTTAACCACAGATATGTGGACAAGTGGAATTGGGCAAACTAAAGATTATATGACTGTGACAGCCCACTGGAATGAATCACCTTTAGAAGCAGAAACAGCAGCAGCATGTACCCAACAATGCCAGATTTTTCAGAGGCAGGCTACTCTGTGTATAACTGACTTCACTAAGAGGCATACCACTGACAAAATGTTCGAAAAGCTAAGGGATGACATGGTTTATCCCATTTGGATTCTCCTGAGGATTTGTCATTTCTGATAGTGCAACCAATATTGTGAGAATATTGGATGAAATCCATCACATTCCCTGTTTTATTTATACAATCAACTTGGTGGTGCTTTCTGAAAAATAACAGGGGTGTGCAGGAGATGCTGCTTGTGACCCAAAACATTTCGGGAAATTTCTGGCATTCTGTAACAGCATGTAGGAAATTGCATCAGCTGCAAGATCAGTTTATAGATGGTAACAAGGTAGAATTCCACCCTTTATATGCTTCTGAGGATGGAGTTACAGCGAAAAGTCATCCACGCTTACTCCACAAGTCATGACATTGGGAAAGAAGGGGGAATATATTTTTGTCCAGCGCAGTGGAGAATACTTTTTGTGTTGTGCAAGGTGCTGAAACCATTCATAGTAGGAACCTGAGAAGTGAGTTCAGACACTGCTAGCTTCAGCCAAGTGATTCCCTTAATTAGACTTTTGGAAAAACAGCTTGAGAAATTAAAGGAGGAGATGAAACAAAGCAATTGCGCTATGTATGTTGGATATGTAGATCAAGTACTTTGTTTGGTTTGCCAGGATCCATGAGTTATTAGCATCTTGAAACCAGATCACTAGATTTTTGCGACTATGATTGACCCTAGGTTTAAGAGCTATGTCTTCTCTTTATTTCCAACTGTCCCAGATCTCAAGAGATGCAATGAGCTACTGGTAAGCAAGTTGACAGCTCAAGTGGTACTTGACATGACGGCGTCCCTTCCTTCAGTATCTCAGGTTACTGATTCTAAGATAAAAACTAAGCTTTTCCAAGAGACCCAGTGATGATGCAGATGAGTTAGTAGAAGATTTTGACATCTGGCTGGTCTAAATGAATTGCCCAAAAATCATGGCACCTCTGTCGTCACTCCACCTGATCTTACTATCAACATCCAAATAATGGTGGAGGATTATTTTAATGACAGCATAGAAATAGACACATCAGACAGTCCCTTTACATACTGGGATGAAAAAAAGGCAATTTGGAGACCCATTGTCATGGTTTGGTAAATTGAATTCTTTGATCTGCCCAACTTGACACTACTCCGAGCAAGGCGCGGAGTCTAACGTACGGACGGTTTTCACCAGGGACCACCGTAAGGTGGATTGGACTTAGCTGTGTCTGTCCGCAGGTCGCGGCCCTTATCAGGAGTGTCAGACAAGACCCTTAAGGGGAGTAAGTTGAATAAGAGGAACAAGTTGCTGCAGAAAAGATGAAGCACAAGGCCAGTAGCCAGCGGGACAGTGGAGTCAGATGGAGCGTTAGCTCTTGAGCCAGTAGCCCAGTAGAGACAGGTGGAGCGTAAGCTCTTTAGCCAGCGGCACAGTGGAGACAGGTGGTGCACAAGCTCTTCAGCCAGCGGCACAGTGGAGACAGATGGAGCATAAGCTCTTTAACCAGCGGCACAGTGGAGACAGATGGAGCGCAAGCTCTTTAGCCAGTGGCACAATGAAGACAGATGGATCGTGAGCTCTTAGCCAGCGGCACAGCAGAGACAGGTGAAGCGTGAGCTGTATAGCCAGTGGCACCGTAGAGACAGATGGAGCGAAAGCTCTTAGCCAGTGGCACAGCGGAGACAGGTGAAGTGTGAGCTGTATAGCCAGCTGCACAGCGGAGACAGGTGAAGCGGAGCTGTATAGCCAGCAGCACAGCGGAGACAGGTGGAGCGGAAGATTTTAGTCAGTGGCTCAGTGGAGACAGGTGAAGCGTGATCTGTTTAGTCTATGGCACAGCAGAGACAGGTGAAGTGGAGCTGTATAGCCAGCGGCACAGCGGAGACAGGTGGAGCGGAAACTCTTAGTCAGTGGCTCAGCGAAGACAGATGAAGCATGAGCTGTATAGCCAGTGGCACAACGGAGACAGGTGGAGCGCTGAATATAAGTAGAACACACAAGAAACCAGATGGTAAATCTGACCAGGGCAGGTAACTCAATCAATAGGCACTGAGGAGAAGGGGGAAGTGCCTTTTAAAGATTGGAGCCAGACCGATTAGCCAATAAGAAACATGCAAAGGACATAACAGATAGAGTTCGCGCATGCTCAGAACCAGGGTCAGGATGCCAGCAGCTGAAGCATGAATCAGTGAGGAACAGGTGAGCGTGTTGGTCTTCGCTTATGGAAGCTGAACAACCACAGTGTGACAACCGCCCTTTAAAGGTGAGCAACTCCCACCTTGGGTTCATATTCAAAGAGACTTTCTTGTGAAATTTCTTAATAAGTATCACGGCATGGACATCCGTAGCGCTGATCCAAGAGCGCTCTTCAGGACCGAAGCCCTTCCAGTCCACCAAATACTTCAATCCTCCTTTATAGAATTTTGAGTCTAAAATTTGTTTAACTTCAAACTCTTGATCTAGATGAACCTTAGGCACCGTAGAAGGAATACGGGTAGATGAGAACCGGTTGATGATCAGAGGTTTCAACAACGAAATGTGAAAGGATTTGGAAATCCAAAGGGCGGCTGGTAGAGACAACTTAACACATACTGGATTGATGACTCTGGAAATGGTATAAGGACCAATGAACCAGGGAGCTAGTTTCATACAAGGAGTTTTGAGGCAAATATTTTTCGTAGAGAGCCATCCTTTATCACCAACCTTGAAGGCAGGCGTAGCCCGGCGTTTCCTATCAGCCGCAAATTTATAATGTTTCGAAGATTTCCTAAGACAATTCCTTACTTGGTTCCAAATGGACACAAATCTGCGCTGAAAGGTATTCACAGCAGGAACCTGGGTGGGAGGGAGGGAAGTGAACTTAGGAAAGGATGGATGGATGCCATAAACAATAGAGAAGGGCAATGCAGAAGTAGCTTCGTGGAGAGCGTTGTTGTGTACAAATTCAGCCCATGGTAGAAAATCTACCCAATCATCTTGATTTGCAGAGGAAATTATTCTGAGGAAGGTTTCCAAATCTTGATTGACACGCTCAGTCTGTCCATTAGACTAAGGGTGATAGGAGGATGAAAAATTCAATTGAATCCCAAGAAGTTTACACAGAGCTGATGAACCCGGTCGAGTTACCTCTGCAGCCTCAAGTATCCTTAGACTCCGCCAGGGGTCACGTTCGGTGGCACAATATGTTATCTCATTTCACATCTTTTCATCTGAATTATGTTGGAATAATGACGCTTTGGTGGCTACCTTTTGGCACGGCTTATCGGATAAGATCAAGGACGCCCTTGCCTCCAAGGAACTACCCGCTACTTTAGATGCTTTAATTTCTTTGTGTAACAGAGTGGATCTACATTTCAGAGAGAGAGCTGCTGGGAAGGATAATCCTCATCGTTCTTTACCTAGGACATTGGCTCGCTATCCTCCCCCAACTCTTGAGGAGGAACCGATGCTATTGGGACAGTCACGTTTGACTCTGGAGGGGCGCGACCGAAGATTTAAAAATAAGTTGTGTATATACTGTGCCGACCCAGGGCATATCCTTAACAAGTGTCCCAAGAAATCGGGAACATACCAAAGCCTGATTTGTTCTGGGGAAGTCAAATTAGGCAATATTAAATCTTCTCCTCAATCATCATTACCTACAGTATGTTCATTTCCAGTCATATTACATGGTCCTTCAGGCCTTATTCATTCTCATGCCTTATTGGATTCTGGAGCTGCTGGGAATTTTATCTCCTCTTCTCTTGTGTCTCAGGGGTCCTTGCCCACATCCTTCCTAGAGCATCCTGTATCTATTTCTGCAATTGATGGATCTCGTATCTCCAATGGTCTCGTTAAGAAATGCACTAAGCCTATTCTTCTACAAATAGGAGCATTACATAAGGAGATGATATCCTTTCATGTTTTACCCACTTCTACCAGTCCTATCATTCTGGGACTACCATGGCTCCAACAACACTCTCCTCAGATGGATTGGACCACTTCTCAAGTTCTATCTTGGAGTTCAAACTGTTTTAAAAATTGTCTTTCTCGTGTTCATCCCCTGGCCTCTACTAGCATCTCGTCTGAACTTCTACCCAGCTGCCTTCCAAGTCAGTATCTGTCATTTCGGGATGTCTTTGACAAAGCCAGATCGGAACATCTTCCTCCTCACCGGGCATGGGATTGTCCTATTCATCTTCTACCTGACCAAATCCCTCTGCGAGGTCGTGTATATCCTTTATCACTGCCAGAGTCCCAAGCCATGTCTGAGTATGTCCAAGAGAATCTTCAACGTGGATTTATTAGACCTTCGTCTTCTCCTGCTGGGGCCGGTTTCTTTTTTGTTAAAAAGAAGGATGGGTCTCTTTGCCCATGTATTGACTACAGAGGTCTTAACGCTATTACAATTAAGAACCGATACCACATTCCTCTCATCACTGAATTGTTCGACCGTATAAAGGGGGCCAAGATTTTCACAAAGCTAGACCTTAGGGGAGCTTATAACCTCATCAGAATTAAAACCGGCGATGAATGGAAAACTGCTTTTAACACTCGTGACGGTCACTACGAATACCTAGTGATGCCCTTCGGTTTATTTAATGCCCCTGCAGTGTTCCAAAGCTTTGTTGACGAGATTTTCAGAGACCTCTATGATTGTGTCGTGGTATATCTGGATGACATCCTGATCTTCTCCCAGGACCTTCACTCTCATCGCCTTCACGTGGCAGAAGTCCTCTCACGACTCCGTAAGAACCAACTTTTTTGCAAGTTAGAGAAATGCTTGTTTGAACAACTTCAAATGTCATTCCTTGGCTACATAGTCTCAGGCACAGGATTAAAGATGGATCCAGAGAAGGTACGAGCTATACTTGAGTGGGCTCTCCCTTTGGGGTTGAAGCCTGTACAACGCTTCCTAGGATTCTCTAATTATTACAGACGTTTTATTAAAGGATATTCCACCATTGTGGCACCCATTGTGTCTCTCACCCGGAAGGGTGCCAACCCCAAATCTTGGCCACCAATTACATTTAAACCTGGAGAAAAGAACAAACGTGCAGATGCTCTATCTCAAGCCTTTTCCTATGATACCGAGACCGAGGAGGTAAAACCTCGTCCTATATTAGATCCCAAGTGTATATTAACATCTACTCTGTCTCCAGCCAGTACACCACCACCGGGGAAGACTTTTGTGCCATCTGATTTACGAAAGAAGCTTCTGACCTGGTCCCACTCTACTCGTTTTGCTGGTCATACTGGGGTACGTAAAACCATGGATTTGGTCTCTCGCAATTATTGGTGGCCAAAACTTCATCGTGATGTTAAAGACTTTGTGGCTTTCTGTGAGATCTGTAACCAACATAAGTCATCTCGTCAATCACCTACTCGACAATTAATCCCGCTGCCCATTCCGGACAAACCATGGACCCATCTGAGTATGGACTTTATTACCGACCTACCCCCTAGTAAAAAGTATAATACCATCTGGGTAGTGGTAGATCGGTTTTCGAAAATGCCTCATTTCGTTCCACTTGTTGGCCTTCCATCTTCATCTGTCCTTGCCATACACTTCATCAAGGAAATATTCCGGTTGCATGGTTGTCCCACAGAGATCGTCTCTGATCGTGGAGTTCAGTTTGTGTCTAAATTTTGGCGAGCCTTATGTAAAGTTCTTGGTATCCAGTTAAATTTTTTCTCATCCTACCATCCTCAGTCTAATGGACAGACAGAACGTGTAAATCAAGACTTGGAAACTTTCCTCAGAATGTTCTCTAATGCCAATCAAGATGACTGGGTAGACCTTCTACCTTGGGGAGAATTTGTGCATAACAATGCCCTTCATGAGTCAACTTCTACATCACCTTTTTCTACTGTGTATGGGACTCATCCATCATTTCCCAGGTTTACCTCCCTCCCACCCACCCAGGTTCCTGCTGTTAATCTCGTTCAACGGAGATTCGTGTCAATCTGGAATCAAGTGAGGAGTTGTCTTAAGAAATCTTCCAAACGTTACAAGTTTGCGGCAGATAGAAAACGTCGGGCCGCACCTGCTTTCAAGATAGGTGATAAAGTATGGCTCTCTACAAAGAATATCAGTCTCAAAACCCCTTGTATGAAGTTTGTTCCTCACTTTATTGGACCTTATACTATTTCTAAAGTCATTAATCCAGCTTCTGTGAAATTATCGTTACCAGCTGCTCTTCGGATCTCCAATTATTTTCATGTCTCTTTGTTGAAACATCAACCGCTTTTCGTCTACCCGTACTTCCTCTACAGTACCTAAAGTCCATCTGGATCAAGAATTTGAGGTTAAACAAATACTAGATTCAAGAGTCTGTAAAGGAGGTTTGAAGTATTTAGTAGACTGGAAAGGGTTTGGTCCTGAGGAACGCTCCTGGATCGGCACTGCGGATGTCCATGCTCCAGTTCTGGTTAAGAACTTTCACAAGAAGTTTCCATCGAAGCCGAATACTAAGTGTGCGGTGCCCACCTTTAAAGGGGGGGTACTGTCAGACGGCGCTTATTCGGCTTCCATAAACAAAGACTAAGACACTCACCTGTGCCTCATTAGCAGCCCTCAAACCCTTAGTCTGATCTGCACATGTGCAGACTGAGCACCTGTCTGTTTCTGGCAAGATTCCTATTGGTCTCAGGTTCTGGCTCTAAACTTGAAAAGGCACCTCCTCCCATTCCTCTGGGCCTGTTCATCAAGTTACCTGGCTGTTTAGGTTCCTACCTATTCTGTGTGCTCTCACCTAGATCGTCAGTGCCTCTGCTGTGTTGCTGTTCAAAGGCTATACTGCTCACCTGGATCGTCAGTACCTCTGCTGTGTTGCTGTTCAAAGGCTATACTGCTCAGACTGCACTTACCTCTGCTGTGTGCTGTTCAAAGGCTATACTGCTCAAACTACATCTCCATGGACTGCACCACTCAAGATCATCTACTCCACATTTGTCTCGGTGGCTCAGTGGTTATTACAGGTAGTATCATCTGAGCTGCTTGCTCTTACCCACTCCACTTTGTTGCTGGACTGTTACTTGTACCTCCTGTATCGTGCTGCCTCATTGTGGTCTCATATACCTGCTGCATTACCATCTCCACTTTGTTGCTGGACTGTTCCTGCTATCGCTATATTTGAATACACTGATTATACTGCTATATTGTATGCACTCATACTGCATTGCTGGTGGTACTGCTCATCCTGTTCCTATGTTCCTTGTGCTTAATTACCAAGACTTTCTGTGATCATTCAAGCATTATTAAATCGCTAATTGTACCTTATCCTGCATCTGTTGTCTATTCGCTGTCTGGGTATAGAACTGACATTACCAGTGTGCCTACTTCACACCAGTTACTATCACTCCCCCAAGAGTCCAGAATACCAAACTGTGACAAATAGTAACTGAATGTCTAGCCCCCTCCAACAGATAGCGCCACTCTTCCATTGCCTTTTAAATAGCAAGTAACTCGTTGTCACCAATAGCATAAGTTTTCTCTGCCGGTAAAAATTTCCTGGAGACAAATGCACAAGGATGAAATAGATGGAGATGAGACTTCTGAGAAAGGACAGCCCCCACTCCCACATTGGAGGCATCAATCTCAAGAAAAAACGGCTGAGAGGTGTTGGGTTGCTGAAGAACAGGTGCTGAGGAGAATGACTTTTTAAGGAATTCGAAGGCCTTCCAGGCCTCTGAAGGCCAGGATTTAGGGTTGGCGCCCTTCCATGTGAGAGATACGATGGAAGCCACAATGGTAGAAGATCCCTTAATAAAGCGTCTATAATAATTTCAAAATCTCAGAAAACACTGCACGGGTTTCAAACCAAGAGGAAGAGGCCACTCAATTATTGCTCGCACCTTTTCTGGGTCCATCTCCAATCCCGTACCAGAGACTATATAACCAAGAAATGACATCTGAGGTTGTTCAAACAGACATTTTTCAAGTTTACAAAAAAGTTGATTCTTGTGAAGTCGTGGCAGGACTTCTGCCACATGGGTACGATATGACTGAATATTCTGAGAAAAAATCAAGATATCATCTAGGCAGACTACAACATAATCATAAAGGAGATCCCTAAAAATCTTATTAACAAAACTTTGAAACTTCGCCGGGGCGTTACACAAACCAAAGGGCATACCCAGATATTCATAGTGGCCGTCACGGGTGTTAAAGGCTGTTTTCCATTCATCGACCTGCTTTTATTCTGATGAGATTATAAACTCCTCTGAGATCCAACTTAGAAAATATCTTGGCTCCCTTGATGCGGTCAAAAAGTTCAGTAATGAGTGGGATGGGATATCAGTTCTTAATCATTATAGCATTAAGACCCCGGTAATCAATACACCGTCCTTTTTTGTAGCGAAAAAGAATCCAGCCCCAGCAGGAGAGGAAGAGGGTCTAATGAAACCATATTAAAGATTTTCTTGTACATAGCCAGACATAGCTAGAGTCTTTGGCAACGATAGGGGGTACACACGACCTCGAGGAGGGATTTGGTCAGGTTGGAGGTCGATAGGACAGTCCCAAGCTCGATGAGGAGGGAGGTGTTTCGATTTTGTTTTATCAAAGACATCCAAAAATGACGAATATTGCTTTGGGAGGAGATTACACTTGACTTCTGAAAACATCCTAGTAGAGGCAAGGGGATGAACTCGAGAAAGACAATCCTGAAAACAAGTTGGACTCCAGGATAAAACTTGGGAGGTAGTCCAATGCATTTGAGGCGAATGTTGTTGGAGCCAGGGCAGCCCCAGGATGACAGGACTGGTGGAGGACTGTAAGACACGGAAAGAGATCCTCTCTTTGTGTAGTGCTCCCACCTGGAGGATGATAGGCTTAGTGTTGGCCTTGAATAGACCGTTAGAGATACGGGAGCCATCAATAGCAGTAATAGAAACAGGATGCTCCAATGGATAAGTAGACAAAGAACCCTGAGACACAAGGGAAAGTGAAATAAAATTCCCAGCAGCTCCTGAATCCAACAAGGCGTAGGAATGGATAGGACCTAATGGACCATACAATGTTATGGAAAAATAACAAATCTTAGGTAAGCTGGACTGAGGAGACGATTTAATATTACCCAATCTGCCCTCTCTGGAACAGATTAGGGCTTGGCGTTTCCCGACTTCTTGCTAAGTATGTGGCCCGGGTCGCACAGTAAATACACAGTTTGTTCTTAACCCTTCGGTTGCGCTCCTCTGGAGTCAAGCGTGACTGTCCTAGTTGCATTGGTTCATACTCAGAAGTGGGAGAAAAGTAACGTGGTGTTGGCCTAGGCAAGGAACGTCGGGAATTATCTCTCTCAGCAGCCCTTTCGCGTAAGTGAAGATCCACACGATTACATAAGGAAATCAGGGCATCCAAGGTAGTTGGTAATTCCTGGGAGGCCAGAGTATCCTTGATTTTATCGGATAGTCCTTGCCAAAAGGTAGCCACCAAGGCATCATCAGTATTGCAGCGCAACTCAGATGATAAAGTGTGAAAACTGATGACGTATTGAGCCACTGACCGTGAATCCTGGCAGAGTCTGAGGATACTAGATGCAGCAGAGGTAACTCGACCAGGCTCATCGAAAATTCTTCAGAAGGCCGCAATAAAGGCAGTGCTGTCAGTGAGGAGGGGATCATCACGCTCCCAGAGGGAAGAAGCCCAGGCCAGGGCTTGGCCAGAAAGCAACTAAATTAGATAAGCCACCTTGGCTTTTTGGGTAGGAAAATTTTGTGGTTGTAGTTCAAATTGAATCGAACACTGGTTGAGGAAGCCTCTACAACTCTTGGGGTCCCTGTCGAACTTGGAAGGAGAAGGGATCCGAAGAGTAGAGGTGGAATAACTGGTACCTCAAGAGCAGGAGGTTCAGGAGCCGGGATGGCAGGGGGAGCTTTGAAGGCAGCAACCTGAATAGAATCCATTCTGGAAGCCAGTGTTTGGAAACATTGAAGGAGTTGCCGCTGAACCCCGTCCTGTTGTTCCACTCGATTAAGTAAATGCTGAAGCATATCTTTAGCGGAAGGTTCCCCAGTAGAATCTGTCATGGCCTATTGATACTGCAACGGTTTGGTAAATTGGATTCTTTGATGTGCCCAACTTGACACTACTCCTAGTAAGGCGCGGAGTCTAACGAACGGACGGTTTTCAAAAGGGACCACAACAAGGTGGTTTGGCTTAGCTACGTCTGTCCGCAGGTCGCGGCCCTTATCAGGAGTGTCAGACAAGACCCTTAAGGGGAGTAAGTTGAATAAGAGGAACAAGTTGCTGCAGAAAAGATGAAGCACAAGGCCAGTAGCCAGCGGGACAGTGGAGTCAGATGGAGCGTTAGCTCTTGAGCCAGTAGCCCAGTAGAGACAGGTGGAGCGTAAGCTCTTTAGCCAGCGGCACAGTGGAGACAGATGGAGCATAAGCTCTTAAGCCAGCGGCACAGTAGAGACAGGTGAAGCGTAGCTGTATAGCCAGCGGCACCTTAGAGACAGATGGAGCATAAGCTCTTTAGCCAGTGGCTCAGCAGAGACAGGTGAAGCATGAGTTGTATAGCCAGCGACACAGCAGAGACAAGTGGAGCTGAAGCTCTTAGTCAGCGGCTCAGCGGAGACAGGTGAAGCGTGAGCTGTATAACCAATGGCACAGCGGAGACAGGTGAAGCAGAGCTGTATAGCCAGCGGCACAGCGGAGACAGGTGGAGCGCTGAAGATCCAAGTAGAACACACAGGAAACCAGATGGTAACTCTGACCAGGCAGGTAACTTGCTTTTTAAAGTTTGGAACCAGACCGATTAGCCAATAGGGAACATGCAAAGAACATAACAGATAGATTCGGCGCATGCGCAAAACCAGGGTCAGGATGCCAACAGCTGAAGCATGAATCAGTAAGGAACAGGTGAGCGTTTCGGTCTTCGGTTATGGAAGCAGAACGACCGCCGTGTGACAGACTGTGAATTTTCTGAAGATACAAGAGATTTAGTGGACGAACTTGCCAATTCTTCTGTTGCTCTTGCAGAACTGGGTCTTCTCTGTACTCCATTGAAGAAGAGCCCAATTGTCTCTCCAGGGAGATCCTATAAAAAGAAAAAAAAGAGGAGAAAAGCCTGAAGGGAGCTTGTATGGAGCATTTGGAATCCGCTCCTTAAAGGGGGGCTGTGTTACGACTCTGCCTATATTTTGTATGTAGCAGCAGTACCTCAAATCCACCAGAGGTGCTGCTGTTCTGCCCCTGAACTGTACACCATGTCTGTAGGAATTAATCTCCTTGCCTAATTAGAACTGCACCTGTCTCACAGCGTCAAATACCTGCCTTAATCTGTGCTCTGTGCAGTTCATCCTTAATCCTGGCTGCTGCTTGTTTCTCCCTGTTCCAGTGTTTGTTCTACTGCTGTTGATCTCCCGTTGTGACCTCGGCCTGATTATCGTTTTATGTCTATTCGCTTGTGACCCTGAACTCTGCCTGGATACTGGATACTGCTTGAACTTTCATTGCCCTGACCTCGGCCTGATTACTGGTTTATGCCTATTCGCTTGTGACCCTGGACTCTGCCTGGACACTAGTTTCTGCTTGAACTTTTGTTGCCCAGACCTCTGCCTGGTCACTGGACTCAGCTACTCTGTTTGCTTCCCTGGACAGATTTGTACATCCTAGCAATAGGGTAACTCTATATTTGTTCCTGCATTTTAACTATAATTGTCATTTGCTTGGAACTGTTGCTCTGTGGACTTTCCTGCCATTCATCACACCTGTTCATATTTGTGTTTTGGAGTTATACCTGTTTATGCTGCTACCTGAAAATCTGCATATTCCATTAACTGAATCATATATTATATTTTTTGCCAGAGTAAAGATATTTGGCTTTTATACTTCTGTTGCTGCTTCCTGAGTCCACAAGGAATCCTAATAACAGGAAAAAAATCTACACATGTCGAGGCACACCTCTTTTTAAATGATCCCTCAACAATTTAATTCAAGATCCTATAGTTGTTCTTCTTTGGTGTATGCTCACGATGTCATCATCTTCGCAAAGTATGATGGGGGTCTGGTGAGGTGCAATCATCTTTGGCATCTGGTTTAAGTCTCACCTGTGTCCAGGTCCTGCTGTTTTGTGTTCTTAGTGACCATTTTAGGATGTCATGTGTCATCTGTTAGAGATATCATCTACTACAGCTGGGCTCCATCTTAATATCTGCACCTAATAAAAAAGCAAAAGCAATCAATACTTTTGAATGTTGTCTTTGCCCTCTGTCCAGTCCACTTATAGAGTTCTGATGTCCTGCAGTTGTCCACTTCCTGGTACCTAATATGGGAAGAAAAACAAGATACTCTTCTGGGAAATTTCCCTTCCGAGCATGATCAATTATACCATCCTGGCCTCTCTGATAGTTTTTTATTTTGTTCCAGGTGTTACTACCATTATGGAATTGAAAAACCATATCTTGCTATCCTTTGCACATATTATGGACTTAATTTCACATTATTTCAACCATTAGGTAGCATCAGCGAACTGTAGACTGCCTTATCTTTTTATATTAACATAAAAATTCCTTCTAAGTTTCCCTGTACCTGGGGAAATTCAAATTTTTATACCAATATAGCATTGCCATTATCCATTACCATTATCTACCTTTTTCTCCTGTCCAGTGATCTATGTATCATTTGGGAATTTAGACAGTAAGCTCCAATGGGGCATAGACTGATGTGAGTGAGTTCTATATACAGCGCTACAGAATTAGTGGCGCTATATAAATAGCTGATTATGTTGATAATGATGAGAAATAAAAGAATCCTGTTCTTAGTAACCTGTGGAGACAGAAAGAAATGTGATTATACATGATACATTTATGTAACACAACATCATCTTACCAAATCATATCTCTAAGGACACACAATGTTTAGATATTTACCCATTTTATTTATTGTTGATAGCAATTTCCCCCTGAAGAACCTCTTTAAACATTTGATCTTTAAATCATCTATAAAAGCTTTAGGAATTTTGTGACTTACGACCTTTGCTGGGTAGCGGATCCGTACATCCACTTCTGATTTTCTTTCTATCTAAAAACCTGATTTAGGTATGTTAGTGTCCCTTCTAGCAAACAAAGATTAATGCAACAAAATCAATAAACTACCACTTGTTTAAAACTTTTACTGCATTTGGTAAACTGTTACAAATTAATATGGTACTACATGATCCATGTCAGTCCCCCTGATCCTGGTGAATAAAAACATCACCAACCAGGGTTATCTTTTATTTAACTAAGTTTTACAGATATTTATGAACACAAACTTTAAAAATTTGTATCTGTCATCTACAAACACTATTATTAATGCCCTGGGGTTTCTCTGTGACTCTAGTTAACCATGTTACATATAATTGTATCCTACCTAGTCCTTACGTAATGTTACACAAATGATAAAAGGCGGGGTCCGCGCTTCTTATACCTGTGTGTAGGTGCAGCCAATGGGATATGAAAGGGGCTCGTCCTATTCCCCAGAATAACAATAAATTAATAGATGAGTTCCCAGGCGCTGAAGTGGGTGTATGTAATGAAATGAAAAATGTGGTATTAAAAGATGGCTGTAGGCCAGATTTTATTAATATCAAAGGTTAATAACCTGTAGAGATATATGGTAAAATGGCACACATTAACCATATGTAATGAGTACAAATGCAATCTGAGTTGCAAAATGGTATACACAAACTTATTGAATAAGTCAAAACATGTCTGCAACAGTATAGATACACACACATACAAGTTGATGATAAAGAATGGCAATGAATGCTGAATGAATCAAGTGAGCAAAGTCTCATAAGTTGGTGTAATAATACCGTGTAAACCGGGGTCCAAATGAATCCAAGAATATATGCTTAATAAGTCCAAAAGTCCGGATGGACAACTGGTAATACACTATGCGCACAGGGTGAGAAACTGTGAAAGTCCCGTGGAGGTTGTCTGTTGAAATACATCAGTATTCTAATTCTACATGGTGCCAAAATTACCAGATCTATATCTTAACAATACACAAAATACATACAGAAGGCGCACACAGAGATAACATGGGGAATAAGTCCAAAAAGTGTCCAATGAAAAGTTCCTGTATCATGAAAAAGTCACTAATAGATTTTAAGTAGTTTTTCTCACATGTCCCTTCATCTGTATAGTCTCATATGTTCTATTGAAGACTGCAGACATATCCTTATAAAGACATCAATAAGGGATCATAGATGTCACGATCTATATCTTATCCCGTCCGTTCCCAGACTACTCTAAATAGGATAAAGGGCCTGCAATAAATACTTGTGACCACTAGGCAGTGTGTCTGTTACTAACATTATTAATTATTTTCTCCAGTATAACAATTTAAATTACCTTTATATACCTGGGATGTAAAAATGAGCAGGATTTTAAGCACCACCTTTCTATTTCCCCACATATTCTTTATATACAAATTTGAAACAAATACATATATGCCTCAGACATTACAACCTTAAGGGCTAAATTAATTACTATTTGTTGACATAACAGCAAGGATGTTTCCTTGTATGCATTCAAATACCTTCAATGACAAAAACCCTTTTTCAAATTTTATTTATTATTTCATGTCAAAGTGAAAGAGGGTAGTCCTATCTTACATATGATGTGGCCCTTTATAGTAATTATTTGGTCATCATAAGTGATCACCAGACAATAACATCCTGCACTACAGAAAACATTAAGCAGCCCAGAGACTGGAAAAGTAGTGTTGTAATGCCCAGATCTCCCTCATCCTGGCTCAAAAAAAAACTATTGGGACCTATATTTTGAAAGAAGATAGTTTCCTATTTCAAATGATGAAAAGCATTAATACATCCTTATCTCTGAAACCTGGCTTAAATTAACTCAAGGGTAAATTAATTTCATGTGGTAGGTTGCTTAATTGTCAAGATTAAGCCTTGTTTGGCTGCTCATATTATTTCTACACATTTTATGCATTTAATTCAAACTTGCAATGAAGTGCATTATAATTTTCAAGTGCAGATTATTTTATGATAACTAGAGATGGGCGGACTCGGTTCCCCGAGAACAGAACCCACCCGAACTTTGCCTATCCGAGTACCGAGCCGAACAGGCTCGGTACTCTTCCGCCCGATTGGATTCCAAATCGAGGCCGAATGTCATCGTGACGTCGTCGGATCTCGGGGCTCGGTTCTCGCGATACTTGAAAATTATAAATACCTGCCTCCACAGCAATCCATCGCCATTTGACAGAGGGAGAGAGCAGGGTGTAGTCACAGGCTGATTAGAGCAGGGACAGAGAATACAATTCTGATTACAATTCTGAAAACAATTGATAGAGAAGAGAGGAGGATAGAGGAGTCTTTTTTTTTCAATATTTAGCTCTCCAAGTGCTTTTGGGGTGTCCCCCATTCTTTTGCATTAATATTTCTGGCTGTCAAAAGTCCTATTTGTCAGCAGACCAAAAATATAATATTTCGCACTCAAAATGCTTTTGGGGTGTCCCCCATTCTTTTGCATTAAATTTTCTGGCTGTCAAAAGTCCTGTTTGTCAGCAGTCTGAAAAATAATTTTTAGCATTACAGTGCGTTGGGCTCATAATGGATTCTAAGCAGTCCACATATGAGCAGAATCAGCAACCAGCTTCTGTCACCAGTCCTGATGGTGGTGTTCCCAGTACGTAATCTCGGAAAGGCGATGTCAAACTACACAGTCTTTTGAAAGCAGTCAAAAAAACACACACCCAAAAATAATTTACTGTGTTGAAGCGCAAAAGAAGTGTAACTGAGGAAAAGTTAAGTGCCGATAAATAAAAAATTGCCAACATGCCATTCTATACACGCAGTGGCAAAGAGAGAATGAGGCCTTTACCTTTCTCTATTAGTGGCAGATCAAAAAATGTTACCGAGCCTACAAGTGGTGCACAACTAATGTTACGCGTCAAAGCCGAGCTGCAAGATAAAAGTAAGGCATTAGAGGATAATGTTTGCTCTGAATCACAAATGACACTAATCCCTGTGGAGAGTCCATCCAACAGTGGGATGTCTAATCGTGAGCATTCTGTTAGTGCACCATAAAGAGGGACCCTTTCAGCAGTTCTGCTGATGTGTGCTTGAACAGCCCGAGTGTAGCCGGTGATACACAAATTGAGGATACCACTTTGGAAATAGAAGAGGACGAGGGGGAGATTTGTGGAGGTGACGAGGGCGCTAATGAGGATGTTGATGAGGATGAGGTTGTTTGTGTCAGTCCTGCACCAGTGGCAGCAGTTCTGGCACTTGACAAGAAAAAGGCCATTGTCATGCCAGGCCATAAAACCAAAAAATCCACTTCTTATGTGTGGAATTTTTTCTACCCCAATCCAGACAACAACTGTATAGCCATTTGTAATGTATGTCAAGCCACAGTCAGTCGAGGGAGGGACTTTAACCATCTTGGAACCTCGTCTATGTTGCGCCATTTGACGAGAGTTTATGGCAAAGTGTTGGGAAAAGCTGAAAGTTCTGCCAAAAAATTACAAGCACTCCATCATCAGCTAGGACCCTCCGGTCACCGACATCCCGACGGCTACAAAATACACCCACCACACCATCCTCATCAATATCCTCAGTTGCGCTCGGAGTTAGCCCTGCATCCCAATTATTAAGGCTGGATGACTCCTGCACTATTATTGATTCCTCTGAAGAAAGCATTAGTCCCACTGCTGCTGCTGTTGCTGCTGCTGGGGGTAAATCGTCAGCCCAGAGGAAGACCAAGAAAAAGAGCAGTCCTACATTTCAACAATTAACTGTGAAACAATCATTTGCTAGGGGAAGCAAATATGACAGCAGTCACCCAGTCGCCAAGCAAATCACAGACGCCATGGCTGCCATGTTAGTGTTAGATCTGCGTCCTATATCCACAATAAACACAGCTAGTTTTTCACAGTTAATTGAGGTTTTGTGTCCGCGTTACAGAATTCCATCGCGACACCATTTTTCCCGTAAAGCTATTCCACAACTATACCAAAAAGTGTGTACAAATGTAGAGATTGCGCTGAAAAATGCCATTCTGCCCACTGTCCACTTAACCACAGATATTTGGACAAGTGGAAGTGGTCAAACCAAAGACTATATGACTGGGACAGCCCACTGGGTTGGTCATTTACCTTCAACAGCAGGAACAGCAGCAGCATGTACACCACTACGTAACATTTGTCACAGGCAGGCCACTCTTTGTATCACCGGCTTCACTATCAGGCATACAGCTGACAATTTGTTACGCAAACTATGAGATGTGATTGATACATGGCTTATACCACTTGGACTCTCCCCAGGATATGTCATTTCTGATAACGCCAACAATATAGTGCGAGCATTATGTAAAGGGCTTTCTCCATTTCAATTAATATTGTACAGTCTATACTGGCTGAATTTTGGGGTATTTTATACAAGTGGAGGGGGGCCTAGAGAGACAGAAACCAAACTGGCTTTCTCCATTTCAATTAATATTGTACGTGTCTATAACGGCTGCATTTTTGGGTATTTTATACAAGTGAGAGGGGGGCCTAGAGAGACAGAAACCAAACTGGCTTTCTCCATTTCAATTAATATTGTACAATCTATAACGGCTGAATTTTTGGGTATTTTATACAAGTGGAGGGGGGTCTAGAGAGTCAGAAACCAAACTGGCTTTCTCCATTTCTATTAATATTGTACATTCTATAACGGCTGAATTTTTTTGTATTTACAACAACTGGAGGGGGGCCTAGAGAGACAGAAACCAAACTGCCTTTGTCCATTTCTTTACATATTTAAGTATAAGTGTTGGGTGTATTTTATACATCCAAAGACGATGGCTGCATTGCCAATATTCATAGATGGAGAGGAAGACAATCTGGTTTGTGTGTAGAATTAATGAAGGCCTACCAGGAATGAAACTGTTTTTTGGATCATTTATTAGCTTTACAATTACATTACTTATCCTACAAACAGGTGGAGCACTAAATTTGGTTATTTTAGGCCCAAAAACATTGATTTTTAATCAAAATAGCAAAACAAAACCAAACAAAACCAAAAACAAAACCAAAACATGCAAGGGCAGTTTTGCAAAACCAAAACCAAAACACGAAGGTAATCCAGATTTAAAACCAAAAACAAAACCAAAACACGGGGGTCAGTGAGCATCTCTAATGATAACCTACTGTATGTGTAGAATCCTTCTTTTTGATGTTTTGGAATGATGGATTGATACAAAAGCAAGAACCACAAAGCATTGCTTTTAGTTCAACTTCCCTGCAATTTCAATTAAAGAAATACACTTTTTTGGCCATTTTTGGTATATTTTCTTTGCCATTTTAGGAAGTATAAGAAAAATAATGCTATTTTCTAAAAATTCAAAGTCTTCTTTATAAAACAAAGTATACTTTGTGTGAGTACTGCATAAACAAATTACTAATTATTTATGTTGAAATATAACCTGGCCAAAATATACCAAAACCATAAATGGATTAAAGAGTCAAGATCTACTCTTAACACAGTACACTGTGAGTAATGTCTAGACGTTTGGGTAGAGGAAATATCTTTGTAGTGAAGTGACCAAAAGTCTTAAGAAAAAGATGGATATTATGATGTATGAAAGCGTTGACTATAGAAAATAAAATCACCAGAATTCTAAGCTTTAGGCAAATCTTTGAATGTATTTTTCCATTCAAATTGATGTGGTAACTCCTCTCGAAAGTATTAAAAAAAAATTGCCAAATTAAAATGATTTGAGTGAAATGGGTTTTATGCTGGTAGTTTAATTTGGACTGTTTCAAATATTGCTCCTTTATCCTAGGTATGCCACTTCACAGTATTTTATTATTGTTGTTTATTGTTTTTATTAACATTGTGCATTAAAAGGGGTAGTGCAAGCTATTAGGGATATTAGAAGTTACCTGGGATTTTTGTGACCCACAAAATGTCAAACTACTGCCTCTAGATGAAGAAATAGCATCTATATAAATATGTTTGTGGAAACTAAATCATCTATTATGTATTCATTTTTTTTTCTCTTTGCCAGGTTGTAAATCCAAAAATCTAAAGGACTGTATCTGCCAGTATACACTGTATACTGAGTTCATAATAAAATACTGCAGAAATCCAGGGAAGGAACATAAAGTGGCAGGTGGCTTATCATGCATTTGCAAATGTGTGTAAGTGAGAATTCTGCATTTTTATGTACAAGTAGAAAATCAGCTCTTTTACTAGTTTATAGCATTGTACTCAGGGCCGGTGCTAGGATCCATCGCGCTCTAGGCATTTTTAAAAAATCGGCGCCCCCCCCCCCCCCCGCAAAAATCGCCTCCCTCCTCACCCCTCACCCCATCTCTCCTTACCTTGTCTCACCACCGCCGCCTCTCTGCTCCGTCTCCTCCCCTCCACTCACTGACACTAGAAAGTGGAGGGGAGGAGACGGAGCAGAGAGGCGGCGGTGGTGACAAAATAGCCTCTTTCCCCCTCCCCTGTGCATCTGAATGCTGTGCGGCGGCCGTGACAGGTATGGTCAGCGGTCGCCGCACAGTTTTAAAGTCATTTAGTATTCTGTGGCGCCCTCCAGGCGCCCTCCAGAGCCCGGCACCCTAGGCAAGTGCCTAACCTTGCCTAATGGGAGCGCCGGGCCTGGTTGTACTGGAGTATTTTTCTCTATTGTTTTCCTTTCTGGATAACCCCAACCTTTTAATTACCTGCGGTGAACCTAAAAATTGATTGAACAACTTCCACTTCTGTATTGTTTATTTGAGAGGCATGATTGGGGTCAGTAGCTGATGGAGGGTGCTTGCGCCATATTGCCATTTGGAGGCTCTTGGGGTGCCTGCTAGTAAGTTAGCTCTCAATTAAAAAGCACATATATGTATGACTCAAAGTTAGGGACTCTCATTGTTTAGAGGTAGTTCCACCCTATTAGCAAAAGCGCTGTGAAGTGGCGGGTGGCTTATCATGCATTTTCAAATGTGTGCAACTGAGATATCTGAATTTGTATGTGCAAGTAGACAGGCAACTCCTTTACTAGTTCAAAGCAGTGTGATGTGGGATTTTTCTCTATTGTTTGCCCTTCTGGATAGCCCCACCCTTTCAAGCACCTGCAGTGGACCTATAAATTGATTGAGCAGCTTATACTTATGTAAGGAAATTGTATTTATCAGACATAACTACCCTTTACATTAGAGCATACAGTTGCAAGAGGGTGGGGCACCATTAATTCCGCTGAATAATTCCCTGTCCCGGTGTGTAGTGTGTAGCAACGTACACAGTGCACCGCCTCCTCTAGCCCTGATAGTAACTTGACTAACCTTGGAATAAAATGAAAATAGAGGCACCAGAAAAATATAGATGATTCCCGATGCATTTCATCAGGCCACTTATAGGCTGCTGTGACTTCCTCAGGAGTTATATGGTTCTGAATATGAGTCCCTACTTTATATATACATTATAATTAGTGAATCTGGAACACCTGTGCAATATGACTCGTTCATTCCAAAATGGCCTAAACGAAATATCCGGTAACCTAAAACCACTCTATTCTTGCTAGTGTAAAAACATCTCATTAGACTAAAACAAAGCATACTGATAATCGGACTTCCAGTTATAAGGAAAATTACTCTCTCACTCATAGAGTGATTGCAAATGGAAACTTCCGACATTAAGGACACTTGACTGCTTAAGTTCACCACCACACCAAAGATGACTGCAAATGAACTTTCAGTTATAAAAGACTTTTGAACACAATGTAAAGTCAAATCATCATACATATTAAACTAAGCCAAAATTTTCGACAGGCAACTTCCTGTAATATGAAAGTATTATATATATTTCATTATTTTGCATTGCAGACCAACATTTATTAGACATAATTATCTCTACATATTTTTGAAAAAGTTTCAAATATATTTCTAATATATTTCAGCCATTTAAAATGAGAAGCCTATCAAAAATCATGACAAAAGGGACTTAAAAATACATATTTATACATAAAATTACACAAATGACCACACTTATAATAAAATGTTTGTTTCAAACAAAGGGTAATTATGAAAAGGTTAATATATAAAAAAGCTGGCAACAGAATATTGAAAAAACTAATCAAACAGTACAAGTCAGGGCAGGCGGCAATCCAGGAATGGCAAATATCCAAGCAAAAAGTTAGGGCAGGTGGCATTCCAGAGAATGATCAGTCAAGCAAACGTCAGGGCAGGAGGCAATCTAGAAATTGATCAGTATCCAGATAGTGTCAGACCCAGAACCAGAACTGGCAGCTAAACTGAGAAGCAAAAAACTACCTTATCACGAGCAGTGAACATTATAGATCCCAGCAATTTCATGTTGCAAGCTACCCAGGAAACAGTTCCCTTAGTTAGGGGTCCCAGCACCCGATTCACTGCAGTGCAGTCATGTGACTGCATTTTAAACTACCTTGCCACTCAGAAGTTTCCATAATAACCGAACAACTAGTTTTTATTTTTAACTACAAGCACAATCTGAAGACAACCAATATGATGGCTCCTGAAATAGGCTAATAAGGTTAAAGGTTAATAAAAAAAAATTGTAAAAAGTACAAAGTAAAAAAAAACTTTATTTAAATAAAAATGGAAAAATCCTTTTTTTTTATATAAAAGCTTTTTTTCCATTGCTGACCTAAGACAACGATAACAAAATAAGGACAGTGTATGTACTTGGTAAAAAAGCTACACTATGCTTTAAATGGGGAATTTTCGCCGGAGTCTTCCCAGCAATAGTCGTATTAATAGTCCTAACTGGCCTTGGCACTTTGATAAATCGGGAAAAGCTTATATCCCTTTGATAAATAGTCCCTCTTGGTGGTATATATCTGGGGGCATATTTGATACTGTCCCTTTAAATTTCGTAAGATTTTACCTGGTCAAATGTGTAATAATTCAGGTGGGAAAATAGCTGAAATACCTGCAGAAGAAGTGTTATATTATGTGAAGTATATTCTTATTAAGGATTTTTAAAGGGGGCGATTAAGAGATGATTGTTTTAATTTAAATTCACTTAATTTGATTGAATGTAATGTTTAGTTTGTATTTGTGTTTTGATTTAATTATATTTGACATGGTAAGTATGGTTTTCACTATTAATAACACTGTTCAGACAATAGTGAGTGAGGTATTTAGCCAGAACGATTATAAAAACATGCAATGGGGTGATAGATGTTGGATGTTTAATGTTTATAGGTATATGGACCAATTAGAAGTCAGAGGAGGGTCTTTAGAGAGTCTTTATTTATCCCTGACTTCAGAAGCCGTTCCTCTTGTTCCAGCAGCAAGTTAGGAGCAGCACAGGATTTGAATTGCCCCCTATTTGATTGCTTTCTTGTCTGTTCTATTTGTTCTATTATTTGTTTCTTAGTCCTAGTTTTCTTTTCTTCTCTTCACCTCTCTTATTTTATTTCCCCTTTTCCTCTTCCTTCTCCGTTTTTCGCTTTTGTCCCCCACCTCAGCTTTCTGAGTCTCGGTTCTCCTTTTATCCCCTTGTACCCCCTTTGTTCTTTTCCCCTTATGTCTTTCCCTTGTACTCCATTTCCCTTCGGCCATGTCCCACGCTGTCAAGTGCCATAGTGTGCTGGTCCGAATCGCTGAACGCCTTTCCTCCTCCAGCCCCCCCTACCCCGTTCTGGTCCGGGCAATGGGGCAGGTATCCCAGAGTGTTGCCACCAGGGGGACCCCTCATTTCTGGTCTGTCAGTGTCGGGCATGGTTTCCAGGGTCAGTGGGGATGCAGGTCACAGGGGTATTGATTTATTTCGGGGCTGGGAGCGTCCTTCCGGGGTGACTGCAGGGTCTTGGAGAGGAACCTCCCCTGAACACACATCCCCCCCAGTATTCCTATTACTACCTCTCTTCATCCTCCCCACCCTTTACCCCCCCTCCCTGCTACAGGTTTGTTCCACAGATTTAGCCCCTACAGGAGTGGTGGGTGGTGGCAGCTTTAGTATCCACAAGGATATTGCAGCAGGGCACAAGAGTGTGTTTCCGGTGCAGGCAGCTTCCGTTTCGCCCCCCCCTTCAGCTTTTGTTAGATAGGTCCCCTTTGCTATTCTCCCAAAATAATTCCAGCCCAGCTCAAGGCTCACGAATGATCAGCCTAGTATTGTTAGGCAGTCAACAGGATGGCAAGCTCTTAACCCATCGGGGTCTCCGGGGTTAGGCCCCTTTACACGGTCCACTAGTATGGATGATCCCTCCTTTGCTTGTGTGTCCAGTATTTCAGAGTGGCAGGTCCCTTCAGATGATCCCTCAGGGGATGGTGTGCCAACTCCCTTATTACCTTGGAACTTCCCCTATCCTTCCGCGGTTTCTAGTGTCAGTCATCGGGACGACGCGGTTTGCCCTTACCCGTCTCCCCAGCGCCGCTATTCTCATTGTTACTCCATACCCATGCTTCCCGCCCTGTGGTCAGAGTTTGCAGGGTATCGGGGTACTGCATCGGTGAGCAGTAACAATAGCGTAGAGGGTGGCAGCCCCCACCGTTTCATATTGCCCTCGCAGATTAGCGCAGAAGTTGCATCAGCAGAGTCCCAAGTTTCCTCGCTGTCTCTAGCATTTCATCCTCATAGATATTAACATATCCTTCTCTTCAGCACAGGCTCTTCCATCCACATCGGTCGAATGGATAATGCAAACAGAAGGGACTCGTCAGCAGACGGTAGAGTTTCAGATGGAGGATGGAGGACCGGTGTCAGCGCCAACTGGGGCGAATAGAGAGGCGCAGGCAGCGTCTCAATTTGCCCGTGAGTTGGTATCTGTTGGTGTTACGCAGGTGAATACACAAAGTTCTCCTAGATCATCAACCAGTAGCGAAATTTTATCATCCCCAGGGCTCTTGTAAACTTTTCAAGATCTTAAACACACATTTTAGTAAAAATAAATCTCACGGGGGACAGCACGTGGCATTACCTAAAACGCCAGCAAAAGGGGGCCCTACGGTTCGTTGTGATAACACAGCCCTTTTGTCCGGGGTTAGAGATACCATTAGAGGTAGGATCAAAAAGGGTTACTTTGTGAACATGTTTGAGCTCACGGTGGCTTCTAAAAAGGAGTTGGAGGCGGCGTGCTTGAATTGTGGCATAGAGGAGGAAGCTTAGAAGACCTTCCCCAATTGACTCGCAGGGTATTGCGTTTTTTCTGCCTGCTATATTGAAACTAGACCGGAGGCATGTACGGAGGTATGGAAATATTTTCACCTTATAAACAAAATTAACATAGCTGATAGGCCAGGACATGGCGAGTCTATGATAAAGAATTTAGGGGAAAGGTTAACGGACAGGTGGATATGCACCTAGGGTGCAGGGATGTGGAGTTTTGGATGAAACTTAACAATGCTAATCTCATCCTGGGTCAAAGAGGTGTCACCAATAGGTTTCTTCAAACGGGGAGACATAGTGCTCCCCAATACCCCAAGATTAGATGCTTCGCGTTTACTAACTCGTTCAGCGGAAGGGGGGATTCCTGTAGGTACAGGCATAACTGTCCCTATTGCCGCGGTCCACACCCAGCAAAGAATGTCCAAGGTGTGTCCCTGGTCTCTATTTCGCCTAATAATCTCCCAGTTTTAGAAAAATGGCTAAGCCTTTACCCTCATGTGTCTCAGGCATCCTTTCTCTGCAAAGGTTTTCAATCAGGTTTTAGCCTCCCAATACTTTCTGTGGTGTCAGCCAGGGCCACTAGGAATTTACAATCAGCTTATTTGTATCCAGATGTTCTGACTGCTAAAATTTGCGGGAATATTACCCTGGGTCGCATGATCGGTCATTTTCCGTTCCCTGCCATTCTGGATTTAGTCAGGTATTGTGCCTAAGAAAAAGTCAGGTAAATTTAGGTTGATTCAGTATTTGTCGCACCCACTAGGCAACTCTGTCAACAATGTGATAGATCAGGCAATTAGTACAGTAGTTTATCAGTCATTCGAGAAGGCATTATCGTTGGTTAGCCGCTTCGGAAAAGGGGCCCTTGTGACTGGATCACTGATAGATAAGTTCTGGTATAGATTTATTTAAGGGAAATAGCGCAGGACGCTTATTTAAATAATTGGCAAGGCACTTATTTTTGATATTGTGTATATTTTGAGATAGGAAATCGTTATTTCTGAGACTAGGGTAGAAAATTTGTTTTTCTGTTTTAACCTTTCTAGAGGAAATGCTTAATTGCTGATGTATATATCTGATACAATAATTCTTTGTTTTGAAAGCCTTTTGTATATCTTGGTGTAAGGAAATGCTTTGTTTGGGGTTGTACCTGTCTTTGGGAATGTGTATTCTGCGATTGTCTAAAGAAAGGATTCATGTTGATTGGATCTTTTGATGTGTGAGGGTTCACTTGAAGACAGGAAGGTATAAATAAAGACGTGCTGCTAGATTTTCTGCGTCTAAAAACAAGATGCAGGACATCACAGAGTTTCTAGAATTTCACAGATAAGTGTAAATATTTTAGCTTTGCAATACATGTAAATCTATGTTTTGGTAAACAGGTTACATCCTGATTCCAAAAATAGCCTGTGTCCAAATCTGTATAAAAAGCACTGTCCTGTAAACTGAAATGTATAATTATGATGCTCCATCTGACTTGATCACCTTGTACCTTAAACCAGGGTGAGAGCAATTAAACATCACTTGCTTCAAAGACCTGCTTGAAAACATCTTCAATATTGCTGTAATCCTGTGACCTGCAGATTAGACCATAAATCTAATCCATTCTCCGGCTGTTTCTGAGGTTGGACCCAGCTCTCCAGTATTACCGCTCTGCCTGCTACCTTGCAGCACTGGTCAGTGGGATAGACCAGGGGGGATCCATGCACAGCAACCCTGATCCTTAGTAAGAGGTCCAGAGATACCAGCCCAAGTGTTCCAGCACAGGAGTACACTAGCAGTGACAGTTACCCAGAAGGAACATGGTTCTGAGCGCCATAAAGGAGCTCAGTGGTGGCAGCAGGCCGCTCCTACTGCAGCAGAAGGGGCATATTCAGAATAACGAAAGGGGATAGTGTCAAAGTAAGCTCAGCTTGTTCCCAGCAACAACAGACAGGGTGGCACTTATTTTCTTTATAATTTAATAAATATTCATATTATTCCAAACAGTTAATGTTGTGTCTTTATGTAAGGTTATTTGATATTAGAATGCTCTAACCGAAGAAAAGCTTATTGCAATGTATTTTATATTCTCTATTGTGTATATGACACTTCTTTACATTACATTATTATATTGTTTAGAAATTGTTCAATGCACGTGCACCTTTACTAATACTACTATTAAACCACATTTTTACGCTTTCTCAATGCTACACTTGTTGCTCAAGACATAAACGTGGCGCATATGCTAGTCTTTTAGAGCTGAATGCATCTTGAGATGTGAACGACTGAGCTTACCCCAAACCAGATATCACAATGCAAGTCAAATTTCACTTTGGATATCCACAACTTGGATGGTTTATCATTTATCAACTGGGCGCACATCACCTTACCGGGATCACCTTTCCAGGGCACTACAGAGCACACAACCACTCTGGGCTGTAAGAATTGCAACCACAAGCTGACCCACAGGGACAGTACATGTACTGAGACAATAGCCAACTCTACAAAGGGAGACGGGTTAAGCATGTCCATTACAGTAATGTGCGACCCCAACCATTGTATGCCAACTGCACTGTATTTTCTGGCAGCACAACATCCATGATTTCCACCATATGTATGCCATATCCGGCTAGGAATGGGCAAAAATAAAAAACCATCACAAAAATGCCTGACAAGTCTTAGCAGGCACAGTAGTCCATCTAAACCAGGGAGGGTGGTGGTGGGCAATGTTCTGGATCTCTAGAGTCTCTCTAGACTGATTTATATTCAGGGCTGTCAAGAGGAATTCAGGGCACCTGTACAGCAACTTCATGGTGCTCCCCTTATTGTTGACCATTCTAATAAATCATGTTCCACCACTGCCGCCTTGTGGGAGTTGGTGTAGCCATACAATTGGGGGCGTGGCTGTGTATTATGGGGGGCATGTCTAGCAGATGAAAACTGCTAGGACACCCTCCTACACAAAAACCTTGCATTGTTTTGTACACCATTGGCAGAAGTGTGCAGTGCCCACTCATCGGAGCGTGACATTATGCCACAATAATGTCCCCAGTTCATATTATGCCATAGTAATTCCCCCAAATCATTTTATGCCACAGTAATGCCCCCAATTCATTTTATGCCACACATAAGTACCCTTAATTCATATTATGCCACAATAATGCCCCCAATTCAATTTAGGCAACACATAAGTGCCCACAGCTCATGTTATGCCACAGTAATGCCCCCAATTCATTTTAGGCCATATATAAGGGCCCCAATCACATTATGCCTCACATAAATGCCCCCAATTCACATTATGCCACATAAGTGCCCCAGTTCAAGCAGAGCAACAATGCTATTTTTACAAAAAAAATCACACATTGCTATTATATTAGAAAAATGTGAGTCTTCTTACTTTATGGCAACATGAGCAGTGTAATACCTGTACGGAATTTTCCCTGCAGCTACAGTAGTTTCTCTGTAAATTCAAGAAAGCAATGAACTGATGTCCAGCACCTGAGCCAGATATCCTCGGGACTCATGCTCCTTATAGGCATGGTTACAGGCTGCAGACAGTCTTCGCTCATGTCACGCGAAAGTACATCAGAGCACTCTCATGAGACTGACCCCCAAATGGCACCTAGCACTTGTCAAGCAGAGCCGATCAGTTCTGCTTGGCAAAAAAAAATATTTAAGTTGAAAAAAAAATAAAAAATGCCGGGCCCAGGTAATTAGTAATAGCCCAGTACACCCCCCCCCCCCATTTACACTCCACCCATGACTTTAATAGACTATTCCTTAGCCTTCCCATGGTAACATCAGTTGGGGTAACACATCCCGGTTAAAATTTTAAACTTAGAGAGATAACTTTAGTTAAGTGACACAGTTTCCGATTTTAATACCCATCAGGAATGCATCCAATTCTACATAAGCCCTTCATTGTGCACAGAAATTACATATAGTCAGGGACCTGAGCACTGATAATAAAACCTCAAATAGCATTCACAGATTATTTCCTCTAGCACAATCACGGAGCGTCTGTAAGCTTCATTTATAAAACTCCATATAAATGACATTTGTTGATGTTAGCTATCTGATCTTTTACATTCCACGCGCTGTGATTGGCCTGTAGGTGTCCATTTGGCAAATCTTAGGTGAATTAGGAAAAATGAGGAAATAATTAATAAATCCCTGTAAAGTGGCTGAATTTCAGTTCATACATTTTTAGTGAATATGCCACAATTGGAATATTCAAATTGTAGTGCACCAATATCCTCCATATAAGTTTAGATATACCCGCCCCAAATTAAGTTTTATTTTTAAGTTTCTGTTTTGGGAACTGGCTTATTATAAGAGAGTCAAAATGATTTACCAGGATTAGAAAGTTGGTGAAGCGAACAGAAACTAACCCTTTGCTACTTCCCTCTCTAAACACAAAACATATGTAAAACCATATGCAGTATGAAGTAGCTTGGATGGTTGTACTGATACCATAAAATACTGACTTTTACTTAAAGGTAATTATTAAAATTACTGCTAACATTGACTCAATGCTATGCACTTTTATTAATGTACATCATCAGTCTGAAGAGGGTTAACTGGGACCATTTATGGAAATATGGTCACATCCACAAATGATGGATCTGTGAGTAGCTTTTGTCCCCAGCAGTATATTACAGTGTGTCTCTTTGATTTATAGATCAAACAATATTTCCTAGGAGTCTCCTAGTGCACCTTCATCATGAACAGTAATGTATGTGTCTCAGAGAAGAACCATGTGTATATCTTTATGAAATGCACCTTTCTTACCAATGGGGCATGGATAGAAACACATTTTTTTTTCCCAGGAATTGTATTTAATAAACCACAACAATTAAAAACATAACAAAACATATAATTATATTTACTTGCACCGACTCATTTTAAATAATTTCATTATTGAGGTAATTTTCATTACATTTCATTGAAAGAACTGTAATTAGGGTTTATTTGATGCTCTCAAAGAAATGCATATGACCCTGTACCACCCCTACCTCAAGGAACAATAACCAGAGGAATCAGCCAATGGAGTGTCAAGTTCTTGGGAGGTCATGACCCATCAACCTATAGATGTGGACCTTGATGTGGATACTTTATATGTTTATCTGTGTGATGTCATATGCATGCAATACTTTGCCCCGTAATCTATTTTGCAAATAAAACTCTTGTGCTTTGGAACTACAGCAATCACATCGGAATTTTTTTATTGCATATGATACTGTTACAGCTAACAGATATTGACATAAGCTTTCAGAACAGGTCACAGATGTTTTCGGCTATAGCAGCCGCCTTACCCTTAGAGCTTGCTGCTCTCACAGGTACTTCGACTCTTAGCGTAGTGGAAGATTATATACAATTCTGCAGCTGGTAGAAAGGAGGCGGTAGATAAGACAGGAGCAGATAGTCAGGAGCAGTGTGGGATCAGGGGTCCGTAGCAAGCAGAATAAGCAAGGACAGGCCAAAGGGTCAGGGCTGGCAGCAAGCAGGGATATCCAAATAACAAAGCCATAGGTCAGGATGATCAGTATACAAACAGTGTCTAGAAACAAGCCAAGGGTCACAACAGGAATCAATCAGCAAATGGACAGAGTATCCACAGGATAAAGAGCAGGTTAGCTGAAAGGCTCAAGGCAATAACGGGCAGGGAGGCTAAGCCCTCCCTGCATTAAATACTAGAATGGACCAATCAGGAACCAGGGCACCAGAATTGCAATTAGCTACAGGAGGCTAATAATTAAGTAAATCTTATTGCGCACGTACCCGGCTGTCCCCTAATGCTGGGAAGCAGCGCTGATTCAGAAATCATTTGAGCCGTTGCCCTAGTGATTGCCAGGATGAGTTGGAATTGACATCTGGTCGTCATGATGATGGTCAGGATGTGGTCCGTAGTGCCACCGAAATGGAGCTGCTGTGCATGCACGGCTGCATGCGCTGCAGCTCTCTCTCTATTTTTTTCGGGGAGAGGGGGGGAATCCTGCGTGCGCCCCTCAGTCATCATCATCATCTTGGTTTAAAATGGTTTAGCATAGTTTAAAAAAGAAAATAATTGAAAAAGAATACACTGTGTGCTCTTAACATGCTCCTAGCACTAGCACTCACAGTTTGGGCTGATAATTGTAAAATGGGTGTTCTTCTTACTTTTTGTTTGCAATCCATTGGGAATGTATTTTTTAAAAAACCCTACGAAGTGATGACAACTGTCTGTTCAAGGACAGGTGGCCTGTCAACCTCTGATCAATACAGAATAGCTTTGCTTATATTGGGTAGTGCATGGGGAAGCTGGGTCTCACCACTTCTATCCACCACAGAGGGGCTTTCCCACACACTGAGCAATGAGAGAGATGCTGCTCTGTATTGGTTAGAAGCTGACAGAGCACCTGACCTGTGAGTTCCATCGTGGCTCCTCATAGATCATGTTATTGTCACTCTGTAAGGTTTTTTATTTATTCTCAGTGGCTACTCAGGGATTGGGCGTCAATCAGACTATAGCAACGTCTACTTCATCCTTTGCCACTCTCCCCGCATTTCTCCTTCTCTTCCACCTGCTTAAAAGTTATAATTTTGTCATTCTCTTACATCACATCGTGAATCCTTACAATTTGGGCATGATGGAGTCTTGAAATCCCAATATTGTAGGAAACTCCTCTTCTTATGTTAAATCCCTGTAACCCAGTGCTCCCCACCCTTATTCCTCAGGTGAGCAGAGGATCTGCATACAAGTGAACTTTAGAGCAATGCCCACTTACATCTTTTCCTGTTTGGTAATCAAGTCTTCTTCATCCCTTATTGTAAAGTGCAGCAGTATATACTGATAATAATAACAATCTGTATATTTTTGTTCAGAGTACTTTGCCTTTACCTCATTCAACACTGTTTATTTGTTGTTTATCTTTTTTCTTGATATGCTGCTATCTCCTTGTTACTTATGCTCAGAGTGTTTCTAAGGGCTTTGTTGTGGTCTCTATGCCTGTTGCGTCTGAGTTACAGAGACCGTGGATTGGCTCCATAATACTTTTATTGATATTGGTAATACTCGTAGAATTTACAGTACATTCAGTTCATTTGTACAATAGATGTAAGTGCTTGCCTGTGGTGGTTTAGCCTGCCAATTTATCCATATTTCACTCAATTCATTCTTGCCACTGATGGTTCTGATTGGTCAACAATGTTTTACCACCTTACTTATTCTATTGGTTGCTGGTTTCCAGCAGTTATGTCGGCCACAGTATAAAGAAAACAGCTGAATACATGGAAATCATAATGCTGTAAATTACTGAACCGCTGTTACCATGTCAAGACCCAGGAAAATGACTACAAATGCTTCTATAATTATTTATAAAATACTCAATTTTGACTGTTCTAGTCATGCAGTGCAAATTACAGCTCTCTGACTCAAAAAATCACTTTATTATCACATTAATTAAATAACAAGAACAAGGATAAAATATCCATGAAAAGCTACATGGTGTGTAATGTACATTTCCCTACAATAAATGTTCAGTACTGTTTAACATTTCACTTGTATGGCTGTACTGTATTGTGAAGAAAATGTCTGTTAAAAGTATCACTTCAATTCACCTTACAAAGTTATGAGTGGCGTATCTACCATTGGATCAATTAATTAAATTGATTACCATTGGTAATTATTGGACCATGAGTCAAGGGACCCAAAGCTGGTCCCATGACATATATATTACATCCTAGCCATTTATTTACTTTATTTGCCTGGGATGGTGGAAGGTAGAAGGGAGCCCGAGGCACAGTTCTGTCTAGGGGGTAAATGTATCAATCTGCGGGTTCTTCAACACCCGCGTGTTCAGCCTCTTCCGTGATTAAATTTCAAGCGGCGCTGCATTGTAAAGGGAAGTTAACCCTTTACAATGCAGCGCCGCTTGAAATTTAATCGCAGAAGAGGCTGAACACGCGAGTGTTGAAGAACCCGCAGATTGATACATTTACCCCTAGGTTGGGTATATCAGAGCTGAGCCTGGCCAATAGGAGTCCAGTCCTAATATTAAGGTCTTTCCTGGAAGAAGACCCCTTCCCATAGCCACCACAGTTAAAATATTCTGCTACTGAGAGCAGGGATCATCCCCATGCCCCAACTGGCACAGCTCCCTGTTTGTCAGCCTAGGGATTTATGACAGACATGGTGCACAGTCAGTCGGGGCATGGGCTGATCTGCTTCTCCACCCTGGCTGTTTATCTTCCTGTTACACCCATTCTGTACCTCCCTTCACCTTCCTTTTTTGCCAACTGTCCTGTTTCTGGCATCTGGGTGGTTCATGCAGAAAACCAGTGGCATCATCACTGAGAGTCACCTATGTTCTGCACAGAGTTTCTCCATTTATGGAGCAGCAAAGGTGGGAGTTGTTGTGATGGCCAGAGCATCAGCACTGAGAGTCACCTATGCTCTGCACAGAGTTCCTCCATTTATGGAGCAGCAAAGGTGGGAGTTGTTGTGATGGCCAGAGCCCTCTTCCATTAGACACTGCAGCAGGTAGGAACCTGGGTGAATTGGATGGGGAGGCGTGATAATTTAAGATATAAACCAGAGTGTGGTCTGAAATCAATATGTCGCCTAGATATGGAGAATGTATCTGCGTCACTAGGGCATCTGCCACTAGTATATAATCAATTCTTGATACTATTCTTTGTACTGCAGAGAGGTGAGTATAAGACCTATCTGTTGGATTGAAGAGACACCGAGGGTCTGCAAATTTATGGGAGGATTTCGGCCTCTGGTTATGTTGCCATTGAACTGAGTGTGGATGTGACACAGGTGGTTCCTTAGCTATGATTGGGTCATTAACTGTATTCAGGTTCCCTCCCAATATAAGGTTGGGGGTATCTCTTAGAATTAGCAAATATGAGAGGTCTTGAAAAAAAATTGTAGTACAATTGTTGGGAGCATATACGTTTAATAAGGTAATCTAGAATTCTGAATGGAAATGTCCAGGAGAATGAAACGTCCCTCTGAGTCTAAGCGCTTATCAAATATTGTATATTAAAGGTTACAACTTAAGAGGATCGCCACTCCTCTTGACTTTGTTATGAAAGGGGCAGAAATACATTCACCTATCCAATTATCTCCAGACCTCCAGTGTGCCTCCTGTAGAAACAGAATGTCAGAGTGTGTCTTTTTAAAGAGTGAAGTAACCCTTTTATGTTTAGGTTTTGAGTTCAAACCTACAATGTTCAAGGATATTAATTTAAAGAATTTAAAGAATAGGTTGCGGTCTAATGGTGTGTGTGTGGGGGGGTGCATAGGAAGTGCAGCTCATCCTACCCCTTCGGTGGGCTAGTTTTCAGGACAGGTACACTTCAGAAATTGGATGGCCCACTCGTCTGAGGAAGAAAAGAAGCCAGAAAATGTGGGTGTTCCCGCACGACAGCCATCAATGGATTTACACTTGCAGGGCAAAAAGCCTAAGAGAATGTTATGAATAAAAAGCATAGAATAACATTATGAAAGTAATGCTTCAGAGCCAAAACATTTTCATTTTTCCAACCAATTAAATTTTTGTTCTGGCTAATTGGCAACACAGATTTAACAAATCACATAATAACTAGACATATATAAATACTAAAGCTCTCAGAATTCAATCTATAAATTGGCCAGATAAGATGTCCTAAGAAGCTGCATATTACTATACCATATTAGGAGGCAGCAATTTACTGCATATGAGTATTCTATTAGGCTAATAAAGGGGGGCATGGAACATTAATTTGAATTACTAATACATCTGAAGAGTACACACAATCTCTGGCATTGCAGAATATCGATTATAGAGAATGCAAGAATAGCAGTTAGTTTACTAGTCATTTTTATACAGTATGTTGCTATATTTTAGGTGTAAGCAATATTTATTAAATTATTCGTCATTACTGTTGCTTAATACCATAGACAGAGGGTTGGTGACTTCTTAAATTAGCAAAATTTTTAACTCACAGAATTTCTTCTCTTGTTCACTCTCTAAAGTATGGTTTTGAGTATTTTTGCCTTGCCCAGGATTTTCCCATTTTTTTTAATGAATTAAAATAAAGATTGAGATTCTAAACAAGAAATCTAGCTTCCTAAGTGTACACAGTAAACGAGAAACCATTTGTTTTTTTCCCCTATTTCCTCTATGTGTACATTTGGTTGTGGGGTGTGAACGTCAAAACAATTGGATGAAGTTGTTTCAAATTAATAAACACATATTTAATTGGCTTTTATGCGAAAATATGCAAATAGCACCCTACGGCATGGAAGGGCGTATTATGCAATAATTCGATCGAACACTTCGAAATACATTTGTATTATTATTATTATTAATTTTTATTTAAAAGGTGCCACAAGGTGTCCGTAGCGCCGTACAGGGACAAACAAATTACAATGCCAATGGGAGACAGCACAGTACAGTAAACAGTAAGCACAGTAACTCAATACTCACACATACATTTGTAAATAGTTCACCTTAATAAAGTTCCAGCACATAGTCTTTTATATTCAAATGTAATAGATTGAATAGTTTAATATCATGTTAAAATCACTTTATTGGCATCTAAGGTTTAGGATATGGGAAATGTATAATGTTTAGTGTCATATTAATCCACTTTTCACCATCAGACATCAGCTACAATCAGCTAAGCGATCGCACCCTGCATATGCTAGTTATGGATGATAAAGGATTAATGCTCAAACTGATATTGTGTTTGGAATGCTAATAGGCTGGTTTGAACCAGTATTTCGTCAGGCTCCTAGGGAAGACATGTAGGAAACAGTTGGGGAGTTGGCCACCACCCTTGGAGAGCATTGTTTGAACTGACCTATGACCTGCATTATATTGGACTGTCCTAAATCCTGCACCAATGGAAAAATGCTATGACATCACCTCTGACCATCATTCAGTCTACTTTGACCACAGGCTTCAGGACTGAATAACTGTTTGCTGGATCCAGTGCACTGCGGATCTATTGGCTGTACTTTCTTTTATTGTATCGCTATTTGTTATATCTTGCTATTAAATCACTTTTGTGCATTAGAACCACATTGATCACAGCAGACAATATTTATTGATAGCAACTAAACGAACATAAAAGTGGTAGTACATTTCCCCAACAAGATCAAACTGTTGTGGCACAAGACAATAAGAGTGATAAGGACTTTGTCTGTGTGGTTGTATCTTTTGTTACAATTGCAAGGATAGCAAGGGTAGTCAAGGTTGATAAGGGAACATAGCAAGCAAATTAATAAGAGGGTGGAGTGGGAAAACAAAATGAGGGCTCTGCTCGTGAGAGCTTACCATCTACAGAGTTGGGCTGGATTCTATAGTGGATGAGGAGTGAGTGGAGGAACTGGCAGAGGGAGAGGCAGAAGTAGAGCATTCATATGGAGGTACAAAATTGAAAGAGGACAACAATTCATTGTGATGACCAAAACATTCTAAATAGAACACAAACCTATTATATGTTCAAATAGGTAGAGGGCAATGCATTTGTCTTCATTCAAATCTATAATAAAACTATTGGTGGAACAGTCACGCCATGTAATATAAAAATATTCATTTTGCACCAACTGACAAAGGTGAAAATGTAAAAGGTGTAATGAAAAATAACTGGAGAAACAGCTAGATATCTTCCGTTCTCTTGAGTTTTTTAGGGCCCACCTCTAACACTGACAAAAAACAAAAAAAGTCACTCAATACAATGCAGTGCTCACTTTCCAAAATGCTACATGGATAGCATATAGAAAAAAATTATTTTGCATAAATTAACATGTATTGCAAATAAATAGCGGTGAACAATATATTGGGCAACATTGTGGACAGTTTACACTTGCCTGTAAAAATTAATTGTTTCTATGTACTATGAATTGAGCCTTCTGGTCTGGTGTTGTGGTTTTGCCCAATCTACATGCATCAGTCAAAAGAAATGGTCACAACATGCAACAACAAATAGTGTTTAATATGACAGGGACAAACAAAAAGAGGGACAAATACAGGGACAAATAAAAAAACTCAGTTTGCACCAATTGACATGAATGACAAATAGAACAAGACTCAGCTAAATCTGCCATATTTTTGGGAGCACCTATGCCATAAAGATAACAGAAAGTTATAATAACTGGGGCAATCACATGGTGGGTTCAGATTTAGGGAGCAATAGTTACATAGTTACATAGTTGATGAGGTTGAAAAAAGACACCAGTCCATCAAGTTCAACCTATTTTGGATCTCCTGCGATCCTGCACTTATATTTGAAATTAATCCGGAGTAGGCAACCGCCCATCTGTTTCAATTTTGAAAATCCCCCCAGACTCAATATTGCAATCCAATTTTTACCCTATATCCACTACTATCCTTTATTTTAAATTAACGGTCGTATCCCTGGATACACCTTTCCGCTAAAAATTTGTCTAACCCTTTCTTAAACATATCTATTGAATCTGCCATCACAACCTTCCCTGGCAATGAATTCCATATCTTGACTGCCCTTACTGTAAAGAACCCCTTCCTTTGCTGGTTGTGAAATTTCCTCTCCTCTAACCTTAGGGGATGACCACGTGTCCTGTGTATGGTCCTTGGGGTAAAAAGTTCCCATGAAAGCTCTCTGTATTGACCCCTAATGTATTTGTACATAGTAATCATATCTCCCCTTAGACGCCTCTTTTCTAAAGTAAACATGCCTAAACTGGCTAACCTTTCCTCATAACTTAATGACTCCATACCCTTTATCAATTTTGTCGCCCTTCTCTGAACCCTTTCTAGTTCCAAATTATCTTTTTTATAGAGTGGTGCCCAGAACTGTACTGCATATTCAAGATGAGGTCTTACCAATGATTTATACAGTGGCAAAATTACACTGTCTTCCCTTGCATCTATGCCCCTTTTTATGCATGCCAATACTTTGTTTGCCCTTGCAGCTGCTGCTTGACATTGAGCACTATTGCTAAGTCTACTGTCTACGAGCACTCCCAAATCCTTTTCCATTATAGATTCTCCCAAATTAATTCCATTTAATTTATAGATTGCGTTCTTGTTTTTGATCCCTGAATGCATAACCTTACATTTATCTGTGTTAATAGCATCCAGGATATAGTAGAACCTGTGCCACACTCTAGCTGTTGACACAGAAGTACAGTACAGTAGAAGTCAGGGTCTCAATGTGGTGAGATTGCACACAGTTTAGAATTCAGGTTCTTTACTAGTCTGATCCAAAGGTTAGGTGCTTTTCACTGCCTATCATAGGACAGTGATGAACGATGAGATAAAATACGTATCCAGAGAACAAACCAAGGTCAGAAGTCAAAGGCAATCCAATGGGGTCCAGAAACAAGCCAGGGGTCATACACGGGAAATCAGGTTTAGCAAAACAGCAGAGGAGCAGGGAACAGGAACAGGGAGCCTAGCTACACTGAGAGCTATAACGGGCAGTAAGGCTCTGTCCTCACTGCCTTATATAGTGAATAGAGCCAATAGGAGCAGAGTGCCAGCGAGCCCCCTCCCAGATGCATAATGATGATTAAATGCCCCTGTGCGCCCGGCTGTAAGATAGCTGGCTGGGCGCTGCGGCAGGGAAGACAGAGCGTCCCAGTTGTTGCCCAGGCAACCGGGACGTGGAGGGCAGAAGTGACGTCCCGGTCGTCATGGAGACGGCCAGGACATCCTAGGCAGCCGGAAGTGAGCCGCGGCGGCCCGTCGGGGAGCCTCGAGTCATAACAGCTACTAAGGATTACATAACAATATACTGTATGTGTGCCTTGTAATTTTCAAGGTTTTACACATTTTGCCCTAAGCGCACATTGACTTTCAGGGATCCTTAGCGCATACAAGCAGTACCACAAGTGTCAGGAAAAAGCAAGCGTAACATGTAACGTACCATGGCTCAACAAACCTTCCCCTGATGCTTTGGGCCTTCCCAAGTCTTGCAAATTTTGGTGTGGTGTGAGAGCCAAATTATGATCACATACTGGTTTGGAATAAAAATAATGTTTCTTTTCCTTTTAAAAATGATATGGTTCAAAAACAACTTCACATTCTGACACTTCTCTATATCTGGATACTATTTGTTTCTTAGATTTGTACAGCAGAAGACTTATTTGTAAGACAGATATAAATAGAGGTCAGAGGTGGCTACTGAATTTATCAAACAAAAAAGATAAAAGCCAGAGAACAACAGGGTCAGACCATTTGCGAGAGGCAAAAAAGAAGAAACTTTAGCTTCATTCCTGATGCTAAAAGCTTTAGGCAGAAATTCAAGATTGAAATGCAGTGTTGTAAAGGCATATATGCTAACATAGGCATATGCCTAGACCTGTACTGTTCCATAAACAGCAGCCAACCATTTATCCAGTAATATACATTCAGTAGAAATTATTTTACATTGACACGTACAATATCAGTTTGCACAATTAGTCACTTAGACCATATACATTTATTACTTACAACATCACCAGTTCTAAGTCTTAGGGCTAGATTTACTAAGCTGCGGGTTTGAAAAAGTGGGGATGTTGCCTATAGCAACCAATCAGATTCTAGCTTTCATTTTGTAGAATGTACTAAATAAATGACAGCTAGAATCTGATTCGTTGCTATAGGCAACATCCCCACTTTTTCAAACCCGCAGCTTAGTAAATCTAGCCCTTAATCTGCTTAAATAGTTAAAAGCTTAGAGTTCAGGTACAAAAATTGCTACCCGGGGCAAGCCCCCATGGGCAAACGCAGGATTTCTAGAGGGGGGTTTCCATTCCACATTGCCACAGTGTGTGAAAGTGGTGTGACTACAGTATTAGGCTGCTCTTCAACTCTTCCCATCCTCTTCAAATATACAAGCAATGGTAACCAACTGTCTTGATTCTGGTGGTACATTTCCAATTTTATGTGACTGTTCCACTCAGTCAGTACTTTGTTCTGTCTAACACAAATACTTGATAGCTTATTTGTACACTGAAATTGAAAGTTTATATTTGTGTGCTACATGAAAAAACAGTTAGTATTTAACTTATGTGCAAAACAGAATACTAATTTGCACCCCTTGCATTGTAACATGGTTTTGTCCAGGAGACTGAAATAAGAAGTTTCTTGAGTTAAGATCCTTAATGAATCAGGCCCAGACCCTTTTCTCCCCAATTAGCCCCAACATTAAATTAATAGCATTCAAGTTTAAAATATAGACCTATTTCCTCCCTTCCAGCCACAACATTAAATTAAAAGCATTTAGAATTAATTGATAGACCGATACCCTGACGTTAAATTAATGTTACTCACATTTAAAACACACACCTATTTCCCCCCTAACAGCCCCAATATTAAATAATTAGTATTCTCAAGTAATAATTAAACATATTTCCCCCAAAATTGCCCCAATATTAAATAATTGGTACTATTAATAAATAACCCTCCTTTTCCCTAGTTCCGCAATAAATTAATAACTCCCAAACCACCCTAGCATTAATTAAATAATGCCATCAAACAATCTTAAATTAATAGTCATTACAATGACCCCTTTATTAAACTAAGTAGTCCTCACCATGAAATAAATTGCCCCACCAATAAATTAAATTGTCCTACTTACTGTTGCATGATTAGCACCCACACTCACCATTATATTAATATCCATCTTCCACCCCTATTACAGTAAAGACCCCTCACTTACCTTCTTCTTTTGAATCTGTACATTTCAGATGCAGCACCTTCTGTTTGCCTCTACTATTTTCTGCACTATGACATGCCACTCACTCCATAAAGGAAGGTGGAGGGACACATACTGCAGACGGGGTGCGGGATGGATCTGTAGACCATCACTCGTCGGTAGATATGGACGAGTAATATAATTTTGTTCAGGAGGGCACAAGCCCTTTATAGCTTAGGACAAGAAAGCATAAGGACCTGTGCAGTTTAGGTACATAGGCACCAGGTCATTTTAGTGTAGAAAAGAAGGGCACAAGGCACATGTAGATTATGTAAATAGGGAACAAGGTCCTTATAGTTAGGTTAGTAGGGCACTAGGCCCTTATATTGCTGGAGGCCAGCAGAGCGGCTGTGTAGCAGTGGACCTGAATGACTTAAGCCGGGTGAGTAATAGCAGGTAAGGTGTGTTCATAATTATGCCTGCTGTGCTGCAGAGGAAGTACCGTATATACTCGTGTATAAGCCGAGTTTTTCAGCATACTTTTGTATGCTGAAAAAGGGCACTCGGCTTATACACGGGTGAACTTACCTGGTGTCCGGTCCCTGGCTGTCAACTTCTGCATATGCGTTCCAACAACAGGAAGTTCGGCATTTGGAACGCAAACTTGCGTTCCAAATGCCGAACTTCCTGTTGTTGGAACGCATATGCGTTCCACTGCCGGGTAGGTAACAAAAAATCTCACCCTACGTCCGCTTCCACCTGTAGTCAGGAATAACGGCATAGCGGCATCTTTTGGACACTGCCTTCTCCATTCATCTGTCTTGATCTCAGCAGCGGCAGCTCACTATACTGATGTTCCCTCCCGGCGGCTGACAGGTAAGCAGATAATGCAGTTCGGCTACATAGGTTTGGAGACACTAGATATTGCTATCATAGAACAACTGTATGCTGCTAAGATATTCTATAAAAACGCATCATATGCACAGTATGCATTGAAAGTGTCTCTCTCAGTGTCTCTCTCTCTCTCTCTCTCTCTCTCTCTCTCTCTCTCTCTCTCTCTCCATTTATATCCCTACCCCTTTATTTAAGTTAGTTTGTACCCAATGATTTCATAATCATTTATGAATGTTCCTTGTCCTCTAGCTAGAAATGATTTCATAGATTGAACCTATCATTTTCATTTAGGTTTTTAATTTAGCGCTCTTTTCCACCCTAGGCTTATACTCGAGTCAATAAGTTTTCCCAGTTTTATGTAGTAAAATTAGGTGCCTCGGCTTATATTCGGGTCGACTTATACTCGAGTATATACGGTAAATGTAAAATGTGCAGTCAAATTTTGAGTTGGGAATGGTCCAATTCCTAACTTAATTTTAAATCGCAGTGTAAACATGAAGCTGCCCAGTATTTGTCTACTACATGGAAACCCAGTCAATTTTTTTCTTGCATGCAAAAAAGAATTTTATTTGCACCCCTTGCATCAAATGGTTGGTGTATCCTTTAGCTGAGTTTGCTCTTAACTCTTAATGGCGCATTAAGTGTACAACACACACACACACATGCATGTGTTGAGTAAATGAAAGAGACAGTTCAGTGATCAGATGTCATGGCCCCTGAATACCAGGATTGATTCATGCAAATGAATGTTCGCTAAGTGTGGAAATCAATTTGAATTAAGATGATGGACTGAAGAGCTGGAGGTCAGGAGAATTTATTTATGAGGAGTAAATAAAGTGATGAGAATATAGCCTGACACAACATTAAAACACAGCACAAAGCAACTGCATTATAAACACACAGGAAAAGCTTGGTCATGTATAGTATATGTGATTATATAAATTTATTTTTTAATAGTAATTTAATTTTATTGTACAATAGGCTAAATTCAAAAAAATTATAAATATATGGTAGTAGTATTTAGGAGAAAAAAATATTTTGACAAATATCTCTCTGTCAATTCGGAGTAAGACACTAAGCTCTGTTTAAGTCTATTGTCCAGTGGGTACCCCGCAATGTTATCTGATTATTATACTTGAAAACAGTGTCAACCGGGGAAGAAGATGGTCCTGTTGTTGCAGAGAGAAGGCTTGTTGTGGTTGTTCCTGTTTTCTTTAAGCAATATTACTAAGTGTGTCTCTTGCCATAGCATTGATACTGTCGCGATTTAAATAGTCAGTATATCATATGTAACAGGGCAAATGCCTTTATTATAATAAAGGCATTTGCCCTGTTACATATGATATACTGACTATTTAAATTTTGGAAACCAGAGTGCCGTTGCTCTTTGAGCTACAACTTTCTCTGCTCCCCTTCTTTTTTTGGACTCATTACTTGAGTTGTTGGTGCACCCCTCCCTACTCGTGATACCATATAATTATCATTTGATATATTATGGAGGCAGGCTTCCTCCCTAGTGCGAACATTACTCTGTTTTCTCTACTGTCGCGATTTGGCTTCCCGACAAAAGTGAGCATACTATAAATATAACACAACACACAGCTGGAGGAAATAACCTATCCTACACATATGATGGTAGAATTGTCTAGTAAAGCACTTGAAATAATATAAGATAGCCACCTACCTTCATTTTGGAGATTACTTGTGATTTATCTACATGTGTTTCTACTTGATGGCAGTCATAATTGGGATGGACCTAATGTCGGCACTTAACCTGCCGACATGAAAATCTTGGCAGGCTAAATGATGACATATTGTTCACATTATTCAGACAGGTTGACAATATCCTCAGTGTGACTGGCGACATTAAAAATGTCGGCAATCTTAATGCCAACATTAAAAGAACAATGCCGCCGAGTCCGGGATATAGCCGCCGGACACGGCACCTTTGTTATTTTAATGTCTGTCAACCTGTCTGCATAATGTAAGTGCCGACATTAGGTCCGTCTCAATAATGTACCCTACCCATTTCTACTGGTCTCTGCCGCAACAATTGCTAAGCAATACTAAAATTAAGTGTGGTAGACTGTTTCTATTGTAAATGGAAGTACTACCCAGCACTAAAATAGGACTCATGCACAAAGTGGTTCAAATATAGATGGAATAGATCTCTTCTAGATTAATGACATGCTCCAGTGGTTGACTAATTACTGTAAATGTACCAGAGCCTGCCACATTAATCTCACCCACTTACATAAATCTTCAATGTGAGTATAGTGAGATTAGAGGCAGAGGGCACAGTTGGCAGGCTCAATTATATTAGACTGCTTGTTTACAACAAAACTTGCTTATCTGTAGATCCCTATTAGTAAGTATCTTCCTATTTGTAAGTATATTACTAATAATCCATTGTAAACCGCATATATCAATAGGGAAGATTCGAAAGCATAATTATGGTTTGCCATTCTTAAGAAAAATGTGAAAATAATGAAAAACAAAGTGTCACAGAACAAAACAATTGAATAACTATAACTGTGTCAAAATGCATAGTAAAGACATTGGTACTTTAAACTCAGAGAAATAAAAGATTGTATTTTTTTCTGCCAATTTGAGACAAATATACTGACAAATAGCATTTCTACTGACACATTATTTATACAACATGAAAATAGAGGACCAAGCTATTGGTCCATTCCATAATGTTATGTGGAGTTTACAAGTGCCTGTAGTATGTGTCATACTTTACTGATGATGACTTTACTGAAGAGTGAAAAAATACCAGTACCATTTGGCAACCATGGAAGCATGTTTATGAAATTTCTTGAATGCCTTGTTTTGATTTGTTATGCAAGAAAGTGTTAATAAACTAAACCCCGCTCATCTCATGGATATCACTTTATGTGCTGTGGCCAGGGGGAATAAAACTCTCACATCACTCCCTAAGCTCTTCAATCAACTAGAGAGTGATGGAGAAAAATGTAAAAGTGGGAGGTTCCATTTAGCGATATTCATAGATATTATTGCTGGTTGTTGAAACAACTTAGTAAAAACAGTGGGAAAGTGAACAGCGGTAACCCTGTTATGTGATGAAATATAATATAATTTCTTATTATGCTAATATTGCATTTTAGTAATAAGGACAAGTAGATTTGGGCTGTGATCTAGTCACTACCCAGTAAGAAAAAATTAAACTTGAAGACAAATATAACATATTTAAATGATAAATACCTTTTTACCCTCAAAATCAACATTTTATGTGTGAGCAAGAAATACAATATTTGCAAAGGAAGGTGTCAAGATAGAACCATTGCCGCCCAAAAATGAATAGCTCTGAACAATGGGAGATATGACCAATGCTTGAGCGATGCCTATTGTAAAATCCAACTTGTGTTCCTATGATTTAGTATGGTACCTTGTAGATCAAGATGGGAGTTATCAAACATAGGCTATTTTATAAAGTATCAGACACATACTATTTTAGTTTGTGTAATATGTTATAAAATATTGTTCAAGTCAGCAATTTAGAACTAAATGTATTGTACACATGAGCACTACTATAACTTGACTTGTTACTTATGATTTTGTTTTTCTGTCCATGTGTACAATTGGGCTCATTGCCATGTTCCCTACATGTCAACTATGATCTCTTAATTCATTTATCCATGGAATAAAACACATTTTGAAAAAAATTCCCACAACACTTGTTGCAAGTGAACTTATGGAAAGTGGTTTAGCACACAAAATGGCTGCCCCTTCTGAGTAGACATCAGGTACACTTTAATTGTAGGCTTTGGGTTTAAAACTAAGACACTCCTAGTTTTTAAATATGCATTTTTCAAAAGTAATAGTCATAGGTTTTATCTTGAGGATGAACAATGACAAATGGCGCTCCACACACGAACCAGAATGGTACAAGAACATGTAATATATAGATAAAATATATCTGCACAGCATATTAAATAAACAATGCAACTGATATAAAACCATGCAGCAAATAGTTAAATATGTTAGAGCATAACTGTCTTAAAATCATGAAGACAGCAACAGTAAGATAGTGAAATTGCTTATAATTTTCACAGCTAGAATGCTACATTAAATATAATTTCAAATTAACCTGTCACAATGAAATAACATTTTTTGATTGAATAGTACATTGAATCTAAGTATATAGAACTTTACATTTCAGTTACTTCATTTAATACTAGCATTGTTGCATACAAAGGAAGAAGCAATAGATTCATCATATTTCATGCAATAAAAGTCAATCATTAAATCTTTGGGGGGGAGGTGTAGAAATCAGATTCGAATTTTGGAGTACAACCAAATTTAAATCTGAAATCGAGGCAAAACGTCATTACTCACAAGTTTTGGATCAAAATTTTTATATATAGCCCAACCTTCTGTTCTCATGTGCCATATTAGAAGTGAAAGCATTTGGAGAGAAGGGTGACTGCAATGTATGGTAATGTATTCAGATAATTGATTGTAGAGGGTTGGACAAGGTGAAAGAGGCAATTTGTATAGCAATAGCTGTGATTTTTTTTTGCAGTTTATTTAGAGATCAGTCTGCTGAATTTGTGTGCTAATCAATTGGTGAGAGAGTTTGAAGAGTAGTGGCTACTGGTTGTTATAGTATATATAGTTGTATACCCCTCTTTCCTCAGCTAGGGTGTGTGTACTAGTCTTGTGTCCTGTCTGTACATGGACACTTTATCTTGCATTCAGTATTGCGCAACATCCTGGAGTTAGCAACATCAAAGAGAGACCGAGGAGCCCTCTGCCCCTCTACACTGGACCACAGGCTCGCACAAAGGAAATATTACTACACCAGGCTGGTCTTTAGAAGCTACACCAGGGTTTCCCAAACCCAGTCCCCAGGGCTCCCTAACAGTGCAGGTTTTCCATATCTCCTTGCTGGAGATCAGGTGTATTTATTACTGACTGACACATTGTAACAGATCCACAGGTGGTCCTAATTATGTCACATGTGATCCGGAAAACCTGCACTGTTGGGCAGCCCTGAGGACTGGTTTTGGGAAACCCTGAGCTACACCGACACATGTATTAGTGAGGCGTGGACTCCTAATGTTTGTGTACATTTTTTTATATCAAAAATATACCTCTTTCGCTAGACAATGGTTAAGGGTTACTTGAGAACAATACTAACTAATATCCTATACACATTTTACACAGGCCTCACTAGTTTTATACCACTAATACCGCTTTCATACTGCCGCCCCGGCAATATCCCGGGTTTTTCAAGCCGGGTTTTTGCCGGGGCTCGGAGCGTCCCAGCTCAGAAACACCATTCATACTGCACCTCGGACCCAGTAATTTCCCGGGTTGACCCCATTCATACTGCACAAGTCTGTGCCCTGGCAATTTGTGGGAGTCATCACCAGAGCAGTTTTCATTGGCTGAAAAATGGTGATGTCATTGAAAGGTGACTGGTTTTTTGACGCATAAAGATGATGCAAAAGTGGGTGGTGATTGTTTACCACATTAGACAGGCAGACAGCCAATCAGCTTGTTTTCTGTGCAACCCAGGTTGAAAAAAAACCGGGAATTACCCCTCGATAAATCCCGGGTTGAAGACCCGGGTTTTTAGACCCGGGATTTTTGACTTGTACCATTCATACTGCACCAAGACCCGGGTCGTTTGAGCTCGCCCCGGCAAAAACCCGGGATTTTGGTGCAGTATGAATGGGTATAAGAAGTAACTCCCTTCTAATGACTGCTTTGTAATATCTCTCTAAACACAATAACTATCACTAGTAGCATACATTAAGCTCTATTACAGTTGCTTTTACTTTGCTAACACATATCATACAAATGCAATTGAATAGTAGACAAATGTATATAATCCTGTAGTCTTTGTTAATAGGCCATTCAAAATACAGATCACATCATCTCTTTCCCAGATGATTTGATAAACTCGCACCCTTGTCCATTTTTCCTCCAATGTAACACAAATGCAGATCACAATTTACACCATGCTGCTCCCTCTTTTTTTCTTAGGCATAAGCATACAGTCACTTCACCCTTGTTATTATATCACAGTCCCACAAAAGAATATTATACAATATTCTTCAGGTCTCCCTTCCTGACCAGTAACACAATTCTCAGTCCAAGCAAATCAATAATAAGAAAAAATATGGGTTACTTATCCCCACTGGTCTCTAATATTTGCATCCAAGATAGCTCCTCTCTATTCAGGTATCTGGTAAGCTTTTTCACTGGGAAGCCTTTTCTACTCTCCCCTTGCGTCTTTCCCTCCATGGGGTCTCTCTTTCACTCATTATCACTCCGACCTCTGTTCAGCTCTCCAGTTTTCTTACTACAGAGGACTTCTTCAGGTTGTCTGTCCCTCAGAGTCCCCCTTTAGAATTACAAATACCGTTTTTTAACTCCACCTTCACAAGCTCCTCCTCCCCACTCCATGCTGGGAGATGTAGTTCTCTGCTTGGAGGGGAGGCTTTCAAAGAGAATGTGTGGCTTGCTCGGTTCACTGGCACTATATATTATAGACATCTAAACTATTTAGTGGGAAAAAACAAGGTGCTGTATGACTCTGAGTAGCATACCCTAGTTCATTAGCAAGGACATATGGGTCACTATGTTACCATGGAGATGATTATACCACCATGCTATGAGAGTTTCGATTTTTAGATTCTTAACCTTGCTATATAGAAGTGACGCAGTTGATGTTTTAATTCTTCTTTTAATCCTATTAGTGTATTACTATACACAGGTACTAATATAGTATGTCTGTGTGATTGTTTTTGCTATTGCCGAATTGGTATGTTACCATGGCAATACAAAAGCGTTGCCTAATCGGCATGTCACCATGGGAACATAAAAGCGCCATGACCACTTCCGGTTTCCGGTCACTGTTTTTTTTTTTTTTTTTTTTTTTTTTTTGTTTTTTTTGTTTTTTTTTTTGGTTATTAGTGCGCGAAATGACGCACTTCCGGTTTCCGGTTACCGGCTTCTGGTCATTGATGCACATGCGCGAAATGGCGCGATCCACTATATAAATGGATATATCTTCTGGGCATAGCTATTCTGATTTCTCCTGATGAAGTCTGACAATTGACAGACGAAACGCGTTGAGAACTTATTTGTACACTTGGATTTTATTATTAGACTTTTATTGCCTATCGCTATGTGTACACAGCCAAGCTGATTTCCAGCTACTTGATATGTAAGTAGATGCTGTGTTTTCAATAAATTGTATTTTTGTGCCATTACACCTGTGGTTTTCATTATCTTTGAGACCTCTACTGGCTCGTTGGAAATCCTGAAGGATATATGATCAGCTACATCCAGGATGTTCCCCTCATTTGATGAGCTTTAAAGATCATTTATCTGGTACGCACATTCACTACACGAGTGGTTGGTGTTTATGTACTATATATCACATTAAGACCATAGATCTATTCTATTGGTAGTAGGGGACTATTTCAGACCAATCTGGTCTAAAAGTTACTTGTACTGTAACAATATTACACTATTGTGCGCCTCCTCTCTACACTCTGTTTCTAGATCATTCCGTTTACACCGATTGGCTCAAGGAGGACTGGCTGCTGCCTGCACACGGGAAGTGTTTTATGAGAGATTCACACTTGGACGTTTTTGTTTATTTATATTGATAATTTGCTACAGCGCCATTGTTTTGGTATTGTTTCTTTCTTTATATATATATATATATATATATATATATATATATATATACACATTTTTTTAAGAACCAATTGTTTAAATTTGAATAATATTGTGGAGCAGTGTCAGAAGAATTGTAAGATAGCATTCCCTTCTTTCCCTATCTCATTGGGTATTCACCTGGTGTGGTGGCAGCTACAAATAGCTTCAACTTCAAGTAATTTTACTCCTCTTGTCAATCCCAATTCCAATACTGGCAGTCATAGTACTTTTCAACCTGTACCAGTAAAAAAGGTAACATAGGAATAAACTCTAGTAAAGCATGCTCAAAATCCAAACACTGTTTAACAATTTTTCAAGAAAACATCAGCTCAATGGCAAGAAAAAGCTGATACCATGCCCAGTTTTTGCCAGTAGGGGCCCTGCTACTGCTATTAAATATACTAAAGTGCCTATTGCAAAATAGAGTGCTTAACACGGTCATGCAGCTTCCTTAACCTCCCATGCACCACCTTTTCGCTCAGAGTGTAGGTCTGTCACCTCCAAAACAGCCAGATCAGTGCATGAAAATAACACTGAGGCTGAAGAACAACTTGGGAACTCGCAGAATCCTGAGGAAAGTCTAAGGGTATCTGTGAGTGCTATATGTGAGTCTGACATTCCAGATTCTGACACTTATATTATCATTCTAGGACAGCCTCCTTCCAAAGTTTCTCAACCATTTGGAAATGTGAGGATGAGTAATAATGATAATGATTTAGACATAAAAATTGAGGATGCTGCTTTGGAAATTGCAGATGTGAAAGAGGGTGAAGGGGTTATTTGAGGATCTGAAAATGAATGTGTTGGACTTGAACAAGATAATGAAGAGGAGGAGGAGGAGGATTGTGTTGAAATAAGGCTACTAGTTGTACCACCTCATGCCCATGATAAGCACATTGTCATGCCAGGGCATAAGACCAAAAGAAGGCACCTCTTGTGTTTGTAAATATATTTTTCAAAACCCAGACAAGATTTGTCAAGGCATCTGTAGCCTTTGTGATGCCACACTAATTAGAGAAAGGGAAGTTGATCATCTAGGCACCTCCTCCCTGTTTCCATTTCTACCAAACAGCAATTCAGCTGTATTGGGAGGCTAAACAAAAATAAAATCAGCCCTAACAAAATGCCATTGAACCACTGTCCATTTAACGACAGATAAGTGGACATAAGGTACTGATCAAATAAAAGACTACATCAACATGGCAGCCCACTGGGTAGTTGTATCGCCATCGACTGTAGCATCCTCCTTCTCATCCTTTAATCATAGTAGTGCAAATACACAATGCCAGGTCATTCACAGGCAAGCTACTCTTTGTATCGCTGGTTTCACACAGAATTCATACCAGTGTCCATCTGTTGGAAAAACTCAGGAATGTCAAAGCAAAATTACTCTCCTCAGAATTCCTCATGCTAAAAAGAGAGCGATCATTGTGTTTGCATTACGATTGGGTGAATTGCAAAATGTACCATGCTTTGCACGCTCAATAAACTTGGGGGTGCAGAAGTTCTTTAAAAAATATATTAGATAGGAGATGCTGTCTGTGTCCCATAAAATGTCTGGACATTTTAGGCATGCAGCAACCACATGTAAATCATTGCAGCAGCTTCCAAAATATTGACCTGCCATGCAACCAACCCAATCAAGAGGTAGTAATGAGGTAGTATGCCACACTTTATACACACTACTGTGCAACTATGTTTCATAGGGATTGTATCTTTTATTAAACTGCCATGTATTTGTGCCACTGCTCTGTCACTAATTTTAGCCAGCTAGCTTGCTGCAGTCTTTGGCCAATATTCGTTCAAATTTTGACAGTGGTAAAGAGATTATTAGAAAATAGACTGGAAATGACTGGAAATGAATGTTAATGCTATAAATAGAAATTTAGGAACAAAAGCTGCTCAAAATACTATGATTTGCCTATTTTTCACATTTTTTTTTTACAAAATCCAGATCCAAAACCAAAACCAAAACACATGAGGATTTTTTGGCCAAAACCAAAACACAAAGATAATTTTAGTACGGGGGACTGTGCACATCTCTAAATCCAATAATAAATTATTTTAAATGTTTAATCACAAATCTTTATTTCATCTTTTGAAGACATCTGTGAGGCTTATTCACTACCTTTGAGCAGAAACCCATAGCAACCTGTTAGTCTACTACAAGATAGACTAAAGACAGCAAATGTCTGATTGACATTTGTTAGTGAACAATAAACCATTTGTTTCTGCATAGGACTAATTGGTTAACTTTATCCACCAATTGGCTCACACCAATATATATATCATTAAATGGTTATGTTTCAAGTCAATAACACTGGAAGCCTCTGAAACACTTTGACTCCCCCTTACCCAGAAGAATCTAGGATATATCATTTACATAATTAATGTATTTGTAGTATTGAACATCCTGCAAAGTCCATCATATCCCAAAGGTAAATCCATACCCTGCACATTGATTAACAATTTCTTTTCAGTTAGATTCTGAGCTGTCAGCTGTCTTCCATGTAATGTACAAAATGAAGATGTTACATAATTCAAAACATTAAGCACAAAACCCTGTAAGCATTGTTAGGGAGCCGAGTATTGTCTTGAACAAAAGAGCGGTTTTCAAGGAAATGCCACATTAAATTAGCCAGTCTGTTGCACTGGACCTTCCAAGCAAGACCTGCGGCAAATAGCAGATCTCTCCACAGCCCAACTGCCACATCCATCTAAGCAGGGTAAATCTCTTTCTGCATTTCCCGGACCTTTACTCTGTCCTTGCTGGCCAAAAGAAGGACAAATGGAAATGTAGCAAATCATCTCACTTGTACATCACAAATGAACATTTTTAGAAGTTTTCTTTAAAAGTGCAGAAAAATGATTACATCTGATGAGAGCAAGCTGCCTAGTCTTTGCATCTTATCCACAGTGCCCCATCAAATTTTGATCACTGATGATTAACAAAATAAAGTGTAAAGAATTTCTGTTAAAACAAAGGATTTAACAATTATTATGTAAAAAGCAAAGTGAGGGACATATTGCAAGATTTAGCATTTTAACGTAGAGTAAAAGTCCAAATAAATGAATCAATATATTTGTCATGAGTAATTTTGCTGCCACTAATTACTGGCATTTTGTATTTTTGTTTCTTTCTTTTGCTGAGCATTAAAAGGATTTCACTATATCTGATGTTATTGCTTTATAAAAGCTTAGCCAGTATTAACATTCTAAATGATCATTTATCTATTGGGGCTAGTGTTCAACTGAAATAGTCAGAAGAGGGATATTTACATTTGGATGTTTGAGCCCAACTATCACCCTATAAGACATTATTTAATAAATCAAACTGTAATTCACAATAATCAATTGCCTTTAACCACTCTAGTATAAGTTCACTTATGATACAGGGTTGCAGTGCAAGTGTCATAACATCACAAATGTCTGTATGCAAGTCATGTATCCATACTGTGTATGAATGTGTACTGTAAAATGTGGAGCATCTAAATTTTGCGCAGGAAAATCAAGGATCTGTATTCTCCCCAGCACCTAATTCCCAGGTGCTCCACCCGGCTGTATTCACTTTCCACCCGGCTTTTGGAGTCCAACAGAGTCCTATTATAATAGAATAAACCATTGTTTCTCCTATTAGAATAGGTGCAATGTGAGCATTAAAGCCAGCAGTGTGTGTTAGATTACTGACCACCATTCTGGAATCTAGGGCATTATCCATTTATGTGTAGCTGGAATTTTTACCTCTAAGGATAGCACTAGCAAGAAGGTAATCCTTCTTCCTGTTTTCCATGTTGGATCCCAACTGTGGAAGTAGCTTACTGGCTGCAAACGTAGTACAAACACTAAAAAAGAATGAGAAAAACATCATCATCATTTATTTATATAGCGCCAGCAAATTCCGTAGCGCTTTACAATTGGAAACAAACATTAATAAAACAATACTGGGTAATACATTGAGACAGAGAGGTAAGAGAACCCTGCTCACAAGCTTACAATCTATGGGAACAGCATGCTGCTAATCAACAAGCAACAAGCATGGGAAAGGGAATTAAGCTAGCAACTTGAGGTAAACTGGACAACAGCAAAGGGCAAGCCCTTGTCAGGGGCAACAGAATATACATGGTCATGCCTATGATTTAATGAGGAATAAGAAACCACCGAAAACTAAACAGGAAACACACAACAGAAATGACATTGTCCCTGTCTTTTGGGTAGGAAAACCATTATATAAGATGTTTAGGGATTATTTTTCATATAAAGCATATGCCCTACGAAGAAGGTGTGTCCATCCTAATCTCATAAATTGTGTGCTGGATGTTGGCTGTCATGTGTGGTGATATCGGGTTTAATGTAACCCTCTGTGCCACACAGCTGACCTACCCAGTACCCATCCAAGGTTCAAAATCACCCAGGCAAATATCCAAACTAAAATAAATAGGTTTATTTAACAAAATAGTAGCACCAAACAGCAATAATAATATTTACATAATAACCTCCAACAAATAACACTACAGTCTGGCATAGACAACATACAGGGTAAAAAACACCTCACTAGTATCCTAGTCACTTTCAGGGACTGCTGTCTATCAATCCAAGCTTCTACCCCTCTCTCCTTTGAGGCTACCAGGAAGCCAATGGTCCTAAGTCACTGCCACTCCGCTTTTGGTGGACTCACAGCTCCCCAAGACCTGGAGAGGTAGATCAGGCAACGGCAGCACTCCAGAAACCGATTGTCCCTTTCCTGTCAGGGGCAGAGATCTAGATCTCAATGCCAGCCTGGCTTCAGCTATCACTTGGTAGTGAATACTACCTTGCTGTCCCCTGTACCTCATTTTTAATGCCAGAAATTACCTTCTCAGGAGTTTCAGAACCTTCCTGATTGGCCCTTTATAGTGTTTACCTTTTCACATATAAGCATGCAAAGATATATCAGATGAGCCACTCTTGACATAATTAGGGACATGTATTGTTCTGTGGCTATACAGCAGAAGTTGTTTAAACAAGTGAGTTCACAATCCAGAGACATTACATTTCAATATATATAATGTAGTCCTCTGTAATTAAACAAATAGCTCTATCTGTTGACCTTTTCCATATTTTAATACATGAGACCCTCTGGTGTGATATACATTCATAAAGGAATACTAGACAATAATCCTTTTACTTAGGCTGATACAATATACTAGTCTGCATGTATAAACAAGATAGGAAAACCATGCTGCCAAACATTTTAACTACTTACAGATACAATAAATAGAAGTTTAAATATGATTAAAAAATATGGGGAACCAGAGGACTAGGAAAGGTATATGTTTTTATAGTCCATACTTTGTGAGAAACGAGGTACAGACTGGTTGAGGTGCTATTAATACTTCGTTTCATCACACCAGGGAACATATTTCTGTAATATGGTACAAAAATAAACTGAACTGTAAAAAGAACCCTTAGTCAATTAGCATAGAACATTGAATTAATGGAATTCTTCAACCTGCACTGAGATATAACCTTAGATTATGTAATGTAATTGAGCATTTTAATCTTAGGTATAGTGGGAATTAACCATTTAGCTACATGCACAAATTAGCTGGCAGTCAATGAGTGCACAAGTCGAGGTGTTTCCTGCTATGATCTGCGTATGTCATAATACAATAATAATAAACATTAATATTTTAATATAAATTTTCATAGCCCTCAATGTTTATGTTTCTACAAATGATTCACTGCAATGTTTCCTATTGTTAAGAAGTACGCACAGCAGAGTGGACTATGACATGACCAAATTTTTTATACTGAACTTCACATTCAGCCTCAAACCAAGTATTATCTTGCTGTAAATCCGTCTTTGCAGGACACAAACACATTTATATTAATGGTCAAAGGGTACATTCTAATTATAAACAAGTGTTATTTATTAGACCCTGCAGAGGAAATTGAAAACAAAAGGAAAGTCTTGGCATGCCATATATTTTATAGGCCAACAGCGGACACTCCTGACCTAAACAATATATTGAATATCACTTATGCACAACTTTCAGCTACATGAGGCATCTAAGGCCATTTTTCAGGCTTGTAGGAATAAGGGGGGCTACAGTAGCAATATCCTGGCACCCCATTTTGCCTAGAATGTGTCCTGCTTCGCTTTGTACCAAGTCCCACTGTTGCGACACTCACTGTCAGACCATCACTGTACTGTGGAGCTTAGCCTCTAAAATGAAACAAGATTAAAGTGAGCCTAGGTTTTGCTGCCTGGCAGCACCTCACCAAAGAACAAGTACATAGTGTGCAAAGGAAATGTGTCAAAGGGGACAAGAGGGAGGAAGGGGAGGAGGAGGAGGGGGAAGGGGAACATGTTATTAGAAATGTGTCATAGAAAAAGTGTGCATATAAAAATTATGTTACTGGGAAGGGGTAGAGGGAAGAATTTTGATTCTATAGACGTGAAGGGGGAAATGTGTTACATGGGGGGAATAAGAAATTTGTTACCCGGTGTAACAGTAAGGACCTCCTATGCCACCCTGTTGTGTTGCTGGGGACTGACTGGGCTTACCATGCCACTGTCCCCTTTCTTTGTTCCAATTGTGTCCCTCTAAACACAGCAGGAGGGGCTCTGCTGCCACCACTTTGCTCCTTCACCGGCACCTTGAACAACTTCCTTCTGGTTTAACTCTCTCTGCTAGTGTAATCCCCTTTCTAGGCACCTGGGTTGGTACCCCTGACCTCTGTCTTCAGATCAGCGGTGCTGTGGATGGTTCCCCCTGGCCTATCACACTGGCCAGAGCTGTAGGGCAGAACAATGTTTATAGAAACTGGGACCCAACCTGTCAGGCGCAGTCCCTGCACTGTGCATAGGTGCTGGGAACCGATGCCTGTTTCTTGTGGCAAATCGCGTCCTGTTGCCTAGCAACGGGATGCACTTCCAGATTCGCCTTGCACACATGCACAGAAGGCCCCCGTCCCCTTGCTAGGCAACGGGACGCTTCTTCACTCAGCTTGTTGGCGGTCAGGTGCATCTGACCTCCAAAATCATTGAAGGGGCCATGTTAGGGTATATCAGGCACCTCATCTCTTCTGTCTGTGCCAGAGAACTGGTTTTACCTACTCCAGTGTGCTTTATCCTGTTCCCTTAATCCTATTATTATTATATCGGTTCCTGACTCCTGGCTTGTTCCTGACCTCTCTCTCTGATTTGGCTCTGTTGTTATCCGGATTCTGACCTCTTGAACACCCACATGTACTGCGCTATCGTATGGTATCTGACCCGGACTGTACGACCATGCCTGTTCTCTCCCACTGCACTGATAACTAGCTTGGAGAACCGTGACCTGCGCACCTCACACAGCCAAGCCCATACCTCCTTGCAGGGATCCCTGGTGAATACCGGGTGTGCGTTAGACTCAGCGCCTCCCTGTCTAGTTATGTAAATATCAGTCAGCGCCATCCTCAAAAGACATTATAGTAACACAACCTCAGGACAGCTGGATAACGGATTAGAATGTAGTAAAGTACTGTGTTATACAGGCTTCATACCAGATGGAAAAGTAAACAGCATCTGCAATGAGCAAGCAATAAACAACCAGGATAAACGTGCACCAATGCTGACGTGAACAGATTCTCTCCTGCTCTCACAGTTAAAGTAGTAAATTAAATTCTCCAGTTTGCATGTTTATCCCGGATGTTTATTGCTTGCTCATTGCAGACACTGTTTACTTTTTCCATATTGTACGAACTCTGTATAACACAATATTTGTGGTGGTTGCATTGTATTTTAATGTGAGTGTCAAGAATGCCCAGCCTGTCCCAGATACAGCAATCTGAAAAGCTGGCCGTGAGTAGCGTCACCTTAGTCACTTAGCAATGAATACACCTTTCTGCCACCACAAATTATTTATTATGGCGTCCTTACGTTCACCAAAACTACTTATTAATGTTTCTCACATAAATCATATACACATCTAGCATGAGCCTCCCTGGGCCTCGTAAGTTCACAAAGACTCCCGGAGAATACACTAGATTAAATCTATATAATTTGAAAAATGTTCCCAAAGCTTAATTGCAAAAAAAAGTTAATAACAAGACATACAATAAATTTGCACAAAAATGTTTCAGAAAATAAAATAGAAAATAAAATCAGAGTACTTCTTACTTGTTAAGACTTGTTAAGATGTGTGAGTGAACACAATTGAGAAATATGGGACATTTCAGTCTTGATAGACCCATCATGAAAATGCACACGTTAGTGTTTAAAACAGAAGATTTTAAACCTTTTTTTACGCCCCCACCTTTGGAGATTTGCTGTCAATATAGACAGATCGATCTCCCAATTGTCACAGGGCTTTCGAAGTGAGCTAGGAATGTCCTGAGATCAGAATATTCACAGAACCTGATTTCCCACCTCTGCTCATTCTGCTTGGCTAGATGGTTTACAACTTTGGGGCTTCAAACTCTTCCAAGATCTTATCTGTCCCTGGTCTGGCTATTTTCAACAAATTAATGACACTTGCATAAATTCAAACTCATGCTATCTAGTAAAGCACATGTTGAGATTACATTACAAGATTACAAACAATATACATTGTCATACATGAATTCAACAGAAAATAACAATTGGTCATTAGATATACTACATAATCAACACTGTGAGTTTTTTAGATTAAAGGAAGATCGTTTGATTTTAAACATTATCATGCTTTGTTTCATTTCTGCTTTTCTTTAATGAAACACTAATGGAGTAATCGCTACATCGATACCTGGAGATACTGCAAGCTTATTAACACAGTTGGTGGAGCTTGGAAGATTGTAGCTAGGATCTAAAGGAATCATCTGATATTCGAAGTGTCTGACTCCAACATGTCAGGATCTGGTTGTTGAATCTGCTTAAATAAGTTTGAAATCTTGTAAGTAGCCATCAGATGTAGTTTTGGATTTGAAAGAATCTCAAGTCACAAAATAGACTTTATTAATTATTTCTATGTGTGTATATGATTTATTTTCCTGTTGTAAGAAGAGAGAACCACCAACCCTGTGTATATTTCTTTAATAACGGATTAGAGTGGTCCAATCTGTGGGTCACAGGAATTACAGCAGGTGAGTAGGCGTTAAAAGCAGGATCTTGGAGCAGTGATAATTATTAGCTCAAAAAGTCCTTATAAGGACAGTAGTTACCCACTAGTTTCTGGGATTAGTTATCTCCAGAGGATGGTTTAATACAATATATCATCAAACAGGGCTCTTTTTTACAGTTTCTGAACAACATGTTGGCAGGAGGTAACCCAGCCCCCTGATCCTAGCTGGCTTCACAAAGTCTGAGATATTACATCCAATGTTTGCCCTCAGGATGTAACATTCTCTAGACTTGGAGCAATTTTAAACTTAACAAAATGTACTTCAATCCCAAGTCACTTGCTGTTCCATTATTCAGACAGGTTCTAAGACACAGGATAAAAAGCTACAAAGGATAGAGAGGTAATGACCAACTGCTATGCATTCAGGTTAAAAATATATGTCGGTCACTCATACAAAAATACTTAATTTGCATGGGGGTTCCTTTACTCCTTTTTTACAAAAACAAGCTGGCTCCAACATGGCATATTACCTCATAAATCAATAGATGAACAATATGTAAATAAATACATTTATACTCCCAGCGCACAGCTCTAGGACTTAGCCCTTTCTGGCACTGCACTTCAGATACTAATCAGCGCCAAAGCGCTCATACATTAAATATTTCCATTTAAATTAATAAATATACATTTTTATACATCTTTAATCTCTTAGTGCTGAGGTTCAACTCATGCGGCACAGCAGCGTCAGGTAGGTAATAAGTATAACCCATTCGATGCTGCAGCAGTCCTCTTACCCATGTGGGAGGTGAGGGGGACCCAGCCACACCGGGGCGGTGGGGGGGGGGGGGTAAAAAATGTATTGCTGGAGAGGGGTAGAGGAAAAATGTGAAACTACAGAGGCAAAGGGGGAAATGTGTTAAATGGGAGGGGTAAGAAATGTGTTACTGGTGAAAGGCAGTGGAAAGATATGTGATTCTACAGAGGTGAAAGGGGAAATATGTTACATGATGCAAGGGGTACAAATTTTGATGCTGTAGGGATAAGGTGTCATTAAAAGAGCAGGGAAATATACATGAGATGAAAGGATCAGAGAGTTGATCCACTGTGCATCACTTTCAAAAAGGTGGATGATATTTTTAAAAAAATGTAGGAAAAAAAATATAAAAGTTCCCATTTTTTTCAGGGCCTCAGCTTTGCAGGGACTCAAACAGCCAATCAGTTCGTTTATGTCTGGGTTCAACCCCATGTCATTCTTTCTTGAATAACAAATGGTACCCTATTTTGTAGTTGCAAGGTAATGATTCTTTTTTTATTTTGTTTCTATGCATTTGGCATTGTATGGAGGCCATTTATTTAATGTTGCTTCTCTGCAGCACTGCTTTCAAGTCTAGGAAAAGCAACATAAACCGCACAGTTGGAAAGAAGCTTTCCAATTGAAAGAAGAGCTATCACATCCTGTTTACTGAAAAGATGTCACCAGTACCCAACTACTGAAAGAAAAATAGACATAACTACTTTCTGACTGGAGGAAAAGACTGCTAACTTGCAAAAGCCATATCTGCTTCTAATCATTAAATGCTAAGCTCCTTTACTTTGAACAAAAGAAATGAAAATATTTCTTGCAGTTATCAGAATGGAATATATATTCGATTGATCGGCTACTTTTACATCTACATATTCATTGTGCATGTATTCACCGTCATCTTTTTACATATGTGCATCTCACTCACTACTTGTCCCTTCATCAATTCAAAGGTCCTGTGCTTTTAAGTTACCACAGAAAATATAATACATACTGCATGCCAGGGATTACCCTTTCACTAAAATATGTATAATGGGCAATGCCTGGATTGCCTTTGTTAGAACTACAATAATACTCATTTAAATGGGAATGCTCAATATGATCTGCATATATGTATTATCTGGATCTGATTTCCAAATGTTAAAAACCTTAAAGACATCCACAAACTGCCCTTTCAATATAGCCCTTAAAACTCCCAGCAGTAATGTTAAGTTAAAGATCATAGTTAGTTGCCATTTGAGTTGTCAAGCAGTGATGAATAACAATGCAAAGGCCAAAGAATAGTATGGAAAAAATCCATTCTGATACGCTAACATGCAAATTGCTGTGCACTACTGAGTATGTGCTTCAAACTGATCACATAGCGATAGACAGATGGCGTTTTGGTGTTGCAGTGATGGTTAGATATTAGTTCAAGCTTCAGTATCAATACCAATGTTCTGCAGCTACCAAATTAATTTTCAATTAGTAACAGTCTCAAATAATCAAAATACCACACCCAGCTGTAGAGCTTTAGATAAAAGAAGAATTGGGTCATATTTATGTTCAGGTAACATGCGATATGTTTCATTACATATGCATTAAAGCTCTGTTGCTACTTAATACCAGCATTATAATGCATGTAAAGTACCTGTACATGTTGAGCCTGTTGGTATTAAATAGCATGTAAGGCGGCCTAGAGGTTATTATTCTGCATATAAAAGAATCATTGTCATTCATCCCATAGACCTTTATTTCACAAAGTCATAAATCCAGAAATTAATTTATTGAGACAACAAAAGGGTTTGTAAATCTGTAAAAGACCCAAACTAACCCAGCCATAAAGTGCTGTCAGATCATTTCCCTGCCTTTCTGTGCCAGCCTGAGATATCTGTCCTCTGTGGCTCCTTTTCCAAGTAAAGAAAGAGAACAAGCAATAAATATAAAGAGGATTTCCACCTCAAACGATACCTTTTTCCATACATAAAATACTGACATGCTTCAGCGCATTTGACAGAGTTTGGAATTTATAGTAATTGCATTTGGAGAGACATCAACATTGTTTTCGTGTTTAGGGTTTTACTGTCAACTCTAGAGGAGGGAGATAAGTCTCTTAGACAACCCCTCCGGCACTATTTATGACTTCAAACTCCTTTATTTAATATTCCATCTAAAAGTTCTCCCTAAGTAAATAAGTTCCAGCAAGTGTGAAAGAAGTCCGAAAACAATAAAACATGATTTTTGAATGCATTGTCGATGCTTTATATAACAACTGTCAGCCTTTTACAATGCAGTGTAGCTTCCAAGACTAAACTGTTCCGACTCCTTATTTATCATTATGACTGCATTTATGATTATTATAAAAAAAAACAGACATATTACAATTTTGTTTCTTGTTGAAAACACTAAACATACCAGGTCCCTCCAGATTTTCAGTAACATGCTTTAATTATCTGAAGGAATCTAATACATTGTACAAATGAATCTATAGTTATGTTATATTTTATCACAATATAACTTTGTTAGGGTATCTGTAAATTTATCCTACCTTGTGATTCAACTGTCTTTAACGAATGGAATTGTCACCATATATTTTACCATGTTGGCATTTAATATTAGCTGAAACCTGCCCAAAAAATATGATATGCATATATGTAAATAAACTGTGTATTTGAAGACCTGCTTTCTCTTATACATCCATGTCGGGAAAGGGAATATTTGTATGGCCTCCTGTGTACTGCCCAATGGTAATGGTTTCAGTAATGAATGCTGGGGAAAATTGGTCGATTAGGCATGATATTTCAGAAAGATCAGCAATCAGATCCAGTCGGGGTCCAATGACAAAGCTGCCATTCTATGTTGTAAAGCTGGGAACACACTACAGAAATTTCAACCAACTTTTTATGCCGAGCGATTTTACATGCGATCGATGGTCCGATCGCTGGGTCCATGGACTGCATACACACTAGCCCTGTTTAGGACGATAAAGGGAAAAGCGGACGTCCCTTTAGAGACTTTTTTACAGCCATGTTGTCGTGAGCAATGACTGTAATTTTGTACTCACTGTTCTGGATTGGTCGGAAGTTTATACACACTACACAATGGAAACGAGATTGGAACGAAAATATTAAACGGTACGACCAACCAAATGAGGCGATAATCGTCCATTTGGGCAGACATTTGGCCATCGTGTCACTGCACACACTGACCCGACTTTTGAACGAGCGGTCGTATGTCGGCTGTTTGAGCCGATTATTGGACGAAAACAGTGTACTGTGTACCCAGCTTTAGCTATAATATACTATTAGTAGTTAAGCACTACTCTTAGGGTTAATTGTTTAATGGTAAAGTTGAAGTGACATTACTATGGAGGTTTAATACCAAAATCATGATAAACAGATGCAAAGACACTGGAGGTGGGGGCATGGTGTTGTAAAGACTTATTTTGTTCTCCAGGGCGTCTGACTCCAAAATTTGACTGTAAGCTGACAAGCAAAGAATCTAAACAGGTACATTTGTAATATATAATGAAAGGAAATAAGTTGTGCATTCTAGCTAGAGATTGCAGCTATATATAGCATATATAAAATGTAAAACTTCCTTTATATTATTAATACACAATAACATGGACAAATATTTTTTGTTGTTATTAGGACCCTTGTTTCCCTTTTGTGGTGATGACTGCCACTCTTTAACCTCAGGATTCTACCACACTTTTCATATTCACAAATATTGGTGGATAATAGTAAGAACTGAAATTAGCTTATTGAAAGTCGATTCTGGGAAACAATTGTGTTAGGATACTGGGATAATGTTTAGTTTTGTCCACCCTGTCAGCTGTAGACCAGTCCAATGCTTTGGTTCTGGTCTTCCTGGTAAGTTAATATGGGTTAAATAAATAACCTAGGCAAATAGTGGGTGGAAGTTGTACCCTTTAATTAAATATATAAAACACATAGCACACAAAATAACAGAAAATAAGGATCCATTGCATTGTAAACGACACACTCTTATACCTCACCAGCGATTCTGTCTTAGTCACTTCGATGTGCAGCCCCAGCTGCTGAGCCACCCGCTTCACTCCTCTACTTACGTGGTAGGTATCAGAGCAATTTCTGCAGGTCCAGAAAGAAATCACTGTTCTTCAAAATCCACAAAGACACTATCCTGGACCAGACTGAAGAGAGACACACACTGTATCTGTGTTTTTTTTAAATCCATCTCATGTTCTCAATTACTGGGTTTTGCCCATGGACCTCCCCCAGTCCTCAGCTTACATGCAAACACCATGCAATGCGTGACTCCAGCATATCTGTTAAGCAGGATGCTACTCCTGATGCCTGTGTATAGATGCAACAGTCAGGAGGCATATTACAGTACACAAACTAAAGGCATGTTAACACAAGAGAAGCGGCATGGACCACTCACCTGACAATATTTAAGAATATACAATGACATAAAATACATTATCGTAAGGTTAACACAATCCAAGCAAAACTGAATACAAAAGGACATAAAGGGGTGGGCTACAAACTAAACCCCTTTTTTCAAGGTCCTGACACCCCTATCTCGATAAAATTTATTGATCTATTTATCTTTAAATAGTTCTTGAAAATCATTTTGTCAAAATTACTTGAGTGGAATGGATACTGACCAAATAATATAATTGCAGCCAGACAAATCTTCTTTTTATATGACTTTACTGTTTGTGAATTTTCTCTTTGAGCTTTTACGGATTGAAGCTAGTTTGACTCTTGTATGTCACGCCTTATTTACACTGTGTACAGAGTTGAATATGCTATTTGAGAATGTCCACGTATGAGTAGAGACACAGGAAAATTCAGGTAGACTACTAGAACTGTAACACTAATTTGAAATGAAATGGCTCTTGAACTAATAGATGGCATGCATTATGCTATCACATCACTTACATAGATAAAGTAATCAATAATAGAATTTTAACTACTAAATGAAACATTCATCACATCTAATGGTAACATATCATCTGTTATACCAACTGTACACATTAAGGTCAGCATTACATGTAATGGCTTAAATAGAAGTGTGTCTAGAGAGTGACAGTAGCCATAGAGAATAGTGACTAGACTGATTTTTTTCTTTTCATGGTCTACTTGTCATAAATTTAATGTGGATAGTGTTCCTTCAAGGCACCTTAAATTTAGAGAGAAAAATAATCTAATAATTAGCATTTCTATGTATTTCGCTATAACACCTGTTGTCCAAGTAAATTGATTCACGTAGCATTTTAATTAAAAAAAGTTTTCTCAGAATTGCATTTAAGCATCAAATTAAGTGCTCCTCGCTTGCTGTGTAAAATCCTCTCTACTAAATCATCCTGAACGAGATGTTGCATCCTGAAATTAAACACAACTCATAAATATCAACTCTTGATATATGTGTTCTTGCAATTACAGCAGCAATCAAGTGTGAACCAATAAAGTATAGATTTCTGTTTCTCTGCAAAGAATACTTACAGACTCTGCAATCTCTCAAACCTCGTGCAGTAAAGAGATCTGGTAGAATTAGGCTAATTTAGCGCTTAAAAAAACTCACATATATGTTAGTGTAGGAGAATTGGAACATTGCAAAACATTTTACCCTGGATCATTAATCATTAATATACTGTAATATCACAGTTTACTAAATATGCCAGAAATAATTCTTGAATCTAACATAAATCATAATTATTTTATAGATTATAAATTAAATCTCTGATCTCACATGTTTTAGTTTAGGTTTACATGATACTTGTGAATATACCACTAAGTATAATCCCATTTAAGATCCTTGAATGCTCCTTCATTTTATTCTTTCATTGATGCAACACCCCCATGTTTGGACTGTAAACCTCCTTTGGGTCAGAATATGATTAGAGTATGATAATGATAATGATGCCGGCCTTTATCCAACCACAGAGGAATGACATTGAAGTCCCACTGTTGCTTGTCTTGTTAGTTTTTAAGTATAGTCCACCATTGACAAGCAATTCTGTGTTTAAGCAGATTTCCCACTTGAGTTAATCCTTCAGAACAGACAGGGATTTCATCAAATGATGTCAGCAGATCTATAAAAAGGCAGGTAATTTGGAATCATTTAGGATATTTCATTGGTTGAAATGAGAGTGAAAAGGTTTTTGGCTAACCCTGTCCGAAGGATAGTTGCGGGTAGGTTCTTAGGCAAATCAATAAAAATGTGTGCTGTGGTTTTATAGAGAAATCGTAGTTCTTAGCGTTGAGGAGCCCTGCCCTATGAGAGGGGACTGTAACATCTTTCGAAAGGGACTGTTAAAAAGGTCATTTATGAGATTCCCTATTTCACCTCATTTTTTTCTAAGACTAGTCCTTCAAGAGAGAGGATCGTTTTTGAGAAACCTGTCTGGGCACTTTAGGAAGTCTTACACTGAACATTACGCAAAGGTTCAAACTGTTAACTCTACCATCAATTCTCAACTCTACACTCAAGCTCAATGAATTGAGCTATGCTTCACGCTACACAATCTCATAACTCAAGAACTAATTGCACCCCCAAGATCAGACTTTGCTGCTGCCTTTTTGGAAAATGTTCATAAAATGGCTTCAGAGTGTGATGCTTTATATTAGCAGCATAATCCAATAAACAAATTGATTTTTTTTAAAATGTTACATTTTTCTAGTGGGGCAGTGACATCTAAATTCATTTTTAAAAAAAATGGGTGTTTGTGTGTGAGTGTCAATTCAGCTGCACATCGAAAAAACCATATATATTCTAAACTTTTTTTTTTTTCAATACTTGTCAATTTTGAAAGGGTCATCCATGGACATCTATATTTAAATAAGGGTATTTGCGTGTGAGGGGGTTTTATGGGTATTTTCGACATTCAGTGACCGTCTGTAGAACATTGCAACATTGCATCGAATGCAAAAAAATGTCATCTATCATGCCACCAACTGAAGCAAGCCCATAAGATAAAATAAACAACAACAAAAAAATACTGTAAGGTGCAAGAGATAAAAATGTTGAAATTCTACACACACACTAAATTTGGAACGTTAGACAACATGCATCATGGAGAGTGAGGAGGCAGTAACAATCAGATGTCATTAGATGGACAGAGGCATCAGTAGATGTTTACACAAGTAGATATCCAATTGTAAAGCGCTACGTAATGTGCTGTTGCTATATACATAAATGGTGATGATGATAGATGAAAGTAGCCTGCACCCATAGCAAAAATTTCAAAGACTAGTACTATGCACTTCTCAATGGAGAGAGCATTCATCTGTGGTTCAGAAGAGAGGTTGGGAGAGGTCGCACTTCCTTCAGATATGGAATGCAGCCACAGAGGTGAACCTGAGGGTGTGTGGAAGGGAATTCCTACCCTCCCAAAATGGGAACTAAATGCAAGCAGGTTCTGGGTGCTGGGTGATGTAAGCTAAAAAATATTTTATTGAAATACAAACTGGTAGCACGTTCCGGCCGGAACATAACAAATAAATAATATGCAAAATACAAATGTACACAGATGCGTGGCGAACAATAGGTGCACGAGTGATATAGCAATTGATGTGCTTATATCGGCACGCAGTAGTCTCGAGGCCCAATTGGAACAGTCCAACCCGCTACCTGGGTGCTATAAAGTCCATATACTGGTGTAGCGGGGAATAGCGGTATATTGTTAGTTGGTAGAGATGCAGCTATGTCCAGTTAAGGTTCCGATAGTGGTAAAGTCCAAATATCATATGTGATTATGCAATAGATGAAAAGTTAAAAAAATTACTTACAGTGCAAATGACGGCATGGTGGTCCCGTCCAAAGTGGTGGTCCCTCCTGGGGTACGGGAACAATCCCGCAGCCTGTTTCTGTTATGGAGGTGGCGCATGCGCACTCTAATCTTCTGATCGCAGACAGGACGTGCCTTATTGTTGCCGTAGCGTTTAAATGAATGAAAAATTTTCTAGCATGCTAGAAAGTTTGGAAAGGTTCAAAAAAGTAAATCCTGGCGGTTGTGTGGTAGATGTTTAGGCAATAAAATCTAATGCGTTTCTCATGTGGTTAATGCCGATGGGCTTCCTCACTAATCCCTGAGGAAGCCCATCGGCATTAACCACGGGCCTGCTTGTATTTAGAGCATTCATCTGTATCCAAGAGCAGAGCTTTAAAAAACCTTGCCGGTATATAAATAAATGTGAATGATGATAGACGAAGGTGGCCTGCATCCATACTACAAAACTTCAAAGGCTATGTACACAAAAAATTTGAATGTTACCAGGCATCCATCATAGACAATGACGCTACAGTAACAGGCAGAGGTCATGGATGGACAATGGTATGAATAAATAGAGTTAGACATTTATAAAAGTAAATAAATGAAGGTGGTCTGCACCCATACTACAAAACTTCAAAGACTACACACACACACACAATATATTTTGAATGTTACAGGGCATTCATTATAGGCAGTGAAGCTACAGTAACAGGCAGATGTTGTTGCATGGACAGTGATGTGAATTAATAGAGTTAGAAATGCATTAAATTAAATAGATGAAGGTGGCCTGAATACATACCAAAAACTTCAAAGACTAGTAATATGCACTACTCGATGGGCAGAGCATTCTCCGATAGACAAGAGCAGAGCTTTCATACCTTGTTTTACTTATATGCTCTGTGCAGTAATGCTGCCCTTCTGAATCAAACAAGGGGACTCATATATATTTATGAGGAGAGTTGAAGAATCAGTCCCAGAGGGAAGCTTCATCCAACCCCAGGGTAAAGGGGACTGCCCGAGACTTGCAGCAAAGGTGGTCCCCAAGACCCATGTATATAAATATGGAATGTAAATAAATAACATTTATCTGTTCTATTAGTGGAGTGTATGAAATATGTAAAACAGACAGTTCAGATAGACCAATATTTGGCTTTCTCACACATGTAATTATGTATAATACTCACATTGATGCAGATTTGGTTGCCTAATACATGTCTTTACAATGCAATTAAAAGTTCATATTCTGAGAAATTAAGAGGACGAATTTTGGTCCTGACACAGAAAACATGTAGAGATGGAGATAGGATGGCTGAGGATTTATTCTATGGAGTGATGGAGTGAGTGAACCATATAGGCTGATTATTTATTTTTGGAATGGAATGAAAGAAAGCAAATGCAAGTCCTTTATTAAGACAGCTCACCGCAGGTCAGGGGAGAAGTGTCAAAACTAATACATGGGGGTCAGCGTGCACATCTCTAATATAGATACAGTAATATATATATATATATATATATATATATATATATATATATATATATATATATTTAAAACAGACAGTCCAATGCTGTTTAGCTGTCCTTCTATTAAATAGGACTTAATGGGCTTTGATTTATTTGTGCTGAGTCCAATAGATTCCTGTGTTTTTGTTAATGTACCACATTTCCCCATGTATAAGACGCACCTATTACCTCTGAGTCCAGAATGATCACCCAGGGTTGCAGCATGACATTGCTGAAAGAGACTCAGCCTCCCGCATCCTCACTCTAGTCTCTTCTCCTCCTCTCTCAGTGAGTTGTCAATCATGTGATCGAGAGTTCCAATGAGCTTCGATGAGTTCCGATGAGACAAGTCACGTAGACACACCCCAAGAGTGTCTACGTGACTTGTCTCTTGTTAACAACGCTGTGCAGTAGTGCTGCCTTCCTGTCAGACACTAAATACAGTTTCAGAACCAGATTTGCAATCTGTATTTCAGCATCAATCTCCTTTCAGATGCTAAATACTGGTATTAACAGTTTTACATCCAGATTCGCAATCTGTATTTCAGCATCAATCTCCTGTCAGATGCTAAATCTATAGGCAGGGGTTGAGGAAAGTTCCTTGCTGTCTGGAACCCTGTTTCTGCTCTAGAAATACAAATGGGCTGTTAACAAAATAAAATATTGCATGGGATGATATAAAATACCGTAAACTGTCTTACTGATCTTTCTAGCACAATTAAAGCATTTACAGTAACTGCTGCTTATATGGTAATGTACCGGAAATATGCCATATAAAATCGGTACACTTCCAGCATTTTGGCACGTACTGCCCAGAAATGGCTCAGAAAAGATTTTTGCACAGTGCTGATTTCAAATTAAAAGTGATCCAGTTTGCAAAACTGAATGGAAATCGTGCTGCTGAATGTAAGTTTGGTCCGTCTCCAACTGAGAAAACAATCTGAGGCTGGCTATGGGAAGAAGAAACCCTACTGAAAACGCCACGGCAGAAGAAGGCTATAAGAGGCAAGTCAGCCAAATGGCCTGATTTAGAGAGAGAATTGAAGTTATGGATTGAAGAGCAAAGGGCAATTGGAATTCCTGTGTCCACAAAGATGGTTCAGCATGAGGCAAATAGAATTGCTGATTAAAAAGAAGTTACTGATTTCGAAGGAGGAAAAAATTGGTACTTCGGATTCATGAAACGAAATGGACTAAGCATGCGTACACGCACCAGACTTGGCCAAAAGATGCCTGAAAGCTATGAGCAGAAGGTCCTTGAATTTCATCGTTTTGTCACTCAATGTCGGAAGCCACATCAGTTTGAGTTGGGACACATTGCAAATATTAGAGATTCTCATTGACCCCGGTGTTTTGGTTTTGGATCTGGATTACCGTCGTTTTTTGGTTTTTGTTTTGCCAAACCGCTCTTGCGTGTTTTGGTTTTGGTTTTAGTTTTGGTTTTGTTTTGCAATTTTGTTTAAAAATCAATATTATTGGGCATAAAATAACCAAATTTAGTGCTCCACCTGTTTCTTGGATAAGTAATGTAATTGTAAAGCTATATAATTATGGAAAAAACAGTTTAATTCCTGGTAGGCCATCATTAATTCTACACACACACACCAGATTGTCTTCCTCTCCATCTATGCATATTGGCATTGCAGCCATCGTCTTTTGGTGTATATTACACCCTACACTTCTAGTTAAATATCTAAAGAAATGGACAAAGACAGTTTGGTTTCTGTCTCTCTAGGCCCCCCTCCACTTGTAGAAAATACTAAAAAATTCAGCCGTTATAGACTGTACAATATAACTTGAAATGGACAAAGGCAGTTTGGTATCTGTCTGCATCAGACCCCCTCTCCACTAGGAGTAAAATAGAAAACTATTCAGCCGTTATAGAATCTAGAATATAAATAGAAATTGAGAAAGGCAATTTGGTATCTGTCTGCATCATCCTCATCAACATCATCATTAGCGCCCTCGTCAGCAACACAAATCTCCCCCCCATCCTCTTCTAATTCCAAAATGGCATCCTCAATTTGTGTATCACCGCTACACTCGGGCTGTTCAGGCACACATCAGCAGAACTGCTGAAAGGGCCGGTCTTTATGGGTACACTAACAGAATGCTCACGATTAGACATACCACTGGTTGATGGACTCTCCACAGGGTGTCATTTCTGATTCAGACCATACATTATCCTCTAATGCCTTACTGTTTTCTTGCAGCTCGGCTTTCCCGTGTAACAGTAGTTGTGCACCACTTTTAGACTCCAAATGACTTGGTCTTGCTTGGTCACGAGTGACCGTATCAGCAACATTTTTTGATCTGCCAGTGATAGAGAAAGGCGAAGGCCTCATTCTTTCTTTGCATGTGTAGAATGGCATGTTGGCAATTTTTTTTTATCGGCAGTTATTTTTTCCTCAGTTACACTTCTTTTTCGCTTCAACACTGTAAATTTTTTTTGGATGTGTGTTTTTTTCCCTGATTTAAAAAGACTATGTACTTTTATATAGGCTTTACCAGATGATATACTGGGAACACTACCATCAGGACTGGTGCCAGCACCTGCTTGCTGATTCTGCTCATATGTGGACTGCTTTGAATCCATTTTAATGAGCCCAAAACACTTGTAGTGCAAAATATTGTATAGATAGATAATGCTGCTAAATATGACTTTTGGCAGCCAGAAAAATTATTGTTTCCCACTGGGGAATATGGGACACCCCAAAGCACTTGTAGTGCAAACTTTTGTATAAATACTGCTGCTAAATATGACTTTTGGCAACCAGAAAAATTAGTGTTTCACACTGGGGAATATGGGACACCCCAAAGCAGTTGTAGTGCAAAGTATTGTATAAATACTGCTGCTAAATATGACTTCGCAGCCAGAAAAATTAGTGTTTCACACTGGGGAAAATGGGACACCCCAAAGCACTTGTAGTACAAAATATTGCCTAGATAGATACTGCTAAATATGACTTTTGGCAGCCAGAAAAATTCTTGTTTCACACTGGGGAATATGGGACACCCCAATGCACTTGTAGTGCAAAATATTGTATAAATACTGCTGCTAAATATGACTTTTCGCAGCTAGAAAAATTAGTGTTTAACACTGGGGAATATGGGACACCACAAAGCACTTGTAGTGAAAACTATTGTATAAATACTGCTGCTAAATATGACTTTTGGCAGCCAGAAAAATTAGTGTTTCACACTGGGGAATATGGGACACCCCAATGCACTTGTAGTGCAAAATATTGCATAGATAGATACTGGTAAATATGACTTTTGGCAACCAGAAAAATTCTTGTATCACACTGGGGAATATGGGACACCCCAATGCACTTGTAATTCAAAATATTGTATAAATACTGCTGCTAAATATGAATTTTGACAGCCAGAAAAATTCTTGTTTCACACTGGGGAATATGGGACACCCCAATGCACCTGTAGTGCAAAATACTGTATAAATACTGTTGCTAAATATGAGTTTTGACAGCCAGAAAAATGAGTGTTTCACACTGGGAAATATGGGACAGCCCAAAGCACTTGTAGTGCAAAATATTGTATAGATAGATACTGCTAAATATGACTTTTGACAGCCAGAAAAATGAGTGTTTCACACCGGAGAATATGGGACACCCAAAAGCACTTGTAGTGAAAAACATTGTATAGATACTGCTGATAAATATCACTTTTGACAGCCAGGAAAATTAGTGTTTCACACTGGGGAATATGGGACACCCAAAAGCACTTGTAGTGCAAATTATTGAAAAAAAAGCCTCCTCTATCCTCCTCTCTTCCTGCTCTAACAATTGCTATTATAATTGGTAATAATAATAGAATTGAATAGATTAGAATTGAAATAATAATACAAAGAATAAGGTGTACAATTATTGCTCTGTTCCTGCTCTGATACAGCCTGTGACCTTACCCTGCTCTCTCCCTCTGTGAAATGGCAATGGATTGCTGTGTAGGTGGGTATTTATGCTTTTCAAATCTCGCGAGAACCGAGCTCTGAAATCAGAATACATCACAATGACGTTTTGCCTTGATTTCGATTCCGAACGGGTGGGAGAGTACCGAGCCTGCTCAGCTCGGTACTCAGATTGGCAAACTTTGGTGGATTCGGATCTCGGGGAACCGAGCCCGCCTATCTCTAGCAAATATGGACGAAGTCCCCCTTCAATTTGATGTCCTAAGTAACAGAACTGTTAATAAGAAGGGGGTGAAAACTGTAATTGTGAAGACAAGTGGACATGAAAAGAGCCCTTATACAGTTGTTCTAGCTTGTTGTGTCGATGGAACCAAGCTGCCTTCTATGCTGATTTTCAAACGCAAAACAATGCGAATAGAAGTCATTCCTCGAGGAGTTAATGCCCACGTTCATGACAAGGGTTGGATGGATCAGAATGGGATGAAGATCTGGTTTGAGAAAGTTTGGAGCAGGAGACCAGGTGGGCTCTTGCTCAAACCTGCCCTATTGGTGCTTAATCAGTTTAGGGCACACATAACACCAAACACAAAGAAGATTGCTGCAAAGAAAAAAAATCAAAACTTGCCGTCATACCTGGAGGCTTGACATCCCATCTCCAACCACTTGATGTCAGCATTAACAAACCCTTCAAAGCTACCATGAGAGAGAAATGGAACCAATGAATGAAGTATTCAGGGGACAATTTGACACCAGCAGGAAGAGTGAAAAAAACAACTATAGGAGAAGTTTGTACCTTGGTGAAAAGATCCTGGGATAATATCAAGATTGAGATCGTTGTCAAGTCATTTAAGAAGTGTGGCATTTCAAATGTCATAGATGGTACTGAGGACGAGGCAATATATGAAGACAGCGATTCGTCATCAAACACAGATGAGGACAAGCTAATGGGTGAGAGTTTTGACAGTGATGAGCAGTTTTATGATGAATAAAAGTCGAGTTCAATAACTTTATGTAATTCATTTTTTTTTCAGATTTTGGGACCCAAAATTTAGGTGCGTCTTATACATGGGTGCGTCTTATACATGGGGAAATACGGTAATTGATTATGGCAGATCAAGAAAAAAAAGATAGTGAGTGTTAAGGACTCTACACTAGAGAAAAATATTTACTCAGAATTTTTGTTTGCATCATAAAGGGAAATCTTTGTTGTAATATATTGGGAATATCAATTTATTAGCTATTTATATGATCTATATATCTATGTATGTCAATATTTTGGGGGCACAATATATTAAAGACAGTGTTTCAGAGGCATTATTATTTGTTTATATAATCATAGGAGCATGATTTATTAATTTATAAACTATAGGATCACTGTTACTTTTATTGGTAAGTGGTACCAGGAGGGGCCCAATGCTACTTAGAGGACCCACCCGTAGAGAACCTGGACCAATACTAAGTAGTATGTCCTTGTAAGGATGGGGAGGGGAAGGTTTTTTGTTAACATTTAACTTTTTTTTAAAATGCTGACAGGAAAGTTAGCTCAAACCACCTAGCCTGTCAGAGCCACCTCTATATTTGGCCTTTTTCTTTATGGTGGGATTGCAGAGGGTTATAAATCCACTGCTTCCTTCATCTTCAGTACATATTGTTTTACTGTGTATAAATTAGGACAGCTTCATACATTTCCCTTTCCTATTTATAATCCCATTTTGTGCCCAATGTTGCACCATACTTGCCAACGTTGTATTGTTGGCCTGAGGGAGATCCCTGAAGGGGGATGTGGTGGGAGGGCAGCTGGGGGTATGACATGGCAAATTGTGTCATTTTGGCCCTTCCCCCATCACAAAACTGCTGTTTGTCACAAGGGTAGAGCCAAAATGACGCAATTCACCATAAAATGCACCATTTAGGCTCCAATCGGGCAGGATGTGGGAGAATTGTCTGCTCTCCCAGGATTCAAGGAGACCTACTCGAACATTCCAGGAGAGTGGGCAAGTATGTGTTGCATTTTGGCAGAGAAGTACAGTTTTAGACACCTTGGGCCTAAATTATTAAGACACACAAAGCAAACTTTTTTAAAACGACAAAAATCAGACATACACACATACGTACAAAGGAGATACGCTCCTTGTTGGTGATACACTCCAACAAGGAGCGTATCTGATATGCCTACTGTTGAATAAAGGTCTAGGTACGCTCTTCTCTGACAAACAATAAACTGCAAGATACGTACAATACATATGTAGAATATAAAGTGTCAAAAGAACACACATATAAAAAAAAATATTCAATTGTCACCTGTTAATAATGTAGTCATTAATGACAAAGCATAAAAAAGGTTTTCCATAAAATACATTTATCATGATGTTATTAATGTCCACTGTACATCTAATGCATTTTTACAGTTGCTTCTGATTGCAAACACATGTTCCAGCAAACATATGTGACCATCTTCACTAATAATCAGCACTTACATATAACCTGTAGCTGGTGCACGTACCTTTGAGATGCCCAAAGTTTGAATCAGATGTTGCTGTGTGCGCTAGTGCTTGGCCCACCATTACTGTATATTGACTACGTGCATGCGCCCAGTCCCCTCTCTATTCTGCCCCTGAAATCATAGATTATAGAAAGGGTCCTTTGCGCTTGAAGATGAGTTGGATGTAGCTGCGTTCACTGGTGCATGGTCCAGTTATGGACATGCACAGTGCGATTTTGTGCAAAATGCGGCATATATCGGCATTTACGATCCTTAATAAATCAGGCCCCTTCTGAGCAATGTAATAAAAAGTCCTGAATTCCCCTCACTCCCCTAATTAAACAACTATAAATTAGCAATAACAAAAAAATCCTGGAATGGTGACAGGTTTGTTTGGGAAAATTAGAAATTATCTGTATTCCTCCAGAACCTCAAGTTTAAAAAAAACTATGACAACATTGATCAAGCAGAAAAGCGCCAGGTTACAGGTGATGTGTTTGCTGGATTGTTATAGTGTGCAGGATACAAATAAAGTGTATGGGGAATCTGGGATGGGTGGTTTGGAAATGGCATTGGCTGCTAGAGAGAGAAGGTTTAAGAGGGAGAGAAGATGATGGTATCACACACCGGACACGCAGACTACATGGCCGGGGTCCGGTGCAGTTACCTGCTTGCTGCACAAGGGCTCCATTTTGGTGCTGGGCGCCGCAGACACTTGTGGCAGCTCACATCTTGTTTTTGGGTCTGTGCATGCGCAGACCCACCCTTATGTTAACTCTTTCCTACACTAATTGGTTAATGAGTGTTAGTCCTCTAACTATTTAAGACACCAGGCCCTTACTTGGACCTCCATGGATTCCACCTGCAGACTATTACTCTATCTCTGATCTAATCCTTGAGCTGCCAGTTTACCTGGACCTCTGTGTATTCCACTTGCAGACTATTACACACCATCTCTGATCCAGACCCAGAGCTGCCAGCTTTACATGGGCCTCAGTGTATTCCACCTGTAAACTATTACTCCATCTTTCTAATCTCCCACTTCTCCAGTCTCACCACCTGTAGGGCCGGATTAACCCGAGGTCTAACTGGGCTAGAGACCAGGGGCCTCAGGCATCTGGGGGACCTGCCAGCATTCATCGGGTCGGGGGCGTCCCCACCCCCAGCTCCAACTGTCAGCTGGTCAAGGAGAATGACAGTAAGCTAACAGTAAATGTTATGCTGTTAGCTGCCTGCTGACACTGTAGTGCATTTGCGGTATGCAATAATCTCCTTACTGAAGTGAAGAAAAGATGGATCAGGAATAGGAGGTAAGAACTCGGGGGGGGGGGCTCCCAGGGGGGGCCTCATGGGGGGCCTCCATTCCCTTTATCCGGCCCTGACCACCTGTCCTCTCTTAGGGCCTACATGGAGAACCGCGGCCTGTGGGTTGGAAGCCACAAAGTCCATACTTCCTTTCAAAAGTCACTGGCAAACACCATTTGCCTCATTAGACTCTGCGTCTCACTGTAGGTAGTGCTAACCCAAGCAGGCAGCAGGACTCCAGGAGACCCATTATATTGTGACAGATGGTAATATATAAAAGGTCTTATTTTGTGCCAGCAGATAGAACATATATCAAATAAGAAACAAAAACAGAAAATAACTTTGCAACTGTTAATGGGAGTGAATTCATGAGGGGACAATATGAATAAAGGGGTGTAATGTAGGGGGTTTGAAGGACTCCAAAAACATACTAGTAAGTTAATTGACTGCTGACAAAATTAACCGTAGTCAGTATGTATGTGTTAGGGAATTTAGACTGTAAGCTCCATTGGGTCAGAGACTGATGTGAATGACAAATATTCTGCGGAATTGGTGGCGCTATATAAATAAATGGTGATGATGATGATGTAAGTTTAAGGACAGTGCCATAATGGGATAGTAAGAAAGACAGTATGTACGTATTATGGGGTGTGTTTGTGGTTTTAGACTGAAGGGCAAGGGACTAAGGTAAATAAATAATAGAACATAGTTTCTGGATGTTGCAGATACATATGGTTGCTTGTGGTTCTCAGTTGTTATTCAGTCCCTGTTCAGCTGTCTTGTTTAACAGTGAATTATCATAATGTTGCAACTAAATCACTGTCTTGTTTAACTGTGAATTCCCATTACTTTGTAAGTAAGTCACTTAGACAGAGAATCAGAATTGCATACTCACCCATGAAATGCATCCCCCCATAGGCTGGCTTTCAAGATATAGTGTAACATTTTAGAATAGCAAGCCCAAGTGAGGCAATAGGTCAGCTGATCAAATGCAGGGAAGTAGAGTTGACTGCCAAGCTAGTATGTAATAAAATGGAGTACCCACTGATATGGATGAAACAATATTGCTCATTGTTGATCAAAAATGGAAACAAACACTCTGATTCATAGATTCGCATAAAATGGGCCTATATCGAACAATGGTAATTAACTATAACTGCAGACATTTATATTCTAAAAAATTTTACGTTGCAACTATCTAATAAAAATTGACGGGTAAATTATTGGCTTCTTTGCCATTTGTATAATCTCCTAGTTGTCCGATAAAAAGCTTTAAAAAATCCATTTTTTTTTCTGCATTCAATAGTGCTAGCAAATGATCTCATTCCATTACTGTACAAGGTCAGCTGCATTCAGAGACTTGTAGGAGACATTTGGTTTTATTTAAATAAACCCTGTGCTACTCATCTGTTAACTGTTTGGTAGTGAATTTGTCGATTTTGTGCTGAAAATGTACTGTACATGCAAGTATCCCTGGTGCAGGTGTCCCTATAGATTGTTACACTTGTTTTAATTGCCTTTGTTATTCTGCCAATGTTCTTGATTTTTGAAACATCCTTGAGTTTCTTGAGAGCATAAAGGCAAATATGAAAAACAGTGAATAACAATATAAAGCACAACATATAATGATAAAAAGCAGCTGAAATCTAAGGTTCATCTGAGTTTTGGAGGTAAATTAATTAATCAGCAGAGTTATAAAATCCCTGATTTTCCCATCAGGATTTAAAATGACAGTTTAATGAAAGCAAACCCCAACGTGTGGGTTTGGTTACCAGAGAGAACATGACCAATCAGTGTGTGAGCATGACCCTTTAGACCCTTAAAGGGACATGCTCACAGACTGCAATTTTGAGTTTATAAGGAATGAAAAAGCCTTCCAGAAACGCTTTAAACCTATTACTCAGCTGACCACAGCCTGTAACGCACAATGGTACCGATAAAGGTCTACATTTATGTTTTTGAGCTGCAGTTTATTTCCATTCCATAAGGATTTTGTATGACTTTTTTTCTACCATGAGAACAATATGCAATTTGCAAGATCCTGAAATGAACATTTACATATCTGTGAGTGCAATATAGTAATTGAAGCCATCCACTCCTTTTGGGAACTCATCACACCTTTTGTCTGGTTTCATTTTTCTGGTCCGGAAGATGTATTGTGCATGGCAGTGAGATGGCAAGTGCAGTTACTGGATGTAGCAGATGTATATGGTTGCTTTTGTTCGTGGTGCAGGAGAGGTTATGGTTGGACCCGTACATAAGGACGTATTGAGGAGTTGAGCGGATATAGTTTATGTGGAATGTGGATGGCAGCATAGTTGTTCAGGTGTGTTACACACTAGAGTCAAACAGGAAAGTAGGTAGCCTAAGAGTTCTGAGACATGTTTGGATACTCAATCTATAGTTCAGGATAAAATGGTCTGTTGTAGTACAGGAGCAAAAGAAATCTAGATAAAAGACACCATAAAAAATACATCTTTGTCGCCCCTGTGGTGCCTTGGTAATAGAAAGGCTTTTTTAAGATTGAGTTATCTTTTGATTTAACCAAGGTGTTTCATCATGGTAATCCTAATATCTCCTGGGTTAAATAAAAAATGTAAAAGAAATACCTGTAAGCTGGGAAAATATTTGCCAACTGTCCCTAATTTCTAAGAACAATCACAGTGTGAAAGATGTGTCACTGGAAATGTCCCTATTTTCAGTATTAACCCACTGCACAATAGCATTCCTCTTTTTCTGCATGTTAGATGCGGTTGCTATTAAAAAATAAATACATGTACAAACACCACCTATTCTTGTTCTTATAACTTATTTTCAATAAATATTAAGTATTTGAAATGTAAAAAGTGTACAATATTTCATATTCTGTAAACATGGTATGATGGGGATTGTAGTGTTCCAAGGTCCACAGAGACAGTGGGAAATACAAGTTCAGCAGCAAAGTGTCACTGGAAAATATTTTAAAATGTTGGCATCTATGTAATAGACTTAATCCTAATCCTTATTATATTATATCCAGTTTGTCAGAGAATAATGAATCTGTTGTTGCTGCAGAATGGAGAGGATGCAACTAAACTATAAAGCAATAGGAAGTCTTGGCCACACTACAATCCTGAGAGTAGCTTGATAGGGCAGGCAGGGATAATATGCTACAACTGTAGGCATGATTTGTTTTGACTGTGGGGATAATGATTTTAGACCTGGAGGCTGGTAGCTATAGTTGATGCTGGTCCTTATTTAGACTTGGATGGCAGCCATTATTTTTTTGTGTGCGGTACGCATTTCCGTACCGCACATGTATACAAAAAATGGATGCATAAGTATATATTTGCATATGATAAACATTGGCATCCTGGAGAGACAGAACAGGGCCATCAAGCAAGCGTAAGCTGAGCACAGTAAGGTTGTGTTCACATAATTGCAACATAATTAGACATGGATGTGTCCCCAGGTATGCCTTTAGATGCTGGAGGGTTGGCGCAAAGGTACGCAATAATGATAATGATCATCAGCAGTAACATATAATCGCTTCTGATTGGCTACTTGAGTATTTAGCTCTACAGTCTTCTATTTACATTACTTATTTGTCATTTCCATTTGGATTACTTAAGGAATCGTCATTGGATTTTAATAGAAGTAAACATTGTGGGCCTGCATGAAATCTGAAAAACGAGCACAAAACTTGAGCGTAGGTCTGACTGTATTCGGATTTAAGCGTATCTCAAGAAACACTTCCATTTGAATCTGGGTATGTAGACAGTACAGAGTGCAGAATATGCACATGTCTATGTGCAATATAAAGTCCTATCGGGACATATGCATAAAACATTTTTTAGAAACTAAATTAACAAATCTTAACTTCTTTCATATCTTGGTATTCAACCATTAGTGGTATCAGTGGTATCTAAACAAGCTATCTCACTATTAATTCTTCGTTCTGAGAAAAAAAAAATCTATGTTACAAATCAGGCGTTTGCATTGCTTTATGTGAAACTAGAATGAAATACATAAAGTCCTCCAAACAGGTACACTACACGTGCTACTCATTTTTTTTAATGTTTCAATGAATTGCTCCAGTCTCCTTTCCTCTTTATTTTTAAGGTCCGACCACCTCTTCTGGACTTGGAATTTATTTATTTTCTTTCCAAGTTTTTCCTTCAGTAATCGCAGTAGTTTTTGCATTATCAGTTCCTTTCTATTATTAACTTTTCTGTACTTTCGCTTTTGACAGTCGTAGTAGTACTGGTCCAGCACCTTTACCATCATCTCCAACTCTTTTGGGCTCATTGACTTTGCTATTTTAACTGCAGTAAATTTTATTTCTTCGTCTTCTTGAACATTTCCATCCCCCACCTTAACTTTTTCAAAAATGTTTTGGCCCATCTCTGACTGGGTCTCTCGTCTCCATAGCTGCAACCCCCACTGACACCTTCTCCTCACCCGCCATCTTCTCACGTTCCTCGGTACCAGACATGCTCTTCTGTAATTTTATATACTCAGACATAGGCGTTCGTTTCTGCTGTGGACCAATCAGCGATGATGCCCGCAGAGAATGGAGCATTGTGGGTGATGCCTATTTGTGTACCTCATGTATGGAGATTTATTGCTATAACTTTAACCCGTACAGGACCATTACATACCAAGGGATTTTACGCTGTACATTCGTTCACATATACGGTAAGTTCTTTCTGATAGGTGTATACATGTGTACTTGCATTGCTTTCCTGAACACCACAGATGTAAAATATGTTTCTTTTTATTGTAACTAAACAGAACACAATGGCTTGCGAAAGAAATGCTGGCCTAATGAAGGATTTTATTGAGACCTACAGACAATGGCGGATCCAGGGGGGACAGGCAGGGACAGTGTGCTGCCCGGCCACTCTGATTGTGTTTTAAACACAATCAGAGCATCCGGGCAGCACACTGTCCCTACCTGTCACTGCTGAACGGAACTGCACATAGTATGCAGCCGCCGGCAGCTTCAGATGTCAAAAGGGGGGGGGGCCTAAATCGCCCCCCCCCTAAATCGCCCCGGGTAGAAGTATTCTCTAAATCCGCCCCTGCCTACAGGGCTCACCCATGTTTGTGGAAAGCCATATTCAAAGATTATTGAAACAGAGTGATGCGTGACGTGGCGATGCAAGAGCTTGTAAAAGCATGTCTGCCATGTCACCCTGGAGCAACTGTGGAATTGGTAAAAAGCAAGAAACCTTAGGACTGCGTATAAAAAAAAATTAAATAAGGTTGATGCCACCAAAAAATCAGGAGCTGCAGTTGAAGACGTGTATGAGCCAAAGTTATGGTACTTTGATGTTTTACACTTTGCGAGGGACCAAGAAACACCGGGGATGTAAATGTATTAAGCTGAGAGTTTTCCGGCGGGTTTGAAAAGTGGAGATGTTGCCTATAGCAACCAATCAGATTCTAGCTGTCATTTTATACAATGTACTAATTAAATGATAGCTACAATCTGATTGGTTTTTCAAACCCGCCGGAAAACTCTCAGCTTGATACATTTACCCCCAAGTGCATCCACTAGCAGCATGTCCACAGACAGCAGTTCATCCACAGAGGTAGAGCAAGCATATGATATACCTGCAAGCGGCACAGTAAGTACAGTACATTATGATGCTGCCATGTAACAGGTTTATTCATGTTAAAAGAATCAACAAAACAATGCAAATACATAACATGTATATGAACACTTGTCATAATCAATCATTCTGCCATTGCATGACACCATCCCCTTTGAAATATGCAAGGTACGCCTCCCAATTTAATTTAGCCAATGTACTACTATTTCTAGAGTGTCCACACTCTAATAGTGTCAAGCCCATTACCTCCATGTCCTCACCATTAGTGTCCACATAGACCTGAGTGGTACATCCACTGTTGCTTTTACACCGTAGATAGTTACGCAGAACACAACAGGCCATCACTACTTTGTCAATTTGTCCAAACGCAGACTTATGGCAGAATGAAAAACTCGGAACCTGTTTCTTAGAATCCCAAAGTCATTTTCAACTACACGCCGAGCATGTGACAGTCTGTAATTAAATATACGCCTTTCAATGCTCAGATTTCTTTTTGGGTACGGTTTTAATACATTGTTGTGCAATGCAAAGGCGTCATTTTCCACAAACACAAAGGTTAGTCCATATTATGTGCTACTCAGAGATAGCATGCTAAGGGCATTGTTTTGTAGTTTGTTATGGAAGGTGGTATGCTCCAATGCACATCCATCTGGGACTCATTTATTTTTTCCAATGTCCACAAATAAGAAATCATTGTTCGCATTCACTATGGCCATTAAAATAATGCTAAAAAAAATCCTTTATAATTGAAGTAGAAAGATCCTCTGTTTGATGGTGGCATAATTCTGACATGTTCGCCATCAATGGCACCGCCGCAATTTGGAAAATTCCATAGTCTCTCAAAGTCTTCGGCTATCACTTTCCAGTCCTTCTCTGGTGATGGAAGCTGAAACATAAAGACGTGTAAATAGTTTACATTTGAACATGCATGCAATTGCATACTCTCATTATTTTTATTTTGCTATTTTTCAGCCTGCACTCCTGTCTGAAGGCCTCTTGCTGGATGCTGCAGACCAGGAAGATACAACAAGTAATATCACTGCACGTGAAAGCCAGCTTACTGCTGATAGCCAGGACGTGACCGAAGCTGGTACACTATCAAAATACATTCAGAAGTGAAAGAGACGTAGAATAAGGGAAATACAAGAAAGTGATGCACTAACAGAAAAGATGCTTGATTGCGCTAACACTTTGATGACAAAAAGAAAGGAACAGGACACATTTGATTTCTTGGGAGCAACAATAGCTAGCAAAAGGAGTAGTAGCAAGCGCATACAAGATGAAATGGTGCGGCTGCTGTGCAACCTCATGTGTAGGGCTACCGCTGAAGATTTGTGGTAGGACACAGTTATTTTCCCACCTAACCGCAGACACAAACAATCATACACATTTCATACAGCACAGTTGCAGCATGCTACCATGGGCGGACAAAGTCTAATGTCTCAACCGTGTATGACATCCACACCAATAGCATCAGGAAGGATGCCACAGTACACGGAGGATACATATGGAATGGACACAAGCGAAATTGTGCACTACCAACAATTATAAACTGTTGCTCTGGTACAAATAATTATTGCATTGCACTTTACTAATTAAATGTATTTTTTACATTTTATCTATGGTAATAAACCTATTTTTTTTATAATGAATACTATTGCTTTTTATCAACCTTCATACACTGATCACAGAGAACTTCAATGATAGAATCACATGTGTCAGGTATGATCATACCAAGAGCTTGAGGTGAAATAGCTGTGCTGTATTTCAGATCTGCCAGTATCCTCCCTATTGCCAAAAATCTTAGCGTTGCCACCAGTCATTGCTCTGGCGGTATGGATCTCCTTAAATGGGTATTCTCCCTTTGGATGAGAGGGGTTACTAGTTGGAGCAGTTCCTGAAAAGTGGCATCAATTATACGAAGGAAATTCTTAAAGTCATCTGGGTTGTTGTCCTATATCTCCTGTAGAAGGGGCATATGAGAAAATGTGTCTCTCCTCTTGAACCAATCTTTGCTCCAACAAGATCTATTCTTTCTCCTTATTTCTCTTTGGTTCCGAACCTGCAGTCTTCTTGCCACAGCAAGCAGGAAAAATGACGTTGCTTTTTCTTATTTTACTGTATCCATTGTTGATTAAAAAATAGGAATGAATGAAGAGACAAGTGTTGTCTTTTCTTTTTATGCGGTTTTTGCTGTTAACTACAGTGAAAGCTCTGCCCCTTTATGCTAATGTCTTTGGTATATCGGTACATGCCCCTCAAATGTTGCTTCAGTGTGTACAAAATTAAAATCATTGCTCACGACAACATGACTGTAAAAAGTCGCTAACGGGACAACCACTCTTCTCTTTATCGTCTAAAACAAGGCTAGTGTGTATGCAGTCCATGGACCGAGCGATCGGACCATCGATCAGATGTAAAATAGATCGGCATAAAAAGTTGGTGGAAAATACTGTAGTGTGTACCCAGCTTTGCTCACTTTCACACTCAATCTCTTACCTTTCACACATATTACAAAATAAAGAGAAATCACACCAATGTTTGGTTCCCAAAACAAATTTTATATGTGTTATTTTGGAATCTGATTTCCCCTCCTCATTAAAGAATTGCGGACGTGTGACCGCAGCTAGATAGATAATTATATTGCACTGCATTCACTAGGCAGTTATTAAATATCATAGAAATTAAATATGATAGAAGTTAACTATGACCTAGTTTCTTTCTCATACATGTCAATAACAACTACACTCCAAAACTGGCCCATGATGTTTCCTTTCCATGATATTAACATCTTCTGTACAGGATAAGCTATCATCTATACTCAGCATATGTGTAACGCAAACAAGAGTAAATAAATGTGACAAAATCAAGATAAGTGCAGAGCATATAGATGTAGTTAGAATAAAGATATTGCAGTCATCATCAGCTTGATAATGATGACTTTTATCTACACTCTACAAGAAGAAGATACCATTTTTTTTTTATAAAAAAGTGGCCCCTCCCTAACAAAACAAAACATAGATTATCAGCTCCAGTGATATAGCCAGGGCCGGTTACTGCTAAATTAGGGGAAAAGTGGCAACCAGCATAAACTACGATATGGTTACACTATAACCAAACAAAACTAACCACCCACTTTCTAACCCACCAAACAACACCTAATCCCAAAACACACCCACCTAATCCCATTGGCCCCCTCCATGGAGCCTCCATATAAACATTCCACAACCCGCTAATACATTCCTGAGGAAGTCAGCTAAGACGAAACACATTAGACAGAAGCAGAATAACAGCAAACGAATCAACCACTCCACCAAATCTTTTTCCTCAATCAAACAAGCCTGGCTGCAAACCCACAGCCTGCAGTGGAACACACTGCTATGTGTGCATTCCACTTGTTGAGCCAAAACCGGAAGTTCTACCTTTGGAATGTACATTGAGTTCCAACAACAAGGGAAGACCTGAAAGATTCAACAAAGCTTCCTCATGCTCAACTTTTTATCTTAATCACTCATAAAACTGCACTTAAAGGAGCAACCTTATGACATATTATCAATATAACCTACTACCTTTCACCTAATACATAATTATACTGAATATCCACTACCTAACTCTTACATACACACTCGCCACACACACAGCAAAATAACCACCCATAAAATAAATGAAATTACACAAATAACAACAACATCAGTTAAACAAAGACACCGCGCCCACCCACCTACCCAATAGACACCAACGATCACAGCCAACATACCTAGGAGAGCTTAAACCACAAATGGCTATAAACTAGATGCTCACTGACCCCGTGAAGTAGTTTTGGTTTTGGATCTGGATTAGCTTCATGTTTTGGTTTTGGTTTTGGCAAAACCACCCTTGTGTGTTTTGGTTTTGGTTTTGGTTTTGGATCTGTATTTCTTTAGACAAATTGCTAAAATATGCTAAAATATGTTAAAATCACATAATTTTGCTCTTTTTTGATCCTACATTATTATTAACCTCACTAACACTAATTTCAAGTCATTTGCAGTCAATTTTGACTACCTCACAGGTCACACTATTAGTTTTATACACTTTCCGACAAAAACTGCAGCGACCTAGCTGGATGCTAAGCGACAGAACAATGACTCAAACACACAGCAGTTCCTAGCACATCTAGGACACATTGGCACACACCAGTGGCAGAAAAGAAAAGTGGTGCAAGATGGAATTGTCCTTGGGCCCTCCCACCCACCCTTATGTTGGATCTTAAAAAGGACATGCACACTTTAACAAACAAAGCACTTCAGCCACAAAACTGCCACTCCACTTGTTTGGGCCCCCACAAAACAAGATAACAATGGATTTAAGCCACCTAACGTAAGAGTGGTGTTAATGAACTCTACTGTGGCAAGATGTTGTTGTCATCAGCCTCAGCCACATCCTCACCCTCAGTGTGTACATCATCCTCACACATTATAAATTCATCACAGCTGGAATCCACTGTTACAGAAGTCTCAGTATTTTTATGTAATTGGGGGGAAAGGCCATCCTCGTGGAACTTGAAATTCATTTTTATGAACATCATCTTTTCCACATTTTGAGGAAGTACCCTCCTACGCAGATCGCTGACAAGGTTCCCGGCTGTGCTAAAAACTATTTCCGAGTACACACTGGAGGGTGGGCAGCTTAGGCAGTGCAAAGCGAGTTGGTACATGGGTCTCCAAATTCCCCTTTTGTTCCTCCCAGTATGTAAAAGGACTGTCTGATGTGTCTATTTCTATGCTGTCATGAAAATAATCCTCCTTCATCCTTTGGATGTTGATAGCAGGATCAGGTGGAGTTACAGCAGAGGTTTCACGTTTTTTGGTCAATTCTTTTAGACCAGATCAGATGTCAAAATTTGGTGCAGAATCATCTGCATCATCCCTGGGTGTCTTGGGAAAGCTACATTTTTTCCTGGCAGCAGTTGAGTGAGAAACTGAAGGAGGAGATGCCGGCCTGTCACGCAACACTTGAGCTGTCATCTTGCTCACCAGGAGCTCCTTGCACCTCTTCAGTTCTGGGTAAGTTGGAAACAAAGAGAAGACATAGGTCTTAAACCGAGGATCAAGCATAGTCGCCAAAATGTAGTGATCTGATTTTAAGAGTTTGATAACTCTTGGATCCTGACGAAGCGAATAAAGTACTTGATCTACAAGTCCGATATACTTAGAGGAATTGCTTTGTTTAATCTCCTCCATCAGTTTCTCAAGCTGCTTTTTCCAAAATTCAAATTAAGGAAATAACTTGACTCAAGCTTGCAGTGTCTGAACTCGCTGCACAGGTGACTACTTCAAATGGTTTCAGCACCTTGCACAACACGGAAAGTATTCTCCACTGCGCTTGACTAAAATACATCCCCCTCCTTTCCTAATGTCATGGCTTGTGGAGTAAGTGTGGATGGCTTTTCGCTGTTCATCCATTCACAGAAGCATATACATGGTGGAATTCCACCTTGTCACCACCTCTTGCTTCAGTTGGTGGCAAGGCAAATTAAATTGCTCATGTAGCTGCTGCAATCTCCTACATGCTGTTGCCGAATGCTGGAAATGTTCAGATATTTTGCGGGCCACAGACAGCATCTCCTGCATGTCCCTCGAATTTTTTTAAAAGCTCTGCACCACCAAGTTTATTGTGTGAGCAAAACAGGTAATGTGATGGAATTCACACAGCTTTAATGCACTAGTGGCTTTATCAGAAATGACATATCCTGAGGAGAGTCCAAACGGGATAAGCCATGTTGCAATGACATCCTTTCGTTTTTGTCAGCTGTATGCCTCTTAGTGAAGCCGGTGATACACAGAATAGCCTGTCTCTGAAAAATGTGACGCACTTGTGTACATGCTGCTGCACCACCAAGTTTATTGTGTGAGCAAAACAGGGAATGTGATGGAATTCACCTAGCTGTTATGCTTGCACAATATTGTTGGCGTTATCAGAAATAACATATCCTGGGGAGAGTCCAAGTGGTATAAGCCATGTATCAATGACATCCCTTAGTTTTCATAACAAATTATCAGCTGCATGCCTGTTAGTAAAGCCGGTGATACAAAGAGTGGCCTGGCTGTGACAAATGTTAGTGGTGTACATGCTGCTGCTGTTCCTGCTGGTGAAGGCGAATCACAAAGCCAGTAGGCTGTCACAGTCATATAATTTTTAGTTTGCACAGTTCTACTTGTACACATATCTGTGCTGAAGTGTACAGTGGGTAGAATGGCATTTTGCAGCCCAATAATTATATTTTTACGAACCTTCTGGTAGAGGTGAGGAATAGCTTTTCTACTGAAATGGTGTTGTGATGGAATTTGGTAACGGGGACACAAGACCTCAAGTAACTGTCTAAAACCGGCTGCATTAATAGTGGATATTGGACGCAGATCTAATACGAGCATAGTCGCCATGGCGACTGTGATCCACTTTGCGACTGGGTGACAGCTTTCATACTTGCTTCCTCTTACAAAGGATTGTTTAACAATCAATTGTTGTAAACTACTAGTAGTCTTCTTCTTGGTCTGCTTCACTCCCAGCAGCAGCAACAGCAGCAGCAGTGGGACTAACGCTGAAGAATTCTTCTGAGGAATCCAGGATAGTGAAGGTGTCATCTAGCCTTAGCAACTTGGATGCAGGACTAACTTCGATCGCTACTGAGGATATTGATGAGGACGGTGTTGTGTTTTTTGGTCTTATGTCCGGGCATAACAATGGCCTTCTTCTTATCACGTGCCAGAACTGCTTCCACTGGTGCAATACTTACACAAACAACATCATCCTCATCAACAACCTCATTAGCGCCCTCGTCGGCTACACAAATCTCCCCCTCATCCTGTTCCAATTCCAAAGTGGCATCCTCAATTGGTGTATCACCGGCTACACTCGGGCTGTTCAGGCACACATCAGCAAAAATGCTGAAAGGGGCCTTCTTAATGGCTACACTATCAGAATGGTCAAGATTACACATAGCACTTGTGGATGGACTCTACTCAGGGATTGGCGTCATTTCTGAATCTGAGCATTTGTGGATGGACTCTCCTCAGGGATTGGCGTCATTTCTGAATCTGAGCATAAATTTTCCTCTAATGCCTTACTGTTTACTTCCAGTTCAGCTTTTACACGTAAAAGTATTTGTGCACCACTTTTAGAATCCGAATTACTTGGTCTTGCTTGGTCACGAGTGACCTTACAAGAAGATGCCTCAGTAACAATTTTAGATCTCGCACTCACAGAGAAAGGCGAAGGCCTTATTCTTTCTTTGCCACTGCGTGCGTAGAATGGCATGTTGGCAATTTTTTTTCCGGCAGATAACTTTTCCTAGATTACAGCTCCTTTTTTCTTTACCACGGTAAAAGGTGTTTTTCTAATGTTATTTTCCCTGACTTAAAAAGACTTTGTACTTTTACATAGGCTTTACCAGATGACGTATAGGGATTACTATCATCAGGACTGGTGGCAGCAGCTGCTTGCTGCTCTTGCTCTTTTGTGTACTGCTGTGAATCCATTTGGATAACACCCTACACTTTGTGGTGCAAATTCAGAAGAAAAGCCTGCAAGGACTAGCATTTGTATTTCAGCAAGACAATTAGCAATGGAGCAATGGAGCTCTTGTCTTTGGGTGTATATAACACCCTACACTTTAGCGGAAAATTCTAAAGAAAAACAAGCAAGGACTAGTATTTGTATTTCAGCAATGACAATTAGCAATGGCGCTCTTATCTTTGGGTGTATATAACACACTACACTTTTTGGTGCAAATTCAGAAGAAAAGCCTGCAAGGACTAGTATATTTGTATTTCAGCAATGACAATTAGCAATGGAGCTCTTGTCTTTGGGTGTATATAACACCCTACACTTTTTGGTGCAAATTTAGAAGAAAAGCCTGCAAGGACTAGTATATTTGTATTTCAGCAATGACAATTAGCAATCAAACTCTTGTATTTGGGTGTATATAACACCCTAAACTTTTTGGTGAAAATTCAGAAGAAAAGTCTACAATGACTAGTATATTTTTATTTCTGCATTGACAATTAGCAATGGAGCTCTTGTCTTTGGGTGTATATAACACCCTACACTTTTGGTGCAAATTCAGAAGTAATGCCTGCAAGTACTAGTATTTGTATTTCAGTAATGACAATTAGCAATGGAGCGCTTGACTTTGGGTGTTTGTAACACCCTACACTTTTTGGTGCAAATTCAGAAGAAAAACAAGCAAGGACTAGTATTTGTATTTCAGCAATGACAATTAGCAATGGCCCTCTTATCGTTGGGTGTATATAACACCGCACACTTTTTGGTGCAAATTCAGAAGAAAGGCCTGCAAGGACTAGTATATTTGTATTTCAGCAATGACAATTAGCAATGGAGCATTCTTTAACACTGCTACCACCCTCATCTTTCAATTCTCTAAGTTTGCCTGCCCAATTGCTCTACACTCTATCTTACCCTTCTGTATCCCTCTCTCAAATGGGGCTAGATCGCCGTGGAGGGCGGTATTTATAGTTTCCAAAACTCGCTAGATCCGAGATCCGATAATGTCACAATGACATTTTGCCTCATTTTGGAATCCGAAAAAGCGCGAAAGTACCGAGGGATCCCCTAAGTTCGGGTGTGTTCGGTTTCCGAGGAACCGAGCCTGAGCATCTCTACTGTAAACTATAAAATCAGATTAGTAATCGAGTCAATTACATTTCAGCTATTAACTAAGAGCTATAGACACAATGCAAAAGGGCGTAACACAAAGCTGTGTTACGTCCTTTTAAAGTTAAAGGCTGTCTTTAAGTTTATAGAGATTGAAGACTTTCATGATGAAAATAAAAGTAACCCCCAAAAATTTGACAAATTCCTTTAAGTCACAATGGTAGTTTTGAAGATATAATTATAACACATGGATTTGTGGACTGGCTGGCCTATGCTGGCAATTCAGATAAGATTAATGAAACTTGTGAATCTCTATCATACCATTTATCAAATCATGACACATAGCTTTATTTAGTAAGTCACACCTTTGCAGACTCTTTGGATAATATGTCAGGTCTTAGCGGAGGTGAAAACAAAGTACATTGGAAATTACAATTAAATGCCAGTGACTATTTGCAGCAGTTAGAAGATGAGCATCATGAAACAATAGTACTGCCATGTGATAGTCATCCTCAGAGGGATGATAAGGATGAATATTTACTTTCCTTCAATTTTGAAAAGTGATCAGATGTGGATGAAAATTTACCTCCAAGTGATAAGCTTAAATCTGGCACAGGCAACAAAGGCCAAATGTGTTCAGACAATCCTGCATTGTTAAGTATATTGTACAAGGTACAATGTTCTTCCAATTTTGGATTAGAAAAAGTAAGGGGTGGAAAACATTTCTCTGTAAGTATTGGACACAGCTATTAAGTACATACTTTTAAGTAGCGTGCCCATCACAGAGCACTCTCTATAAATATGTACTTATCAATAATGATAGCTACAGAAATGGGGCCTTTCAAAATTGTTGGATCAGTGTCATTTCAGGGATTGATGTCTTGTGCAGAACTGAGCTGGCTACCTGGTACCTAGTAGTTATTATTTTTCAAGTAAAGCTGCACCCTTTTTTATGCCAATTTTTTACGGCGCTACGGACACCTTGTGGCGCCCTATAAATAAAAAAATTAATAATAAAATAATAATAATAATTTTGTTGTCAACATAGGGGAGAATTCAATTCCCTTCAATGAACTGCAATGTCTAGCTGCGCTCATGTCCTGGTACTATGATACTCAAACATCACAGATTTTCCTGTGAACCTATATTGGTTATAAGGAAAAAGCTGTGATGTTACATCATCATGAAATGCCTTCACAACCATTCCAGAAGCATTGCGCTCATGAAATGGTAACTCTCTTAAGGGTCTATTTATGAAGCTGCAATGAGCCAAAAATCCAGGGAAAACTGTTGTTTTTAAGGATTTATTCAAATTTGCTCTAAGTTTTCCTGCCCATGTTCTAGTGTATTATGAGCACATGTATTAAGTGTTGCCAGGGGTCACAGAAAAGTGCAGTCAGATATTTTGCAAAAATGAGCTAATACAGAGCGGCTTTCCCATGCTCTGACCAATCAGAGCAAAACTTCTTGTATGACTAGAAGCTGAGAGGCTACCTGTTAGTTTCATCACGGCTCCTAGCGGAGCATGTTCTCATCGCCCCACAGAGTATTTTACTTTTCCCAATAGCAAGTAGGAAGCAAGATGAGGACCACCCAACCCCTCCCCAGGATTTAGCTGATAAAGTGGAGAATGAGGGTGTGTGGGGAGGTTTTATTTTAAATAAAGTATTTTTTTTCACAGCATGTGTTTATTTTGCAGTATTTACTTGCAGGTGCACTTCAAGTCCTAGTGGGCCGTGAATGCAAAATAAAGTTGGCCCTTGCAGTTCTACAGGTGCCAGCATGCTCTGGCAATCATTGGGTATGCAGGTCCAAAGCAGAAGTGTACCAGCAAATAAGGTTTTATGTATCTTATTTAATTTTTATTACCCCAAAACCTACCAGGCATGGGAGGGGGAAGAGGCCCATTTTTTACAGACCATATAGCTCTATGGAATGTATCCCGGTGCCGAACAGGCTAGAGCTGCGAGACATTCTGAACTCCAACTTCAGTTGTGCCTAATTCTGCCTGTCAGTCCAAAGTTACCTTTGCTCTTAAAATGAGTTTTGCAAAACATAATCTGGCAAGTATAACTTACATACTATCTCTATGTTGGCTTTCAGGCTGTGGTGCAGTTGGAGGTTGTGGTGGGTCCAGGCTGCCGGCAGTTATTAGACCTTTAATGATGTGGGTGTTGAGTCATCATTGGCACACGGCATGCCTTAGCCACCATAGTAACTTGGCAACCCATTCACCCCTATTGGGGGGGTCAAGTGCATCATTTTGGCCCTGCCCCCACAGTGAAATGAAGCAATCATCATCCAAAAAGTGAAGTGGGTGGGATCTAGGAGAAAGGCCTGTTCTCCCATAGGTCCAGGAGAATTATCTGAAATTCACTAGACTAGGCAAGGACAATGTTGGCTCTACACATGTAAATTATTATAAAAAATAACTGCTCCTAATATCTTTACATAAGAAAAAGTGTTGGGAGGAGGTTAAAACCATTTCGGTTGAATCTTTACCATATTTTAATCAGTAGTCAAAGAGTCAGAAAGATTTTTTATTATTTCCTGAGTGAAAAAATATTGATTTTAGCTAAGTGGGAGGTCTGGAAAGTTGAATAGTAACTAGGCCAGTTCTTTGTAGCATACAGACAAAATTGCATTGACCAATTTGTGTCCCCTGAGGAACAGCATTTGCTTTTCCTTTAGTTTCTCTGTCTCTGCTGCTATTGATTAAACAGATATGCAGCACTGTGAAAACTTACTCCATCTGTGTTTTGTAATCATGGAGATTAGCTCTCTTAGCTGTACTGTGTCAAAGACTAACTTGAGATCTAAATAAATATGCTTCTCTGCTTTCCCTTTCAAAGGTTGTTTGTGCCACATCCTCCAATATGACAATTAGACTTAGCCATGACTGTTGTTCCCAGCAAGTCTTGGTTTTGGAAAATCAATTTCACCTTGTCAGCTAAGCTACTTAGTACAGGCTTGTGAACTTGCCGCTCAACAGGTCTTTTTAGCAATAACATGAATTCTAGTAATACCGTCTCCGTCATGTGGCTATGCAGTAAACAAGTCTAAAATAGCCAATTGGCTTAATATTAGACGGTACAACTTCATTCTCCTGAAATGTAATCAGATGATCAAAGTTACTTCTACTTTTCTGTTACAGGTGGTGTTTATAATATATATAATGACTAGAGATGTTTACTGTCCCCTGTGTTTTGGTTTTGGTTTTGGATCTTGATTAACTTCGTGTTTTGGTTTTGGTTTCGGCAAACCCGACCTTGCGTGTTTTGGTTTTGGATCCCTATTTTTTGCTAAAATCTCCTATTTTTTTTTGCTTTTTTGTCCAACATTATTATTAACCTCAATAACACTAATTTCAAGTCATTTGCAGTCAATTTTGACCACCTCACAGGTCACAATATTATTTTCATATACTTTCAAACAAAGCTTGCAATGACACAAACGCATAGCAGTTCATAGCACATCTAGGAAGATGGAATTGTCCTGGGCCCTCACAACCACCCTTATGTAAGATACTGAAAAGGACATGTACAGTTTACCAAAGCATGTACTCCAGTGATAAGCAGTGCCACTTTTGTGGCTAAAGTGCTTGGTTTGTTCGGGCCCCCACAAAACAAGCTACCAATAGCTTAGCTGCCTTACACCTAACAGTGCTGTCAATGAACTCTACAGCATTAAACCATGTCTGCTCATGCTGCATCTTTAATCTCCTTCTCCTCTGTGAATACCTCCCTCTTATCCTTGAAGAACTGACAAACTTATGTAGACACAGGAATGGATATTACAACTGGAGTGCCATTAGATCTGCTTCAGACAGACTGTGACACAGAATATGTGGGCAGCATGGAATCTGTCATGTTGTAATACGCTATATTGAACAGAGATTTAAACCAATATATAGACGCAGTTGAGGAGGCCATACTTAAGTTAAATTGTAACCCACCGAATGAGATCTTGTACACGTGAAATACACTCAGAAGAATAATACAGAGGAGGCACTGAGGCAGGAGGAAACAGTTTAAAGGTTAATAAACAGCTAAGAGACCTGAAAAAACAAATGGGTGTGTCCCTGGCCCTTAGAGACTAAGCTTTGGAAGATGAAGATGAGGAGATCGCCGTCACCCTGAGCACATTGCAGGTACAGTGAAAGTGAGAATGAATCATGAAATCAGTTTTGGTTCATTTGATCGCTCCACCCGTTCCTTGGATAACTGTGGTAATTCTACAGCTAATACATGGCGACGAGCGCTGACCACCCTGGATGCGTGCATTTATCAGACCCAGACCAATCCAGGGTGACAGAAAATGCACTAAAAAGAGCCATTGAAATTCACAGTAAAAACCAAGTTCATCATCGAGCTTCGAATTAGCCCCAATTAAAAAAAATTATAATATAGGTAGGTACCTTTGACGCAAAGTGCAGATTACAAACACTTTGTGCAATACTGATAAAAGAGCAGCAAAGTGGAAGGTTTGAAGAACACATATACACGTCTATTTAGACATCCATGCTTACATTATTTTGCAAGCAACGTTGTTATTTGTTAATAAAATTGTTGTCTTTATACCGTTCAAAAAAATGAAAAATAATCCTTCACCATTCTTTGGATGTTGATAGTTGATAGTAGGATCAGGTTGTCAGGCGCCGTCCTGCGATCTCTCCGGGACGGCCGCCTGTCCTCTCGCCCAGCTCGTCTGGTTGCAACTAAGCGCCTGAGTCACTAAGGAGAGCAAAGGGAAAAAAAGGAGTAACTTTGCACCTTGGCAAAACCATTTTTCATTGGAGGGGGAGGTAATTTTAAATTGTGTGGACATATTTATATTTAGGGCAGGACATATCTTATATCAACTTTAAATGTCAGTGTAAAAATAAAGTTATTAAGTATGTGTGTGCTACATGAAAAAACAGCCAGTCTATTCCTTACATGCAAAATAAAAAACTAATTTACACACCTTGCATTGTATTATGGTTTGTTTAGGAGAAAATGTACTCCTTTTTTTTGCCTTGCTCTCCTTAATGACTCAGGCCCTAAGACTTATATATTTAAATACGTATATGTATTTAAATCACCAGATACGAGACCCGAGACAGCAATACACCTTTCTAATAGTGCACACTAGAGGATATTGTGGTTAATCTTATGCCACCAAACAATTATATTAGGTCTGATCAATATTTCCAAGGCACCGCTGAGCAATCGAATATATAAAACTCCATATATAAAGACATGAATTAACATGCTGAAAACTAACCTAAATCTCGCATCAGACAGGACCGACCATCATTTTACTACCCTTTAAATCTTATTAATCTGATTCCTAGAAGCAAGGAATATATTTATTAAAATCATTATTATGTGTATTTGTTTGAACAGGTTTAGTGTTCAAGACAATTTGCTGAAAAAAGATTATACTTACCTTGGGTAATTGAATCCTTGTGCGATTTAAGAATTTACAACCTATATATTCACCTCATCAATTATATATAGAACTTGGGCAGTGTTTTTAGTTCAGCTTTTTATTTGTAAAGATGGGTGACTTACACAATTACTCGCATCAGCAAGACCCAGAGACAGCAATACACTTTATGACAGTGTATGCTGAACAACTAGTCTGAATCTACTCACTACCCTTTGGCCCTCATCAATCTGATTCCTAGAAATGGGAAAACTATTAACCCATTAGACTCTAGTGACTAGAGTATAAGTTTGTGTGACTGAATTTAGCACTCATGACAATTTGTTGAATCAAGGTCATACTTACCATGGATGATTTAACCCATGTGTAATTTAACAATTTACAACCTAGATAATCACCTCATCAACTGTAGTAGCCTATAGATACAGTTTAATCAATAGATGTATTTAGTCCATTTCTTTGAATTCAGATTGTAAGCAAAGACTATGTTTATTGAGATACATATCCTTAGTGGATTAGACTTTGATATCACTGACTAAAACAAGGAGAGGTAGAAAAAGAATTATACAATATATTAACTTTATTGACAATGTCTTATTAATAGTTTGTATTAATAGTAAATTGCTAATATAATACTAACAATTTGTTTAAAGCTGGGTACACACTACAGGTTTTTTATCCAATTATCGTGTCGATCGCATTGGTGTGTACGCTCCCACAATCATGTTTTATCGTACCAAAGCACACCGTATCATTTGATTTGGCTTTATAAACTTACTAAAAATCATGGGCAATGATGGAATGAGGTCAGGCAAATGTGGAAGTGTGTATGCACTCACAACTGGCAGTGTAGACAGATCTCTATAGAATGTGCAGTGTCACAATCTTACCAGCTGATGGTTATGAGAGAGCACAGATCTGAAAGTACAGTAGGTGTGTACATATAAATCTGCATGCACATCGGAACTTTCAGTTGTTGCTAAACAAAACTCTGATCTTAGTCCGCAATATCATCAGTATATTAATCGCAGTCAGCCGTATCCTCGTTAATGGTTCTAAATCATAAGCTTTTTTATAATTTTTTTATATGACCTATTTTACATCCATATGAGACTTTTAGTTACTTGATTGGCCAATCATAATATTATTTTTATTTATGGTCAGATATATATTGAGCTCTTGTAGCGCTAAGAGCTGACACTAATTAATATACATATTCAGATATCATATCTGGACTTCGTTCGGAACATATTGTGATCCATTTCTATTAGGTGGACACATATACTTGGTCATACTTTTGATATTGTTTTGGATGTTATGTACTGGATACTTTTATGTGTTCTAATTGCTTTTTTATATGGTTTAATGATATGAATAAATGTATTTATATATGGTGATTCGTAACCACATTATATTATTTTTTATTACTTTTTATGATTAGCCGGCTGATTTTTAGCGCTGCAATCTGTTTCCATTATACTGGCACTAACTCTGGTACACTCTAAGCTGTAATTCACCCCTCTTCTGTTGGGGTGACTTCTTCATTTACCTGGGCTCTGACAATTCCTTAAGTGCAGCTCTCAGGCCCTTCAATACAGACAATGCTGCCTCTTCCTGAAGTAAATATTTGATGAAATACTGTTCATTCACTGATCTTTGAGGTCATGGTCTCTCACCATATGACAGTATGGCTTCTCTATCCAGCGGGTGCCTAATGATATACATCTGGAATCACTGCTTCCAATATCAGACCACTTTGTACCACCTCTGATCTGCCAGGCTCCACATTTCTTTCTCTCTATCATTAACCATCAGCAGCAGCAGCTTTTTATATAGCGCCACTAATTCCGCTGTGCTGCACAGAGAACTCACTCACAACAGTCCCTGCCCATTGTAGCTTACAGTCTAAATTCCCTAACATACAAACATACTCAGATAGATAATGGACCAAAGCCTGACTTTACACAACAGGGCTCACTGATAACTCCAATGTCTGGGAGGTTAATTCCGATGACCTCTGCATGCCACCAATGGGGGTCATGATTTAAACACTCTGGATGGGGCGTTACACAAAAATACAATTACAATATTCCCATACCACTCCTAAGCTGTCACTAGCATTGTATTGAATTAGGCAAAGTGCTCATCTCTTTCAAAGCAATCTATTTCAAATTAGGGAGATTCAATTTACTGTGACTGTGTTATTTATCCTATCTGCTATGTATTGTTAGGATTCCCAGTATAAATCCACAGAGAATGATTATACTTGAACCAAAAATGTATTTATTATAAACAGAGTTTACATATGAAGCAAATAAGTGCAGTCCATGGTTAATGGAAAGCATAGTGGTAGATCCACAAAATACCAGGAAGTAAGCAAGAGCAAGGTCAAACGAAGCCAGTATCTGGGTTACAAGAGGAGGTGCAGGACAACAGAATAAAGCAGGAGTCAAATGCCAAGAGAAAGCAGGATCCAAATAGGAGCATCACAGAAACCAGCAGTAGAGACAAATGAACTGGCACTAGTCTGTATTCTGATTTCAGAAAAAAACAAATAAAACTTTCTGCAATAAGTCTTCATGTAAATTATACGTATGCTTGAGTCACAAAATATTGCTTATATTAACAGCATATTTAAATGGGTTTTATACACTATATAACATAATATTTCCTGCAGTGAAGTTAGCTGCATCCATCACACAGTGTGTATTTTAGGTATGTACTGTATTGTATTAAGTATGGAAGATTAAGTTAGCTTAGAGACAGGAGTTCTTGCTGTGACCTTCAAGTGGTTGATGCAGCTGACTGGACTGAGGTAAAAGGCTTTTATTTTATTGTTTTACAGTTAATTTGTGTGTTTGAGCCCTTAGAGTAAATACTGTAAACATATAATAACACTCCAAGCCAATTAAATAACAAGTTAAGGTAGAGTTAAGGTAAACTAAATTAATATAATCGTATCCTATTTGCAAGTTGAACTCCATTCACAGTCAATATTAATCACTAAATCAAACGGCAGACTCACAGACATGGCTGGGAGGTAGACTCAGAGGTAGGACTGGGGGACAGACTATCAGAAAGTACTGGAGGGAGGCTCACAGACATAACTGGGAGATAGATTCACAGACAGGACTCAGGGACAGACTCACAGAAACGACTGGGGGATAGACTCACAGACAAGATTTGGAGACATACTGAGAGGACAGACACATTGACACTAATTCCCCTCTTTAACCTGTGTGTAACAGTAATGTAACATGAAAGTAATATACTATGGATCTAGATCAGCGCTGGCTGGCCGGTGGTGCGGAGTCTAAAGAACCCCCTGGTGTTCACCAAGAACCGCCGCAAGGATGGGCTTCGCTGCGGAGGATTGCAGGCCGCTGGTCTGCCTCTAGAGGTAAGGATGCGGGAGGAACCGAAGGGAACACTGGAGCCAGGAACTGGATATAGACAACACCGTGGTCAGGGAAGCCTGGTCGGTACACAGGAATGCCAGAGATTTGCGTTGTCAGGATAGCCGGGTCGGCACACAGGAATGCCAGAATATACGTGATCAGGATAGCCGGGTCGGTACACAGGAATGCTAGAGATATGCGTGGTCAGGATAGCCGGGTCGGTACACAGGAATGCCAGAATATACGTGGTCAGGATTGCCGGGTCAGTACACAGGAATGTCAGAGAAGTGCGTGGTCAGGATACCCGGGTCGGTACATAAGGGCAGTGGAAGAAACAAAGTCAGGAAGCCTGGGTCTGGTACACTGGAGTGAGAACCGAAGAAATACAACAGGTCTGGAACACAGGAAGGACTTCACTGAGAACACTTAGTCAGGGACGGAGGAAGTTGCTCTGAGGCTGCCCAGGCGTCAGAGCAGGGTTTACATAGAGGCCAGTTTTGAATTCCCTGCCGGCCGTGATCATGTGACCAGCCGACAGCCAGGACCCGGAAGAAAGAGGTGATGTAGCGATTGCAGCATGGAAGCGAGGAAAAGGTGAATGTAACACTGTGCTTTGGGCAGCTACAGATTTTCCACATCCCATCGTTCTGTGCTGGTGGTCATTAGGGATACACTCAGCACAAGATCTGTTCTGCTGCTACTGCCTGAACCTCACAGCTCTCCCCTTTGGCACACATGCAGTGCTTGGTGTTTCTGGGAATAAAATACAGAGTCACTCTTTCACATAAAAGAAATATATTAGCTTTCAACACCCAGCAACCTTTGAGTACAGGATCCTCTCCCTAAGTACACATTGATATCTCATGATTTGTGAATGCACCTGAACGTGTGATGCTGCAGTGGCTCTCCCATTGAAGCACTACAAGAAAACTCATGTCATTTAGTGAGCTGTGATTGGTGAGCTTTCTTGTAGCCTCTCAAAATTTCCTTCACAGTATCGGGCAAGTCCAACTTAACACAAGTACCTTCATAATACTTGTTATATTCGCAATGAAAAGCCGTCACTGGCAAAATCTGGCAAACCTTATCACTAGGAAGGATGATACCGCTGATAGCAGTGTTATTGCTGGCAACCTTTAGTTGTATAGGCCAAGATGAAAAAAAACCCTATGGATGGATTATCCAGTTTGGATAAATGTTAATGTATAACATATACATGTGTGCTATATTAAATATTTTGCTTCAAAACTAGTTTCTAATGAGGAGCAATATGCTTTTTTTCTTATTATTATTATTAGATTATTGTTGCTATTATCTTACCCTGCAGAATTCTATGCAGTGTGTTGGTTTCTCATTATTATGTGCTAATTTGAAAATAAGCAGAAATTACATATGAATAGAAAAACAAAGGGATTATTATTTGAGAAAACAAATTCACATAGTTCTACTCGGTAGAAAGAAAAACAGTTTTATGATAGAATAATGTACAGTTGTACTACTCCTCAAATAACATTTTATATTACTTTCTGCAGTAAACATGAAGAATTACATCTGCTAAGATATTCATTATTTTCTGCTCTTGTGGAATGTCTTTGTGAAAAAATATACATTAACTAGTTTTGGTAGATATGTTTGCATACTGTGGGCCTATTTCAGGTCTGGGCATTCAACAGTTTACGTAGTGTATCTTGCGTGATTTCACACTGCTCATGGCCAGAAACCAAACTTGCGTATGTGAACGCAATCGCATGCATCCGATCAGTGCCGTAACTAGACTAGAGATGCTCACTGACCCCCGTGAAGTGCTTTTGGTTTTGGTTTTGGATCTGGATTAGCTTTGTGTTTTGGTTTTGGTTTTAGACCTGTATTTTTTAAGAAAAATTGCTAAAATATGCTAAAATTGCATAATGCTGCTCTTTATTTGATCCTACATTATTATTATCCTCACTAACACTAATTTAAAGTAATTTGCAGTCAAGTTTGACCACCTCACTGGTCACAATATTATTTTCATACACTTTCAAACGAAGATTGCAGCAGTTCTTGCCAGTGTTAAGAAAAAGGCCATTGTCATGCCTGGGCATAAGACCAAAAATCCACCTCTTATGTGTGCAATTATTTTTACACAAATCCTGACAACAGTTGTCTAGCCATTTATAGCGTTTGTAAAGCCACACTCAGTAGAGGTAGGGACCTTAACCATCTAGGATCCTCATCCATGTTACTGTATTTGAAACAAGTTCATGGAAAGCTGCTGTGAAAATCAGAAACTTATGTTAAAAAAATAACAACAAGCAGTCCAGCATCATTTACCTCCCTTCTCTCATGTAGATCCCAGCACCAGCAATCTACACCCCCAACACCTTCCTCATCAATATCCTCACAAGTGATGGGAGTTAGTCCTGCATTCAAGTTACTAATGCTAGATGACGCCTCCATTAACCATGATTCCTCTGAAGAATTATTGAGCGTTATTCCCGCTGCTGGGGGTGAATTTTTAACCCAGAAGAAGTAGACTAATTGTTATAAACTGCTAGTAGTTTACAACAATTGACTGTTAAACGATCCTTTGCTAGAAGAAGAAAGTAAGAAAGCTGTCACCCAGACAGGATCACAGACGTCATGGGGACTATGCTAGTAATAGATCTGCGTACAATATCCACTATTAAAGCAGCTGGTGTTAGACAATTACTTGAGGTCTTGTGTCCCTGTTACAAAATTCCATCACGACACCATTTTAGTAGAAAAGCTATTCCTCACCTCTACCAGAAGGTTCGTAAAAATGTAATCATTGGGCTACATAATGCCATTCTACCCACTGGACACTTAACCACAGATATGGGGACAAGTAGAACTGAGCAAGCTAAAGATTATATGACTGTGGCAGCCCACTGGGTTGGTGATTCGCTTTCACCAGCAGGAACAGCAGCAGCATGTACCCAAGTATGTCACATTTTTCAGAAGTAGGCTACTCTGTGTATCAGCAGCTTCACTAAGAGGCATATAGCTGACAATCTGTTACAAAAACTAAGGGATGTCATTGCAACAAGGCTTATCCTGCTTGGACTCTCCTGAGGATATGTGATTTCTGAAAACGCCACCAATATTGTTAGAGCATTACAGTGGGGGGAATTCCATTCACATGTTTTGCTCACACAATCAACTTGGTGGTACCAAACTTTTTCAAAAATGACATTGACATGCAGGAGATGCTGTCTGTGTCCTGAAAAACTTAGGGTCATTTTTGAGATTCTGCAACAACATGTGGGAGAATGCAACAGCTGCAAGAAGACTAGAATTTGAGTGGCAATGTACTTTAGTTCAGCGAAGAAATCACCTGTGAAGAGAGTGCAGACATGGTTAGCTTGAGTCAAGTGATTGCCTTAATTATACTTTTTGAGAAGCAGCTAGAGAAATTGAAGGATGAAATTAAACTAAGCAAATCTGCTAACTATATTGTAATTGTAGATCTAGGACTTAATTCGCTTCACCAGGATCCAAGAACTATCAACATGTTGCAATGATGTCTCCTCCTTCAGTTTCTCTGGCAACTGCTTCTCGGAAAAAACTTAGTTTTCCCAAGACACCCAGTGGTGATGCAGATGAGTCAGCACAACATTTTGACATTTGCTCTGCTCTAAAAGAATTGCCCAAAAATCGTGACAGCTCTGCCATAAAATTAACTACAAATTCCATGAGGAAGGCCTTTATTGGCAATTACATCAAAGTACACAGACTTCTGTGATGGTGGATTCCAGCGGGGATGAAGTACTATTGTTTGAGGAAGATGTACACAATGACAAGGGTGAATATGATCACAGTGAGATTGCAGATGCTGAAATCTAGCTAAGAGGAGGGTGCTACTTGATGCTGGTATGCCTGGTAATATTTTGGGTAGAATGGTGTCTTGGCAAGTTTATGTTTTTCCACAGTAAACTTTCACCTTTTTTATACAGCTTTTTTTTTTTAAAAAAAGGTACAAGCTTTTTATTTACATTTTTGTTTCCCTGACTTAAAACCACTATGCACTTTAACATAGGCTTTAGCACATGAGGTAGAGGGATTAGTATCATCATGACTGAGACTGGAGAGTGACAACAACAATGTCACCCCTCCTGTTTCTGTATGAGCTATGGCATAATACAATGCCACTGGAGACTTTAAAGAACACTGACAACCCTATTATTATTACAATTTCTCTTTCAGCACTGAATTCTGCCACCTCTCCTGTTTCTGAATGAGCTATGATACAGTAAAATGTAACTGCAGATTTAGACCAAGCCAGCCAGCCCTATAATTTCTATTTCAGCAATGACTTTCAGCAATGGAGCACTCCTCTTTGTCTGTTACCTATATAACACTTCTAAATGTACCTCCAAATTCAGAAGAAAAGCCTGCAAGGACTAGTATATTTGGCACGGTGGCTAAGTGGTTAGCACTTCTGCCTTAAAGCACTGGGTTCATGAGTTCAATCAATCATGACCTTATCTGTGAGGAGTTTGTATGTTCTCCCCGTGTTTGCGTGGGTTTCCTCCCGGTGCTCCAGTTTCCTCCCCCACTCCAAAAACATACTGATAGGTTAATTGGCTGCTAACAAATTGACCCTAGTCTGTGTGTCTGTCTGTGTGTATGTTGGGGAATTTAGACTGTAAGCTCCAATGGGGTAGGGACTGATGTGAGTGAGTTCTCTGTACAGCGCTGCGGAATCAGTGGCACTATATAAATAAATGGTGATGATGATATTTGTATTTCAGCAATGGCAATTATCAATGGAGCGCTTGTGTTTTGGTGTATATAACACTGTACACTTTTTGGTGTAAATTCAGAAGAAAAGCCTGTAAGGACTAGTATATTTGTATTTCATCAATGACAATTAGCAATGGAGCTCTTGTCTTTGGGTGTATATAACACGCTACACTTTTTGGTGCAAATTCAGAAGAAAAGCCTGCAAGGACTAGTATATTTGTATTTCACTAATGACAATTAGCAATGGTGCTCTTGTCTATGGGTGTATATAACACCCTACACTTTTTGGTAAAAAATCAGAAGGAAAGCCTGCAAGGACTAGTATTTGTATTTCAGCAATGAGAATTAGCAATGCAGCTCTCCTTTTTATGTTACCTGTATAACACTGTATAATTTTATTGCAAAATTACACAAACACTGACAGCACTAGTTTTTTTTATTTTTATACAATGAGAATTTCCAACGCAGCTCTCCTTTTTGTGTTACCTATATAACACAGTAGAATTGGACTGCAGAATTACATTAACCCTGTAAACTGTTATTTGTATTTTTCTGCAATGAGATTTAACACAGGAGTTCTCCTATCTGTGTGTTACCTTTACAACACTGTAGAATTGGACTGCAGAATTACACCAATCCTGACAGCAGCAATAGTCTTTGTATTTTTCTGCAATGAGATTTAACACTGGAGCTATGGAGCTCTCCTGAATGTCACTGATTATTTTCTTTAACACTGCTACCACCCTCCTCTTTCAATTCTCTAACTTTTACACTCTGTGCGCTAAGGGAACTTCCTACTATTATATCAACTAACCGTAAGTGTTCAACCTTGTTAAGCATTACAGTGAGTGGCTCAGTTCTGTAATTCTGCATACTATCCCTTAATATACCTTCCAGTTGTTTCTTCACTATTGATGTCAGGCTTACAGGTCTATAATTCCCTGTTTGTGATCTCGTCCCCTTTTTAACAACGGCATCAGCTATTAACATCAGCTATTCGCCAATCCCTTGGTACTGAGCCTGATGAGATTGAATCTATGAAAATTAAGAATAGCAGTCTAGCTATTTCTGAGTTTAGCTCCATAAGAACCCTTGGGTATATGTCATATGGACCTGGAGATTTTATTTTAATATTCTTCTTTTGGACTTCTTCCTTTGTCAGCCAAGTGTTAATTAATGGCACGGTTTAATTTCCGTTTTTATGTATTATTCATACCATTTGTTCCTCTCTAGTAAATACCGAGGAAAAGAAAGTGCTTACTACCTTTGTTTTTTCTAAAGTAAACATTCCTAAACTGGCTAACCTTTTATCAATTCACCCATCTCACTTGTCTAGTGTGAATAGTTTAGTACCTACCAAAAGAGATCCAAGGACGGAGAACTGGTGAATCAGCGACAGAGTCATAAATGTTCAAGACTTTATGATGCGCATGGAGAGCACAGGCTAGCCTGACTGGTTCAATCCCACAGAAGAACTACTTTAGCACAAAATGCTAAAACAGTTAATTCTAGCTGTGATAGAAAGGCAAAAAAGGAAGAGAAAAAGTGATTGTAAAAAAACTGATTGTCTGAAGCTTGAAAAAATGATTGTAGCAAAACACGCGTTGGTGTTCGCCTCGCTATGTGAATGCTCCTCTTAAGATGTGGTTAATACGCTTTCGGCACTTGAGTTAAGTGGGGTTATAATAGGTTACAATACTTAGCTACAAACTATATTTGGAACCGTTATATAAATTAAATAGGTGTGAGACATTATGAATGAATGGGAAATCAGTACAACACACAGGTCCCTACAGGATATTCCTATGGATAAGAGTTAAAGATAGATTTATAACCTTCTAGTATTAACATATACAATTAATCAGTGATTTGAGGATATGTTAGTCCAATTACAATCAGAATGGATATATCTCCTTAGTGAACATTGGATATGTATGAAACAAGGTAACATAAAATATAAAAGCACTGAACTATACTAGGAGGCTAAGAATCATCCTGTGTCATTGAACCAGTATAATTGCTTTGAATATATAGAGACTTACATCCCCCTTACCAGGAGGAAATATAGTTGCATATTATCAATAATCTCTGTTATTGATTATCTTGATAAAGATGAATTTGTTATTCCCTACATCAGATGCAATTTGTTATTCCCTAAATCAGATGCAAAACTCTAGGCTAATATCTTCGATGAAATAAAATCAGGAGACTATAATTATAACAAATAGTGCTATATCTATCAATTACACAAACATATAACGAGGCAAAGCAATTTCCAGCTGCAATTTTAATTGCACTTTATTACACAAACACGTAGCTTAATCACATTGTTTTTAAATAATTCTCTACGTAATTGTGACTTGGAAACAACATATAAAAAAGTTTTTTTTAAAAAAAAATACTAATAAAGTTTGAGATATTATTTAAAGAAATATCACAGAGTGCCACAAATAACATATAATTTTATCTTCCTTTTTGCCTTAAGATTGTATCAATTTACAGTCAAGTCCATAAATATTGGGACATCAATACAATTCTCATAAAAAGTGGGAGGCACATATAAAAACCGTTGTAATTCCTACACCATTCACCTGATTTGGATGTAAATACCATCAAATTAAAGCTGAAAGTGTGCAGTTAAAGCACATCTTGATAGTTTCATTTCAAATCCATTGTGGTGGTGTATAGAGCCCAAAATATGAGAATTGTGTCGATTTCCCAATATTTATGGACTTGACTGTATATGTATGGTTACACCCCCAAAATCAAATTGGATATGTGAAATAGACCATTATTATCATAAGGAAATTCTGTGATTGTGATTTACTTAATGTGGTTGGGTACAACTGTTACAGTTAATATGATAGAAATGTGTCAGAACATACAGTGCATAGCAACTTGCTGCATATGGAGCTGCGTAGCCGCAGACCAGTCAAAATGCCCATGATAACCCCCATCCACCACCGAAATGCCTATAATTGGTATGTGAGCACCAGAACTGGACCATGGAGCTATGGAAGAAGGTGGCCTGGTTTGATGAATCATGTTTCCTTTTACATCATGGGGACGTCTGGGTCCATGAGCATTGTTTACCTGGGGAATTGAAGACGGCAATACGGTAGAGCAGTGTGATGATCTGGACAATTATTCCCTGATGGGAGTGACCTCTTTAAGCAGAAAAATTGTTAAGGAATGGTTTGAGGAACATGACAAAGAGTTCAAGGTGTTGACTTGGCCAACAAATTCCTCCGATCTCAATCCGATCGAGCATCTGTGGGATGTTCTGAAAAACAAGTCAGAAAACTTACACGCCTGAAGGAATCTGCTGCTGATATCTTGGAGCCAGATACCACAGGACACCTTCAGAGGTCTTGGGTCTTGTGTAGTCCATGCCTTGATGGGTCAGAACTGGTTTGGCGGACCTATGCAATATTAGGCAGGTTGTTTATATGTTGTGGCTAATCGGTTTATAAACATGAAACAGGGGCAAATAACCACCAAAGGCCCTTCAAATCAAGGGGGACAATATGTAAAAAGAAGTAGGACAAAGTGAACTGCTAAATAATACAAACTGAAATAAATACTAAATAAAAAAAAATATGTCACAATTAATATTATTGTATCTAAATGCATAAATTTAAGACACCATAAAAATATCAATAACACACATATAGGATGCAAAAGTATAATAACCAAAATAAACAAACTATAGAGTATTCAAATATATCATTGCAAAATGAAACAATGTGTAAACAATGTAGTTAAGAAAAAACAAACTGAAAGTGAATATGCAAAAAAATACTCACAAAAAGATAAAATGAAAAAGTAGAGTAGATAAAAAATACTAAAACACCTTAATAAAAAAAAACACAAATCTGGAAGAAAAATGGCAGGATTAGAAATGATGTGTTAAAATGCTAAAAGGTACTACAGGGCTGTAATACATTGACTAGGGATGTTACAATAAAGCATACTTGCCTACTCTCCCGGAATTTCCGAGAGGCCCCTGAATTTTGGGGGGTCCTTCCTGATTCCCAGAAAAGTAGGCAACCCTCCCGGATCCTAAAAAATGCAGAAATTCACAGCATTGAATAGCGGGGGCAGAGCTTAGTCGTTTCATTATACTCTGCCCCCCGCTATCCAATGCAGTGAATTTAGCCATTTTATAGTAAGGCACGGCTATGGTGTGACGCAAAGACGACACCACCGCCCCTTTCTACCCCTGTCCTCCCAGTGGACAGTCACAAAGTCGGCAACTATGCAATAAAGGGTTAGGATCTCTTGCATTGCAAAGTGTAGTACAGAGGAATGCTTGTCAAATACTTGTATTTTACAGTTTTCATAGATGTTTTTGCTAGCTTTAAATAACGCTAATGTAATGCCAGTCTGTTTCTGACCTAACGGGTATGGAATGACATGGAAGTGTAATGGTAAGTTTTTCCTCTGCTTTAAGTAGACAGTGGCAGCAAAATAAATCCCATCAACTGTGTTTCAGTACAGGCATAACTTGTAAAACAGAAATTGCATTATGATGTACTATACATAGTCAAACAAGGTTATTTACAAAAAAGCACACAATGCACACTGCAAATCACTGAGCAAAAGCACTCCTTTATGGTCCACTCAGTCAATTTCAAGGTGCATGCCTACCCTTTATACTCAGGAGGCGTCTCTCATGTGCAGAGAGGCAGAAAATTCTGAAGAGGCATTCTAAAAGGTCCGATCAAAGTTCAACTTCCTCCCATCTTAGCCTTCTTCCTTTGTCTCATTATAATAATCTCGTTCCTCCAAAATGATATCTTGCTTCTGCATGTGTTACAAAGCAAGGTGCATCGGTGCAGCTACTATACTCTCTAAATGAAATACCTCCACTCTGCCCAACTCCTCACCTCTGTCTCTACAAACTGTTACCTTTCCACAAATGCTGTAATCTTGCTCTATAAAACTAAGCATCTCAGCACAAAACAAACCTAAATAACATTCCTTGACTTAATATATAAATATTATATATTTCTTATTTAATTAAAAAGCAAAAACCATATACTTCAGAAAATGATTATTTTCAGTTATATCTTAGCAATTTCCAGCAATAATTCCACCAACGTTCATGAAAATGCCTGATAAAAACTTGGGTAGCAGTGTGCCTGTTTTGCGTGCGCATTGTATTTAATTTTAACTAAAGTCATCTGACAGCTCCTACTCGGTATGAAAACAAAGATGAACAGAAAACGGTTCACTGTGCAGATTATTGTGTATGTTGCACTAAACATTTATAGTAAAATAAAGTGAGAGTAAAATCTACTCAACAAAACAATATATTTCTATTTAAGAAGGAGTGTAATGTCCTATTGCAGATTGACAATGTACACTTGTTAAACTATATTGCTTTTTTTCTGTATTTCAGTCACATTTTGTGAGGGCATTTTGCTGGGATATTGATAAGACTTCCTTGAAAAGATAGTGTTGGTTTATAAAGAAGTAATTTTAACACCATTACCAAAGCTGTTCTGTCTGTTTTCCATAAAGCTGAGGATTTTTAGATGGGGCTGGTTAAATTTATGTTGTCTGTATAAACATATCCTCCGGTTGTGCATATATTGACCAAGAAAACCAGTGGAGAGTTCTCTTGGTGGACTGAAAAATGCAAACAAAGGGAACACATCTTGTTAAAATAAATAATATTATAATATATTACATAAAATTAAATTTTGTGGGCCTAACTTAGGGCAGCACAGTGCTTAGCCTTGCTGCCTTACAGTCCTGGGATTGTGAGTTTAATTCCAATCAGGGCCCTATCTCATACTTGCCAACTTTGGCAGCGAGCTCTCCAGGAATGGGCTCCATCATGGGGGAGTGGCCACGTTAATCGTTGTGTTAGGCCCCATCCCTGTCAAACATTTGCCAATTCCGGCCTATCACAGCAGGAGCCAGGATGACGCATTTAGCCCTGCCCCCACCCACTTCACCAATGAAGAGGGCAGGATATGAGAGGTTGCCCTGCTTTCCCGGGAGTCTGGGAGAACTCCCATAGAATCGGGAGACATTCTGGGAGAGTAGGCAACTATGCCCTATCTTCATAGAGTTTGCATGCTCTCCCCATGTTTGCAAAGCCTCCCCTCACACTCCAAAGACATGTTGTTAAGAAAGCTAAATGCAAAGCTCCACTAGGGACAGGGACTGATGGGAATGGTTATATATTTTCTATAAAGCACCGAATAGTTATATGCTCTTCAGATACTTTATAAATAGCTGTTAATTTATTATTTTGAGCAATCTACAATTTTGCAGCATAAGTAAAATTGCTGCCTAACATGTATTTTTAACTGCATGTCTCATTGGAATCATGCAGCACAAAATAATGTGTAAGAATGTGGCTGCATCAAGATACGGCGTAAGTAGTAAATATAGACAGACATCATCATTAACTTTTGATGTTGACAGGCTAAGATCGGTATCACATTATGACAAGGGGACCACTTTTTGATAAGGGGGAGATGTTGCCTATAGCAACCAATCAGATTCTAGCTGTCATTTTGTAGAATGTAGGCAACATCTCCACTTTCAAACCCACAGCTTACCCCTTAAAGTCAGCTTAAAGAGATTCCCCACTGCAACCAACAAACTTCTCCTTTGATCTAGCTTTGTATTTTTCCTGTAATTGTTTGCAAAAGTTATTACAAAGCAATACTACATTTAGTAGACATGAATTTAAAAAATATTTTGAAATATCACAATAGTAAAGAGCAGATTTGCCTAAAGAAAACATGTAAATCCTCTCTCCCAAGGTGCCATTTACCATAGAACAATTGATTTGCCTACCTAACATTGAGTGTTCTGTCGTTATATCATATGTACTTGCCCTGAAACGTTCAATGCTCCGCTAACATATATGAATGATCTACCATTGTCGTTATATGAAATTCCACTATATGGTATGGTTGTTGACAGTTGGGTTTTGAATTATATGTAATTGTGCTCTAACTAGAGAAGATCAAAATTTCACACAAAGTGAGTCTCACATTCAAAGCTAACACTGCCTAAAGTGTCAACCCCTCTGTCCAGATGTGGTCCTGATTTTTGTGGGGTACCAGATTTTCAGAAGCCAGGTGGAGGGGTGTTACTTCAGATTAAGAAACAGATTAAGGCATGGTGGGTTGGGGACATTGTCTTATTTGTGCCAATTTGCCTAATCCAGCATGTTGTTAAGTATGCAGATATGCTAATTCCCCACCAATATCTGTATGCCCAAGAAAAAGGGTGTGTAAAAATATTTACACATAGACATAAAAATAATAAATTATTTTTAGAACACTAATTGCAGGTAACGGAGGTCATAGAATTGGTAATTTTGTTCCATTTGGCTGTACAATTCACATTGTGACAATAGTTCCATAAGAACTAAAAAAAAACCTGCAATATGAGTTGTTTATTAATTAAGTGTAAATGTACTCAAACCTGTAGTAATCAGGTACACATTCGTTTTCATTGGCTAACTTGCACTAAATTGATGGAAGCAAATTCCTTGTTGGTTCTGGAATGTATTATATCAAATAATTTCTTATAATCTATACCACAACCTTTTAAAAACACATCCATTTTATAGTAATCATATTACCACTGCTTTTTAGTATAAAAATATTAATAGGAACTTGTACAAGCAAAGAAATTAGGGGGTATATTTATCAAACTACGGGTTTGAAAAAGTGATGTTGCCTTTAGCAACCAATCATATACTAGCTGTCATTTTGTAGACTGTGCTAAACAAATGATAACTAAAATCTGTTTGGTTGCTATATGCAACATCTCCACTTTTTTTAAACTCGCAGTTTAGTAAATATACCCCTAGGAGTTATTTTTATACTTTTAAACAGAGTGTTTTGCAGGAATGCAAGTTAGTACTTCTGAAGCCTAGCGTCAGTACACTGCTTATATCTATATAGAATGCATAACCATGCTAAGTAGGCCAACATAAACAAATCAGCCCAGTCCTCACTGAAGTATAATAAAAGGGCAACAAATGCTGAGTAGAAAAAACACTGATGTAAGTAAAAAATTTTTTTAGAGAATCCCATTTAAACATCAAATATTAATATTATTATAAAAAAAATTTATCTTGAATCGTAACACACAACAGTCATAAAATGAAAATAACTGGACTGACTAGTTCTTATTTTCAGAATAAAGCTTCCTCTATTGGTCTAGATCTACAGCTGAAATATGGATATATAATCATCTTTGCCGAGCACAGAATGTTATTTCAAAGGGTAAAATACTCTCTTTTTGACTTGCTCCAGACAACAAATGATGCTCCAGGAAAATAGCTGTTTCAAAATCCTCTGATAAGACATTATATTATCAAGTAATTGACTTATTCGCCTAAGGATGGTTTATAAACACCACAAGTCATTTGTAGTACTCTAAGCATATGATTTAGTATTTTTTAAAGCTATGCAACATTTTTATTTCTATATATTCCTTTGAGTCTTACATGGTTAGCTATGAATTTGTTCTTAATCCTCTAAATATATATTAAAGACAGACTGATTCACTATAATTTGCTGTTTCCACACTATACAAGGACAAGGTTAGGAAAAACATCCCCCGTATATTTATTAGCCTTTTGACAGTTCATCTATAAGGAATGGTCAGTTGTTCCCTAGCCTGTTTTAGAACATAAACTTCAGTTTCTATATTTTGATAAGGAAATTGATTATATAGGTATCACTTAAATATCAAATATTTATTGAAATAATCTATTCATTCAGCAGTGATGTTATAGCTTACTATACAGTAATAATACAAATATTATATACCTTCGGTTTTTGGCACACTATATGACCACATAGGGTAGAAAGAATGCTCTTTTGGATAAGGTCAAGACTATAGTCAATTGGAAAAACTAACCATTTGGCGACTCAGTTCTCTTAAAACGAATCCCAGTAGCTCAAAATTTTGAGGGCACATATATGTATAGAGAAAACAACATTTTTCCTTGAAGGATAAATAACACATTAGAATCAAAATTAATAATTAACACATTTGTTAAAATAGCTCTTAATAAAATAATATTGTTTCTGAGATTTAATATATTATAATATATTTTATATTAATATATATATATATATATATATATATATATATATATATATATATATATATATATATATACTATAATTAGAGGATATTTCTTATTTAATAAAATATTTATTTGCCCTTATTTTTGCCAAGTCCTCTGACGAGTTAACAGGATGGCCGCATCAAACAGAGAAGAATCTTGGGGAATTGTGTAGCAATTCCCTGATTTTCTTTGGTAAACACTGGACACTGCACTCTGAGATATGGGTGAATTTAAAGATTTGTTGAAATAAATCTTATAATAAAACAATAATTAGCATTGAGATGAATAAAGCATAAATAGATGGACTGGAGGCCATTATGCTTCAGGATAACCCTCTTCCTTGGGTCATAAACAGACTGTGAATGTTTACCTATTTTAACTATAATAATTCTGGGTAAGAATTGTATTGATTACTGAATGAAGGCTGGGTTTACTCAGAACGAGGTTGGAACATGGCCACAATGTAAACAAAGAAAGTTGCTGAAATACATTATTGCAAACAGTTAAAAATCAATATAATCCCAAAGTCAATTAGTGATGTTGTAAATTATCAAACCATTAACATATAGATCATAGTCAGCTAATAAGAACTAATAAGAACTAATGGACTCAGAATGAATTACAACATAGAGTTCAATTTGAATGCAATCATTTAAAACAAAACAAATATAATTTAGAATCAATACTACTACTTAGTAATTACAGTTAAATCTATTTGGAAGATAAGTGTAACTAGAAAAAAAAAAAAGCAAATCCAAGAAGGAAAGAAATCATGTGATACTGGGATTGGTGAGCTGGGAAATTATAACATGTTGATAGTCTAATTCAGTGTTTCCCAAGCCCAGTCCTCAACCCCCCTTACAGTGTGCAGGTTTTCCATATCTCCTTGCTGGAACACAGGTGTATTCATTACTGACTGACACATTGTAACAGATCCACAAGTGATAGTAATTACTTCACTCGTCACCTGGAAAATCTGCACTATTATGGGGATCTGAGGACAGGTTTTGGGAAACACTGGCTAATTGATGTCATCCAACAGCAAGTGGCATGATGTTGTGTTGGATGCCTCCTGGGCATAAATTGTACTAGAAAATTTGAAGGGAAATATAGAGGGCCTGATTAATTAAGGCACATGTCATGATCCAGCACTCGCCTGAGCCTGCGCAACGTGTGTGTGACAAAGGATTGATCTAAAACAACCTCCTGGGGGTAAATGTATCAAGCTGAGAGTTTTCCGGCGGGTTTGAAAAGTGGAGATGTTGCCTATAGCAACCAATCAGATTCTAGCTATCATTTTGTAGAATGTACAAAATAAATGATAGTTAGAACCTGATTGGTTTTTCAAACCCACTGGAAAACTCTCAGCTTGATACATTTACCCCCTGGTCTGTTAAAAAAAGATTAAAACTTTCCCTGTCTGTCAATCATACTAACTTTGCATTGCCAATTATACCACCACCAAGGATTTTTGTGAAGAACTGCCACTCTTGTCAGGTAGCCTTCAGTTCTCCCTTTAAACTAATCTATCACAATTTACTTTCATCAGAGTTATCAGAAACTAAATGATCTCCCCTGACACAGAGTTATCATATACCAAATTATTTCCTCTGTTTTAACTATGTAGCATTCTAATACCAAGCTAAGTCTGACAATTAGGTTCGTAAGAACACAGAGAGCTAAACTAATTAAGTGTAATTAAATATGAAAAATAAATCCACAATGCTTAAGATGAAAACAATTAACACAATGATATATAATGATGTAATACAATAGTTTCTTGTAAAATAAAAAGGAATAAATAACAGACATTATACACTTACGAATGATCAGTTTCTGCTTTCTGGGATAAGCAGTAGTAAAGGGACTCCCAAAAGTGAACAAATCTGTTAGATTTTGCAGAACATTTTAACATGCTTCAGGTGCCCACAGCCCACCTTCCTGTTATGTCAGAACTAGAAAGTCTGTGTACATTATTTTATTTTTTGTTTATGACCTCTGTTCAAGCACCTTTCAACCTCAAGTCTTAACTTTTTACCAGAATGAACTACAATGATATTACCTCCACACAGCAGGTCATAAGCTCCACTTCAATTGCATACCAAACTTGACTCCTGTAAGTATGACATTTGAGAAAAAATTAGATTTTCCTCTGTCCTTATTTCCCTTCATTCACACTTATCGCAGCTGCTCTGGCCCCCCAGTCGAGAGTTGAGACATCAGAGAATGTGAGGGGTCTGTTTGTTGCATATCACTTATGCAACCTTAAAGAAAGATTCCAAAAACCTTAGCTTTCCGTGCCATAAATTAGTTCATCTGTAACCACATGTCTGCAGCTCTCTATCCATAAAAACCTCATGGGTAGAGCAGAAGATTTTAGAAACCAAATTAACCTAAAGAGATAAAGTAATTCATCCTCCTCCTCAGGTTTTAACCGATGGCTGCATAAAGAGTTCATCTGAGCCATATCAAGCTAATACTATGAACTAATTTACAAACACATATTTGCAGTTTTATTTGGTTAGTAATATGCTTACAGATGACAGCACATAAATGTTGATATGTGCTGAATTTTGGGTACAATCGCTCTGCGCATGCCCAGAAACAAACCATGCACCAGAGAACACAGCAACATCCATTTCATCTTTGAGTGCAAAGGACCCTTTCTACCACCTACAATTTCATGGGAGAAACAAAGAAGGGAATGGGCTTATGCACATAGTCAATGTACAGGAAAGGCATTGCATGCTCAAGCATGCGCAGCAACGTCTGATTCAAGTTATGAGCATTTCAAAGGTACGTGTTTTTCAGTCATATCACTTGCACCAGTTACTGGTCTGGTGTAAGTGCAGATTACTAGTGATGACGGTGGCATATGCAAGCTACAACATGTGTTTGTGGTCAAAAGCAACTGTAAAAATGCATTTCATGTACAGTAGATATTCAAAAAGTCCTAACATATGTTTTTTTATGGGGGGCAAATATGAAAAAATATTATTACTATTATTATTATTATTATTATTGTTAACAGGTGACAATATATATTTTTTTCTGTGTGTTCTATTGGGACTTTATATACCACATATGTATTAGACATATCCTGCAGAGTATTGTCTATTCCAGCAGAGAAGACCTAGACCCTTATTCTTCAACAAATGTAACTTTACATCTGCTCCTTGTTGAATACAGAAGTACGTATGAAAAACGCACAATACATTCCTTTTGTATGCCTTAATGATTCAGTTCCAGAGTATTTACCTCCATATGCTAAGCCATAGGCATCTCATGATGCATCAGGTTTACGTCAGGTGCAAGAAGGATTTGTTACCATTTCTTTTGCTAACAAAAAACACATTTGCTATTAGGCTTAATATAATACAGCATATATAAAATTCCTTCTTGCGTACAAACGAAAGTATAAAAAAAATATTTTTATACATACACCAAAAAAAAATTCTGAAATATATGCACGATCAATGCAGAAAGCACCTTTCATCTTCATAGGTGAATTTGCAACCAGTCAATCAAAAGAGGCTAGCTACTGCTGGCAAACATGATTATAATCTGGGTGTAAGTTAAAGTAAATCTGCACTCTACCAGGTGCAAAAGATACGGCTCCTGACAGGGGTGTATACCTATATTTGTGTGACCATGCCCTTGTTGTAGATGGCATATGTTAGACGGTGGTAATCGAGTTATCAGTGCTGTAAACAGTGACACTGTTTTCTCCTACATCATTTGGAAGTGTCGCAATGTCCTCTCATTGAATTTCCTCTGTGTCTTTTTATTGGTAAGTAGTTATTTTTTGTATGTCGCTCTGTTCATTATCGGAATAATTATGTAGGAGTAAACAGTGTCAGTGTTTACAGCACCGATAACTCACACTACACATGTTAGAATGCCCCTTCTCTCCCTGTAAAAGTACCCGTATTTACGGCTTCGTTGTGCACGCTATTCTCTTACTCTGCTCTCAGATACACTAGTTATAAAACTTGCACTTTTATGCACTTTTCCTTAAACAATGTTGCCTTACTCAGTCGTTTAACCACACTAAATAACATTCAAGCTTTACAGAATTATTTCTCCAATAACCACTGTATCTCAGCAGTACTTCACAATATATATTTGTTATAAATAACCAATACTCACAACAGATGTATGTGTTCCCATCAAAGTATTTTACTGTTAACTCAGAAAACCCTGCATTCAAAGTTCACACATATATCATAACATTGTTCAACATAACATAGTATATCAATATAAAATTAACCCTAGGTCCACCACCTTTATTCCTTACACTTTTTTTGCACTATTTTCATTACATATGTATCTTTAATAAGAATTAGTATTTATAATATTGATTTAACTATCACAGATATCAAACAATTGCTACACAGTTATATGTATATAAACATTCAAATCAACATTACAAACACATATAGCTTTATAGATATATATTATTATCAATGATACTTATCAAATCGTTGTATCCTAGATCCAATTCAATGTAGGGAACGTTCCTGTAGCATAAAGTCCTTTTCTGTAGTGTAGTGTATATTTTCTGTAATGTAGTGTATGCTCGTTGTCCAGGGGCAGGCAGGCAGCAGAAAGAGAGGGGGAGTCCCGGGTTTTGCTTTTATAGTTCAGACCCGGAAACTCCCAGCTTCCCCAGCGGCCAGGTGTGTGTGGTCATTCACCACACACACGTGGACAATGTGTGTGTGGGCCAGGGGTGATGATGTCATCACTCCTGGCGTCCCTCCACACAGTGGGATTCTGTTATGTAACTGTACATGCGCCATCGGCTACTGTGTGCAGTTTCAGTGTGGCCGTGCACGCACCAAAATCGACGTGTGCAATGTACTGTGCATGCACAACTGGCGCATGCACAGTTGAACATTGTACGTGTGCGCACGCTCTTCATGCCCGTGCACACTGCACCCCCACTTCACACTCCCTCATCCCAATTCTCCAGTTGTAAGTTGGCACAAGTGTCAAATGTGCATTGCTCTGCATGTGGGCATCCACATCGCAAATGTTTATAATTTATGCTACACAAACTTTTGAAAGTTGAATCATGCCCAAGGTTTCTAATTGGTGGGATGCATTTTGAGTCCTTACTCTAATCTCTATAGAGAAGTAAATTTTTAGGCATACTGGGCCTGGTTCATCTTTGGACGGAGGTCCAGTTGTGTGCAGTATTTAGAGCCGAATTGCTTTGCACATGCTCAGAAACGGACTTTATGTCTGTGTATGCAAATGCATGCAATTCAAGATCAAATACAAATGACACTTCCAACTGCCTATGATTTGAGGGGCAGAACAGGGGCAAGAAGGTGCGTACACAAAGGCAATATACAGTAAGGCGTGTCAATGTTAAGCACATGCACATTTCTGCGATTCAAGCTCTGGGCATCTCTGAGGTATGCGGTATTTTAGCCATATGACTTGCATCTGCTACAAGGCATGACAAATGACGAATGCGTATGTTTACTAGAGATACTCAGGCTCGGTTCCCCGAGAACTGAACACACCCGAACTTAGCAGATCCGAGTACCATTCTCGGATCTCGCAAGATTTAGATTCTATGAGTACCGACCTCAACGGCGATCCAATGTTATTTCATAGAGGGACACAGAAGGAGTAGCACAGTTCTTGGCACTCTCTAGTGTAGTTGGGCAGCGTCATAGGTAGAAAAGAAAGAGGAGGGGTAGCAGTGTTCTTCAAAGTCTCCAGTGACATTCATGAGAGCTCCATTGCTCCATTGCTAATTGTCATTGCTGAAACAGAAATAATAGGTAGGCTTGGTGTTCTAAATCTGAAGTCACATTATACTGTGTTATATAGGTAACATACAAAGAGGAGAGCTCCATTGCTCCATTGCAAATTGTCCTTCCCCTTTCTCTATGAGTGCTAGTTCTGCAACTGTCACTGAGGCATCTTCTTGTAATGTCATTCATGACCAAGCAAGACCTTGTCATTCGGACTCCAAAAGTTGTGTCCAACTACTTTTACGTGTAAAAGCCGAGCTGGAAGAAAACAGTAAGGCATTAGAGGAAAATGTATGTTCTGATTCAGAAATGACACAAATCCCTGAGGAGAGTCTATCCACGAGTGCTATGTGTAATCCTGACTATCTGATAGTGTACCCATAAAGAAGGCCCCTTTCAGAATTTCTGCAGATATGTGCACGAACAGCCCACATGTAGCCAGCGATACACAACTAAAGGAAGCCACGTTGGAATTGCAACAGGATGAGGGGGATATTTGTGTAGCTGACGAGGGCGCTAATGAGGATGTTGATGAGGATGATGTTGTTTGTGTAAGTTCTGCACCAATGGAAGCAGTTCTTGCATGTAATAAGAAGAAGGCCATTGTCATGCCTGGGCATAAGACCAAAAATTCCACCTCTTGTGTGTGGAATTATTTTTACCCAAATCCTCACAACAGTTGTAGCGTTTGTAAAGCCACAGTCAGTTAACCCTCTAGGAACCTCATCCATGTTATGCCATTTGAAGCGAGTTCATGGATAGCTGTTGGGAAAATCAAAAACTTATGCTAAAAAATAACAACAAGCAGTCCATCTAGGTCCCTTCTCTCAGCTTGATCCCGATGCCTGCAAACTACACACAAAACACCAAACTCATCAATATCCTTATCCTGTAGTGTGTTCTCTCTGTGTGCATACGGCAATACTGTATATCCAGAGTGTCCCTATACCCATATTCAATTGTAAACGTTTCTTGAGAGCCTCTTGCACTTAAATACAGGTGCATTTCCTTCCAATTTTAAAAAACGCAAATTGCATTCACTTTGCATTCTTTGATAAATCAGGCCCACTTTATCTAATGCAAGGCAGTCTTTATTCCCATGATTAACTTACTTAATCCATAATTGAAACGAAATTGAGCAGTTTAGGAGAAAAACTGTAAAGGTATATTTAATAATAAGGGTGCTTCTAAAGTATTAGGAGGTGGTACTTCCAATAAGACATTTGAACTTTTGCACACTGCACTACTTTAGATTTTTCCCCTTCCAGCAAACCTAGGTGCACTTCTGGTTTGCAGAGGCATCTCCCAAATGTGGAGACCAGTACTTTGAAACACACTGTGCAGAACTTCTAGAATTAGTGTTGCAAAACTAAGGGATTTTTAACTGTGTATCATCTGTGATTATATGAGAAGAAAAATACAGAAAACAAGTTTATAGATGGTGCATGTTTCTTTGAGAAGTTTGGTGTGAGGAGAGGTCGGGAGCAAACAACGAGAGAGATGTTCCTAGGCTGGTGAGAGTTGAGAGGTTAGAGTGACATGCCAAGATGGAGAGATATGAACATATATGGTTCGTATATCCGAGCTAGAGATGCTGAGGGATAAGTCATGTGTTTTTACAGAGCAGATGATAACTATGAGAGAAGAATGTGAAGATTTTGTATCAGCTAGAATATGAATATCGGTTTTCCTTTATAAGCAGGATCAACCAGGTTTAGTCTGGTGTTATTCAAGTGGAATAATGGAAAAGTGATGGTCAGTTTCTCAAAAATGACAGTACAGGAGGAGATCCAGTGGTTTTATAGTAAGAGAGGGTTCTTACCAAGCAGCCAGATAATCTAATGTTTAAGTTCAACATGGTGCAATGCTTGTTTTTAAAATCTCATTAGTCTTTCACTATTCTATACGTTTCCCTCGTTCTATCTTCTAACACTTTTATGTGGGTGTTGAAAAAAAATCACTTCTGACATATTTGCTACAGTGAATTACTGTATGATAACTACAAATCCAAGCTATTGTTTCCTGACTTATGCGGCTTCCTGGTATATAAATTAGATGCACTGGTCTGCCATTTCATGACAAATGAATAATGGCAATGCGTGTGTACTGAACCTGTGAAATGCATAGTTCAAGGTAGGGCCAAGAACTTTGATTAATCGATGATAGGAGAAGTATATCACAATAGCATTATTTGAATTAAATTAATGGCAATTCTGCCCTTGGTACCAAATTCCCATGGAGTTGACATCTCATATATTTTGCAGCCAATTAAACTGATGCACAAATTACATACTAAATAGATTATACTGATTTCTTTTCCTCTTAATGAATGTAAATTTGTTCTCAGAATTGGCAAGGGTATGGCCATAATTACAGCTTGCCCACAGGAAATGCAAAATATCCCTATGTTGTGGATCCCTTTCCCTTTTATCATTTATCCAGAGACTGGGTAAATATTACATGTCTTGCTTTGTTTTCATTATGAATTCTAGTGATGGTGAATCAAACACTGACACAATTATGGGCAACATTAGTTATAAGGGCTTTACATGGTACCTATAGTCATTCTAGGGGCTAGATTTACTAAGCTGCGGGTTTGAAAAAGTGGGGATGTTGCCTATAGCAACCAATCAGATTCTAGCTTTCATTTATTTAGTACCTTCTACAAAATGACAGCTAGAATATGATTGGTTGCTATAGGCAACATCCCCACTTTTTCAATCCCGCAGCTTAGTAAATCTAGCCCTAGGAGGCTTCATATTACAGAGAGGCATTGCCTTGCAGATTTCAAGGGACTAGATTGGTGTATGATTGACTAGTAATACTGGTCAGACCATGCTGTCAGTTTATAAATCTATTGATCAGGGGAACCACAGGTGAGCCTCTTAAGAGCCTGTGAGGTCCCAAGACTAGTTATTGCTGAAAACTGTTCTAGTACAATACATGTATTGTAAAATACAATATGCTCATTGAAGGTAAGTTCCTATCAAAACAAACATAGAAAATGATCTTTTACAGCAGTTATAATTCATCAATTTTGAAGAACGGTCTCAGATACTATGAAGGAGAGGGAACATTTGGTGAGAGCTACCAGTTTAGAAGGTGGTTGCTAGCTTTTTACTTGTGTTTTGTTAGTGGTGCTGGTAATTGGGAGTCATTCAATACTTTCAATGGGACACATCATTTTTGTTCTTTTGTACTGTTCAAGCACATTTTATGCATGTTAGCATATTTAGAGGCATGCAGATATCCCATATATGTATAGATCTATGGAATAATCATTATAAAAATTACAAATGTGACATCTGTAAAAACAAACAGAATTGTTTGCTTATGAGTGATTTAAGACATAAGCAAACTTTGTACAAATAGTATTTTAGGATAAAAATGTAAAAACTATAATTAATGAATAGTGTGATTATAAACTAATAATACACTGGACTTTTAGTGAGGTTTTTACACTTTTTACGATGCACATTTCATTGTGCAGCTGCGTATAATGCACCTGATTCATGTTCGGACGCAACCAGCACATTAATGGCCTGTTAAGAAAGAGCAGGGAACTTGTGCGTAGTTCAGTATTCACTAGTCAAAGCCAAGCAGATCTCAAGATATGTTTCAATTTGAATCTGAGTGGAAGTACGCTCTGCCTAAACTTTACTTGCTGTATGTAGACAGACAGAACAGACTGCAGTACATGTAAAAGCATTAGTTCACTAAAAGGTCACATCGGAATACATAAAATAAAATAATAATTCTTAGCAGTATAATTATGAATAAAAAATGGGTGTATTTTTTTTTACTATATATATATATATATATATATATATATATAATACATAAATCATGAGGCTTTTAATGTTTAATGTACATACAATGAGTTTATATAACTAATCTTCCTTGCATACACATTGTCTTTGCTATCCGGTGGCACTCATGTGTAGTCTTAAATTGCATAACATGGATGTGATTCAATCTCTTAACCATAACCTCCTAGACATATACCACTTACATAACTTATCTAAAGTTTATTTAAGTTTATTGATACATTAATTGAATAAGTGGCGGTAAAAGTGCACTGTGAGGCAGCTAAATCAAACTGATATTTGGAACCAAGCATGGATGGCTAACAGCCTACTCCACTTAACGGGACAAATCCTTAACTGCCTGGCCAGCGCTAAATCTACGCCCCCTCCCGACTACACAATGAGCGCCCTCAGAAGCGGGACAAGGGATCCTCACCAAAAAGTCACTTTCCTCAAAGTAGGTAGCACCTGCAGTCAATCAGCGATAACGCTGTAACGATCAACCGCTGCCCACAGTGACTTCCTACAACGCTGGTTGTCCTTAGGGGACTGGCAGTCCGCCTAAACAATGCATAAACCCGCTAAATGACTATAAATCGGCTGAATAAAAATAACTAAGCCCTCGTCCGACAGGTGAACCCCATCCCTGCAAAATAACTGAGTCTGACTTGATTACTGAACGTGAACTCTCACTCCTCAATTAAACTTCTGCCTTTTTCCGAGATCGTTGCCTCCTAAATGTATAACCAGGATATCAGGCGGGCCATGTTGGTTAATGAGCTGAGTTAGCCTGGGGATCAGGTTGGGCCAGCAGAGAGCCCATCTGCCCAACCAACTGATGTCAATAGGGGTGGTGAATTGACTAAAATTGCTAGCTTCTTTGTGCCTGATCGCCCAGAACATGTATGAGTGGCCCACAATCCAAATACAATTATACTGAGTTGGGACACCTGTAAAAAAAATTGTCATGGTCACGTCACCGTCAACGGGATTAATGCAACAGCAAATGGAGGCATCCGTCCTTGATCCGAACCATCTGGAGTCAGATCACGGAAATCGGAAAATCAGTTGCAAATGAAAGAAGGAGAAGAAACGGTGGTGGAGAGGAGGGAGGAGGAGGGGATGAGAGCAGTTGGCAGCCCCTGTGAAGGTAAAAAACCCGAAAAAACCCTGGAGGCACACCACTAATCAGGATTTGGCCTGGGGAAAAAAACTTGAAAAATCCCCTCACACCCTCGCATAAAAGCAACAAGCAGCAGAGCCAAGGGTCACCGGAATTGATGATAGAAATTGAAGGAAAGCAGGCCAGTAATCAGAAAAACAAAACACAATATGATTGTTTGGCCTAATGTATTTCTTATAGGACAACGACTTCCATCTCCCCAATGTTTTTATGGCCTCTACTGATGCCCCACTTAAGGCTGCTGATGTGCCCGCCCCTATCCGGAAGGAATGGGTGCCATACTGTGTTGGGTCCAAACCCCTAGAACTCAGGGCCCTCTTAAAGATTGACTGAAATTGAACCCTAGTGAGCGGGGTGGTATCTGAGTGAACTAGAAAAATGGGGGAGTGGGCAGGCCTAATACTAGAAAAATGCTTAGTCAACTCCACTGGACAAATCTCTGTGTGAGTGTGCGGATACATGTGTAACCGTGAACCTTTACCGGCCTGTTCTGTTTTTTCTGTTTTGGACCTTATTATCTTGCATAAAACTTTGGCGTCTTGAATGACTACATGCTGGGTCAATAGACCTGAAAGGAAATGAAGCTTGAACTGCGCAATCAGCTCTGAAATTCTAAATGCGCCAAAATACGCCAGTGCAAAAGCTGTCCTGAACAACAAGCATTCATAAGGGTTCTCTGTTACCGCTTGAAGTGACATCATCAGCTGTCATAACAGCTGGAGATCTACAGATCGCCTCAGATCTCCGGGGTCCAGTCTTTCCCGCACCCAGCCTTTCAGGGCTTTTACCACTATAAAACTTTTTTTCACGTCCGGGATGTTATAAAAACCTTGGATGCCTTGGACGCGCCTGTGCTATATCGGTCCCACATGAAAGCCAAAATGGCATCTTCCTGACCTGACTGCTGGATCTCCCTCGCGTTCAGGAAATTGGACCATTGATACCATGCCGTCTGGTATGCACGCCTTGTGGAGGGGGCCAGAGCTCTTTTGGATCGTCCTGTTATGCAGGCCTGATAATCTGCCAAACATATGAGGGACACGTTGTGCCCATAGGGCACTAGTGCCCTAAAACGACGCCATTGGAAGCAGGACAGGGCGTTAGCAATACTATTTTTCACCCCTGGAACATGTTGAGACGTAAACGAGATGTCAAACTCTAGACAACGGAGAATGAGGTGGCAAAGAAGACAAATAGCATGTGGGGAGGAAGCGCTCTGCTTGTTAATGGCCTGTACAATTCTCAGATTATCAAACCAAAAAGCTATGTGCTCATCACTCAGGATAGGGGCCCAAAGCTCAACTGCCACAATGATTGGGAAGAGTTCCAAAACTAACATGTTGGAGGTGATTCCACACTTCCGGCCAGCAGGCCGCACACCAGTCTCCATTCAAATATAGGACAAAACCTAGGGAGCCCACCGCATCTGTATATAGGTCAAGCTGCGCATTGGAAACTGGAGGAGTTGACCAAATACGTATACCATTAAAGTTATGTAGGAATCTAACCCAAGTGTTCAGATCATCTTTAATCTCTGCTGACAAGCGGACAAGGGTATGAGGTCTGGTCTTCCCTGCTATGGCTCTCTGAAGCTTCTTACAAAAAACTTTGCCCATGGGGATGACCCTGCATGCAGAATCAAAAAGGCCTAAAAGAGATTGTACTTTCTTTAGCTGGCTGGCATGTACACTTTGAATGTCACCAATCTCTGAATTTTGTCCTGAGGGAGATGACAGCAATCCACTGCTGTATCAATTTCTATTCCTAAGAAGGACAGACAGGAGATGGGACCTTCAGTTTTATTGTGAGCTATGGGCACCCCCAATACCATAAACAAGGCCTGGGCTGCATGTAAGATGTCACCACAATGAGGGAAACTAGGGGGACCGATGAGGAGGAAATCGTCCAGATAGTGCGCAATGCCATGATGACCCGTACCCGCTTGAAACCTCCAGTGCAGGAAAGAGCTGAACCTCTCGAAGTAAGCGCATGAAATGGAGCACCCCATGAGCAGGCAGCGGTCAGCGTAAAATCCATCTACATGTCTAAAAGCCATACATTTAAATGATTTGGGATGCAAGGTTAATAATCTAAAGGCTGATTCTATATTCAGCTTGGCTAATAATGAACTGAAGCCAAATGTTTGTACTAACGATAACACTTATTCAAACAATTGATAATTAACCATACTGTGGGCAGGGTCTATGGCATCATTTACTGATTGGCCAAAAGGGCAAGACAGGTGTTGGATAAGTCTAAACTTCCCAGGTTGTTTTTTTTGGAGCCACTCCTATGGGGGACACTGTCAGGTCAGTTATGGGGGGTTTTACAAATGGGTCCAACATACTGCCCAAGCTAAATTCTTCTGCTATTTTCTCGGACAATATAACGAGTAAACTTCAAGCCAATTTAAATTACAGGGAATGCTGGACATAAAGTACCTTGAATTGGAAGTCTATTACCCAAACTGAATCCCTGCCATAAAAAGGAAGCCTTCTCTTTATGGGGGTAAAGGCTGAGCCATCCTTTTAAGGTTCGGTGGTAATCAGATTACCGATTACCACTATTCCGAACAGTGTGATTCCTACATAAAAACCCTGATAGCAGAAGAAGATGACTGAAATAGAAGCAGACTTACCTGAAAGATGACGAGGGAGATGTCCGATGGCCACTTAAATGGTAATTTAAAGCGTCAATGTCCAGAACCAGCAGGCTAAGTGTTGAAGCAGTTAGCCTGCGAGGTTCGGACATTGCCACTTTAAATTACCATTCAAGTAAGTCGCGCCCAAGTCACACTGCAGTGCCGGACAGATCTCCAGTTGCAATCGCCGCCTGTCAGGGCTGAAGCTATGGAGGCAGGCACCACCCTCGTTACGGCCGTGCATTGTGGTCCTGGAGCTTCACTCGAGTATAAGCCGAGGGGGAGCTTTTCCAGCACAAAAAATGTGCTGAAAAACTCGGCTTATACTCGACTTTATACGGGATCTTGAGCAGTGAATGAGAAAGGGCATGTGACATGCTAGGACTTATATAAACAAAATTCCAGGCACTCCCCCTTGTCCCTCATTGGTCAGCATTGAATGTGGCATTTTAACTCCTGCAGGTAAATTTAACTTCATTTACATTCCCCATGTATGCGTTTAAGTGCTTTTGTCCATATGGGACTCTCTTTTCATTAATACACAGACTATTCTATGGTTGGTTTAAAAATAGATATCTTTATTAAAGTATATACGTCTAGATGTTCATACAATGTGTTTTTATTGTGTATCTTACTTGCATAAACATGCTCTGTGCTAGCTAGTGGCATGCATACATGTAATTTTCCAAAGAAAGACTATCCCATGCCAGTTATCACTATCAATTGGCACTTACACCTGCCCTCTAGTAATGCAAATGATACAACTATAAAAACGTACTTTAGAGACACCCTTGACACACTCGCTCGTCGTAATGTACATTGCCTATGTTCATCCGCTTCTTTCCTACCCCATACCGCCCTTCCTGTCATAGGCAGTCATGAATGTCATTTGCGTTCAGACATGAATTGCATGCAAATGCATTCATTGGCGTAAGGTTTGTTTCTGAGCATATGCAGAGCTATTTCATCCAAGATATGGCATATAAAGGGGCTTACATCCAAACATCAACTAGGCCCAGTATGTGCAAAAATAGGCCCATTTGAACATAACACAATGTGCAGTTTTTCTGCATTTTTATAAATGACCATTCATATTTGTCCTAGCATTCATCCTTCCTTTAAGAACTGGTATAAACGGATTCTCCCTTTTTCAAGATGGTATATATTCATCATCACCATCATCTCCATTTAATTCTATAGCGCCACTGATTCCACAGCGCTGTACAGAGAACTCTTTCACATCATTCCCTGCCCCATTGGAGCTAACAGTCTAAATTCCTTAATATACACAAACAGATATGCATTGCTATGGATACAACTCATTGATATACAAGAACTGACTTCTATTCCAGCACGCTCCAATAAGGGAATTTTTTGGTGACTGTGCTGATCGAGTGTTGTCTGTGCTCCCTACACAATGAGATAAATAAAGAAAAGGAGCTGCCAATATGAAAAATAGAGGTGATCTCTAATCCTCAAGAATACATAGTTACATATGGAATTCCAAGGCGCTTGTTTGATTTATAGATGTTTAAAGACAGATATCTAAGTAGAGTTTTATATCAATAATTTATTCTAGCAAGTATTATATAAGTGGTAATAGAGCTCTACTTTATAATAGATCTGTTTCACATGTTATATACTAAATGTTGTAGTGTGCTTTTTGTTAAGTGTATGCAATTGCATTGTTCACATTATAATAGTCTAATTTTATATGAAATATAAAAAAAACCTTTTCGAAGCTTGCACCTCAGCAATAAATATGCCAATGTGGCTTATAAATTAAATTCAGTGTGACTATATTTTATGTGTGTGCCTGTGGTCCAGAAAAGAGGGGCGGAGGGTTCCTTAGTCTCCCTTTGGTGTTGCTTAATCCAGGACACTACACAATGAAAACCCTGGTGTAATTTTACTGAGGTGGAGGCACTGCGCTACTATTGAAGAGAGAATGTTCAGACCCCACATAGACAGTACGTGCACATTGATCGTGTATCGGACAAAACAAGTTGGATCCATCTGTATCTACACTCCTTATTGCACCAAAGACTTTTGTTATAGTTCCCTAATTGAGCATCCCAGGCTCCCATACCCGGAAGAGACAGTGGCACATTCTAATTGCCAGACTTACCTGCCTCCAACTTTTAGTAATACAGATTTGAAAATCCCCTGGCTCACCACCACCACCACCACCACCACAAGGAATAGGGAGAGATAGGGTAAGTTTATTAAATATAATTTATTACCATTTTACTATATATTTTGTTGGCATATTCACAATCGTTCTTAAATAACCTATGCATGTTCTGGTCTCTATATATGTTATACTATAGCTAGCATTTCTATATTTCTAGTAAAGATGCTCAGGTTCAGTTTTCGAAAAACCGAACCCCCCCCAAACATCGCCAATCCGACCTCTGCACTTTTCCGCTTCCTCGGATTTGAATCGAGACAAAATGTCATTGTTGCGTTGTCCGATCTTGTGGGTTTTGAATTCCAATAGTACCTCCCCAGGAGATCCAGCGCTATTTTTAACACAGAAACAAGGGTAGCAGTGTTCTTGTCATTCTCCAGTGTCATTGCTCAGTGCCATTGCTCATACAGAAACAGGAGGTGTGGCAGTGTTCTTGTTACTTGACAAAAATTTACTGGATATGACTGTAAATAAATGTTATTGAGGTTAATAATAATGTAGGAACCAAAAAAGAGTAAAATAAGGTGATTTTAGCATTTTTTAACAATTATTTTAAAAAAAAATGATCCAAAACCAAAACCAAGACCAAAACCAAAAAACACGAGTGCGGTTTTGCCAAAACCAAACCCAAAACACAAAGTTAATACAGATCCAAAACCAAAACACAGGGGTCAGTGAACATCCCTAAATTAAAGTATGGCAATATCTCAGTCTCAAATATTTTTACTTTATATGGTATAAACTGTATATACTATATGTAACAGGCTACCACTATCACCATCAAATAACTCATTTCATACTCGATGCACTGTAGTTTGTGACTTTTAACCTACTAATTATAGTTTGTTGTAAACTGTGTCACGACTATTTGCTGCGTACCTGCTATCGTTGGCACTATTCGAGGGAAGGTGCGGAGCCTAACGTGCCCCTGGTGTTCACCAGGGACCCCCGCAAGGAGGTATTGGACTCAGCTGCAGGTCCTTCCACGAGTCGGATAGCAAAACACGAGAGAAGAATTGTCAGACAAGCCGGGTCAGTAACGGTGCGGGCAATGAAGGTACACAAGGAGAATCCGAAGGGAAGGTGAGCCAAGGCGAGTCGGTAGCGTACTGGAAGCGCGGTACAGAGGGAGATCCAAAAAGGGTAGTCAAAGGCAGTCCAGGTCACAAAGGTCACAGGCAGGCAGGCAATAATCAGGAAACAGGCAAAGATACTGGAACACTATAGGAAATGCTGGAGGCAGGTAGGGACCTGATACTCTGGCACAGGTGAAGGACCAGGAAATGGTTTATATAGTAGTGTGGACCAATAGGAGCAGGCTCAGTGGCGCTGTCATAACTAGCGCCAGGATATAAAACTGCTGGCGTCCCGTTGCCTAGCAACAGGACTCGTGTATATGCTGTAGCCAGGCGGCCGAGCAAGACTACACAGGCGGCCGTCTAGGGGAGATCGCTGGACGGCGCCTGACAGCATACCCTCCTCCTCTTCCTCCCTGTTGAAAAAATCTTTTGAGTAGAAGGGGGGCATGGAGATCCCGTTTGTCCACCCAAGATCTCTCCTCAGGACCAAATCCCCTCCAATGAACAAGGAACTGCTGTCGGCCATAACGAACACGGGAATCCAGGATTTGGCTTATTTCGAATTCCGTTCCTGAGGAAGATTGAACCGCAGGGGGTCAAGATGGAGGTAGGAAGAATTTGTTAAGCACCATTGGTCGCAATAATGATACATGAAAAGTGTTGTGGCATCGTAAAGAAGCAGGTAACTTTAGTTTGACGCAGACAGGATTGATGACCTGTGTGATGGTATAGGGACCAATGACGTGGAGCCATCTTCATAGAAGGAACTTTAAATTTCAAGTCCTTAGTAGACAGCCATACTTGGTCCCCTACTTTTAATAGTGGAGTAGGTCTTTGGTGACGATCAGCAAAAGTCTTGTGGTGCTGTGTAGCTTTCTGCAAGGCAGTCTTGGTTTTAGGCCAAATGAGGGCAAATTCACGATAAAGGGTATTCACTGCTGGAACTGAGGAGGTAGAGTAAGGGAAAGGGGTCAGGCACAGTGAAATGTATCCCAGTCACAATGAAGAATGGAGAGAAGCTGGTGGATTCATGGATGTGTTGGTTGTGCGAAAACTCTGCCCAGGGAAGAAATTGTGACCATTTGCTCTGATTATCTGCGGTAAAGCAACAAAGGAAGGTCTCCAGGTCCTGATTGATTTGTTCCGTCTGGCCATTGGTCTTGGGATGATATCCCGAAGAGAATTTTAATTCTGTACCCAGTTTTTTACAGAAGAATCGTGAGGTAAACTGGACTCCTCGATCGGAGATGATCTCTTTGGGGCAGCCGTGCAATCTGAAGATTTCTTTAATGAAAATATCAACTAGTCGACTGGCCGAAGGTAGACCGATGAGAGGGATGAAGTGAGCCATCTTAGAAAACCGGTCGATGACAACCCAGATAGTATTGAATCCGGAACTGCAAGGAAGGTCAGTAATGAAGTCCATTGCTATACTTTCCCACGGAACATTAGGTATAGGAAGTGGGCGAAGTAACCCAGCTGGGGCCATCCAGGATGTTTTGTGTTGGGCACAGATGGAGCAGGCTGCAATGAACTCACGAATGTCAGTACGTATAGAAGGCCACCAGAAACGGCAACAGAGCAGCACTTTGGTCTTTTTTACTTCGGTGTGGCCCGCGATGCGGGAGTAGTGAGCCCACTGTAAAGTCTTAAGTTGTAGATGTGGTTCCACAAAAGATCGTCCGGGTGGAGGAATGGATGTGTCGGTTCTGGTCAATGCCACAATATTAGAGGAATCGATGATGCATTGAGGAACCAGTGGATTTAGGCGGTCAGAATCATCAAAAGAGCAAGATAAAGCGCCTGCTCGTCCATTTTTAGCACCTGGACAGAATGTAAGAATCATATTGAAGCGAGCAAAGAAGGATGCCGAGCGGGCCTGCCGAGAATTTAAAAAGCGGGGTTCACGAATGAATATCAAATTCCGATGGTCCGTGAATATGGTAACAGGGTATAAGGCGCCCTCCAGTAAATGATGCTATTATTCCAGTGCAGCTTTAATAGTGAGGAGTTCTTTGTCTCCAATTCCATAGTTGATATCACTTGGATGAACCCTCTGGAGAAGAACTCGCATGGAGAATGAGTACCTGATGGTGTCTCTTGGAATAACACAGCTCCAATACCCACCGAAGAAGCATTCCACAATGAAAGGTCGTTCCTGGTCCGGCTGGGAGAGAACAGAGGCCAAAGAAAATGCTTTATTTAGGGTAGCAAAGGCAGAGATAGCTTCTGGAGACCAGATCTTAGGGCTGGCAGATCTTCTGGTTAGTGCTGTAATAGGAGCAATAATGGAGGAAAAATCTTGGATGAACTGCCGATAATATTTAGCAAAACCGATGAATCTGTAATCCTGAACCAGATACAATAAGGGTACTTGGGAAACCTCGAAGACACATTTTTCCAGTTTGTAATAAAGATGGTATTTGCGCAGTCTCTGTAAGACTTCCCTCACTTGTTCCTGGAGAGAATTTAGGTCTTTAGAGAACACTAGAATATCGTCCAAATAGACTACTATGGAGATCTTGAAAGATATCGTTGACAAAAGTCTGAAAGATGGCAGGGGCGTTTCAAAGGCCGAAGGGCATTACCAGGTATTCGAAATGGCCCTCCATGGTATTCCACACATCGCCATTTTTAATGCGAATCAGGTTGTAAGCACCTCGAAGGTCTAATTTAGTGAAAATTCGAGCCCCAGTGATCCTGTCAAAGAGATCGGAGATAAGGGGTAAGGGATACCGATTCTTGACTGTAATACGGAAGGTGCGGAGTCTAACGTGCCCCTGGTGTTCACCAGGGACCCCCGCAAGGAGGTATGGACTCAGCTGCAAAAGACACGCAGGTCGCGGTTCTTCCACGAGTCGGATAGCGAAGCACGAGAGAAGAATTGTCAGACAAGCCGGGTCGGTAACGGTTTGGGCAATGAAGGTGCACAAGGAGAATCCGAAGGCAAGGTGAGCCAAGCCGGTTCAGTAGCATTCTAGAAGCGCGGTACAGAGGGAGATCCAAAAGGGGTAGTCAAAGGCAGTCCGGGTCACAAAGGTCACAGGCAGGCAGGCAATAATCAGGAAACAGGCAAAGATACTGGAACACTATAGGAAATGCTGGAGGCAGGTAGGGACCTGATACTCTGGCACAGGTGAAGGGCCAGGAAATGGTTTATATAGTAGTGTGGACCAATAGGAGCAGGCCCAGTAGAGCTGTCATAAATAGCGCCAGGATATAATACTGCTGGCGTGTATATGCTGTAGCTGGGCGACCGAGCGGGCGGAAGTGACACGTCAGGTTGCTAGGCAACCAGATGCACTGCAAGACTACACAGGCAGCCGTCCCGGGGAGATCGCGGGATGGCGCCTGACAAACTGAAATCGGGAAATAATGCAGGAACCAGCAGTGAACTGTAGTTTAAATTTAATTCAGTTTAATAAAGGTACAAAAAGCAGGTGCAAGTTGATCGCTCCATCTTCCACCCCTTTTAATACCCTTCATGCTATATGCTTAGACTACAAGCTCCATCTCAAGCCCATTTACAGAGTAAATGTAGCAAAATCACCAAGCACATGTCCCACAATATTTAGCCATCAACTTTTCTCATTGCCTAAATGACTAATTAAACACAAAGTATGTTCCAACATTACAAGCACTCATTCACGTAAAACTAACGAGAAACTGCTGGGACAGCTCAGTGATATCATGTTAAAAGGGATAGAGGTGGATAGAAGACAGCTCTGAAAACAAAGACAGACCAGCAGCTCTATATGTGGACTTGCTTATACTTTCCAAACTTGTGCTATCTATTCTAGAGAGAAAACCCATCAGGAGACAAAGTATAGTTGTTACTAAAATGTTCCTTGTATTGAATGGCTGACACTAGCATGCTCTCTGTATTGTATGGCAGTCACTAAAATGGTGTTTGTATTTTATAAAAGTCACTAGGTTACTCTCTATATCGTATGATAATCACTAGGATGATCTCTGCTTTGTATAGGTGATACTAGAATGTTCTTTGCATTGTATGGTGGTCACAAAGATGCTCTTTGTATTATATGGTCATCACTAGGATGTTCTCTATATTACGTATTGGTCACTAGGATGCTGTCTGCATTGTATATAAGGCAATATAATTCTCTCTGTACTGCACAGGAGTTACTGGAGTGTTGACTACATTATAATATAGTCTATGTTATAATTCTACAAAATATTTTATTATATTACAATTTTGGTAATTTTTCAAAAAAGGACCCTGACTTTCCAGGATCCGACCAAACAGTAACAAAGTTAAAGAACAGTTGACGTAGAACAGGAAGTAGTCAAAGTGCAAGAACAAATAATAGAGAACAGCAGGTATTCAAAGCTGCAAGAACAAGGAAAAGAGAACAGCACAGTCTGAATCTGCCGACTTATATTTGCTCCACCTACGACACCAAAGCTTTGCCTACCTGTGATAGGTCTGCCTGCTTTAACAGGCTCTGACTGGTGTTGCTGTGACTCTTCTACCATTGCGTGTTACATTAGCCGCACCTACCATTGATATGGCTAGGGATAATGGTGTGCTAACCACACTTACTTTTATGCTGGTGCTCTCTACTGTTGATTTGGCACCACCTATGTGAGGCTACGTTCAAATTTTTTTCCATGGCCACTAAGTATCCATATGCTTATGATTGATTTATCCTTGAATTGGGTTAAACAAAGCAATATTTTTTGAGAAAAAAATAATGAAATTGGCTGTTTTAACATGATAGGAGGTCGAACTTTGATGAGATACGCGCAGTACAGATTTTTCAGCAAAACTAGGATCACTTCTGGTTTACGAATGCATCTCCCAATCATGAGAATTTAGCAAACTCCTCAAATTTTACTGTGCTGACCATCTACTTAGGTATCAAATTAAACCAGGAAAAATATTACTTGTTGTCTCAACAGCTGTATAGTTTTAAACTGCACTGACTGGGGCAGAACCATTTTTTTCTGCATGTGTCATTATCGCCATTTGCGATAATGACACATGACAGAAAGCACTGTTTGTTTCTGTATTTGTAATTGCTGTCTTTAGCTAAAAATTATAAAAATAAACAGGCTATGCAAGTACCACATGTGTACCATGTCTGCCACAAAATAATGTTTTCCTGTATTTGTTAATAGCGCAATCAATTATACACAGTAAGGGCCTGATTCATGTTCGGATGTCCATCCATTTGTACAGCATATATTGCATGAAATTGCTATTTGCATGCCTAGAAATAGACATTATACTAATGAACGCAATTGCATGCAATTCATGTCTGAACACAAATGACACAGATGCGGTAGGTTCAAGTCCTGTGTTTCTCGTAAATAAACTTGGCTTCACCCGTATCATTTGCATCCTCTATACAGCAGGTTAAAATGCAGGCTGATAATGATAGAGTTTGAATTAAAAAGTACACTTATGTGTGTCAGTAGCTGTCACAGAATCGGGGGTAGTCATTTTTCCGACAGTGAAAATACAAACGGAAAAAATCCTGTCACTGTAAATACTGACATGGAGAAAATATCTAATGGAGTAATTACCAACATGGAGAAAGTTCCAACAGTCTAAATACCTACATGTGCAAAATACTGACATGGATAAAATACCGACAGTGTGATTAACGACAGTGAAAATATATTATATGTACATTGCGTTTTGAAATTATATTTATGTAAATAATAAAATAATAATTTTTCTAAATAAATATTTCTATAAATGATTATACTATTAGAAGTTCTTGCTTAATTTTCTGTTAAAAAACAATAATATTGAGTATACTACAGTCTGTTCTGTGTCTACAGATGGTATGTACTGCTTAGGCAGAGCATATATACACCCAGATTCAAATCAAAATGTATCTTGAGATACACTTCGGTTTGAATATGGTCGGAAATGCGCACAAGTTTCGTGCTCTTTAAAACGCACCAAACATGCAAGTTGCATTCAGACATGAATCAGATCCTAAGTGTAGAAAAACACAGAAATTAAATGGTGAAATGAACCAGTACATTTGCTGCAAAACACACTTTTATGATGTATTAACCACTAGTCAATATGCCCTTCCTCCCTTATTAGAGCCCTATCTAGTATCCCTTCTACTTGTATCACCTGTCAGTTACAGTGTTGTCATACAGACGATTATTTTAACACTACAACTTGTCCAGTTGGAAAAGCGTTAGTGCTAATAGTGCTCAATTTTTACTGTGCTGGCACACTGAAGTGAGTGATTACAAGGAAGAGATTACACTCTGAAGACGTGGTGTCTTCCCTTTACGGTAATGTGTCAGCATAGGAGTGATTGAGCTGTATTAACTGGAAAAGTGTTAGGATTAAAAGCATCCGTCTAACATCGCCTTTACTTGCAAACTCTCAGTGACATGCTGCTGCCTGCTGCTCCATTCAATTGTAAAATAATAGAAAGGAAGACCTGGGTTGAAAACTGGACAGCTCAAATCATAAACTAGGTCACCGATTTACTGGTAGAATTGAAGAAATTATACAGTTGACAGGATTTGTGAATTTTACACCGAAATTCCAAATCGTAACACAAAGTAAAGCTTTTACTGTGAAATACTTAGGTATAATAAAATGCAAGTGCTACCGATATAAAAGTGTCATTTAAATTGATGGTACTTGTCCTTGAGTGCATTGTTAGTAAGATAATGCTTCTTTGTGGATTCACAGAAATTTTAATTGACAGCCCATCATTTATCAAAAGTATGTAAAAGCCCTGATTAGCCTGTATTTCTTCCCAAAAAGTCCCGTTCAGTTTCTTGCTGCCCACAAGGGACAGGGAAGTGAGAGAACTAAAGAAATAGAATACATTACATAGAGGCTGTACCTGTGACTGGGGATTTCTGCACATGCATTGTGATATGTGTAACTGCTTTTGGTAGCTTGTGTTTAACACGTTTATGCCACTAAATTTTTGCAGGCCAGACACCAACAAGGTTCGCTTTTATTGTATCTGTACTTCCACTGGGTAGTGTTATGGTGACATCATACCACAAGTAAGAATTAACCTATTTACATCTTAAACCACAGCTCTGGGTAGTATACATTATAATATTAGAAACAATCTGTCTTTGAAGCCAATAGCTCTGCAGGGAGTTGATTGTATTTACCTGTTCTAACTACTCGCCAGGGCAGAGATCTTCCAATCTATATGTAGTATCATTTGACCTGCGAGACCAACATTTAACCATCATGGCATTGCATAGAAAATGCAGTTAGTTTTTTTTCTGAAAGAAATTGAATATATATGTGTATATATATATATATATCTACTATATAAAAGCCTAGTGGCGTGTGTCTGTGTGTGAAAAAAAAAAAAACCAAGCTGCAGCACCACCTGCTGGGTGAAGTTATACACTGACCTACTAAATTCTTAGTGTGTGTGGGAAAAAAACTCAGAAAGGGCTGAAATTTGCTGCAGCGCCACCTGCTGGGCGGAGTTATACACTGACCTACTAAATTCTTAGTGTGTGTGAAAAGAAAAACTCAGAAAGGGCTGAAATTTGGTATGCTAAGATGTTTTTAATTTGTTAATTTAATTTGTTAATTGTTAAAAGTGTTTATAAAGATTTTAAAAATATATATATATTTCTTGAAGGAGAAGTGACAGTTGGGAGTGGTTGGTGGTTGCCGGGGGTGACAGTGGGGAGTGGTTGGTGGTTGCCAGGGGTGACAGCGAGAGGAGTGTGATACTCAGGACCGCTGAGAGAGATCCCTGTGTCTGGATAGACATCTGGATAGATGTGGCGATGAAGATGAAGGATGAGGTGATGGAGAAAAATGATGAGGTGGTGACATGTGGACAACACCACGTTAAAAAAGGGCGCTTGCATCGGGAAGTAACGCTCTTCCCCTGAGGAGGCCTGGGCTATGGCCCAAATGCATGACAAGAACCTTTTTAACACCTTAAGTAGCTTGATTTGACTAGAATGCATGAGTATCATGCACGGGTTAACTTGTATATATATATATATATATATATATATATATATATATATATATTTATTATTATACTTATATATTTATATATTTTCTTTGTTCTTCCCACCCATATTCCACATCTGTGTGTATGATAATATTGATGATATTTTTGCTTTAACCAGTATTGATAAAGTAGCTGAAGCATCAAGAAAGTTATTTTATTGACATCTAGAAGGCTGCTTACAAAGCACAAAAACAGTGTGCTGAAGTGCAACTGCCTTTTCCCCTGTTGTGACATCCTTGCTCTTGTGCATATTGCTTCTGGTTTCACTCAGCATTTTCCAAATGTTTACCAAATGCAAAAGACGAGATTGTGCCAAGCAATTGCTTGGCATTATGTTCCCTTTTACTAAGGTGTCAATTTTTGCTGGATTAGATGGACATTCCTTATGCATAACTATTTATTCACATTATGCTCATGTTTGCATGCTTAAATCACTAAAACAAGCTTTTATTATGTGCACATCACAGACCTGAATGTAATCTTGATATTGTGGAGTGTCTCAAAGTGTTTTCCACAGTACTAAAATGCTAACACTGCAGATGGAAGCCATGACATTTACTGCTGCTACAGCTTACACACACTTAAGATCTATTTGCTAAATCTTAAAATAACGACACAAGACAAGAGTTTTGGCGAAAAAAATAGGTCACAGTTTATTGAGAATAAATGAACTTAAATGGTGGTGGAGAAAGCAAGTTGCGAGACGGCACAACCAATATATATAACCAATCAGCGTATGGCCTTATGGCACTAATCACTGGTCCCAGGACCAAAGTCCTACACGATTGGCCGGTGCTAAATCTGGCGGCAGAGTGACTCATAATGATGTGTACAAAGGTGATTTATGTTCTATTATTTACTTATTAGAGAATCTGGAACTTGAAGCAATAATTAATACTATGATTTGATTGGAGCTCAATGATTTAAAAAGAAGACCTTGGAAAAATATTCACACTCATTCCACAGAGCCAGTTTACTGCTAGGCAAAAAGACAACTGCCTAGGGCCAAGGGGTCCCCAGAGGGCCCTCCCATGGCCGGCAGTGAGCGGGGTAGTCAAGGCGGAGGAGCGCTCTCCTCTGCTTGCCATCCCCCTCTGTCCGCCGGCATAATAAAACAAATTGTCGCCTAAGTCCCCAAATTGTGACAGATTTAAAGGCCTGAGGTTCCAGGCTGCAAGCGGAGGCCTGAAGGGGGACACAGTACTAGGCTATAGGCCTGTGGACAAGTTCTTGAGTGAGGCCTGTGAGTTATAAGTGGCATGAGGCCAGCAACTAAGTAATAAATCCCCATAGTGAGACCGGTTCCGGTCTGTTCCTATTGTATGTGTAGGCAGACATTTGTATAGTAAAGAAACTCACGCTCAGGTAATCTTAAAAACAGTGTTTATAAAAAGGCTGAGTACTTAGGAAGCTGCTGAAAATAGAGTTCCCAAACTTTGTTGACTATACAATGCACAATATCTATCAGCAAACACCTATAGTACTATTTTTACTGGTGTCTAGGTTCCTGACATCAATAAATGCAAATGTTAGGAAGTAACTCCTTTTAATTGAAAATGATGTTAAGGTGTGTCCATATAAATATGGCACCCTGTATTTTAAAAGCAATGATGTTGGTCTCTTTTCACGTGATTGTTATCACATTACATATGTGAAAGATATCGTAATCACTCTAAATTACATCTAACTTCAATGTCTATATTGTCCAGCTGACAATACAGGTGCTCCAGGCATGTGTTGTTTATGAAAAAAGCTTCAAATGTCAATAAAATACAATTGATACATAATTGTTATGTGTTCCAATTGATTGGCTCGATGAATTTTGATTGCTAATAATACCAATATCCGTGGTGACAGTACACAGTCACAAAGTTATGCGTAGCCAGAACATATGTAAGGATTCTACCTTACTCACAATTAGGAGACTCTGTCCTCCAATTTCCTGGCTTCCTTCAGTTGTTCTGTGTGTTTAATCCACCTCTCAAGAAAGGCTAGGTAGTCTCGGCAATCGTGATTGTATACGTTGCACATGCGCATGCAAGAATTGTCTAGCTTCAAATCAGTCAGTGCCATTAGTTGATGCACTGATAAACCAATGAAAAGTTATGATCCAATATAGATGGTGAAAATAGGTATTAGTCCAACGCATTTCAGCTCCAATTTGGTAAGCCTTCCTCAAGTATATACTGAATGTCCAGCTTCCAAATGTGAGGGTTGACATAGTGTCAAGAACCCTCCCACTTGCGTCCTATGGGATAGTTCTGCTGTCAACTAAAATTGCATCACTCTGGACTTTTTCACCATTAAAGTGTAATTTCTAATTGTGTACTTTTCTCATTTACTAATTAGCATGTTGCTAGATAGTACTTGTATTCGGCATTTATAAGATATCCGATGTCTATAAATCTGCAGATTTACACTAGCACTGACTGTAATTCCACATCTACGTTCAAACACCTGGGGGGGCGGGGGGTTTCATTAAATAAATCCATTTTAATTCTTCTTTGCTTATAATCCTTATGTAATCACCTCCCCTCCAATTTTTTCTACTTTTTTATAGCTGTATATATCAATGTTGGCTAACCTGTGACACTCCAGGTGTTGTGAAAATACAAGTCCCAGGATGCTTTGCAAATATATAGCAGCTTATTGCTGGAAGGGTATGTTGGGAGTTGTAGTTTCACAACACCTGGAGTGTCACAGGTTAGGCAACACTGGTATAGATCATTCCTTTTGGATTGCAGTCATGCTTACCTTTAAAGTGTGCAGAAAGGCTGTGTTTCTCAAATCTCCTTTTTATTGTCCTAATATGTTCAATGGTCCTCAACCTTATAGTCCTTATTGTCCTTCCTATATACTGCAATCCACATGGACACTCTATCAAATAAATCAATCCGTTACTGTCACATGTGAAGCTCTGAGTGATCTTATATTCCTGACCTGTGTGTTTGGATCTAAAGGTCCGTCTGGGTTTGGTGCTTCTCTGATTTACACTTTGACAATTACAAAACTGACCACAGGGGTAGAGTCCTCCCTCTTCCTTAAAGTTGTCTAAATGGCTTTGTTGTTGTTTTTTTTATTTGATATGATTCTTCACTAAATTGGTCTTCAAATCACGTGCTTTTCGATACACTATCTCTGGAGTTTTGGGCACAATAGTGCCCAGACTATGCTCTATTCGTTTAATCTGATTAGCTGAACTGTTGTATTTGGTAGTAAAACATATCTTATCAGTGCTCTCGTTAGACTGAGATTTATCATTGTAATCCAAAAGTTCTTTTCTACTCGTACTGATGGTATCTGTAAAAGCCTTTCTCACTAGCTCAGGATCATATTGCTTCTCTATAAATTTGTCTACAAGTTGTTCCCCTTGTATTTCATAGTTCTCTAATTTTGAACAATAATGTCTGATTCTCTTAAACTGTCTATGTGGTATATTTCGTAGCCATGTGGGATGGTGTCCACTGTTTGCCAATATGTAGCTATTTACTTCTACCTGTTTTTAAATGTTCTTGTCTCTACTCTATTGTTGTGTATGAAATATTTCTAGATCGAGAAACTCAACCTTGCACTTACTATAATGTGTCGTAAATTTTAAATTGCGGTTATTGTTGTTCATGTGTGCAATAAATTTAAGTAAAGTGTCCTCGGACCCTTTCCAGATGAAAAAAATGTCATATATATATCTCTTCCACAGGGACAGGTTCGCTCCGAAATCATGATTGGTCCACATGTTCTCATTTTCAAATTGGCTCATGAAAAGATTAGCATAACTAGGAGTGAACTTTGTCCCCACAGCTGTACCTCTAATTTGCAGATAATATTCCTCTTCAAATCATGCATAGTTGTGCGCAAGAATGAATTGTATGCCTTGCAAGATGAAATGGATCTGTTATGTATGTAAAGCATTATCTTGCTCTAAAAAATACACTATCAAGGCCTTGTTGGTGTTGTATCACAGTATATAGTGGCGCAATCACTCGTAACTAACCAGTGTTCTAAATCCCATTCTAATGTGTCAATAATATTTAGTATTTGGGTGGTGCCTTTCAAATAAGATCTCTACATACTAACATTACTTTGAAGATTGTGAACAATGTATTGGGAAAGATTTGAGGTTTATGAATTAATTTTCAATATAATGGGTTGTCCTGGTGGATTTACCAAATCTTTGTGTATTTTTGATAAATGGTAGAAAACGGGTATAGCAGGGTATTTGTTCTTTATGTAATCATGTTCCTGTTTGTTGAGTATTCCTTTCCTTAAACATTCTTGAAGTAATTTCTGTAATTGAGTATTGAACTATCTGTGGAGTCTGATATGGAGTTTCTGATATGTATTGACATCCCCCAAGATATTGATGAATTCCTGATTATATTTGGATCTGTCCATGACCACTATCCCTCCACCCTTGTCTGCCGGTTTTATTGTTATGTTGTGATTATTACTCAATTCTTTCAGGGCTGCTTCCTCAGCTGGAGTTAAATTCTGTGTTTTTTTATTTATTTGCTCCCAATAGTTCTATATCATCCAAAACCATCCTTTCAATGTATTGATGTGACTCCCTTTCAAATGGCTAGAATAGATAAACGATTTTGCTCTCAAATCAGTGTGTCTGTATGTACTAGTACCGTCCATTTGTCTGGTTATAGGATTTGTTTGAAAAATATTTCTTGAGTGTGAGCTTCTTAAAGAATTTCTGTAAATCTACAAATACTTCGAACTTGAATTTGACTATTTGGCGCAAATTTTAAGCCTTTATTTATTAATTTAATTTGTGTTTCAGCTAATGGAAATTGGCTTAGATTGAAAATGCCAATAGGAAGTGAGTGGTCTTTTTCTAGATGGTGAATTTTGTCTTTTTGGCCACCTCTATATCCTAGCTCTAGTATTTTTCTTTTGTTTGTACTGGTGGGTGGAGTCACGATCGGTGTATGGCAGGACTTCTTCCCTATCTCTAGATCTAAAAAAGCTTGTCCTCCTTGTGATTCATTGAGAGGGTTATCTATGTTTGGTCCATTAGCTTTTGTTGATGTTGTACTAACCTGTGTTGACGGTTTGTCAGTATTCCTCTCCAACACACTCCGTTGTGTTTGATCTATTTAGCTTTTCTCGAAGGACAGTATGGCTATATTGTTGTAATCACAATTGAATTCATCATCAACTTCATGAATAGAAAATAAGATGTCAATGCTTAAATTATCATTGTGTTGTACTGGTATCGATTTTATAATAGGGTTTTCCTTGCAATGGATATTAGTCTTCTATTTTTGGTACGTTAGGTTCAACTTAGTATAAATTGGGGTTCTTCTGTTTTTGTTTGATTTTTTGACTTGTTGACTTGTCCTTGTTATGTTTATTTTTATGCAATCTATTTGTAGGTTTGAGGTATTTCCCTTTAATTCCAAATTTATCCCTTAGGATCTTGGTTTTCTTGGTCGAAATTATATGGTTCTCTTCTTGCCTAATCCTTTGACTAGATAGTTTTTCTAATTCTACAAACGCCCCTTGCATTTTGAAATGTTCCAATGACTTGTCTAATTCTTGAATCTCTACTTCTATGTTGTTTAGTTTCACAAAGCCATTTAGACAACTTAAAGGAAGAGGGAGGATTCTACCCCTGTGGTCGGTTTTGTAATTGTCAAATTTTAAATCAGAGAAGCACCAAACCCAGATGGACCTTTAGATCCAAACAAACAGATCAGGAATATAAGATCACTCAAAGCCTCACATGTGACATTAAGGGATTGATGTATTTGATAGAGTGTCCATGTGGATTGCAGTCTATAGGAAGTAAAATAAGGACTATGAGATTGAGGACTGCAATCAGGGGCGGGCTGGGCCAGGGAGCAGGGGGGCATCGCCCCCCCCCAGGCCGCTCAGAAACTCAGCTGGTAGGTTGCTCTCTCTTCTGGGGGGCGGCCGGCTGCCCCCCGGAAGCAATATAAACCGGCGATAAATGTTATTCGGCAGCATCCCGTGTCATGTGAAGCGGCCGTCTGTGCACCCCCCGGGCTGACATCAGCCAGCCCGCACCTGACTGCAATCCAAAAGGAATGATCTTTACAGCTATAAAAAAGAAGAAAAAAATTGGAGGGGAGGTGATTACATAAAGATTATAAACAAAGAAGAATTAAAGTGGATTTATTTAATGAAAACACACGCCCCTAGGGGTTTGAACATAGATGTGGAATTACAGTCAGTGCTAGTGTAAATCTGCAGATTTATGGACATCATATATCTTATAAATGACGAATGCAGGTACTATCTAGCAACATGCTAATTAAACAGCGAGGAAAGTACACAATTAGAAATTACACTTTAATGGTAAAATAGAGTCCCGAGTGATGCAATTTTGATTGACAGCAGAACTATCCCGTAGGATGCAAGTGGAAGGGTTCTTGACACTATGTCAACCCTCACATTTGGAAGCTGGACATTCAGTATATACTTGAGGAAGGCTTCCCAAATTGGAGCTGAAATGCGTTGGTTAATACCTATTTTCACCATCTACATTGGATCATAACTTTTTATTGGTTTGACAGCACTGACTGATTTGGAGCTAGACAATTCTCGCTTGCACAACGTATACCATCACGATTGCCGAGACTACCTATCATATCTTGAGAGGTTGGATTAAAAAAACAGAACAACAGAAGGAAGCCAGGAAATTGGAGGACAGAGTCTCCTAATTGTGAGTAAGGTACAATCCTCACATATGTCCTGGCTACGCATAACTTAGTGACTTTGTACCGTCACCATTAATATTGGTATTATTAGCAATCAAAAATCATTGAGCCCATCAATTGGAACACATAACAATTATGTATCAATTGTATTTTATTGACATGTGAAGCCGTTGTCATAGACAATACATGCCTGGAGCACCTGTATTGTCAGCTGGACAATACAGACATTGAAGTTAGATGTACTGTAGAGTGATTACGATATCTTCCAAATATGTAATGTGATAGCAATCACGTGAAAAGAGACCAACATCATTGCTTTTAAAATACAGTGTGCCATATTTATATGGACACACTTGAATATCATTTTCAATAAAAAGGAGTTACTTCCTAACATTTGCATTTATTGATGTCAGTAACCTAGACACCAGTAAAAATAGTACTATAGGTGTAGTGCTGATTGATATTGTGTATAGCAGCCATTTGTGGTCTACCTTTATTGAGAGATACACTGGCTCTGTGTCCATTTGTGAGGTAGTGATCACAGTTAAGGTATTATACTGTACTGTATGCTGTTGGTTTGTCTATAACTTGTCTACCTCTCTTAGAGTTATGTAGCAGCTGATCACTTAGACTGTTGATAGAATCAGGGGCTGCTTGCTTGCTGTTATTAAGTTGTAGAATAACACTGGTGTGGGAGGCACATTAGAGCTAAGGAGCTAGCTCTCTGAGGGTGGTTGTTGTTAAGTCCCCCAGCTCTAGATGGCAGCATGCAGACACCTTTCAAGTTGAGGTGACTGTTTTCCCCGGTGAGTAACATTTTCCGTTTTCATCTCTTTCTTGGTAAGGCCCTCACCCGTACCATGGTGAGTAGGGTATTGCAGTGGGCTTCTTAACCACCGTGGCCTAGTGGTTAGCCCTTCTGCCTTACAGCGCTGGGGTCATGAGTTCAATTCCTGACCATAGCTTATCTGTAAGGAGTTTTTATGTTCTCCCCGTGTTTGCGTGGGTTTACTTCAGGTGCTCCAGTTTCCTCCCACACTCCAAAAACATACTGGTAGGTTAATTGGCTGCTAACAAATTGACCCTAGTCTGTCTGTCTGTGTGTGTGTATGTGGGAATTTAGACTGTAAGCCCCAATGGGGCAGGGACTGATGTGAGTGAGTTCTCTGTACAGCGCTGCGGAATTAGTGGCGCTATATAAATAAATGGTGATGATGATGATAATGATATCTGTAGCCCCAAGCCTAGGCCTAGAGTAAGTCGAGGTATTGGCAAGCGAATCAGAGTGAAAAATCTCTACTACTGGCTTGCACCTCATACACCCCCCTCTTCTTCCAGCTGCGCCACTGCCTTCCATTAATTTGTCTGCTTTCCTCCCTAGGCTGAAGTGCTAGGGAGAGCACCTGTTGACATCAAGATCTCTGTTGAGAATTGTACATTGCATTTCATAGTCATCCCTCAGGATAGAGTGAGTACCTTGGTTGTCAGGAAGAGGTTTACGGTGAGTGTTGCCCTTGTCTCCCTATTCACCCATTACAACTTAGACCCTTCATGGAAGAAAAAGCAGAGAAAAACAAACAGCAAAACCTACATAAATGACATCAGGGCCTAGGTGGGCAGGCGGAGAACTTTTCAGAAGGCAAGAGAAAGCAACCAGACTCCTCTCTTCCTTATAAGCCTTCCAAAACTCAGCCTCTTCCTAGACTCCTATACTCATTGGCTAATAATTCATAACAAATTTATGTAAAGTTAACTTTTGCCAAGCTCAATTATTTTTCTTCATATTTTACACTCGGCATTTATGTTACCTTGGGCCTATTTCTGCTCAATGTTTTCCTAACCCTAGTAGTTGACATAACTTTTACCATATTTTCTCTGGCGGGTCCTTGGATTAGCTATGAGGCCTGGTGGCAGTGAAAACACAACCCCACAGTGCTCCTATAAGATTATTTTTGCTCAAAATTACAGTAAAGCTCCATGACACCAATCTCCACCATGTGTATAAAATAAATAAATGTACTTTACGACAAAATAAAAAGTATCACTGATTCTGTTATGTTGGCAGTATGCATTAGAAACAAATGATGTGGTGCAACCTGCCCCCTCTGCATTTTTGCCACACTAGGTCTAGACCTATGTGGTATTTCCACAAATCCTGGCCTAGACCAATTTTTTTCCAGTGCCATGTGGAGCGATGTGAGCCAGCGCCAAGGTTTAGGCAATGAAACGGTCCTGGTGGGGGATTCTGCATGTTTTCTACACAAGGGTATAAGTTATATTTAAGTTATATTAAGGGGAGTTGACCAAAAGGGGGGATCTCCCTTAAGGAGATGAATGTAACCAGATGGTTGCCAGTGGACTGGTTACAAGTAGTGCTTACATGAGTTGATTTTGTTATAATTATTTTTTTAAAGCATTGCAATCAGCCTGAACTTTAAATTTCCATCGTATTTCTTAGATCTGCAATTTACATTTATTTTTGTAAGATAACTAACGAAAAACACATGCTTTTATTTTCTCACAAAGACTTTGTAAATCAGTCTGCATGTCTAAATGAAGTTTCCGAGTACCGGAAAGACCAGATAATCATAGAATTATCTACGGGAGGCATTTCATTTCCTGGTGAACTGCCAACTGTGTTTTGTTTTGTTAAATCAGGAATATTCTGTTTTCTAAATCTGGTCTAGTGTATTGATAAAGATTGCATATATTTATGGGCATTTCATTGTATACTGAATGTTGCAATTAAAATGAAGCTGTTCACTCTCAGTTATCTATGTGTTACACTTGACTATTGCTAGGCCTAGATTAGGAATAGGTTTAGGCTGGGTACATACTACTGTGCTTTTAGCTGAGTATTGGGTCAATAAATAACAACTATTCTGCCCAATATGGCATAAGAGTGTACACTCCAGTGATGAACGTGAATCATTCCAAAGATCATTGCTTGATTGACTGTTCAGCAAAACTAAAAATCTTGTTCAGCTATGGAATGACGTCCTTCCAATCCTGCAGTGTGTATGCACTCATGATCAGGATCTCCATAGAGTTTGCAGAATTATGGGGGTAAACTTACCAAGCTACGGATTTGAAAAAGTGGAGATGTTGCCTATAGCAAGCAATCAGATTCTAGTTATCATTTACTTAGTACATTCTACAAAATGACAGCTAGAATCTGATTGGTTGCTATAAGCAACATCTCCACTTTTTCAAATCCACAGCTTGATAAATTTACCCCATGACCTTTCAGTCGATGGTTATGACAATTGAATATAACAGATCTGAGGGTAAATCTTTTAAAACATGTATAGTGTGTACGCATAAATCCACATACTGATGCGTGACTTTTTTCTTTCTCAGTAGTTGGTGCAATCATTGTAGATAACACATTTGTCGGAAAATTCTGTAGTGTGTACCCATCCTTACATACTGGGTAGGGGTTCGGCCTACTTTTAAAGTTTATATAAGATTAGGACTGGCTGTAGCATTACAGTAGTTTAGGGTCAAACAAAGGTCATATAATTACATTTGACTTATGTTCCAGTTGTTAGAAACAAAGAATTTAATTTAGATCCACATAAAAGAAAAGATGTCACATATAGTGACGTACATCTACCATAGTGAGACTTGCACGTTATGGAGAATAACACCTTCCCAGTGTATACACCCACTTGGAAGGTGTTATTCTCCATAAGGTGCATGTCACACTATGGTAGATGTACTTCACTATATGTGACATCTTTTCTTTTATGTGGATCGACTGCCTCGCCTTTGAAGTGGTGTGTACAAGGGAAGAAAGAAGATTATATCTTAGACTTGGACTATTCCATGGGTATTGTATATGATTTATTGTGATACACTTCTCTGTTTGACTCTATCCAGCGCCTTTTACTAAACCTGTTTGTCTATTTATTCTGTTTTTTTGGATTAGTGGTAATCCTACTGTTAAGGCAGGGCTGCAGGGATTGCATTGAAACGCTCTCTGGACATTTCTTTTACTTTGTTAAATTCTGTCACCACAGTAACCAAATGTTTTCATTGAAAAAGATACTGGTAATACTGGAAATTCTGTTTCAGTTACACTTCAGTATATTAAACTATTATGACCACCATTATGGAGTGAATTCCTGAAACAAACAGTTAATTATTGTAAAAAAAAATTAAAAATAATTGTAAATTACAGTAAAGTATCTTGCATCATATCATAACAGCCAATTTTGTTCATTGAAATAGAGACTGATAATTCTGTTTCAGATACACTTCAGTATGTTAAACTATTCTAAACACCATTATACAGCGAATCTCTGAAAAAAACAGTTGATTATAAAAAAATACATTTTAAAAATAATTATAAATTACAATAAAGTACATAAACAACATATTTAAACTTTAGTTGTCAAGCCATTTTGGTTAAGGATCTTTGAAACTTTAGGCAAAGTGAGAGACATGTCCTTCATTAGACCGTGGAACTTATGGTCCACCCTTCCCTCTCTCCCTTCTCTATTGCCATAAGAGTAGATGTCACATGGGACACGTACCATGTGACAGAAGCCATCCCATGTGTGCAAAGCAGCAAGAGAGGAAGAGGAGTCTACCTCTCCAACACAGCGCGGATGGAGGGAGGGAAAAAGCGAGGGAAGGAGGGAGGAAAGGAGCGAGGGATGGAGGGAGGGGGGCGCGGGAATGTTAATATAATGTGTGAGGGAAGGAATGGGTGTATGTTAATGTAACATGTAAGGGAAGGGAGGGGAGATCTTAATATAATGTGTGAGGGGAGGGAGTGGGGGGGTCTTAATATAATGTGTGATGGAAGTGAGTAGGAGGTCTTAATATAATGTGGGAGGTTATTTATTAAATGGTGAATTGTAATTGGGGCTAATTATTTAACGGGTGCTATTTTATTTGTGAGGTGATGGTGAGGCAATTTAATTTATTTGCGGGGCAATTTAAATTACAGGTGGTGCATTTTCATTTAATAGTGGGGCTATCAATTTAAAATGGAGCGATGGAACATTTAATTATTTAATATAATGCTGGGGTGATTGGGAGCTATTAGTTGAATCTAGGGCTGTTGAGGTCTATTTATTAAAAGTGAATAAGAATTATTTAATGTCAGTGATGGTTGCCAGAAATAGATTTATTTAATAGACGTAAATTCTATTTATTTATTTCCAGTGTGGCGGGGTCTCTACTGGAATTTGGATGGGAGGTAGGCTATTACTTCAATGGTGGACTGTGGATCTGAGCAAATTATTTAATGGTGGGTAATATTACTTTATTTGTGATGCAATGGCGGGGCTATTTAATTTAATAGTGGGGCCTATTCATTTAAGGTGAGTTGAAAGGACCATTAATTTAATGCTGAGGTGGTTTGGGGCTATTCATTGAATGTGGGGCTGAGTTTGGGGAGGCATGGTATTTATTAAATATTAGTATGAATTATTTAATACCAGTGATGTTTGTGAGAAACGGTTAATTTATTGCTGAGGTTGTTTGGAGGGAGTTGAAATAGTGTTAATTTCTGTGTGCTTGCCACCCCCAGGCTAAAATCTGCCAGCCAGCCCTTTTCTGCCATCTTGAAGGTGGTGTAAGTCTCTAGTCTATTTGTGTGGCTCAAAAGAACTGCTACTTCAGGGAGCAAACATGGGAAGGCCTTCAAATATGTAGTCTCTACCATTTATATATCCCCGTCTGCAAAACAAAATATTTTTTTGTGTATCAAGAACATAGTCCATTGCATTTTCTATCTTCCACAACCAGGAGGAATGCCCCTGGTTGGCCAAGGTCCAGCAATCATCACATGCAAATTTGCTTACTCTGCATGTACAGCATTTGCTCACTTTGCATGTACAAAAATCCATTCATATTTTTATAAAAACAAAAAAGTTTCTATTACCTGCAAATACAGTTTTGTGATATCACTATGTCACTTGCTGGCCACTTTCACATAAATGATCTGCTATGTGATTATCGAGCATTCAAATGTGTTCATTCAGTGGGATACAATTGTATAGCAAATAATATACGGTATATATTCAATTCCAGATACATTAATAAGCACAAATAAAATGATGTACAAAAGATGGGCCATAAAGCATATATATGATACACCTTTAAATCGGATCTTCTTGTTTCATATTATGGTACTTTTCTACTGTTTTTATAAAGGCAAAAGTTCTTCAATTTCGCAATTCACTATTGATTGTCTTGTACCTACTATTAATTAATTATAACAAGCCATGTATTGTATATACAGTATATTTAATATACAAAACTAGCAGAATGAACAGAAAGATACAACAGATTTGTAGAAATCCCCTCATTTAGAGAGCACTTTCAGTTCTTATCGTACGTAGCAATTATGAATTTCGATAGAACTTGTCAGAACATTTCAGCTCTAACATAATAACATTTTATCAGTGAAGTGCAGTCTGAATTATGTTTGTCTATTGTGTGTTTATGAAATTTATTTGTGCATTGAATTACTATCCAACAGTGTGTATTTTCTTTTGATGCATTGAATTATTGGAATGGACAATAAATAGTTCAAACTCATTTTATATTAAAGTGTGCTTCCACCTTCAGAGGACTTCAATTTATCGGCTTGTACATGCACTGTAACTTTTACAAAATACATTACAGGATTTTTTTTTTACCACTGTTTAAATACCATTAGGTACAGTTATATATTTTCACTATCCTGAAATATCTACAAACCTTTTTAGATACGATTCAATTCAGTGGTCTAAGTGGAAATGTAGAAGTGGCAGTATGAAAAATTTAATGGGAATGGGAGTGAATGGAATTTAATAGCTTTACAATGAAGGCAGTACGAGAAGTGGCAGTATGGCACACCACCATATACACCACCACCACTTCGACCACTGATTCCGTCCCAAAACAATGGAATCAAAGTTGCTTCATGACATAAATATATGGCAAAAATCACGCAAGAATGCTACTAGATTTATTTTCTTTCATTTGGGGATTTATTAATCAGATGACTAATGCAACGTGCACACAAGTTGCGGTTTAAGAAAGAGCACAGAACTTGAAAGTAGCTCCAAGCGATCTCAAGATACACTTCAATTTGAATCTGGGTGTAAGTACGGTTTGCCTAAGCATTACTTGTCATATGTTAGCAGAACAGAGTGCAATATATGCTCAAGCGACTGTGCAATATAAGGTCACTTCAGAATGCATACAAAAAACATTTATAGAATAAAATAAATGAACAACTCTAAACAGTATCAACATCATTATTATCATCATTTATTTATATAGCGCCACTAATTCCGCAGCGCTGTACAGAGAACTCATTCACATCAGTCCCTGCCCCATTGGAGCTTACAGTCTAAATTCCCTAATATAGACACACACTCACACACAGACAGAGAGGGGGACAGAGAGGGAGAGACTAGGGTCAATTTTTATAGCAGCCAATTAACCTACCAGTATGTTTATGGAGTGTGGGAGGAAACCGGAGCACCCGGAGGAAACCCACACAAACACAGGGAGAACATACAAACTCCACACAGATAAGGCCATGGTCAGGAATTGAACTCATGACCCCAGTGCTGTGAGGCAGAAGTGCTAACCACGAGGCCACTGTGCTGCCCCAGTATAATCATTAATACAATATATGTTTAGTATAAAAAATATTTTTTATATATATTTTTTTAAAGTACATACATCAAGATGGTTTTAATGCATATTGTACATTCAATGCGTTTATATGGTGTCTTATATGGTGTACTAGCTCATGACATGCATACATGTACTTTTTCAAAGAAAGACTATCCCAGTCATCACTGTCAGTTATCACTGTCAGTCAGTACGTACACCTGCCCAGTAGCTTGTGCAAATGATATGGCTGAAACAAGTGTACTTAAGAGAAACCCAGGACGTGAATTGGCTCTTTGCACACCATTACTGCACATTATCTATGTCTGTCCGTCCCTTCCCGCCCTGTTTCACCCTTCAAGTCATAGGAAGCCATAAGTGTTATTTGTGTTTGGACATGAATTGCATGCGATTGCGTTCATTGATGTAAGGTCTGAAGCTGAGCATGCACAGAGCGATTTCACGCAAGATACGGCATGAAGACTTATGTTTGAATATGAATCAGGCCCCACATCTTTAACTATGTTCACCTAGGAACTACTCTATCCATGCTAAAATGTGACAAATGTTTCACATTTGCTTGAATATTGTGAACAATACTTACAACTTCTCTTCTTCATTCATCTTTTCCTCCAAGTTCACTCCAACTAGACACAATACCGTCCAGATTGTGACAAACACAATTGATAGAGCAAGTTTACACTGAAATATGGGAGTTAACAGAGAGAACCTTTTTCTGAAGAAGAAAACTGAACCTCAAAACATTTCCATAAATCTTCCATTTATTACTAGCTTCAGTAGGGATTTAAAGAAGTCTAATATATCATAAACAAAAATTGGGGGGTTCTACTATGTGATGACAAACTAAAGGGACTTCTGCCAAGGAAACCCAAATTTGTATACAAAAGAGCACACACCCTTAAAAATAGATTGGTTAACAGTAGCATTCCGGTTGACACCCAAAGTCTAATGAGCAGCTGGCTAGGGGAAAACAACAGTGGCTTCTACCACTGTAATAGAAGCCACATCTGTAAAATTACCCCCAATAAGAGTACCAAACCAGTCAAAACCTTTACGTCTAACACAACAAGTGAAACATATAAGATCAGAAGTAAACTCAAATATGACAGTAAAGGAGTCATTTACTTACTTGAATGTCCATGTGGCAGACAGTACGTAGAAAGGCCTATCAGAAGTCTACACAAAAGAATTTCTGAGCAGTACAGAAATATGAAAAAGGGACAAAGATACCGCACATACCAAACTAACATAAAAAATAAACATTGATAACATAATACCAATTTTGACTATACACACACAAGTTAACCCGTGCATGATACTCATGCATTCTAGTCAAATCAAGCTACTTAAGGTGTTAAAAAGGTTCTTGTCATGCATTTGGGGCTAGGCCAGGCCTCCTCAGGGGAAGAGCGTTACTTCCCAACTTAAGCGCCCTTTTTTAACGTGGTTTTGTCCACATGTCACCACCTCATCATTTCTTCTCCATCACCTCATCCTTCATCTTCATCGCCACATACTTAATCTCCATCGTCTTACTGTTCTAAAACCTCTCGATACACAACGTTTCTGCTAAACACCTTATGGCTGTGCTCAATCAGTCTTCCTTGAAGGGCAGTATTCATAACCTGCACTTTCACATCACTGCTTCTCTATACTCGTGAAAATGCGACATACAATTGTCCATGACCAAACACAGGCACTGGTAAATAAATACCCACACGGTCAAGAGTTTGAGCCCTCAACTGGTAAATTTAGCCTTTACTACCCCTCCCACGGGGGGGAAGGGGGGATGATGATGGAAGTTAACTGACTTCACTATTATAATTTTTTTGTCAAATAATGTCAGTATACCAAATTTCAGGTCAATTGGATGAGCCCTTTCTGAGCAAATAGTTTTTACCACACACACACTAACACACGCCGCTAGGCTTATATATATTAGATATATATATAATATGTACTACAATTTTATTCAATATTTATTCAAAATTGCTAATTGGTGTGTTGATACAATTGGGGGCGTGGCTATTCATCATTGGGCATGGCCAGGCCACCCTCCTACAGACAGAAAAACCTGCATTGTTGTGTACACCATTGAACGGTCACCAAAAATTGGGATTGTCGCACTAGAATCACAACATTTCACAGACTCTCTCCTACCTGTTCTTCTCACTTTCAACACCTGTGCTGCAGGTTTCTTTAGTTGCGGCTTGTCTGGTTCCTGGAATGTTGGGGGCCATATGTGGAAAAAAAAAATGGGTACATTTAGAAAATTACAGCCAGCCCTGGCGTTAAATCAATACCACCCACAATTAATAATTAGGCCTTCCTCCAGCCCCAACATTAAAAAAATATTATTCACATATAATAAATAAACCTATTTCCCTCCCTACAAACAGCCCCAGAAATAAATTAATAGTATTTACATTTCATAAATATACCTATATCCCGAATCCGTCACTGCCATTAAATAATTCATAGGCACATTCTTCCCAAACTCACACCCACATTCAGTAGCGCCCAAACCACCCCATCTTAAATTAATAGTCCCCACTATTTTGCCTCTCTCCTCCCTTTTTCCTCATACTGTGTCTCCCCCCCCTTTTTCTTCATACTGTGCCTGTCTCCCCCTTTTCCTCATACTGTGCCTCTCTCCCCCTTTTTCCTAATACTGTGCCTCTCTCCCCCTTTCTCCTCACACTGTGCTTCCTTGCACCCTTTTTCCTTACTGTGCCTCTCTCCCCCCTCCTTTCCTCATAGTGTGCTTTTCTGCTTTATTCCCTTTTTTTTTACTTACCTTTCTATTAGCTTCTTTCTTTTCTTCTCTCTCTTCTCTTCTCTCTTCTTGCTTCTTTCTTGGCCCTCCCTGTGCTGCTCCTCACTAAATGTCAGGCATGACTTAATGACGTCACACCTGACATTCAGTGTAAACAGAGCAGAGAGGAAGGAGGAGGGACACCGGCGCCGCGATCAGGTGAGTATATCTTTTTTTATTACCCTGCTTCCCCCCACCAATGAAGGGGCGGAGCCCGAACCTGCCCGCAAACCCCCCGCCGCCACTGCCACAAACAAATAAATATAAAAAAGCTGCAAAAAAAAAAAAAGAAAATATGAAGATGCCGCGGAGAGGGGGGGCCCGGACCGGTTTCTGTCAGGTAGCAACTGACAGCAGGTGAGTTCTTGCGGGTGGCGGGGGGCCCTCGGAGAGAGGGGGGCCCGGGGCATGTTCCACCTCTGCCCCCGCTTAATCCTGCTAGTAATCTGGGGTGCAGGGAGGCAGAGAGGAGATAACCGGAGCCCCCTACACTCTGCATGTGCCATGCAGCAGGCCCCACTATCTCCATGGTCCCTGGTGCATGGCACCTACCACACCAATGGTATTCCACCAATGCCTGTAGCAATTAGCCCTGTCCACAGTAACACTATCACACAAGTATACAAGTCACCGCCTCATGCAAGAGTACCATGCTTATTTCATGAAAAAATCTGTGCTGCTGTCAGCATTTTGAAGATCTGATTACCTACAGTTTATTCTGTCCCCAACCACTTGAAAGCAGGGTATACACAGAAGTGCAGGACATAAGAGATGATTACAAAACGTGCTCTGACTCTAGTGAGATACATTTTAATAATGGTAAAACAGTAAGTCTCTGAGTTCTGTGCCCTGTTTAAATACACTTGGCTTGTGGCCTTGTGATTTTATATGGGCAGAGAACTCCTAAATAACTTTATGCATCCTTATACAATATTTTTCAATAGCCAGTAAAATAATGTGTTACTTCTTCTAACCCAGTCATGTATTCACATAAACGGCCTGATTCATTAAGGAATGCAAAGTGAACGCAATTTGCGTTTTTTTAAATCGGATGGAAATTGCACACATGTACATCTGTATTCAAGTACAAGAGAATCTCAAAAAACATTTCCATTTGAATATGAGTATATGTACACTCTGACTATATGATATTTGCCATATGCAGACAGACAGAAAACACTGCAGGATACGCACAATACATATCTGCAATGCAAAGTCCCATCAGAACACATTATTAAATTAAATATATTTAAGACTCTGAAAACTACATACATATTTCAGGATGTTATTAATGCCTACTGCACATAAAATGCATTTTTAGAGTTTTTATTAATTGAAAACACATGTTTTGGCAAACATACTAGTCTGTTATCAATATCAGTCAGCACTTACACCTGCCCTGTAGCTGGTGCTTGTGATACAACTAAAAACCACTCACTCGAAGATGCCCAGAACTTGAATCAGATGAATGTGTGTGCGCTCGACCTCAGCACACCCTTACTGTAAATTGTCTAAGTGCATACACCGATTCCCTCCCCCATTCCGCTTTCAAATACAGCACACAACAGGACTTACGTCCAAAGATGAATCAGGCCCAAAGACACTGCACATCAGTTTTCTGCTTCCAGCTTGCATGTAATATATGTGATAACTTTGCAGACCATCATTTTGATCTCCATCCCTTCAACACTGCCCTAGGTATAATATCCCATTAAAGTAAAAATTACCACTGCAGTTCCAAATTTGGGGTCGTAAAGGAACATATGCAGTTTGAAATCAATGCAGGCATGGCCATAACTACTGTAGTGGTAGGGGTAACAGCAGCCATAGGGCTCTTTGTTGCTGCCACCCTGCTCCCCTCTATTACCTCACCTGAGCATTGTAGTCAGAGAACAATAGTGTTGTATATACAGTTACCATAGAGATCAATGAGCTTCCCCGTAAGGCAACTGAAGCCCAGAATGTGTTGTGTCTGCCAATATAATATAGAATTAAATTTGGCTCAATGAAGGATGTTAATATGGAGCTCTACTCTCTCCCTCCCACCCTGGTAGTGTTGTCCCCTGTGATCTAGTGAAGACTGGAAATGGAGCAGCCTCCAGCCGTTCGCATCGCTCTACTGAGCATGCACAGTCAGGAAGTTGAGTTCTCAGCAGGTTCTTCTAGTGACAGTTGAACTGTAAAATACATCATAACTAGAGCTGCATCCCTTTTGTGTAAAACTTACTTATATAAAGATCTATAGGGGCATATTCAATTAGGTCTGTGATCGTTGTAATGCGCGGAGTGTGCATTACCAAAGGTAGTACGGTACCACAATAATGCGGCTTTTCCTTTGCAACACTATGGGGTGCTAAGGAAAATCAGCCTTATCGTGGTGCTGCAAATTACATTTGCACCCCTTTTCAGGAACGTTACCGCGATCCCGGGACCTAATTGAATATGCCCCATAAAGTGAGCAGAGACACAAAATATATATGAGCAACCTGTTCTCTGACATTCCCCAAAATATAAACTTACCATCTGCATATATTAATTTTGTCATATTTTCTGTCTGTTACAGTCAGTATCAACTGTGAGCAACTGTATATATGTATATATCATATGTTACAACAAGTTCTGAAATAAAACCAACAAACTGGTTAAGTCTTGTGGTCTAACATCTACCACCAAAGCCACTGACACCTATTACATATAACAACACAAGTGCCCTGATAATAGTTTTCTTCCAATAAAGGAAACTCTGATGTCTCCTTTTATCTCGGAGCAGGAAATGAAGAATGGCAGGCAGCCGAGTGGCAGAAAAGAGAAGGTGTGAGGCAACCTTGGTAATGTAAGTTTATTTACATCCCTGCAAGCAGGTCAACTTATGTCAATCCAGTAAGCTTTTTTTCAGATATTTTTTTTTTATAACTAGTAAAATCAATCCATTATTCAAAATCAAGATTCAAATGTTATCATCTAAAATATGGGTACTTAAGGTTAAACTTATCCATATTTTTAGCTTATGTATCTGCTGCCAAATTAAGAAGTATTACACTTCAAAACTAGTCACCAGGTGCATACTTGGATACAGGTCACCTGTATTCTACATGGTTCAGGGCTACCATAAGCCCCAAAAGTGCTCTATATCTGCAAATACACTTGATTTAGCACAATTGTAAGTGAATATAATTTATTATTTTATAGATCCAAAACCTTTCTCATTTTTTCTATTTGGCTTTCTTTTATGTTTTCTCCAGCGCCTTTCCCTTGTTTTGATAATATAAATTTTTAACTTAAACTATATAGCATGTTTTAGCCTCACTGTGAGAATAGTTAATATTATGTTTAAGCTACTCAGTATGCAAATATACAAATAAAGCACTGATAAAAAATCTTCAAATAAGTCACACCTAAACAGGAGATTTGATTTCTGAGAAATACACATGGAAGCCTTGTGAGTCAATGGCTCATACACTGGATTGGACATCATGAGACTGGCTTGTGCTGACACAAAATATATCCCTACAGATATCCACCATATTAGATTTCTCAGTGCTGGAGAGCATTTTGTTAAAGGATTGCCATGTAAACGGTGCTTCCTAGAAGTCTATCCTGTTGAACAGGGGTAGCTTACTTGCCCCTTTTAAAATGCTGATATAAGGATAAACTGAGTTAGTTATAGGTTATGAAACACAGACTACAGACAGAAAAATCAGATCTAAGCAGTAACACTGATCACACGCTATGGAGTTACTGTCATAATGCCTTGTGTTTTATGACCACCCATTCACAAAACAGGGTGCTCTTTATCATGATTTTCACCAGCTCTCAAAAGATTATTTGCAAGGTGAGAGACAAAGACAACAGCAAATGTACAGTAGACTAGTAAATATACATTCAGTCACACCACTGGATTTTGTTTCAGTCACTCTCTACTTTGCTAACTCGTTGTGTCGAATACAGAAGGGTCTGGGTTGGCATTGCAATTACTGTTCTTTGTGGTTGCCATATATACTCAAGCAATTGTTTTTAGTTACTGGCCTAATTGTATACAGTTGGTAAGATGATAATTAGGGTTGGAATTTCACATAAACTTTTTTGAACCTGCGAATTAAATCCTAATATCCATTTGGATGAAACACATTTGGAATATGATGAGTCCGGCACATGCGCAGTAAGTGGTGCTAAAGATGAGACTTAGAACTGGAACTTCCTGACTTAGAATGTTCTTTGTATCGAATTATGGTGATTTTGGTGATTTTCTAAGCAAGAATAAAAGTAATCAACTGTATTATTTTGCACTCCTCTCTCTTTTTTTCTAACAGCTTATACCTGCTAATATGGGGAATAGCAGACTGAAAGCTTGAGTTCTAATATGACTTTGACTTTTCAATCCATTAAAAATGATGTACTATTTCAATATATCACCAGTTATTTGTAATGTTGGCTGCAAAGAGAAGCCCTCAACCCCCAACTTGCCAATGTTCCGTTGTCCTTCAGTCCACCTTACCCATGTAGACTAATGAGCTAAGGAACAGATATTTACAGCCAGGGCTGCCAAGAGGAATTCAGGGCCCCGGTACAACAACTTCATGGGGCTTCCTTATAGTTGAGAATGTAAAAAAAAATTGCGCCACCACGTAGCGGCAGCGCAAAATTGCTAATAAGTGTGCTCATACAATTTGGGCTACATTCAGTAGCCCCAATCTTAAATTAATAGTCCCCACTATTGTGCTTCTCTCCCCCTTTTTTTCCTCATACTGTGCCTCTCCCTCCCTTTTTCCTCACACTGTGCCTCTCTCCCCGCTTTTCCTCATACTATGCCTCTCTCCACCCTTTTTTCTCATGCTGTTCCTCACCCTCCTTTTGCTCATACTGTGCCTCTCTCCCCCCTTTTCCTCATGCTGTGCCTCTCTCCCCCCTTTTTTCTCATGCTGTGCCTTTCCCCCCCTTTTTTTCACATGCTGTGCCTCCCCCCTTTTCCTGCATGTGCCTCTCTCCCCCCATTTTCCTCATACTGTGCCTCCCCCCCCTTTTCCCTCATACTATGCCTCTCTCTCTCTTCCCCTTTTTTCCTTATACTGTGCCTCTCTCCCTCCTCCCCTTTTCCCTCATACTGTGTCTCTATATCCCCCCCTTTTTTTTTACTGTGCTTTTCTGCTTTTCTCCCTTTTTATACTTAACTTTCTCTTAGCTTCTTTCTTCTCTTCTCTTCTCTTCTCTTCTCTCTTCTTGCCTCTTTCTTGGTCCCACTGAATGTCAGGTGTGACTTGATTACGTCACGCCCGGCATTCAATGTAAACAGAGCACAGAGGAAGGAGGAGGGATGCCGGTGCCACGTTCACATGAGTAGATGTTTTTGTTTAGTCTTTTTTGTTTTTTTACTACCCTGCTCCCCCCACCAATGAAATGGTTGAGACCCGAACCCGCCCGAACTCACCTGAACCCGCCCACCACCACCAAAAAAAAAAAAAGCTGAAAAAAAAAAAGTTTAAACAATACAAAAAAAAAACGTGGGCAGTGAGGGCCCGGGCCGGGGCATGCCAGGGGGCTGCTCTTCCCCCCCTCTCTGCGGCCCTGTTTACAGCTTGCAAACTTAAGTGAACTGTGAGTTTGAAATAGAATCAGGTGACTATTCTCTATCTGCCTACAGTATATCTATCTGAGTGTGAATCTTTTTGTTTTGTATTTGTGTTGTGCATTCTTGCTAGTTGTTTAAAACTAGGTGTGAACATAAACTAGGAGGTGGGGCAGAGTCTATTGTAATCAGCTGTCTGCGATTCTACATAAATAGGCAAAAGACTCATTGGCGCTTGCTCATTGTAGTAACTTGCATCCTAAAGTGAAACAGCTTGCAAACTTAAGTGAACTGTGAGTTTGAAACAGAATTAGGTTAGTTAGAATACAGAGGCAGGTGCACAAATATTGACGCTACAATTAACATCTGATACAATGTTTGGACTAGTGCAGTGCAGTGGGTGTAATGCATTTTTTTTGCAGGAAACATTCTGGAAACTCAACTACTGTCCGATCTGTAGGCAATTTTCTTTGTTGCAGGAGGAAATAGCCAAACTGCAAGCTGAGGTGTGTAGGATGTCTGTATCCTTGAGACCACCACTGCCTCAGAGAGCCCTCAGAAGACATTCTGCCTGGACTACTGTAAGCTCTGAAAGGGGGAAATATCCAGATGGACACAGATATATCCCACAAACTGTGAAATTGCAAAACTCATATGCTACACTTGCAAGGCTGGAATGTACAAATAAGATAGGAAATACACAACATGAGGATATGGGGACTTCTACTAGCTATAGGAACAGGAAAATAAAATCTCCAAAAAGAACTACACTTCTCTTGGGGATTCCATTACGAGACTCAAACATCTGGGAAAAGCTACTGATGTAGAGAAACAAGTAAGGTGCTTACCTGGAGCCACAGCTCCAAGGGATAAAGAATGCATATTAAGAATTGTGAAAGCAGCAATAAATGATGGGGAGGTGGATGTCATTGTCCACCTAGGGACAAATGACCTGGATAATGCTCAAGTAATGGCAGTAAAAGATGAAGTTAGAGACTGCAATAAAACAGGTGGCAGCCACTGTAACTTGGTCAGCAGTATTGCCAGTACATAGAGGTGAGGACAGAACTCACTGTATCAGAAACTTCAATATGTGGCTAAAGAAGCAGTGTTATTAGGAGAGATTTGTATTAATAGACCACAGTCATGCCATCTGGCAAGATAGGGGACTGTACAAAAGTGACGGCCTGCACCCATTTTCAAGGGGAACCAGAATACTAAGTGAGCCGTTTGAAAGCTTCATCAGGAATACTTAAACTAGCAGAGGGGGAGAGTGAACTAAACAAGAATAAAACAATGTGCTCCCCCAACCAAGAGGTATCGTTTCTGCAGGCTTATAGTACAGAAAACATATCCACAGCAACAGAAGTCAATGCAGATCAAAACAAAATAAACATTGAGAGAGAGATAAACATAGAAGATAGGAACAGAAGATGCACACACAAAATTCTTAGAGCTATGTGTGCGAATGCTAGAAGCTTAGGATATAAAATTCCAGAACTAATTTCTTTAATGACAAGCAATGATTTGGATATTGTGACTATTACAGAGTCATGGTGCAATGAAAATCATGACTGGGACATAACTATACGGGGATATACTTTATTTAGGAAGGGCAGAGTGGGAAGAGTTGGAGAAGGGGTAGCAATATACGTGAAAAAAAGCATAAAGACTACTTTAATACAAAGTATGGAAGAAAAAACTGAGGCCCTTTTGGTGACAATAGAAACGGGGGACAAAACTATTCTTCATACTGGGGTGATCTATAGACCACCAGGTCAGGAAGAGGAACTGGACAGGAACTTACTGCAGGACATCAATAAAATGGATTTAAAAGGAGAGGTAATAATCATGGGAGACTTTAATCTACCTGATGTGAACTGGGAGGAGCCTTCTGCAAGTTCCACTAGAAGTAGGCACATTCTGAATTCCTTGCAAGGAGCATCCCTCAAGCAGATGGTGAGGGAGGCCACTCACAAAGACGCAATATTAGACTTAATTCTTACAAATGGTGACAGAACATCTGATGTAAATGTGGATGAGAACCTAGGATCCAGTGATCATCTAGCAGTATGGTTTAGTATAAAGACAGAGACCGACTCACATCATACAAAAACAAAGGTGTTAGATTTTAGGAAGGCTGATTTTGTAGAGATGGGAAAATGTGTAAGTGACTCTTTGGCAGAGTGGAAGAACTTGAAAGGAGTAAGGTGGGAAAAATTAACAAGTGCAATACTTAAAGCAACAGATCTTTGTATCAAAAGGGTTAAGAAAAGTACAAGGAAAAGGAAACCAGTGTGGTTTGCAAAAGAAGTAGCAAGTATTGTGAAAGAAAAATAGATGGTGTTTACAAGATATAACAAAGAAGTGTATCTTGCTATACAGAAGGAGGCTAAGAAGGTAATCGGATGTGCAAAGGCACAAGCTGAAAAGAATATGGCCCAGTAAGTAGGTAAAGGGGGCAAAACTTGTTTGCGGTATATAAGTGAAAGAGGAAAAACAAAAGGAGGAATATTAAGACTAAAGACAGAGAGTGAGAGTCTTGTTGAGGGAGACAAGGTAATAGCAGATCATCCTAATAATTATTTTTGTGAGTGCTCACTATAAAAAGAGCGGGGAAAGGACCACAGTTAAGTTGCAAGTATACTCATAAAAATGAGGTAGATACAAGTACATTTACAGAGGAGAAGGTCCTAACAGGGCTCTCAAAAATGAAAGTGGATAAATCAATGGGGCCAAATGGGATACATCCAAGGATACTAAAAGAGCTTAATGGGGTGTTGGTAACACCATTAACAGAATTCAGTCACTAGTTAGAGGAATAATTTCAGAGGACTGGAAAAGAGTGAATGTAGTGCCACTACACAAAAGTGGAAGCAAGGAAGAGGCAAGCAATTACAGACCAGTGAGCCTTACATCAGTAGTAGGAAAATTCATGGAAACACTCTTAAAAGAAAAAGTTGTAGAATATCTCAAAACCAGTAACTATACAGGATCCCAAACAGCATGGATTTACTGGGGGGAAGACAATGTCAAATATATCTTACTGACTTTTTTGACTGGGTGACTAAAGTAATAGATCAAGAAGGGGCTGTAGATATCGCTTATCTAGATTTTAGTAAGAGTTTTGACAGTGTCCCACACCGCAGACAGTTAAATAACCTTGAAATCTTGGAATTGGATACAAAGATGGTGGAATGGATAAGATCTTGGTTGCAGGATAGAAAACAGAGAGTTATAGTATATGGAGTACATTCACAGGAGGTATAGGTTACCAGTGGAGTACCCCAAGGATCTATACTTGGACCAGTGCTTTTTAATATCTTTATTGGAGAAATTGAAAATGGTATTGAAGGGAAAGTATACCTTTTTGCAGATGCCACAAAGACATGCAATAGGGTAGACACACCAGGAGGGGTAAACAAATGATTGAAGGTACATGAGGGAAACATTCTTCAAAGGAAGAGAAGTACTAGAATACGAGGACATGAAACTGGAGGGAAGTAGGTTCAGAGAAAATTTGAGGAAAAACTACTTCACAGAAAGGGTAATGGATAAGAGGAATAGCCTCCCATCAGATGTGGTACAGGCTAATACAGTAGAGCAGTTTAAACATGCTTGATACAGATGTAAGAATATCCTTATAAAGAATAAGGGATCAAATAGGGTTTAAGGTTACCATCGGTCAATAAAACAATGGGCAGACTAGATGGGCCAAGCGGTTCTTATCTGCCGTCAAATTCTATGTTTCTATGTTTCTATTTGCCAGTGCCACTTAGTGTAGCTTTTAACAGAAGCACTAGGAGAAGAAGAAGTTAATGACGACTGAGTCCATATGAGTCCTGCATTCTGATTTGCTTTTTTCTTAACTCAAAATCTTTTCCCAAATGCAAACTAAATTTCCTGATGAAAATCTCTGAAAAAACCCATATTTGTTGACTTGTTTTTCTAATTTCTACACAAAAAAAGTGAACAATATTAAAATGTGTTTGTCTTATTAATAAAACAGTTTTACTTAACAATTGTCTACTAGAACAATCATAAGTGGTTTTATGAGGGTTTTCTCCGTTGCTGTGTGGAAAAAAATATTCTGATTTGGCTGGGGATAATTAAATATTGTCTTTTTTAAGTGTTTACTGTGTGTCATTAGAGGGTTTAAATCAGTATTAACATACCCTAATGTGAAATGTGCATAGTATCATTTATATTTCATGTGTGTCCTGCATCATACAAGTGTGTGGAGGCCCAAAAGAGGTTTTCTTAATTATATTCAAATCACAGGATTAGAGCAATTTGCCTTCTTTATAGATACACTGCACAAATGTCAGTGTTTTTAAAGCTAGAAGCAATGGATGGTCCTTTTTCCCTTCAAGATGGCAGCAGAGATTTTGCACAATTGCGAATATTTACACTGTAGGAATCGTGATCTTATCATTTTAGGGGGATACAAGACAACGTTAACATGCTAATGAACCATGACTAAGAATATTCTCATAGATATTTGTGAAATTTAAAAGGTAAATATATATAAATATGCAATTTTCTACAACAGACTTTTATTTTCTGCATAGAAAATCATTTCTGCATCATTTACGCATTATAATTATTATTATCCTTTATTTATACATCTCCAACATATTACGTAGCACTGTACATTGAGAGAATCATGACACAAGCTAATAACATACAACAACATAAAAGAGAAGGTAAATATGGGCCTGCCTGAAATGAGTTCGCAACCAAAGAGGTGTTGGGAACAACTGATACATAAGATAGTGGATAAACAATTGCAGCTAGAGGTAGTTAAAGTATGTGTGGATACTGTAAGGCAGAAGCATTGTCAGACACCAATATTATCACTGGCGACTGGCATTACTGTGCAGTGACCGGTGTTGTGATATGGTTGTACCGAGAGACAGTGCAAGGTAGGGATGTGAAATATAATCTAAAACAGTCAGCTGCTGACAACCGGGACTGTCCCCATTTTTCTGAAATAAACTTTCATCCTCTTCTGGTTCTGGAAAAGGCTTTCGCTCTTATGCTGCTTGGGCACTCATGTGGTCATCTTCCAGCTCAGAGTAGCTGTGTGCCCAGGATTTTTCTTTGGCATTATGCTCGCTGCTGTATATAGAGCCAGGACACTTGTTCTACATGTTCGCAGAAGTAGTGGTGGCAGCTGCTGTCACAAACAAGGCCATGGAGACCAATGTTGAACTGACATGGTATTCCAGAAGATATTCAAAACAACCATGTCCTTGGTGTAATGACTCTCATTGGTGCCACCTTGTAATTTCCCAATGTAATCACACATTTGTAACTGTTTTACATTTGTGAGAAGATGATTATATTGAAGGTAGTCAATAAAGCTGGTGTAAAATGCAGCCATCTCTAACAGTTATCTGAATGCCACATATGTTCCTAGACTATATTGTAAGTAGCATTTTTAAAATAATGATACTAGCATTCACAAGAAAAAAACATTGTCTATCATTGTCTTCCTATATTATCGACAAAAGCGCCTCAAAACCCTTTTGTATATAATATTAGTTTGACAAAAGGCTTCAAACCCCTCACTCCTTTGACCATAGACTACTTTTGATTGACTCTCAGTTATCATGCTCTTGAGGTCCTATGTGGTTCTTGTAACTCAGAAAGATGCAATAAAAAGTGTTGACATTGGATATAAAAAGACGAGGTTAAATCTATAGAGATTTTTTCATTCTCGCGTTCTTTCAGTGTTCACTTCTTCCTCACATCTGAATTTATTGAAAATAGTACTGCTACTTATTAAACAGTGATTGAGACAAATACCCTTCATAAATTGCCTTGCTTGGCAGTTGGACAACAATTTGGGAGCCACAAACCATCTACCATGTTCTGAATATTTTCAAACATTTTACTGTCTAGCTGACATTTAATCATTAGGTAGATAGTTCCTTAGTACAAAATAAAAATACTAGCTGGATGTTCAAATTAGTCTGACCATGACTCAGAGACTCATTATAGTGGCTCGGCTGAAATGAAAGTGGTTTTGTGGTTAATGTAACCTGTCTCCCAAGTGACCCTAAAACTGTCAGGGATGATAGTGGTCTCAGGATAGGTTCAATGATCACTAGTTTATAGTGAACACAACTGAGCAGGGTTAGAGCATAGGAGGCCAAGATTCTCTATATACCAAAACCAAGAAAAGTTAGCGATCTCCTTAAAAATGTGGTAAAAGACAATTTTCAGTGGGTGTGTTTATGTTGATGATGATGATTAATGATGATGATGATGGAGTGGGTCTGTAAGTATGTGTGTGCCTCTCAAAATTCAGCCTCTTAAATTATCTTCTTCCCATGTTTGGGACTGAAATATCTCAGGTGTGTTCAACTACATGAATGAAACATCTGTGCTTCTTCTTTCTGTCATTACAGCAGCAGTCGAAAATAAGGTAACAGGTTGTACGTTTGTTAAATCATTCTCTCTCTTCGGGGTGTCTTCCCTTAGCCAGGTTTTTCATTGTGTTCTGATTCTCTCCCTCACCTGCCTTTATGGGCACAGGCACCAAAAAAACACCTAGCCTGTGCATACAAATTACACATTTCTACTGCCCGTCGGATAAATGTTTTGACAAACGCGTTTTAACTCTTTCAGCGCTAAAAGGACCAGCCAATGATTTGCTGCCCCCTCTGGCAATAGAAATGTTTTTAGTGCAGTAGCGACACCCAGGAGACTTTCTCCCTCCCCAAAGTGAAATGCAGTGAGGTCTGTTAAGTACCTTAGTGGACTATAGAGGCTTGAGATGATCCCCCAGCACAAGGCACAGAGCCAACGTGAGCGCGTCTCTGCAGACTGTTAGAGGCTGTCACTGAGCAGTAATGCACTGTATCGTGTGACGAGGTGGAAATCGGGCGGTGGAGTATTGCTTAGGGTGTAAGAGAACTAAGGACTAAACAAGCAGTCCAGAGAGTGTAAAATGGATCTTTCAGGGGCAGCTTTTTTTTAACAAAAAGATGATACGAGCGTAAGATTTTCGTCATTATACTACCCTTATTTTGGGGCACCTACTTTTGAAGATACACCCCAAAATCAATGTAAGCAGGTCCCCCAGAGCTTGTGTGATGTCACATCCGTTGCCCAGGTCTGAGCACCTCTCCTAGAAGCTCTCCTCCTCCTTTTCTCCGTCCCCTTACCCGATTCTCGCCTTCTGCTGGGCTCCAAACTTTGGCTGCTGGATCAGCACCAGGGACAGCGCAGGATGTACATCAGAGATCAGTGCTGATGTGCTGGCCAGACAGGGGAGCAGCATCATGCAGACTCCTCAAAGGCTTCTCATCATTACCATTCTGGCTCTGCTGGAGCCTTGCAAGGTACAGTAAACTCCCTTGTAGCTCAATGTTCCTCTTTGTTGGCAGGTCACCCTATATTTGATTGTGCATGCGATGTTGGTAATGTCATGGTCCATCCATTCTCTGTTCTGGGAAGACGTCCATGTTATACAGATCGTTGCATGTGTTCGTGTGACAGGCACAGGGCTCAGTCTGAATCTGGCTTCAGTTTGGGGCAGAGGTGTCTCTGTGCTTCTGTTTGTATAGTATGCACTGGGGAGAAGAATGGTCTGTGATCAGTCATTGTGTATCTGTGTAACTGGTCAGTGCTGACTGCAGAGAAAACCGAGGAGGGAGTCATCCAAGGAGGCTATAAGAACTTTATTTATTATGCTTTGCATTGTAGGAAAGCTAGACTGTACAACCAAAATAACTTCCCTCTGAAAGCAATAGATAGCAGAGGAAAACTGCTCCTGACAGCAGCATTACCATTCTCTAATCTGTTTACAGCTCCAGGCTGGAGGCTGGCCAGACCTTGCTGAATTTCACACCAAAGCAGAATGCCAACTAATCCTTGCTCTCAGCTTGTTTAGACTTTAGACAAACCCCGATGTTAGTGTTGTTTGAGCTATAGTAGGCATGCTATTCGTTTCATAGAGGAAGCAAACCTCTGAGGGGATGCTGAAAAGGTATAAATATGCGCAAATCTGACTTGTGATGTGCAAGTATAATTATATCTTAATGAAGTGTAATGGGCTTGGCATTTGAAGTCAAGGATTCTCTCCTTAATGTCTAAGTAAATGCATGATGGTCATGGGAATGTGATCAGCAATATGTACCAGTTTATTTTACTGAAATTACTTTGAAATCAAAGTAATGCAGCATTTGGATAAACAGCTAGTTCCTGCCTCTAGTGCATGTGAAATCCAATTAGACTCCAGCGCACCATATTTTAGACGAATACATGAATATCATGTGCTAGCAGGCATTGTTTTCTAGACAGCTTAATATATGTATAAGGTTGTTTAATGTGAAGACGTGCCTGTTGTCACATTTATCTATATATGTAAATGTCCATGTGCATTTAGATACTGTATGTATATATATATATATATATATATATATATATATATATATATATATAGTATTTACTCTCACACATACACAATGGTTAACTGACAGACACATGAATAATAAGAAAAACAGCACTTAATTGATGTACTTAATAGACAGCCTGAACACCAATAAATAACAAAGAGCTTTGCTTGCCGAAGTTTATATGTATCTTTTAATAATATCATGCATGCATCTATTTTTTGTTTAAACCAATATTACATTTTATTTTATATGTTGTATTTATTTTTCATATCCACAAAAAATATGTCTGCTGTCTGTAAAATGTTGGACAATGTTTGTTCAGAGTGCCTGTATAGCTGTCCCACTGGTTGCATTGTAATCACAAACGATGTCTGTTCAAAAACCATATCAGGCACCAGGAATCATGGACCAATGTGGCTTAGAGTACCACTGCCATTCTTGTTTTCTCTTTACTCTTTTGATAGACAGAAAGATTGAAGGTAAAGAGTTCATCAGCAAGGTGCTTAGAAGATATAAAAGGTCACACATTTTACCTGTGCTCTTTACCCGCTCTTTGTATAATGTGTCCTATTTTATAGATCACATTACAATACATTTGCCTGCTGATACTTCATTAAGTAAAAAATGGACTGAAATCCCACATGGCATTGCACACATACAATCATAACAATGCATTTCTGAAGTTTATTAGTGAAAAACTATGCAGTGTAAAGGTAACTACGGAGAGGGTACATGTTTGGTCAGTCTCATTGAATATACTGCACCTCTTCCACTTCCACCTCAACTTACCAATGACTGATCACTGCTAAATACAATCCTCATTGCCACCCTGGAAGTAAATTTGTCTCTTTATGAAAGGAATAGAAACATGCTATTTTTCACTAACATTTGACAGCCTAGATCGTAATGCCATTGGTGCAGAATAAGCAACTCCAGATATGAGCTGTGGGCACATGTTCAGTTGTGCTAGCCTAATTATAAATGAAAATTTTCATAAAATGTCCCATCAGGGAAGAGATATCCTTGAAGCATTGTATTATGTTCACAAGACATAAATATATCCTTTATCATGCAGTGTAGTTCTTCAAGCAGAGTGCATTTTGTTATCTATGTGTGTAATCTTATTGGTAATTTATACAAAATATCAATGAGAATAAATATGTTACATGGTGCATTTTATCTGCTCACCTTCATTGTACCTTAAAATCTACTTAGTGAATTGTGCAAATGGCAACATTTGTTTAATATTTCAGTGAGCCCAATATGAAGCTCCTTCTCTATCATTCATACTGTAGCAACTGTTTTTGAGTTCTTTTTTTATATGGTCAAAGTGCACCACTTTTGAGACACAGTAAAGAAGTCAGAGCTGTGTTTGCTCTAAAGGCGCATACCTGATACAGCACTGTTAAGGAGGACAGCATATAAATAGTTTTATAGTTTTATTTTAATTAATCCTGCACAATTGTAAATCTAGGACATATTCACTCAAAATTACTAAATTTAAATATAGCCGTCACTCTAGTTTTACTGATTAAATAAAGATTGTTTTCTTTGTTTTTTTTAAATAATAATTTAATCATGATGAATATTGGGGCACCCAACTTTTTGTTCTGGAATCTCATCTCCAAATAGATAAATAGTTTTAATTGTGTACTCCATTCTTATATTATATCATCAAATGTTTTAACACTTTTAACTTGACATTTGATGGGTACTTTACTGTACAAGCAAATTCACCAAGTACAGTCATTTAAACATCTGAATCATGTATGTTGCATGGTTGCATTATAATGAACATGCTTAGTACTGCTTTTGAGGACTAGTTACCCTGACTTTATTAACACAAATTCTTAGCAAGAAACAAAGGGTCTTGACATCTTTCTCTGGGGAATATATAATGTTTGCAAAATATAATGTTTGAGCTTCACGTGAATTTAGTTACAGTGCGCATGTGCACGACTTGCCTGGTACTTCCAGCTACTTGTATCTGACACTTGCAGTCCCTTGAGCTTGGAGATGCGTGATCATGAGCATTCACAAGGAAGAGGAGTACAGCGAAGTCATGCAGATGAAAGTTAACCCTGCCTCTTTGAAATGCATCTTAATTTTGATTGCACATATCTTTAAAATATGTTATTTACTAAGCATAAATTATGTGTCAATACAATATGAGCGCAGTTTATGAACTGGTTATGATGCTTAGTTCTTCTGGTCGCAGCTATAACCTAGATTTAAGACTCAGCGGGGCAGATTCAAGGTTTCTTGTAGGAACCTTACATGAGGTTCCTTCATGGAATGCTCATGGTGAAATCCTTAGCTTACTTTTGCTCGCACCTCATACCAGTGCGTTCAAAAATGAGTGAAGATTTTGTCACCATAATTGCTGGCACTGAGCACACTATCACCTTGGTTCCTACAGGACTTCACTCTTCTGCCCCCACATATCTTGAGATGCATGTAACTCGAAAAACAGATGAGGAACTGTAAGCGTGTAGATGCATGTTAGCATATACACAAATTGGCATCTTTTAGAATCAACACTGAATCACACACACACACACATATATTATATATATATATATATATATATATTTATATATATATATATATATATATATATATATATATATTAAAACAACTTTATATGTCTGTACAACGTTATACTGAACTTTCACTTCACATGTGGGTGTTAACCATTCATATAAGACGGAGTTTTCAAACAATATATGGCAGGCCCCTTTGGCCACTGATTGTGCAGGACTAATTTTATAATAGCTTGTCAAGAGTAATTTGTCAACATTTTCCCAGGTATGTAGAAATTGATGCTATTTTTGCATCAGCCACTGTAGATGTTACAATAGAAATCAGTACAGTGTTCTCTCTGGGTAGAGAATTATGAAACTAGCATCTAAATGATTATAAATTGCGTTTGTACTGCTGCTATGACCTCCCGCCTGCAGAATGAATAGCTCCTTATTAGGTTTAGTGAAACCTGTACACAAGATATATATATATATATATATGTATATATATATATGTGTATATGTATATTGAAAGCAGTGGCAGGTGGTAATATACTCTGAATGACTAGCCCAGTTTGAGCTATGTGATAAATCCAGAGATAGTTAATAAATCAGGGTACAGCCTAAAATGCATATACAGATAGTATTGTAACAATAATTCTTATCAAACTACTGCTTAAAATACATTGCTGAAAATTGTATTTTCTTTTCCCCTCTTCATGGGGGTGTAAATCAAGCAGTTATTAGCGGTGGGGAGCCACCTCGAATTTTTAGCATGTCTGAGCAAGTCTGCGTTTTTCACATCTGCTTCAAACCTCAGATTCTATTTTATCTCGAGATTTCACTCATAGTTTTTACAGCCCAAGCATATTTAATCCACTTACTCCATTATCCTGTATTATGTCTGCTGTGAATTTACAGCACTTTCTGTAAATAAGGTCTAATGTGACATTTTACCACATACCCTTCAGCATTTACTAGCAACGCCTTTACATTACAAGGAAGTGCTTGTTTTGGCTCAGGAAAATGCAAGACCGCACGACTTTGCAATAAGCTTGGCAAAGTCATGGAACAGATTCCCAGTTGTGCTGGTACAGAATTCAAAATGAATAGGCATAAAACAGGGTTATATTGATTCAGTTCTCAAGGGTTGATGATAGGTCAGGTTACCTGCAGTGAGTCAGTTAGAAGGCCTAATCCACAGGCTTATTCACTTTCTCTGAAGTAGAAATATTCAAATACTGCCTGTTTTTTTTTTGTTTATTGTTGCATCCTTTTGAAATGGTGCCTATTTATGAAAAGAAATGTTCTGCTTTTAAAAGAATATTAACTAATTAAAATTGTTTTACTATTAGAAGATGATTTTTGGCACTAGTCTAAACCTTCAAGTCCTATAATTTACATTCTGAGCATATGATAGTTATATACACTCGAAAGGGTCTCTTTTGCAAATGTAACCTCAAAGTTATCAGCAGTATTCATCTATATACTCCATATTTGCCAACTTTGGCAAGTTCCGCCCTGGGAGATCTGGGGTGGGGGGGGGCATGTCGGGGTGAGGTTCAGCGAATTGCACCATTTGGCCCCGCCCCCTAAACTGTCATCACATTTCCTGGCCTATTACAGCAGGGGGTGAGGCCACGATGATGCACAATTCACGTCACTAAACCCCGCCCCTGACACATAACTATTGCAGAGGCCGGGAACCGTAAGCTTGCCCGGCTTTTCTGGAAGTCTGGAAGGACTAAAAATTTGGTACTCTCCCGGACATTCCAGGAGAGGAGGCAATTCTGAACTACTCTCTAGTAAAATGTATATAGCACTTGCCTCTCCTGCAGTTTCTGTCATCCTCCATCCATGACCCTGCCTTCACCAGCATGTTATCTTGTGAATGTCACTGGGTTTGAACTGAGTAGCACCAAGTCCATTAAGTTCAACTAATTATAAGTTCTTGCTGTTTTGATCCAAATGAAGGTATATACGCAAGACCATAGCAAGGCAGTTGACAATGTAACCGTACAATGGGGTAAAAAAACAAAACAAATCCTGACCCCATACATAACAGTTGGATGAATTCACTGTCTTTTCCACCCAAATAATGAAATGTAATAGTTAACTAGAGATACCATTCCTTGTAAGAATGGCATCTAATATATGTTTTAATAAAACTGCTCATTGCTATGTCCCTTGATAGAAAAATAGTCTGAATACTCTTATAATAAAGAACCACTTTCTATGCTAATGATGAAATCATATTTCCTAGTAAAAAGGCAAAACAAGAACAGTACCTTTTAAACACCCCACCATATAGTAAATCCTGACCTGACTTCATTGTTGCTTTGTTTCTATGTAGTCTTATTCTTACTACTTTGTGCATCTGCACCAGAAGCATTATGTATTGATAAGAGGAACAAGAGTACAGAAGAAATTATGCATCTCGTTATCATCCTGCTTCTGAGATATGTATCTTATGGATATTTATGCGTCAGCTGGTGAAGTTTTAAGTGTCTTCACTTCATATAACTGCTCATTCAGCCTGAGCTCAGAACTCTGTCTGTCAGTATCATAGTAATATTAGTCTCACGCCTCCTGATTACACATCTTCTTTGCATTTGGTAGCGGTAATAAATCCAAAATATGATCACAATAAAAATGCAGTTTTTTTTCCTGTTAGTACACAGGTCTAGAATATTGATAAGTTCTTTTTTTTCTGCGATGCGGACTGTGATCATTACAATCTACTTTAAGGTATGATGTTGCTGCCTGATTTTTTAATTCAAATATTTTCATATATATTCATTAAGATTAAAATTACCATATTTCAGTATTGGTGCAAAATTGTCTGGCAATTGAAAAGTTACATCTTACAGATATTTTACAACCTATTTCAACACAGCCCAAGGGGGTGGTTGGATTTCTAGATGAGTCATGTGATCAGCCTTTAGAGACTAGTCAAATACAGTATGCTAAGCAAATGCTACTTGCATTAAACTAGTTCAGGTGTCTGAAATGGTTGCAAATGCAATTCCAAACCAGCCATGCATCATACATATTTCATATGGAGGGGGATTTAAATGACTGACCTGCCAACCCTCTTGGCCTTGTTATCCTACAAATTGTAACGCTTTTTATAGAGATTCAATGTCATTGTTATTCATTCCTAGGTGTTAAATTAATAAATTATACAGTTAAAAATAAATTATTAATCTTAATTAATTATCTTATTGACAAATCTTTATACTGCAGTTAGTTAAACAAAGACATACAAATAAAATGCACAGAATGTATCAACATTGAACTATTGTTTCATTTTAGAGATTACCAGTAAATATGATTGAAACAAGGGTGTTTTATATATAAATATTTATTGGAAATCCCCAATGACACGTTTATGAAAATTCCACAATGCAGGACTGCAGTTGAAATAATATACTGGCAGAAATGCTCAACTTCTGCTAGCTGTTACTACATGAGCCTGGTCTTCTATATTCACATAGATTCACATTTAGATTTTATGTGTTCCAGCCAAAGCACCCATTCCTCCGTGTGAGTAACCATGCAGCACTCTACTGGCAGGTGGCAGCAGTTAGCTATAAAACTTTACATTCTGGCTAGCAGCTGACTTTCTAAAAGGACTAGGTGATTTTGGTATAAATATGCAGTTCCTCACATAGCTGTGACTTTTGCTAACAGATGTTTTCCACAATGCTGTACAACGGGGGAGTAATAAGAATGTAATTATCACGCACATATCTAGATGTACACACATTATGGCGAGGGCCCTGCTTACAAGAGTTTAAATCATAAAACAAGAAATACAGTTAATTATAATTTTATTATATGTACATTGCATATGTTAAAACAAGGATGGAATAAGTACAAAAGAGACATTTGTGAGATGATAAGTCTGCCCTTTCAAGTGGTTAGCTGCCAACTTTTGGCTTGAGGGTCAAATACAAAGCAGCAAGCTGCAACACATCCTATGGGAGTGCTTTGTCTAATATGGGTGTGGTTTCATCATCAGAGGAGCCTGGCTGCATCTTCTCAGGGGCGTGCTCACATTACAAATGGGAGACTTTGATAGCACTAAACTGCACCATGACCCTCTCCCCTCACCACAAAATACCCTTTCATTGCCATACGCACCAGTAGCGGGTGTGTGTAACATCTGTTCACTGCTGCTCTACTTAGCAGAGCAGCAGTGAATGGGAGAAATCTCCAAACATTCCGTTCTAATCGGGGCAAAGCTATAATAACCCACCTAACTCGAGACAGTTGGAAGTTATGCAGAAACACAATGCAGTGCCTTCTGATCGGTGTTCAACGCAGTGGCAAAAATCATCCACAAAATTTGTCTTAAAAGCTTGTCCACTTTAGATCAGCGATTAATTAATCAAAATGTATCCAAAAGAACTAACAATTAACAATTCTAAAAATAAGAAATACATAAACACAACATGGCCACATCAATCAAACCTATAATAAATTCTAAGAAGGTTATCTGCTTTTTTCAAATAATGTCTCAATTCCAATAAAATGGATATATTAAAAATAATATATCAAATATAAAAATGTCCCAATACTTTTCAAATATGTCCTTATCCTGCAGACTGTTCTCTGTACAAAAGTCTTTATAAAGCAGAATGCCAGTCCTTATATATAATCATTAATGTGTGAGCCTAGGCATGCCCAAACACTTATTGACAGCCTAGGCATGCTGGGACCTGTAGTACACCACAGACAAAATGGTTAATTATTATTTTTATCAAATTAACCCACATTCACTACTCAGGGGTGTGGGAATAGACCAGTTGCTATTCAGCTTGGGACTTATTAAACTTAGGGGTGGGGCCCACATTTTTTTGATAGGCACATACCTTTAGGTAACTCAGCTTTGCACTGATTGGACTAAGACTGGTTTGGCGCTATGACAAGGGGAAACCACTCTGTGGGTTTCCCTGCTATAGTGCTACCAGCTCTCGCTGGCATAACCTAGTGCTGGACTGGTATTTGTGCGGGCCCCATGCTTTTTGTTACAACACCTCATACCTACACCTACACCTAAATATTCCAACAGGCTCAGCTGATGTATTTTAACCAACCAGGCAATGAATTAAGGAGAGAAAAAAAAATCTTAAATTTCAATGTTCCCTAGAGTCTCTCTACACGGAGTCACAGCAATCTTTCCTGTTATCTAAGCCTCTAGAACTCCTATTTTTATTAACTAACTGGGGCTTATAATTAGAAACACAACTAGTATTCCTACTCAGCTGTGCACCAAATATGTGTAGGCCCCATAGAACAAATTTGGTAAAGGTCTGATGAAAAACTCACAGACATATGGGTCTGTGAGAGGGAAGGTGGCTCCCACTCAGATCTGTATCCATGCAAGGTGATTTATGTGATTTATGTCTTTAGTCTTTTGGAAGATTACATAATAATGAAAGTGGTACTATTTGTCCTTATAGTGAAAAAATGGATACGTTAAGTTACGTGAGGGATGATGATGGCTCCATTTCAGATGCTATCTCCTAAGAAAAAATGTTTAAGAATACCTTAATCCCACATTTAATGTCAATGGCTTGGATAAGTTTATAAATTACCCTGTTAGAAGACGTGTTTTCTATAGCGGACTGGGTAAGAAAATAGTTTTTTAAAAATATTGCAGAATTAGCTTTGCTCTGTATCTCCCTAAATAAGGAATTGCTCCCCTGCTGGCCTTTAGGAGAGATGGACTTCTATGGGACTTGGACCATATCTTCCCACAGATATGAGATTAAATGTGCCCTTAAACCATATCAGATTTTTTTCTAGCCTGGAGACTAAAACAAGAAACAGAGGTGTACACTGCTGCCAGGATGAGATGGTCCTGAATGGAGGCAATTTTTTAATATCCTGTGGCATCAAAATATTATTAGAGGCCCAGTTTGTGTAATGAAAACACACTATGACACCACCATCACCCTGCATTAATGGCACCCAGCAGGATGAATATATGAATTTATATGAAACAGCAGGAACATCAGACCAGGCGATGTTGGCTAGATGTTATTTGGGTGATGGTCTACTCTCAGTACACCTTACTGAAAACTCCAGTCTTGCAGCTCATGATGTTCTCATGTTAGAATATCCAACATCCATTGCCAAGTTGCATTCAAGGTCAATGAAAGGAGAATTTCAATTAGAGTTTTGTAAATTTATAAATACTTAGCTTTGAGAAGTACTGTTACATATTTATAATTATTATAATTTTTATAAAGCATGAATTATTTACCTTTTTCAGGAGGTTTGGGGAAGTGTGTGATGGTCATTTGGCTCTCTATTCAGTTCAAACTGGTTCTCCTTTAGGCATCTCCTGCCACAGCAACATATTATTAACAAGTTGGATCAGCAAACATAAGCATAACAACTAAGCATGTGGGCAGTATTGGATGCATAGTAGAGTCTGTACCCTACATATTTCTTACAGGTCTTAAAATAGACAGTTCTGCCACCGTGTGTCTCTGTTCAGTTTCAACAGCCTATGTGTGCTATTGCATGGTAAAAAAAAAGTGCATGACTGACTTTTGGATATTTTACAGCTATTGTTCTCATGCCATCAATCATCAGTGTTGCAAGAAAGGTGTCAGCAATTGGCATATTGAGTTTGCAAGTGCAGTGCAGATGTCGAATAGTACAGAGAGGACCATATACTACACAAAAAAAGGAAATATAAGAGTGAAAGGTAAAAATGTGTTTGAGAAAGTTATCATATTATTAAGAACAATTCATTTAAAAAATGTTTTCTTTACTTTGGTGGAGATTTATTTTATATCTTTTTGTATTGCACTTCTTCTGACTGAATTGCACAGTCAGCATATGTTGTTTGCTGCTTTAAATGGTACTGTTTGCATTTGTCACTGGTTGAGCAGTCAATTATAGCACACGGTAATGGCAGTTGTACCTAACAAACTGGCTACTCAGCACTTATAGCGCAGTTCTACCACCTTTGGGAGGCATAAGTACATATCACAGTCATGGACTAGATTCCAATGTTCTACAATTAAGCTATACAAAAGAGCAAAATGGTTTTCTGTCTGTTGACAATGGGATACACAGTATGCAGCTACCAAATATAGTCCTTTGTAATACCCAATTATTTAAAATATTATTTACAGTAAATAGCTTATCTCTTTTATGACATTTTGTTACAAATTAGTAACATATTCGATTCTTACTAATGTGGCTTTTGAAATCTTACAAACATTCTTATTACCTTAACCGATAAGTTGACCGTCCCCAGGGTTTGATCTACTATTCATTGCTGTCTTTTCTCTGCATTGATTCTTGTCACTAAACATTTGCACTGGCTGTCACATGAGTGACAGCAAACATGTGTGTGAGAGTATTGCGGGGGGGAGATCAACAGCTTAATTGTTGTGGGATTGTGGGAAGACGTGCAGTGGAGGATTTGACTTTGTTGTATCCATCGCTCATATTCACCCCATGTGGATAAATAAACAGCTGCTTGGTATTCCCACCTGTGTATAGCCTCATTTTAATCAGCGCATAATTTACCATAGGCTATGATGACAGAGGCCCATTTCCAAAGCAGAGTGCATGGACATCACAAGCATCTTCCCTGCAGAGATATAGTCATTGACAAAATACAACTAGCAGCTGAGACAAATTTTGGAAACTCATCTATCAAATCTCTTAACTTTGACACAGATTGTTTGGTGGGGGGAGGACTGCTAGAAAATGACATAGGTGGTGAAAGAGCCACAGAGTTTAATCAATCATTTTATCATTTCCAACACATCTTGCTTCTTATAATTCACCTCGTATCTCTTTGTCTTACTATGATTGTGGTTGTTATAATGAAAGCTGTTTTACCAAACCTGGAAAGCTAATAGTGCCGTTTGCCAATATAAAGCATTAAAGTGAATATGTCATCATAAATTGGTTTTCATAAAACATTGAGTGTATAATTCCACCCCCAATTGAAAACTTTTAGGTGAAAATCCTAATTACAACCTGGAGCTAAATGTATCAAGCTGAGACTTTTCCGACGGGTTTGAAAAACCAATCAGATTCTAGCTATCATTTATTTAGTACATTCTACAAAATGACAGCTAGAATCTGATTGGTTGCTATAGGCAACATCTCCACTTTTCAAACGCACCGGAAAACCCAAACCCTCAACTTGATACATTTACCCCCTGGTCTCTAAAGTTTACTTGCCTGAGGATCAGTGGTCAGGTTATATGGTGGGTTTTCTACATGCAAGTTACAAAAAAAATAGCATTGGGTGAATGGTAAAATAATAAAACCTTGTGCAAATTCTAATAAAATAATAGAATAGGATTCATGTTATTGAACAGAACAGTAACCATTCAGTAATCAGCTTAATGCAAATATGTGTTTTTGTGATATGGATTTTGCTTTCTATGGTCATTATGAAACTACTTAAATGAATTATTTCCAGGTTTACACCTCTCCTTGCTATAAACCATAATTGTCATCTCTCCCAGAATGTTCGGGAAACTCCTGAATTCCGGATAGGTCTCCCAGACTCCCGGGAGAGTAGTGAAGTGAGCAGAATTAAAGCCAAAATTATGCGATTCTCAGGAAATCGCATCACCCCCCCCCCCTTGTAAAATAATGAGTTTGCGTCATTACATCACGAGGGCTGGGCCAAAATGATGCAATTCACCGAGCCCAATTTCCATCCCATGAAGTTCCTCTGCATATTTTGCCCAGCAAAACATAATCTTCATTAAATCTGTGCATAGTATCAGATCTTTTTCTGCAGCTCATTTCTATTCTTCTGCAGCTAGCTCCGCTGAGCATAGGGAGCAGAATTTCTTTCCTCACACAGTCTTCACCATGTCCAAAAGCAGGAATCAGCATTGGCACAGAAATTATGCAAATTCTGTTTCATTTATAAATGACCCCAATATTGTTTATCTCCGGGAAAGTAAAATATAATGATTTTAAGGCTAGATAGTGAGAAAGACAATTAATTAAAGTGGAATTATATTGTGTAGTTAGTTACTATTGAAAAATATGATGATAAAATATTCCCTGGACAAGCTGATAAAACTGTATCTGTGAGCACATATGCAATTAAGGAAAGTGATGCGGAATATGCTGGTGCTATAAAAAGGAATATTAATAAATACAAAGATACCTGGCATAGTATGCAGTCAGTGCACCATAGAGATGTTACAGTGAGATATTACTTAGGGATACTTAGGGATCTAGGGCCTGATTCATTAAGGATCTTAAATGAAGAGGTATCTTATTTCAGTCTCCTGGACAAAACCATGTTACAATGCAAGGGGTGCAAACTAGTTTTCTGTTTTGCACATAAGTTAAATACTGACTGTTTTTTCACCGGTTACACAGGTTTCAGGTTGCAATACGGTAGGGTATGGCAGAAATAGCTAAACAACACAGTGGATAACAGATGTAGAATGCGGTGATCCGCAGGACTTTACCACGAAGTAGGGAGATGGCACACAAGGTGCGACGGAGTGTGGAGCAAGCCACTGAAGATTCAGAGAACAGGTAGCAATAATCTGCAGAGCGTTACCGAAGGATACTGGAGTAGACACAGTGGCTGACAGGATCTGCGGATAGATGTGCTGGAAGCTCAGAGAACATAATTTGCTGAGCGTTACCACAGGATACTGAAGTAGAAACAGTGCCTGAGATGATCTGTGGATAGATGTGCTGGAAACTCAGAGAACAAGTATCAATAATCTGCAGAGCATCACCAAAGGATACTGGAGTAGACATAGTGGCTGAGATGATCTGCGGATAGATGTGCTGGAAACTCAGAGAACAGGCAGCAAACAGGAGCCAGGGAACAGGCACAGCAACACAGGTAAATGCAACAGATGATCTGGTAAAGGTTGCTTGGGACAGGCAGGCTTATATAGGCCAGAAGCAGGTGTTTAAGCTTCCAGCAATAACGAGGCAGGTAAAAGCAGACTAAGTACCACAGTGGCCCCTTTGGTGGACAGTGGTACTACAGGCAGGATACAAATATATAGAAAAGTCCAACAAAGTACCTGCAGACAGGATGCAGGTTGTGACAGTACCCCCTCCTTTAAGGGCGGATTCCAGACACCCAATTTTCCAGGAATGGTCAAAAAAGTCAGAGTCTCAGCCATTTAAAAAGCATGAGGCTAAAGAGTTTCTCATAAGAAATAGACATTTGTTTGTAGATATACCAGCTGAAACAACAGTTATTAAATGTGGCATAGTCCCTGAACCAGGGATTAAGGTTAAGTTAAAACCTTATTGAATACCAGGAGCTCAACAAGAACCAGTGTCTAAAGAAATTTAATAAATGTTGGAGTAGGTGTAATTGAAGAGTCACAAAGGGAAAGGTCAAGTCCCATAGCAGTTTCAAACCCGACGGGAGCTTGCACTTCTGCAATGACTTCCGAAAACGAAATAATATGTGTCAGGCGCCTTCCCCGCACTCACCATCGGTGCCAGGGTCAGACGGCTTCCTTTGCCAGCAGCTCATACTGTTGCTAGGCAACGGGACACCGTATTCTCTTTTCGGGTCTCTCTCTCTTTTCCGGTGCGCTTGTGCAGTTTGCTTGCATCTCCATTGCCAAACAACAGGATGCTTCTGTGCACTCAGCTGTTCATACCGTCGGCTCCACAGGGAATTGGCTCCTTTATTTAAACCTACACCTAACACCAGACAGACATCAGAGTATCTAGGTCTTCCTATGCTCCAGCATTCCAGCCTGTCTTCCTGCTCTCTCACTGACCTCCTGTGTACCGACCCGGATTCCTCTGGTTCTGCTCCGGGATCTCCCTTTGGCCTGATTGCTCCTGCTGTACCTAACCTTTGGTTTGCTGACTCCTATTTGCCTACTCCTTTGGTACCTTGTTTGCATGAAGTTTGACCTCTGCCTGCACGCCCACATTTGTTCACCATCCACTTCGCTGATATCTTGGAGGGCCACAACCTGCATGTCCCTTGCAGCAAACTCCAAACTCCCTTTCAGGGGGGGTGTTTAGACTCCGCACCTCCTAGCTTAGCAGTGCAAATATCAGCAAGTGGCCTTCAGTCCCTGTATCTCATGACAATATGTCTAAGTTTGATGCCTACCCAATGTCTTGTATGCATTCGCTAATTGAAAGGCTGGGAGCTTCACAGTATTTAACCACTTTAGATTTAATGAAAGGGTATTGGAAAGTGCCATTGACAAACAGGGCAAAAGAAAAGACTGCTTTTTCTGTACCAGAGGGGCTGTTCCAATACAAGAGGTTAACATTTGGGTTACATGGGGCACCCGCTACCTTTCAGCGAATTATGGGTAAAATTGGCCCCACAGACAATATGCTGCTGCTTACCTTGATGGTGTAGTCATCCATAGTTTTGTATGGCAATCTCACCTACCCAGGGTAGGTTACAAGCAGTGTTGGGCTTCATCCATGAGGCATTGTTTAAGAGTCAACCAAAAAAAAGTGTTACTTAGGAGTGGAGGAGGTGAAGTTTCTGGAGTACACTATAAGCAGAAGTCTGATAAAGCCTCAACTTAATAAAATTGTGGCAATACAAAAATGGCCACAATCCTTAAGTGAGAAGCAGGTGTGAACATTTCTGGAAATCACAGTCTACTCTAAAAAGTTTTTGCCACTATTGTTGTCCCATTGACTGACCTCATCAAGAGTAAGAAGTCAGTTGTGATTAAGTGGAGTTCTGAAGCAGAAAGAGCTTTTCAGACACTATGGGGCATATTCAATTCCGATCCGATCGAAAATGCGCACTACTGCCGGTAATACGGTATCGCAATAACGCAGATTTTCATACGCAGCCCTACGGGCTGCGAACGAAAATCCTCGTTATTGCGGTACCGCGGATTAGGTTCGCGGCCGTTCCGGCGCGATCCCGCGAATCGGGATCGGAATTGAATATGCCCCTATAGTTGAATGGACCATGCCACTATCTATAGTTGAATGGACCCAGTGCTTGTGATTTTTATTTTGTTTTGTTTTTTTTGCTGGTGAGGGAGCTTTCTGTGGTTTAATACTGTCACAAACTGGGTGTAACAGGATGGGAGTGGGTAAATGTGCAATGGTACTGTTTATAGGATTGACACGGGATTGAAGTCACAGAGAAACCTGTACACAATAAAGTGCTTCATTATGGATGCCAGAAGAACTATTTCATTGATATGTTAAAATTTCTTTGAATATTGTCCTCTACTTTAGAATTATAACTTTTCAGGGTTTATTTAGTGAAGGCTTATAATAATATCCATTTGATCTACTCCTCATACCTCTCCCATGTTCCCTGATTTAATATGATTATATTGATAAAATCTGTATGACTGTTTCATGTTTCGAAAAAGAAAACAACTTATCAAGCACTCTAAATTTAAATAACAAAATAGTAATTTTTTGCTATAAATGCCAATGTAAAATTATTTCAGCTGAGTAATTCCACAAACTGAGTAATAAGTTCTCTCTCTCTACCATCTCAATCCCTGACTTAGTATTCAGCCAGTACATTTATCTGATTCAATTACATTCTGTTACAAAAGTTAATTACGTTTTCAGATATCATTTTGTAATTAAGTGCTGTGGGACTCTTCATACAAGCTGGTAACATCACATTAACCCTATGGGGTGAAAGTCACCACAGGTGCTAATTTCTTGTATAGATACTGTCTGGCTCACACAGCTATTTTTCTCTTTGCTGTAAAACTAAAAACTGAGATCCTTAGTGAGTCTCTTTATTACATTAATTATTTTCATTGTTCCCACTAAATATTGAAAGAATTGTCAGTCTCATCTACTTGAATTGTACTCTAATGTCTGCTCAAACATGTTCACAAATACAATGCAGTAAATATTGTCCAGACTAAATTATTCCATATTCTTTACTATTTCTTTACAAATAAAGTGGACCTGTCACTAGGAGGATCGAACTGCATCACCATGGCTCTGCCCCCCACCGCACAATTCTGCCAGTTTACGAGACAAGGCCATGATGGCCTGATTGCATCATAATGTTCCTCCACACCTGACCACTCCTCTAAACCTTTAATATACTCTAAGGTTCTTTTTTATGAAAGTGAAAAATGTAGATGCTTAGCATTATTTTCCACTAATGAGCATATTTCTCTGCCGAACACAGCACAGGATTGTGGGTCCAGATGTGGCTTACCATAAATTTTGGACCCTTACCTTAATTGGGTTCTGTACGTCTTTCCAACACTGTAAATGTTGACACAAAGATGTCAGCATACTAAATGCTGACATCTGCATTGTGTGACAAGTTGACAATGTTGTCAGTGTGATTGGCAACATACTCAATGTTGCCAATCACATTGCTGACATTAAAAGACCAATGCCACCGTGTCTGGGGTATAGCCACCGGACCTGGTGGCACTTGTTTTTTGATGTTAGCAATGTGATTGGCGACATTGTGAATGTCATCAATCACACTGAAGATATTAAAAGTCCATCAAAAAATCTTCCCAGACAGTAACTTTCATCATTAAGCAATTACCATTGAGCAATTATTCTATTGATAAGAGAAAGGAAGGAAAAAGAAACATTTTTTGATGGACTTTTAATTCCTTTTCTGCAAGCTGTTGAGAACTATGTATTTATCTGTTTGATGCGCCTTTTGTACTTTGATTTACTTATTTGTATGGTTAATGCAGTGGCATTATATTGTGTATCTAGGCTGTCATTAAGCAGGGAGCGCTATAATTGGGAACCTTTGATTTTATAAGTTTCACACTGAAGATATTGTCCACTTGCCACACAATGTAAGTGTCGGCATTTAGCCTGCCGACATTTTCATGTCGGCAGGTTAAGTGCTGGCATTTACAGTGTCAGAAAGACGTATGCCATTGTTTTAATTAACTGCAAAAATGTTCTTTAAAAATACTGTGCATGTCTTTAATACATTATTAGAATAACATGACATCAGGGGGTAAATGTATCAAGCTGAGAGTTTTCCGGTCAGATTCCAGTCAGATTCTAGCTATCATTTATCTAGTACATTCTACAAAATGAAAGCTAGAATCTGATTGGTTGCTATAGGCAACATCTCCACTTTTCAAACCCGCCGGAAAAGTCTCAGCTTGATACATTTACCCCCAGATCTGTCTTTATTATATGTGTCACACTTTTATTACGTTGCTTTCTGGTGCATATAAATGCATTTGCTATTTAATGTGGATCTGATCTCTGTGTGCCTTCAAGGTGTTATAAATCACAACGCTGTCTTTCCTTTACAGAAGGAACACCTCCTTAAATGCACAATTTCTACTGGTTGAAACTTGTTTAAATATCTCATACCACAAAATAAAAACTTGTTTTTACACGCTGGTTGAATGTGAGGCAATTTCCTGCCCGTAATCAACATTCAGCCCAGTTTCTCTCTACCCATGCTCTTGAGGTCTTTTTGACATTCTAAGCCATACGTGAAACAGACGCTCAATAATAGGTGCATAACTTCACAAAGGGGCATTTATGTTGCTGAACTACAGTTTCGGATATGACCTTTATTTTATATTATACCTTTCAGTGAGGCAGGACTACCTCCCCTCCTCTAGATCATAGACTAGCAGGAAGCATTACAGTAAAGTAAGGAAGCTGGTGTCGGAACGACACAGCTATACCCATTCCATTGAGTAGGCTATACCTCATATAAATATAGGGTATATTTCCTTTTCAAGTATTGAATTAAAAATTAAAAAGGAATAAAATTGGAGTAACGGTAAGGACAAGGTCACATGGGAATTTTAGAATGCTGTGATTATCTTTCCCAAGGGTCCTCAGCCTTCTAAAGCCAGGATACATGGAAAATACGCTTGCTCAGCATAACATGGATGTGAATAGGTTGCACTGCCAGTCACACCGTTGTGGCATTTTTGAGGACAACTTAAGCAAATCTAATATAAATAAGAGAACATGTTCAAAAATCTATAAAATATAAGGTAAAAAACTAAAATGTTGACCTATTATCACAATAAAATACAACTAGATCAGATTTCTAAACACATTTAACAGGTCTATTTCATTGAATTATATAAAATTATGGATATGTCTGCGCTGACTAGTACTTAGCTGCCCCCTGTCTATTAACATACAACCCATCTATGTATGTATATGGATAAAAACATATAAAATTGATAGACAAGTATGGCGCTTATACTCTAACAGATGAACAAATTTAAAAGCAGGTAGTCACTATAAAACTATCGATATCGATCCAACTCAAGTCCAGAAAAGTATTGTCCAGTACAATATTCTCAATGTTCCTGAATTCAAAGTTTTTGGTTCATAGGGTAATAATATGTGTCCCGGTATTATGTTCTCCACCGATGTTCATCAGTGGAGAACATAATACTGAGACACATATTATTATCCTATGAACCAAAAACTTTGAATTCAGGAACATTGAGAATATTGTACTGGACAATACTTTTCTGAACTTGAGTTGGATCGTTATTTCATTGAATAACAAAATATTAATCCATGGTGTAAAAATGCTTCTATTCTTCCCAATGGGCTGAGTTTATATGATTTAGCTTATTTACTTTGTTCATCCGGTGAAAGCTTATGAACCACCTTTGGAATACAATCCATTAAAAGGAAAGCAAAATAAAAACATATTCCTGGCTGTAGATAAATAAGTTTAATGGATCTGATTAAGTGCAAGGGCAGCAGTGACTCATTCACAGTGATTATTTTATTGTACAAGGGCAGAGTGAGAAGTAATATTCAGGGATGGCTGAGAACATGCACTTTATATAGGATAGTTATTAATAATAGAACAAGCACACTGCATTCACAGTTATATCATTTTTTGATTATTTGTCACAGGAAACAGATTACTAACACAGGCGTCTGTCTGCCTAAAACATACAGTGCTTTTAAAAGTTTTGATAGGAATTTTACACAAAAAAAATTGAAATAAAATAGTGAACAAAGTGCAAGAGATAGTATATAGTAGCAGGGAAAAATTGGAAAGCTGTGAGTGAGAGAGAGAGAGAGAGAGAGAGAGAGAGAGAGACATAGCTCAATGTTTTTTCAATTGTGCAAATGTTTTCATTAATTTAATATATACTGTAGGAATCAGGGCTGCCAAGAGGAATTCAGGACCCCGGGACATCAAATTATGGGGCCCCTCTTACAGTCGAGTATGCTAAAAAAAAATCTGACTTTCAGGACATCTAGCACCACAGTGTAGTATAGTAAGAATGCAGTGTGTACACAAAGAGTTCAGTCTTGGCTTGCACCTTACATTGGGCAGAACACTCACCAAAAATTGGCATTGTCCCTACTAGAATCACAACATTTCACATACTGTACTGCTCTCTCCTACCTGTTCTTCTCACTTTCACCACCTGGGGCTGCAGGTTTCTTTAGTTGCAGCTTGTCTGGATCCTGGAATGCTGGGGGTCCTATTTGGGAAAAAATGGCTACATTTAGATAATTCCAAACGACCCTGGCGTTAAATCAATACCACCCACGATTAATAATTAGGCCTTCCTCCAGCTCCAGCATTACAATAATGTGCCCCTTCATCATCACCATGCCTTATGATCACACTGCGCCCTCCATGCTGCTTTTGCCCCCTTCACCTGGCTCCCCTTCATCACACTATACTATGCTGCTCCCCCCCTTTTTCAATCCCACTGTGCCATGCCTCCCCCTTTTTAACCCCACTGTGCCATGCTGCCCCCCATTTTGTAACCCCACTGTGTCATGCTGCCCTCTGTTTTTAAACCCCTCTGTGCCATGTCCCCCCCATTTTTTAACCCCTCTGTGCCATGCCCCCCCACATTTTTTAACCCCTCTGTGCCATGCTGCCCTGTTTTTTTAACCCCTCTGTGCCATTCCCCCCCCCCGTTTTTTAACCCCTCCGTGCTATGCCCCCCTCGTTTTCTAACCCCTTTGTGCCTTGCCTCCCCCCCCTCATTTTTACCCCCTCTGTGCCATGCCCCCCCTCATTTTTTAACCCCTCTGTGCCATGCCTCCCCCGTTTTTTAACCCCTCTGTGTCATGCTGCCACCCCCGTTTTTTAACCCCCCTGTGCCATGCCCCCCCCCCATTTTCCTCCCTTTACTTACCTTTTCCTTTTCTTCTCTCTTCTTTCTTTGTCCTCTCTGCTCCTCTCTGCTCTATTCTGACTGAATGCTGGGCGTGACATGACGACGTCACACCCGGCATTCAGTCTGAATGGAGCAGAGAGGAGGGACGCCGGCGCCGCGATCATGTGAGTATGTTTACTTTTTTATTAACTACCCTGCTCCCCCCACCAACGACCAAGCCACCCCCCCCCCCCCCCCCGGCCGCAAAAAATAGAAAGACAACAATTTTTTTTTAATTTTGATAAAAAAACAAAGAAAACAAAACGTCGGCGCGAGTGCCCGGGCCGTGCCCCCTGGTATGCCCGGGCCCGGAAGATTAGTACCTGCTCCCCCCCATCTCGGCAGCCCTGGTAGGAATTACCAAATGAGTGACTCCTTACTCTCGTCTTCTTAACAAGTTGCTATTTTATTTCATCACAACAACACTGTAACATAATCATGAAATATTCCCCGGCTTCCTGGCGCTAACTAAACCCACCAGCCCTAGCTGTCGTCCATCTGCTATTCAGCATTGGATGCCCAGCCCACCGGATCCAATGGTCTTTTTATTTTCAAACAGCACGCCTCAGCAATCATAACCATGTTGTGCATCTGTGAGTAAAATCATGCTTACCTACTTTTGAAGGCAGCTGTCCGCGAGGGGGGGGTCTGTTGAGGGGGGCGTGGGCAGGCGTGATGCGCCATTAGGCTCCACCCCTGTCATTTAGGCAATTCTAGGCAATCACAGCATGGGGTGGGGCCACAATGGCGCATTTAGCCCCGCCCCCACCATCTTGAACAACGGGGACAGCTGGATCTGGGATTTTTGCCTGCTCTCTAGGGAGTCCAGGAGTCTCCCGGACATTCAGGGAGAGTAGGCAACTATGAGTAAAATCCTTCCTTAAGGTAACAGCAGGATCCATAACCCTGTCTGTACCTTTCCCTGGAGTACAGGTCCTGTTCTGTTTACCAGGCCGTGGTAAATTGCCCCTTTTCCACAATACTATTAAAAGGGGATGTTCAATCTACTTATTATATACCTTAACATTAACAACTCCACAGAGAAAATTATCATGCATTGGTTGTCCAGCATAGAATCCTCTATTCATCTGTACACTTGTCAGCTATGAGTTGACAGTCGCAGCAGCATTTATTTGGTGCCTGTGCAAAAAAAGTTAAACCTAACTCAGCAGCACAACTAATGTAGTTCATACAATAATTCATGTAAATATGCAGGCAAAGAATGTTCTGATATTGCTGAAAACGTATAGAAAAATAAAATGAAAATAAACCCTATTGCTAAATAATGTATAGTTTTCCTTTGGCTTCAGTGTAAACAATTTAAAATATTTAGTATCATTTGCATATACATGGCATTTCCAAATGTTTCAATGATAACATTTAATATAGGATATTCTTGTATTTTAGTTCATCACACAAGTGCAACAAGGTGCTGTAGCAGTTAAGGCAAAGATTCCAAACTGTGCTTATCCCTACTGACTTTTACAGACATACATATCTACTATTTGCTTTCCAGGGCTTGATTAAGGGTTCTGGCTGCCCTAAGCTAATGCACCCATATCCCCTCTTCCCCCCAATATCATTAATGGAAAATTCAGGAGAGTTTTCCAGCAAACAGATTTAGACAGATTCTCTTACCTGTTCTTGCTGTTCTTTCTTGCTTGTTCTTATAGCATTTCTGCCTCACAGAACTGGGGTCAGGAGTTCAATTCCCGACCATGGCCTTATCTGTGTGGAGTTTGTATGTTCTCCCCGTGTTTGCGTGGGTTTCCTCCAGGTGCTCCGGTTTCCTCCCACACTCCAAAAACATACTAGTAGGTTAATTGGCTACTATCAAAATTGACCCTAGTCTCTACCTGTCTGTCTGTCTCCCTCTCTGTTTGTGTGTGTGTGAGTGTGTGTCTATATTAGGGAATTTAGACTGTGAGCTCCAGTGGGGCAGGGACAGATGTGAATGAGTTCTCTGTACAGCGCAGCGGAAGCAGTGGCGCTATATAAATAAATGGTGATGATGATGAAGATATGGTTCTGTTTTGAAAATGTTCAAACATTACAAACCCTCAATGATTAGGATCTTTAGACAGCATCCTCATGAACGCCACACAATGCAGAGATCATACCCCCACAAGTGGCCAATTCATGACCCCCCAGCAATTTCATCACAGCGGAGCGGCCAATTCATGACCCCCCAGCCATGTCATCACACTGCAGGGGCCAATTCATGACTACCCTGCACAATGTTCTCCTCAGAACACACTCTGTCCTCCTTCTGCTTTCCCCCTTCAAAACACACACTCTGTCCCCTTCAAAATACACACACACCCTCTGTCCCCCTTCAAAACACACACACACTCTGTCCCCCTGCATAACACACACACTCTGTCCCCCTGTGTAATACACACACACATTCTGTCCCCCTGCATAACACACATACTCTGTCCCCCTGCATAACACACACACACTCTGAACCCCTGCGTAACACACACACACACTCTGCCCCCCTGCATAACACACACACTCTGTCCCCCTGCATAACACACACACTCTGTCCCCCTGCATAACATACACACACACACACACTCTGCCCCCCTGCATAACACACACACTCTGTCCCCCTGCGTAACACACACACACACACACACACACACACACACACACACACTCTGTCACCCTGCTTAACACACACACACTCTGTCCCCCTGCATAACACACACACTCTGTCCCCCTGCGTAACACACACACACTCTGTCATCCTGCGTAACACACACACACACACTCTGTCCCCCTGCATAACATACACACTCTGTCCCCCTGCGTAAAACCCACACACTCTGTCCCCCTGCATAACACACACACTCTGTCCCCCTGCGTAACACACACACACTTTGTCCCCCTGCATAACACACACACACACTCTGTCCCCCTGCATAACACACACACACACACTTTGTCCCCCTGCGTAACACACACACACTCTGTCCCCCTGCATAACACACACACTCTGTCCCCCTGCGTAACACACACACACACTCTGTCATCCTGCGTAACACACACACACTCTGTCCCCCTGCATAACACACACACTCTGGCCCCCTGCGTAAAATACACACACTCTGTCCCCCTGCGTAACACACACACTCTGTCCCCCTGTGTAACACACACACACACTTTGTCCCCCTGCATAACACACACACACTCTGTCCCCCTGCATAACACACACACACACACACACACACACACACACACACACACACACACACTCTGTCCCCCTGCATAACACACACACTCTGTCCCCCTGCATAACACACACACTCTGTCCCCCTGCATAACACACACACACACACACACTCTGTCACCCTGCGTAACACACACACAATCTGTCCCCCTGCATAACACACACACTCTGTCTCCCTGCGTAACACACACACACTCTGTCCCCCTGCATAACACACACACTCTGTCCCCCTGCGTAACACACACACACACTCTGTCATCCTGCGTAACACACACACACTCTGTCCCCCTGCATAACACACACACTCTGTCCCCCTGCGTAAAACACACACACTCTGTCCCCCTGCGTAACACACACACACACTTTGTCCCCCTGCATAACACACACACACTCTGTCCCCATGCATAACACACACTCTGTCCCCCTGCATAACACACACACTCTGTTCCCCTGCATAACACACACACACACACACACACACACACACACACACACACACACACACACTGTCACCCTGCATAACACACACACACTCTGTCCCCCTGCATAACACACACAGTCTGTCTCCCTGCGTAACACACACACATACACACACACTTTGTCCCCCTGCATAACACACACACACTCTGTCCCCCTGCGTAACACACACACACACACACACACACACTTTGTCCCCCTGCATAACACACACACACACACACACACTGTGTCCCCCTGCATAACACACACACACACACACACACTCTGTCCCCCTTCAAAACATAAATCTGATTACCTGTCTTCTTCTATTCCACCAGCAGTCAGCTCTTCTCACTGCAGCTCTTCCCTGACAAATTCGGGACGTGATGATGACATCATGCCCAACAGTCACTGAGGGGGGAGTAGCAGGAGGAGTGGGTAGGAGGAGAGGGGAGGAGGGAGGAGATGGAAGGAGGGAGCGACCGTGTGGAGGAGGGGGGAGGGCCGGCTGTGTGTGCACATAATCAATAGTAAAAAAAAGAGTAAAACAAAAATCTTAAATGCTGCAGGTGTTGTGCCCCCCACCCCCACCCAGTGGCGCACGCAGGGGGGGTTTCTGAGTCTCCAGAAACCCCCCCCTGCGCTAACTCAGTGCCCACCATATCGGCACTTTCTTATACAGCAGCCAGGGCGCTGTCAAAGAGGCGTCCGCGGCGGTGTTGTATTGTATACAGCATCGCCACGGACGCTTCTTTGGCAGCACTGCGGCTGCTGTATAGGACAGCGCATGCGCAACAGCTCTCTCTCGTGGTTTTTTTTGGGTTTTTTTTTTTTGCTCGCCCCTGCCCCCCCCCCCCCCTTCCCAGGCCCCAGCACCCCAGCCTATTGGTTGATCAGGCCCTGTTGTTGTGTAATTAATAATGCTATGTACCCCAACTTCAATGACTATATAGGAATTTAACAAGGCATGAACTAGGTGGAAATCACTCTGTCAAGAGCACATCAAAGACACAGGTCTATTGCTTTGTCTTAAGCAGGGGAAAAAGTGGGTGTGCTAAAAAAAATGGATTTGCTCCCACCATCCTTTTTTACTGCCCTGCCAACAGTCTCTACTCTCTATTCTTTTTCCTGGTCCTAGTATGAGATATAGTGCAATAAAAACATAAACTTTACTAAATATTAATATCATAAAGAAAATTACATGCATTGTAAACAAAAACAGTCAAAGCCATTTTGCAGTGTGCACAACTTAGATGTAAGGCAAAATGAAGATAAACAACTTAATGAGGCGATAAAACCAGACTGCATTTACATTCAGATCATTCCGTGTTTTTGGTTTACAACTCAAAGGATTTAGTCTATTCTTTATACTTAGGTGATATTTGTGCATTTTCCTAGTGTTGGATCTTTCAATGATTTCTTCTGTCTCTAAAGTTTAGTATTTACTTCCTTGGAACCAATTTCCAAATGTTTTTCCAAATACATCCAGAGAATAATTTATCAGAAGCAGTTTAACATTGAAAATTAATTGCCTCTTTAAAGTATTTCCAGATTTGCTTCAAGCTTGGCTGACAGTATGTTAATGGTACTTCTCAATGCACCTGGTGCTTTGTACCTAATAAACTAAGTGTACAAAATGTATTGCTCTTTCTTTAGTTATTTATAATTTTATTATTCTTATCATTATACATAAAAGTTAAAGTAAATAAATAAAAATATGAATAATATTAATAATAAAACAATGAAAGTTTAATTGTTGATTCTGATAGAAAAAATAGGGGCCGTATATAATTTTTATTTAATATAAGTAACATTCTGCGATAATTTGGTTTACATTATGCTGCATTGATAAGAGAATGTATTGATGCCATCTGCTATAATTGAATCTTCGATTTAGAGATACATATAAATGCTACTGTATGATGGACATTCCTTGGTTTGACAAGTTCATTATGCACCAGTATTGGCAACATGTACATTTATTATGTACGTGAGCTAATTATAGGGCTAAAGCAATTCTTGGATTTTCTAACAACATAGTACATGGTATATTCTTTCCACACCAGTACTCATATTATTGTACCATTTGTCTGAATTTAATTAGCTCCATCTGTATGTAGGTAAAATGGTAAATAGAGTATGAGTGCAGGACAAATACATGTACTTATGTAATTCATTTAATGATTGTTTTATTTATTTTGGGATTTGTCAATATTTTATAACAACATATTTTCAAATACCCATAAATATACTCAAGCAAAAATACATAGGCCCTCTTTACTATTATAGTCATATAAACCACAATACAAGTGGTTGGTGGTTTGTTGGTAATAAAATACTGATGGTCAAAGTCTCCAAACTAAAAGTGGGGGAATCGCATACTACCAACATTTTTTAATTCAGAACATGCTGAGCAAGGCCACTGCTGTACACAGACTACACCCAATGGCCAATGGCCTTCTTTGTACAGTCTAGTGTATTTATATCCTTCTACAGATATGGCCTCCAAAATTGAACACAGAATTCTAGATGAGGCCGTACCAATGACCTATACAGTGGCATTATTACTTCTTTCTTTCTGCTACTGATTTTTCTCCCTATTCAACCAAGCATCTGATTTGCCTTTTTCATTGCTTTGTTACATTGCTTATCTGCCTTTAAGTTACTTGAAATAGCAAATCCTAGATCCCTTTCCCCCTAAGTAGTTTCCATCATGGTGCCATTACTATGTTTAGCCTTTGGGTTTTTTGACACTCTTGTGCATGATTTTGCATTTTTGGCATTATAGTGTAGTTGCCACCCTCTTGACCTTTCCTCTAGTCTATCTAGGTCATCAATCATTTGTTTTATTCCTCCTGGTGTTTCTGCTCTTTTGCATATCTTTGTGTCATCTGCATAAAAACATACTTTCCCTTCAATACCATTTGCAATGTCACCAATAAAGATATTAAAAAGCACTGTTCCAAGTACAGATCATTGGGGTACTCCACTGGTAACCTTTCCCTCATGTGAATGTACTCCATTTACTACAACTCTCTGTTTTCTATCCTGCGACCAAGATCTTATCCATTCAACCATCCAGAATCCAATCTCAAGCTTTCAAGTTTATTTAACAGTCTACGATGTGGGACATTGTCAAAAACCTTACTGAAATCCAGACAAGCTACATCTGTGCCCCCCTTGATCTATTACTGTAGTCACCCATTCAAAAAAGTCAATAAGATTTGTTTGACATGATCTCGCCCAGTAAATCCATGCTGTTTGGGATCCTGTAAGTTACTGGATTTGAGATATTCTACAACTCTTTTTTTTAAGAGTGTTTCCATCAATGTCCCTACTACTGCTGTAAGGCTTACTGGTCTGTAGTTGCTTGTTCACTCTTTTCCAGTCCTCTGGAATTACTCCTGAGGCTAGTGACTGAATAATTCTGTTAATGGTTTTACCAGCACCCCATTAAACTCTTTTAGTATCCTTGGATGTATCCCATGTGGCCCCATTGATCTATCCACTCTCAGTTTTGAGAGATCTGTTAGGACCTTTTCCTCCGTAAATGTACTTGTATCTGGGTGGGGTACGAAATTTAGGTGGTGGTGTCACCGACAGTGACTACCACAAAGGGACCAAAACGAAAATGACTTTCCCGACTTAGAAGAAAGGAGGACTGACCTTAAGAATGACAGAACAAGTGCCCGGCAGTGTGGTAAGAAATCACAATCCCCAGTAACATGCTGTTGTTACTGAGGATTGTGATTTTTTACCACACTGCCGGGCACTTGTTCTGTCATTCTTAAGGTCAGTCCTCCTTTCTTCTAAGTCAGGGAAGTCATTTTTGTTTTGGTCCCCTCGTGGTAGTCACTGTCGGTTTTATCAGCACCGTTAAAGTGACTTCCACCGTTTGTATCTAACTCATTTTTATAAATATACTTGCAACTTAACAGTGGCCCCTTCCCCGCTCTTTCTGTAGTGAACACTGAGCAAAAATAATTGTTAAGATGATCTGCTATTAGCTTGTCTTCCTCAACAACACTTTCACTCTCTGTCTTATTATTCCTCCTTTTGTTTTTCTCCTGTCACTTATATACCTAAAACAAGTTTTTCCCATATACCTACTGACTGGGCCATTTTCTCTTCAGCTTGTACCTTTGCACATCTGACTACCTCCTTCTATCTAACAAAATATACCTCTTTGTCTTCATATTCTGAGCTTATATTTCCTAAAGGCCAGCTTTCTTGCTGTCAAAATACTTGTTACTTGTTTTCCAAACCACACTGGCTTCCCTTTCCTTGTCCTTTTCCTAACCTTATTGATACAAAAGTCTGTTGCACTCGTTAAGTTTACCCACCTCTCCTGCACGCCTTTGAAGTTCTTCCACTTTGCCAAACAGTCATTTAAACATTTCCCCATCTTTACAAAATCAGCCTTCCTAAAATCTGGCACCTTTGTTTTTGTGTGGTATGAGTTGGTCACCTATTCTTACACTAAACCGTACCGCTTGATGGTCACTGGATACTAACCCATATTTACATGAGATATTTTATCACTCTTTGCAAGAATTGAGTCTAATATTGTGTCTTTGCGAGTGAGGTTTTTCACTATTTGCTTGAAGATTTCAGAATGTCCCTATTTCTAGTGGAAATTGCGAAACACCTCTCCCAGACCACATCAGGTAGATTAAAATCTCACATGATTATCTTATTTTAATGTCATTTTAGGGATGTCCTGCAATAGCAGGTGCAAGCGCAGGATTTGTAGAGGGGGGGTTTCCACACCACACCCCCAGTAGATGTGACCAGCATGCATGGGGGTGTGGCTATAATTTTAGAGAGTGCTTGGCTGCTCTCCAACTCTTCCTATCCCCATAATATACATGGCAATGTTGCATGCACTACTGTTAGGTGAATGCAGCTCTCTCTTTTCGAGCAGAGCAGTGTGAAGCGGGGCAGGGTCCAGACACCTTAATTATACAGTGCCCCAGGCTTGCAGGGGGTTTCCAGGCACTAGGAAACCCCCATTGGTTTTCCTATGAATAGGTTCCTGCCCAGTTCCTCTTCCTGACCTGGTGGTCTATAGATCACTCCAGTATGAAGAATAGCCTTGTCCCCTGTTTCTATGTTCACCCAATGGGCCTTTCTTTTAATTCTTTGCATTAAAGTAGTAAATATACTTTTTATCACATACATTGCTACTCCTTCTCCGATTGTTCCCCCTCTGTTATTCCTAAATAAAGTATATCTCAGTATAGCTATGTCAAAGTCATGATTTTGATTGCACCATGACTCCGTAATAGCTACAATATCCAGATCATTTCTTGTCATTATCACATTTAGTTCTGGGATTTTAGTTCCTAAACTCCTAGCATTTGCACATATAGCTCTAAGAGTTTTATTTGTGCATCTCTTATTCCTAGCTATGTTCATCTCTCTGCCTATGTTTATTTTGTTTTGATCTGCATTGTCTTCTGTTGCTGTGGATATGTTTAATGTTTCATTAGCCTGCAGAAACAATTCCTTTTGGGGTAGCAGATTGCTTTATTACTATTTAGTTTACTGCTCCCCTCTACTAGTTTAATGGTGAAGCTTCCAAACTGATCTCTTAATATTCTGCTTCCCATTAAAGATGGGTGTAGGCCGTCACTATTGTATTGGCCCCTATCTTGCCAGATGACATGACTATAATCTGTTAATCCACATCTTTCCTCGCCACTTTCTTAGCCACATATTAAAATTTATAATGCAATGAGTTCTATCATTGCATCAGAAATGAAGGGGTGTACTTGGTCTGCAACAATGTTTAGTTAGGTGGTATGTGTAAAAGTAAAATCCATATGAATACCAGGACCCAAGGTTTTACACTGCCTCCGCCGGCTTGCCTTCTTCCTGTGCATCACTTACAGAAAGGTGACTGCTCTTTTAAACCAATGTAGGAAAAATCATGTGCATCCGGGTGCCATCTTTTCCCCAGATAAACGGTGCACCATGGCCCAGTTCTGGTTCTCACATGCCCATTGTAGTCATACAGGAACAGTCTGCGGCTATGCAGCCCCATACGCAGCAAGCTGCGATGAGCTTTTCTTCCTCAGTAACTCTTCTGTGGTATTGGACCCGGTGGACTAGCCGTTTCTCCACATACGCATCAGTGAGCCTTGGGTGCCCATGACCCTGTCGCAGGTTCAACTGTTGTCCTTCCTTGGCACACTTTTGTTATGTACAAACCACTGCATACCACAATTTGGCCCTTGTCAAGGTTGCTCAGATCCTTACGCTGGCCTATTTTTCCTGCTTCCAACACATCAACTTCAAGAACTGACTATTCACTTGCTGCCTAATTTATCCCACCGCTTGACAGGAGCCTTTGTAACAAGATGATCAATGTAATTCTCTTCGCTTGACAGTGGTTTGAATGTTGTGGCTGATCGGTGTATGATCAATGCTTTAATTTATTCATTAGTCATGCATGAAGGATTGCAGTAATGTAAATAATAGACATATTTGCTGTATTTCGATGTACACTGAACTTTTTAGATATATTATTCTTAGCCTCTGCCCATTTTAGCTGCACTCCATGTATTAAGAATGTGCTTGTATGTTTAGCATTTTGCTCCTGTGTACAATAGTTACAATGCAGACAGGTGCTCATTATATATATTTTTACAGTCACTGCGAGGAACACTGCTAAGCAGTTTAATAAGGAGGGGGGGGTATGATAGGGAATGTGCATGGAATCACAGGGGTAATTTTGTAATATAAATTTGTGTACTTTATGTATTGTACTCCAAATTAAATAACAAAATCTTTAACTAAATGCCAAGTAATAAAAATAATAGGTCACATATCTTTACTTTATATGCAGGATGGTTTTAGATTTTCACTAGCAAATTGACTGAACACTTTTCTTTTCTGCTTCCAATCTTCAAAGAGAGACATGGGTGATTGTTTAATTGTTATTTCTTCAGGAGAATCAACTAATAAGGATACTCACCAACATACGCATTGTGAGAAGAAATATTTTAAATTGTTTCGTGATCATAATGGTTAAACTTTATCGGATAATCCCCCATCCTCTAAACGAAAATGGAGATATCCATTCCTCTACTGGTCTCTCTGATATGATGTTGCAGGATTAGCCTTGGGATATACAATGTACGGTTGTAAAGAGCAATGGAGATCTGCAAGTCAGGATGGTGCAGTAGCTACAGCCATACAACAGAGAAACTAAAATTTGAGCAGGAATTTGAATAGGTACCTTGTATGGCATGTGTCATGTATTCAGGGCATGATCAACCATCAGGCTGATCAAGTTGCAGCCTCGGGTGCTGTGTCACCAGGTGAGGGGGGGGGGGGCAGCACTGTTGTCATTTAATTTCTACGTGGCTGTCTGGGGGGCGGCCTCAACTGTCACTGTGCAGACAGGCAGCCTGACAGCTGTTAGCTGCCTATCACTCAGCTCCTAGTCAAGTCTCATAAGATTACAACATCTCACGAGACTTCACTAAGCATTCTCTGCACCTGCACTGACAGGCAAGCAGATTTCCTGCAGTCTGCCTGTCTTAGAAGATGAACTTCTGTAATGAGGTAAGTGAGTGAGTGAGTGGGTTGGGGGTATGGCTGTAAGGGAGGAAGTGAAGAAAATAACTGCAGGGGGAAGGAATGAGAAAAGTTGTTGCAGGGTGAGGTGGGAATGGATGAAGGGTGGGAGGTAAGGAAAATTGCTGCAGGGAAGACCCTACATGTATGGTATATATACAGTAGGCTGAACCTAATTACTATCTGCTAGGTATGTCTGAATAGATACAAGAAAAAATTTTGCATGACTAAAATAAAAATGTTGAGAAGACATTCAAGGGAAGTTCAACAAAGCTTTAAATGTTTGAACCAGACCTAAGAACTGCTGCTCCTAGTTGTGTTTATCTTGGTTACAATGTATTGACTGCTTAATCTGTAAATCTATGAAATACATTTATTAAATAAATGGGGGATATATTCATAAAGGCAGATGGATGATACTATATACAGTATATGCACAAGCAGCCCTGACTGCACATAAGCAATCCAAACATTCGTGTCGTTTACCATTTCCATTTGCATCTGGGAGACAGATCATCTCCCAGCTCAATAGACAGATACTTCTCACATCTGCGATTCTCTGACTGATACACAGAAAGAACTAAATAGGTCTCTGTGAGATCCTTAGAAACAACTTTGAAGGTGATAATGGGCTCTGCATAGGGTATTGCAGTCTAAACAAATGGCAATGTTTATCATATGTTATTGAAAAGGAAGCAACAATTTATTTTGCACTGTTTTAAAATAAACAGTTAAGACTTATGTAAATTAGAACATTCGCATTGCAATTATTCTAGCATTACTTTATTCACATTCATACTATTACCATACACTTTTTGTATATTACTTACAGTAAAATTAAAGAAAAAATATACATGAAGTACTGTTTTGCATACTTGCCAACTCTCCCGGAATGTCCGGGAGACTCCCGCATTTTGCGAGAGTCTCCCGGACTCCCGGGCGAGCGTGGCAATCTCCCGCATCTGGATAATTCTGCCCACTTCCTAGGGAAGTGGGCAGAATTAAATCCCAAATGCAGCGATTCCCGGTGAATCGCGGAGTTTGGCCCCGCCCCCCACTGTCGCATGACGCACATTTTGGAGCCCCGCCCCCCATTACGCCCACCTCCTCCGCAGGCTCCCAGATTTGAAGAACAGAAGGTTGGTAAGTATGCTCTTTTGTAAAAGTCACAAATCTAGTTCTGCCACTCAAAACATGCCATTATCGCCTGTGTTACATATACTCTAAAGGACAAGCGCAGAATTTTCTTGGTGGTTTTCACTGTAAATTCTCAAAGACTGCCTTGTTGTCTGTGAATAATCAGACATGTATGACATGCATACAGAAAACAAATGTGAATACCAAATGCACACAGTAATTTTACCATCAATATGTACTTTGTTCTAAAACAGTTCCCAACTTGCTACAGATGTATGCAGGAATACAATAGATAAGCACTGGAATAATTCCTCAGTGCTGCAGTGATTGTATTTTTTTCCTTTTCTTTTCTAAACCTCGAGCAGTTTCAAATTAAAGCCTCAATCCGCTGTATGTGTTTAGTACAGTGAACCACTGTACATTTGCGGTGATGTCTGGCTGAATAATTAAACCTTACAATATATGGCGCTATATCTGGAATTTGGCCTGATGTCGCAGCATCTGATCCCCTGCCTTGTAACAATCCCCTCAAAAGTGAGCGGTCAGTGTTCGACATGTTGATAAACGTGATCAAAAGGTGATAGCTTATATAATAGGCTGTCTATGCTCACTAAGAGGCCCTTGCAAGACCACAAGAGAAATGTCTGCTCTGTCTGTCTTCCAAATAGTCAGATCTCTTCCAACTCTTACCATTCTAGGCCAGTGACACCATAGCAGCTGAGTAATGCTATACATGCCAGTGATAAGTGATCTTTTTTTATGGTTGTGATAAGCGAAGATAAAATATTATATTATTATATATTATTTTGCTGCAATTGGAATACTAACAGTAAATACGCCACATACGTTGAGATAATATGAAGGTAAACTAATTGTGTAGTCATGACGAAGGAAAAATCAATAAAATAATTGGTTGTATAGCAAAGTTGCCAACTTTTCCAGGTTGGCCTCCAAGAGAGCAGGGTAAAAGGTGGGGGTGAGAGGATGGGGTTCGATGAATCGCGTCATTTTGGACTACCACCGTAACATAATGACGCAAACGTGTCAGTTTACTTCGGGGGCGCGCCAAAATAAAGTGATTCCACGAGAATTGCATCATGGAGGCTCAAAATCTGCCCACTTGCAGGAGAATGCCCTGCTATCCCGGGAGTCTGGGAAACCTACCTGGAATTCGGGAGTCTCATGAACATTCTGGGAGAGTTGGCAAGTATGTTGTATAGGAATAGGTATTAGTAACAGGAAGAGAGAGGTTATAGTTCTGCTTTACAGGTGCATTGTGCATAATAAAACTTATTAGGTCCATAAATGGTGCATGGTACATTATACAACGTATAAGGTAGGACTTTAGGAGCCAAACATGTAGAGCTTAGAGGAGAGAAGGGAAAGAGGTGACAGAAACATTCAAATATATCAAAATTATTAATAAAGTACAGCAAGGCACTATTTAAATAGAAAATGATTTACGGACCAAGCAAATACACTTTGAAATTGGAAGGAGGAAAACTGAAAGGTAACACTGAAGGAGGAAGACTGAAAGGTAACACTGAAGGAGGAAGACTGAAAGGTAACACTGAAGGAGGAAGACTGAAAGGTAACACTGAAGGAGGAAGACTGAAAAGTAACACTGAAGGAGGAAGAATGAAAGAAGAACACTGAAAGGGTGATACATCCATGACATAATTTCCCAGCCGTTGTGATATGGGCGGAAACAGTAAAATTTGTGTTGCTATTGTTAAGATGCATAGAAAAATTATGATAAAACAAAAGCCTAGCCCACCCCCACAAAAAAAACCCTGAAAAAGACAAACAAAAAATGGCACACACAACAGGGCACAGTATATGGACTATTTTCTGTTGATGCCGTGAAAGTGCATGTTTAAAGTTTATGCAAATATATATGTAAATTTATAAAAAGAGAAAATGTATATAAGTGTGTCTTTAAATGATGACCAAATATAGGAATAAACGACAAATGCAATTTTCAAACTTCTGTACCCATTTTGCAATTCGTCTTTTCGTTTGACCACAAATTCACAAAATAAGAACAATAACAGGTAAACTGCATTAAGTAAAATAATAGCTCATTATTTTTGCCTGGTTTATGAATTTTAATTACTTACCCAACGAGTTTTAAAATAATTATATGACAGAAAAGAACACACCTCAAGCACTATAACTATTTATGAATATATTATTATACAGGTGTGCAGGATATTATTTTAGAAGATGCTCTGATTTAATACCCAGGCATATTAAGATTATTCACTCAATTCAATACATTGTTGCTGGACCAGAGAAGAGTATGGGTTAATTTGTTAGTTCTTTCTAATAATTCAATTACATTGACAAGCTCTGCGCAATGTTGAACAGGTGGCTAGATGCTCAATTTATGGAGCCTTTCATGCATACACAATAGACACTCAGAGCGGGTGGACAGCCAAAGCAACTGACAAAGAGCCCTACAGGACTGGAGACGCGAGACTGAGCTGGCGAAGATCCAGAGCAAAATGGATCTTGCCAGGGTTTTGTAACTGTTTAGGAATTGGGCAGTCATGCAGTAAGAGTTGAGAAATACGGTAGTGACCATACGGGATGTATGGCTGATGGGACCTCACAGAAAAAGGATTCATCACCCAGAATTACACATTTTGTGGCATTATTCAAGTAAATTCAGTTCCCAGCAGGAAATGATGCATCCATGATATATTTCAATCTAGACACTAGTAGATTTATTTCTGTCATCTGTTTCCTAAGTATCTCTTAGGCAGAGTTAAGCAACCAGTGTCTTTCCAGCTGTTGGGGAAATAAAAGTCCCAGCATGCCTTGCACAGCTAAGACTTCTTGTTCCACAGTAACAAGAGAGCCACAGACTGCCTAAGCCTGCTACTAGGAATATTGTAATCCATACATTTTATATGGTTTGGGGAGTTTTATTTGTTTTCTTGGAAAGGATGTCTACTGTATTTTGCAGAATTGAAAGTGTTAGAACTAGCATCAGGTAAAAATACATACATTACACATATACCATATATTGTTTTATAAGGTTTTTTTTAACATTGTGATTCAAAACAGTTTATCAGAGCATCTCATAATCTGTCAAAAATTACCCATATTGTTTAAAGCAACACTATCATTTTTTTTCATTAAAAAATAAAAATCACACCTCCCTTTCTTCCCATACAGTGGGTTTGACATTGTCAAGCCACTGAGGCTTTTTTTTAATATACAGTAACAAATGCAGATTCCCAATCCGTTTATGTGAACATGCGTCTACTTCTCCGCTTAGTTTATTTCCCTAGTGTGTTTGGCCAGCTTTATACGTCTGTTTCTTCTGTATGCAGTGGAGGTGGAACAACTGTGTGTTGACAGGTTAGTTACACCAGCCCGTCAGCATTATTGCATTAAATTTCAGGTCAGTTATGTCCTTTGAACTGCAGTGCACATGGATATGTTTTTTCATGCTTTAAGGGACTTCATTTCAGACATGTCATTCAATTCACAAATGGAATCCTTCTCAGCATACCAACATGCATGAGAAGTACATGTATGAGTAGACGGATTCCGTTATTTATAATACTACATATATTGTTTTGCCCAGTGATGGATTAAACTGAATTTATGGTGGTTCTCAAAACCTGGGCCCCATTGCATGTACATTTCGTGATTGATTACCCACTGAAACATCAATATTTCTTTTATATTTCCTGCAAACATGTTTTTAATTTATTCAGTAGAAATATTTAAAATATCTCTCAACCCAACCTCACCTCTTGTCAATGTGCTCATATCACTGTGTTTGAATAGTGGAAATTTAAGCAACCTTTATAGCCCTAGGCAACTGACTCAAATGCCCCTATTATAATCACCAATGTATGTCCCTCGTTTTTCTTCTATTACATATCAACCTTATTGCACAATGTGGCATATGGGTGTATCTCCACTCAGTAGAGTTGACCTGCATTTCTTTGGGTTATTCTTTTTACAATTCTAGTATCCAGTAATGAATCTATGTGGCCCCCAAAATGAGAAAAAAAGGTGCAGCGGTATGATCAGTCAATTAGTGGTGAGAAAATGTATAGCTCAATTCTGAAAGTTAATCAAATCTAAGAGTAAACAGACTTCTTAAGAAGAAATAGGAAACTTGCAAGAAGATCTACACAAATCATTGCAAGAAACTAAGCGCTAGAAGTGAATAATTATGTGCCAAGGCTCTTGATATTCTGACTTACATCTCAATGAAATGTATTCTTAAGCTTTACTGTGTTAAAATTAATGTAAGTCAGGCTGTTGTTTCATGTGACTTTTGTCGGTAACAAATATTAAGCATTCATTATTAAATAATATTAAATTCACATGTTTTCTAAGCAACACACCATATTATTTTACTTCTGACTTCTGTTGATGTATTAGTATATATCATTAATTTATTTTAAAAATATCCTTTTTAATCTGTGGCCAACTAGTGCTGCACATAATTTCATGCTCACCACTATTGTGTGACATATACTGTTAAACGTTTTGACAGATGCCTATTAGATTCTAACAGGTGTCTGCAGACTTGAGTAAGGAGGTTAATCCATATGTTGTCTCTTAACCAGAATGTTGGTTTGTTGAATACAGGTTACAGGTTTGTATATATAGCAAACAAACTTGTGGAATCAGGATTATAGAGAAGGAGTTAAGTACTGCACTTCCGTGCAGTACTATGGAACTCATATGTAGTAATGAAATAGCGTTGCGCATGCGCAGTAGAAATTTTGGTAGACTGCATTGCGCATGCGCAGTAAACACCCCAGATGGATCGGATGGCGCCGCTGGTCCAGTACCCGACCACTGGGGACAGCATGCAGCGTCTAACTATCTCAACAACCCTCCTCGCTTAGAGATGTCAAAGAACAGAAGTATTGACCTTATCATTAAACTTTCACGTGGTTCACCTGTAACTTAAACATGGGGTTAATGCAACAGATAATGTCAGCAAAAACACCAGTATTCATGACATTCCAAACCAAATTTTATACGAAATGCAATAAACACTTGTGATGTAAGTCCTTTCATAAGCATATCTGCTGCATTTTGCTCACTAGTAATATAGCTTACACTGATTGACTTTCAACAAGTTCTCAAATGTAATGATGTCTAATAGCAATAAGCTTAGACCTGCCATGATGGTTGGTACTAGCTGACATATTAAGGGCACCTTTGTTGTCATATTTGAGGTTAATGTTCTCAGCTATACTTAAAAGATGTAGTTCACACAAATTCCCATTAATCCATAGAGCTTCTTTAGCTGCTTCATTCAAAGCAATATTCTCTGCTTCGGTATTAGAAGAGCAACTGTTGGTTGCCCAGCTGACCGCTAATACAAACAGGTAACCAGTATATGAACAACGATCATCTTTGTCTGCTCCCCAATCTGCATCTAACAGAGTAGTTCTGAAGACTTGATTTTTGCAAACTTTAATTTTAATGAACTGGTACTATTCAGGTATCTCAGGATTCTCTTCACTTCTGGTTAACTTTTAAGTCTTCAATCTGGACTTTTCTCCCAACAGGCTTTTTACACTGTCTGTGTGATTTCTCTGATCTGCAAGCAACAAGTCAGCCACATATACAACAATGATGAACAGCTTTCCATCTTATATTTTATGGTATATACAGTAATGAGTTGCTGATCGTACCAAGTTCATGTCAATCAAAAAAGTGTCTAGATTGATTTACCAAAATCGACCACTTTGTTTCAAGCCGTACAAAGATTTTTTTAACAAGCACTCTTTTCCTTCTGGAATCATGTTTTCATTATAATGCTGTGGAGGCTTCATATAGATATCCTCAACTATTTCCCCATTTCCGGAACATAGAGTCAAAATGTAATTGGTAGAGCAACAAATCATGTAGTGTAGATATGGAAATAAGTAAACGAAGTGCGCTGAATCTTGCCACAGGCAAGAAGATTTTCCTGTAATCAATTCTGGACCTTTCAATAAAACCCTTTGCATCAAGACGGGCTTTGTAACAGGCAATTGATCCTACTGTATTTAAGTTATTACAGAAAACCCATTTGTTTTTAATTGTTTTACGTTGGCTTGGCTTATTGACAACAGTCCAGGTTTTGTTTTCATCTAAAGATGTCATCTCTTTAGCTACAGCTGATTTCCACTATTCCCATTCATCACTGAATTTTTCTTCCTATAATTATTGTGGTTCTGAGAATGCAATGTTGGCATATTCCTCACTATATCTCCTTGGAGGTTTCCCTTTAAAGCGTCTCACAGAACTTCTTTTCTGCTGCTGATTGCCAAGATTTAAAGTTTCTGGCATGTACTAGAGGATGTAAGTGTATCAGGTATTACTCTCTCTTCTTGAAATTCATGTTCAATTTTTTCAGTAGGTGATGCTGTTTCTTGAAATATGACGTCTCTGGACCTAATAAATTTCACGTTTACAATGTCCCAACGCCTGTAACCTTCACTCTCAAGACAATATCCAAGTAAAATACAGTCTTGTGATTTAAAATCCAATTTATGGTACTTTCTTTAGGAGTTCATTTAATCCAAACATCCTAATATGACTGACATTAGACTTTCCTCCAACCCATGCTTCAATTGGTGTTTTGCCCTTTATTGCAACACTGGGTGCATAGTTTTTTAAATAAACTGCTGTTTCTATTGCTTCAGCCCCAAACTTATTTTCTAGGCAAGCGTCACTTAACATCTTATGTGCTCTTTCAGCTATCTTATGATTTGCACATTCATTTACACCATTTTGATCAGACGTGTGCGAGATTGTCAACTGATATTGGATTCCATGATTTCTCATCAAGTCAACAAAGTTCTTATTCAGGTAGTCTCCTCTGTTATCAGATCTCAAAATGTTTAGCGTATACCCCATTTGATTTTCCACAAAAAGTTTTGTATTCCTTGATCTTGTATATAATTTCACTTTTTTGCTTGAAGAAAATACATTTGAGTCATCCTTGTATAGTCATCAATTATTAGGCAGCACGGTGGCTAAGTGTTTAGCACTTCTGCCACACAGCGCTGGGGTCATGAGTTCAATTCCTGACCATGGCCTTATCTGTGTGGAGTTTGTATGTTCTCCCCGTATTTGCGTGGGTTTCCTCCTGGTGCTCCAGTTTCCTCCCACACTCCAAAAACATACTAGCAGGTTGATTGGCTGCTATCAAAAAATTGACCCTAGTCTCTCTCTCTCTCTCTGTCTGTCTGTGTGTGTATGTTAGGGAATTTAGACTGTAAGCTCTAGTGGGGCAGGGACTGATGTGAATGAGTTCTCTGTACAGTGCTGCGCAATAAATAAATGGTGATGATGATTGTCATCAAGTAACGGTAACCACTAATTGATTCAGTCTCCATGGGACCACATACATCCGTGTCCGCCAATGACAATGGCACCTCAGCTCTTACTCTTAACTTCGGGAACGGATGTTGGATTTCTTTGCCTTTGATGCAAGTTTCACATATCAGTTTATCAGGATTATTTAAAGCCATTCCTGTTACCATTCTTGTCGTGAACATAGAGAGCTTGCAGTTATTTATAAGGGATAAATCATAACTGCAGTGTAAATAGGTTATATCAAATGAATTATTGTATAGATTGAGCTGTTAAAGTCTAATGTAAAGGTATTTTATGGCTTTGCACATCCCAGTGTGAGAAGATAACCATGTCACCTGTAGCAGCTTCAAAGAGCTCTTCCTGGGAGTCTTGGACTCCTGAATAGACATTGTGGGACCAGTCACAGCTGGAAATCCTTGCAGCCCAAGGCAGCATTGTGCAGGCTTATACAGATATATGGAAATATGAGCTTCAAAGGAAAATGTTTCATAGTTCATATTTTGGGGAATCCAGGTGGTACTACATACTGAGGAGTAGAAATCACACCAGGGTTGTGAATGACAGGTACGGGGGGGTAATTCGGGAACAGCTAAAATCACATATCTTTGGAAAAGGTATTTCACATTGTCAAAATGTCCTCATGTTTGGTATCAAAAGATGGACAGAATCATAGGGGATTTATTAATGATAAATTTGGATAGATGTGATGCTTTATAGGACAGTTAGATCACATAGTAGAATTGGTTAGTAAATCAGGCAACATGCAAATGGTGATTGGAAAAAGTGTTGCAGGCCACAACCCCTGGGGGCAGGGACAGGTCTTTAAAATGCTGAGATGAGACACAGAAAATTGTCAGACTTTTTGGGAAATCAATTCACATTGATAAGCTGTCCATCTTCCAAGCCAAATTTCCCTTGGCCAGAATGCAATTCATGTAAGTGTGAACCTGAATGTAACCACTTTTATTTTAAACTGCTTTGCTTGTTATGTCAATCTATTAATGGTTATTCATTATTTTTTTATCTGTATGCCCTGTATTTTTGTATATTAAATCTATAATTTAATATGTTGCTTCCTTGATACTCTAAAAAATCCATTAGCCTGTTAGAAGAGAAAGCTCGACCAAGTTAACCCTTGGAATGCCAGTGTACAATTTGTTGATACATTTGATTAATAAGCTGTGTGTGCTTGCATTTACATTTGTTTAACAGTCTGGAGGTGTGAAGAGTTAACCCTGTGCTTGCTAGTGTGGGTCTTGCTAGTCTGTGGATAGCTAGAAGCCTGTGTGCCAGTGTGGGACAGTATATTGGGGTCCTATTGCCCGTATTCAATAGGTGGTGGCAGACCTGAAGTGTCTGGGGGTGTGAGAGCGCTGTGTTTGAGGGTGATTCCGTAGGTCTATAACCTGTGTGATAGGTAGAGAGAGACTGCGGGGTGAAATCGTGTGTGACCTCAAACAGCGAACGCCCCAAAGTCACGGCAGCTGGGAGCGTGTTCGTGACAATTCTATTTAGAAGTTTCTGCACATTATTACACCCAAGATGTCCTAAATGCTTGTACTACAGTTCTACACTCCTCAGTATCCAAGACATACAATCGCTGGCAACTGGTAGCTGTCACTATTAAAGACTCTCTCTTAGTTTGTGCAATGCATTTGCCTTTTGAGAATTTACTTTATAAACTTTGTTTTCTAATAAATTATGGCATTCAGAGTAGTTCATATATCTGGTACTAATAAAACTTCTTCAATATCTGTAATCACAGTTTTACCTTTTATTTTCAGGCAGACTGTAATTGTTCCAACTTCTGTTGCTGTTAGATCTTGTCTCTGATCCCTCTGAATGTGATAGAATCACACTGGCTCAACAAAGTAAACCAGTGCTTGAATCCATGTACCAACAGTCCTTTCTCATTGCTGACTTGTTGTTTTTATCATGGTTGCTTTTCGTGCCATTCTGCATTTTCAGTCTGTACTCCAAGGCCTTATGTCCAATTCTGTGACCAATAAAGCTCTTGTACTTCGGTACCACTCTTGGAATTGTAACAATTTTGTCCCTACAAACTCTGTAGTTCAGATGGTTGCACAGGAATCCAATGCCACTACAAGGAAATGGTATTCATGAGTCAAATTATGTACCATAGCCATGGCCACCTCTCCATCCTTCACTTGGACTCCAAAGGATAATAACTGCTGTGAAATAGGTAACATCTTATTGATTTATTCATTCATGTCTTTGCACTCATTTAACTTGGTTCTGTACAAATAAAGTATTTGCTATACTTGTGATTTCCTTTGTTTTAAGTTGGATCTCCTCTTCAGCATGTTCTTCAACCTTATAGACCTGGGCCCATAACCTATTGGCAGACAGATGCCTATTAGATTGCAACTGGTGTCAGCAGATATGAGTAAGGATGTTAATCCACACATTTTCCCTTAACCAAAATGATTGAATACAGAATACAGGTTTGTATATATAGTGAACAAGCTTGTGAAATCAGGATAATAGACAAGGAATTAAGTGCTGCACGTCCATGCAGCACTACAGTAGTCATAAACAGTAAAGAACTAACATTGTTCATGTGCAGTAGACTTTTTGGCAGACTGTATTGCGCACGCACAGTAAACACCCCAGACGACGGTTTGGTACCTGCCCATTACAGATAGCATGCAGCGCCCATCTATCTAAAAAAAATGCACTAGCACTAAATATATGATAGAAATGTATTTGTAATGAGCAACTATATCTACAGATTATAGATTAATATTCTTATGAATAGATTGCAATCTAGCTTCAGTTATACATGTGTTATACATTTTTCCTTTTATAGAAGATAAAGATAAAGAACAGCACTTCCCTAGTGATGTAGTAACCAGCTGTGCATTCCAAAAGCCGAATTTCCATTTTCAGCAGATTCCTGAGGAAGTCTGTATAGGTGAAAGGTGTAGGAGGAGAACGGGAACATATACTTATTCAATCAGACCACATTAAAGACTGTATGTGCTGTGGTGGAACGCATAGACGTGCATGCGCACTGATACCAACTGCTGAAACCGGAAGTTCGGCTTTTGGAACGCACGTGCATTCCAAGGAACCCGGAAGTCAATTCCGCGTGTAGGAAGCGGTCTCCTGTGCCCGGCTACCAAGAAAGACGCACTAAAAAGGACACCAGGTCCAGGGAGGAACACTGCACTACAGAAAGCAACATCTTTTATACCTCAGAGGAACGTTAGTCAGCTCAAGAGTAACATGAGTACTCACACAACTGACTATATGACCTAATATGTGTGCACACTAATATTTAAAGATGTGCAGATTGTATCACTGACGAATGGACAACGAACTGAGAACTGATTAGGAAGTGTGAATTGCATATTGTATGCCATTGTTTTTAGACACAAGATGTGGAATACCACATGTCTTTGTTCTAATAAGGACAGTTTATAATACTGCCGTGAATTGATTAATAAATATAGTCTTACATTACAATATCTACCAAACTGATTCATTCCGATATAGAAGGTGGCGCAGGGGTATTGGAATAGCTTTTATATTTTTCCTTTTATAGTCTGTCGTGGAGGGACCTTTGTGAAATCCTCAATGTTGTCCAAGATAGAAATCCATTCCCTAGTTGTCTAATATAGGTAAACTAAAAGTAATGGTGGAGATCAGTGACAACACACATTTATGGATTTATAGGATTTTAAGCTTGTAAGTAAAGCCTTTTTACCTTTGTGTATGTTTGTTTTATTACCATGTTTGTTCCCAGTTGTAAAGCTTGTATGTGGGCACTATAAAAATAAATAATAATATCAATTTGAAACCAAATCTTAAGAATATACTTTACAAGATGAAACCATTTAAATATAATTTCCACTTTTTGCTGTGTGGAGAGGTGGACAATACTCTAATACATCAGGATCTTAGCCGCACTTACCTCATCCGCCACTGTCATATCACGGCTACCTGGGTCCCTTCTGGTCGTCTGCAGCATTCCTGTCCTCCACACCTCCGTTTGTAAACAAACACTATCGATTGTTCTGCTGCATGGGTGCGGCCATCTTGGATGCAGTCAGGTGATCATTCCAGACCAACCAGATTCAGTAGCTGTGATCACATGAACTGTACAGCCAATAGTTGTTTGGGACACCCTATTTAAACCTGCTGCTGTGATCTGTTCATTGCCAGAACAACACACTTCTCTTTGGAGGATAGTTCTTGGCTCCAGGTTCCAGTGTTCCTGTCAGCATTTCCAAGTGCTCTGTTCCTGTCAGCATTACCAAGTGCTCTGTTCCTGTCAGCATTTCTAGACTGCTCATTCCCCTGCTATATTCTACATTCAGCAAGAACATGAGCAGGAAGATCATCCAGGCTGCTAGGTTCTGTTTCAGTCCTGCTCCAGCTAGGCCCAAGGGTCCCGAATAGGATCAAGAAATACAGATGACCGTGACATGCACTATTGAAATGCACATCAAAATCAATCCTATTAACCTTTTAGTAGCATCCCTTTTAATCAAGTAAACTTTTCAGTTTGAGGTTTTTATCATAAAACACTACTAAGTTTAAGACTTATGTTATGAGGGTTTAGGACCATGTAGCTACCTTAATTAGAGGTGGCAATTTTGTGTGTGTGAAATGGTTTATTACATTGTTAGGAGTGGTTCTGGAAATATATTTCTCCACTGAAGTGCACATGGGGTGATAAAACAGATTCCATGAAAGGTAAAGGTTGAAAGTAACCCAATATTTTCCTCTGAGCTGGTACAAGATTCAAGTCCTTTGGTAGAGTGGAAATGGCTGTGCATCACCCTCTCCATCCTTTAATTCCTTTTTTACAATGGGAAATAACTTTGTATTACTCAACAATAAAATATTTACAAACATGCTCTTTTCAATATTAAAATCAACCAATCAGATTAAAATTGTATTAAGAGGATATGCGTTTTTGTTCTTGTGATTCCTCACTTGAGTATTTAACATCAATCTGAATATTTCATAATTAGATGATGACAGTCTATTCAGTAGTTATAATTTCCTGTGTCAGAACATAATCTTGCTGCAGCAGATTTGCAATACACAATGTCACCTCTGCCTCTTTAAAAAAAATAATTTCCTTTGAAACATATTGCAGTTTTCCGAAATAAGTATGGTACTATCCAGCATTGTTTTATCTCCCATATAGATACATGAAGTGATAAAAATATATTGTGCACGTGATAAATAAAATTGTATAAAGTAATACATATATTCAGATATACGTCTTTCCTCCTTACTCCAACGTTGAACAGTGTTCAATCATAAAAAACAAGAAAATATACATAGTGTGACACAGTAACAACAATCTATTTTATTAATTGTCAATCATTTTTTTCACTTCATGTATCTATATGGGACATAAAACAGTGCTGGAGAGTACCATACTTATTGCAAAACTCACTTTTTCACAACTGGTGTATAGTTGTTCTGGTTGTATCTAGCTGCAGTGGATAGTGGAGCGATTGTCGAAATTCTGTATTTCTTTATATTGTAATTTTCCTACAACTAGAACATTGTAGTCCCCATACCCACAAATTTCAAAATACATTGTTTAACTAGCATTTTTTTAGCGGTTTTGGAGTGGAACCCATTGGTTCCAATGACCACTTACTAGCGATTGAGCTTGCGTATGGAGTGTTTCTGTTGCAGTGTCATTTTATGGACACTTCATGCTCCATTTATTTGCATTTACCACAAGTGAATACATTGGGGTCAATGAGATATCCTTCATTGACCCCCTCAACCACAAGCTCTTTGCCAATGTTAAATTGCATTTGACATATGGTGTCACTGAATTTAATGCAATGGCAGTGGATATCAATCATAAACATGACTTTTTTTTCAATAATAAATGTTGCAATAACAACAAGTACATATGAAATATTTGGATTCTAAACTATAGCACGAATAGTAAATCCAACGAGATTGCAGCCCAGAGTCATTAAGGAGAGCAAGGCAGAAAAAGGAGTAAATTTGATCCTGGACAAAACCATGTTATAATGCAAGGGGTGAAAATTGGTTTATTATTTTGCACATAAAGAAAATACTGACTGTTTTGTCATGTAGAACACAAATACTTGATAACTTTATACTTACTGTGAAATTTAAAGTTGATCTAGGACAGTGTTGGCTAACCTGTGACACTCCAGGTGTTGTGAAACTAGAAGGCCCAGCATACCCTTCCAGCAATAAGCTGCTATATATTGGCAAAGCATGCTGGGACTTGTAGTTTCACAACACCTGGAATGTCATAGGTTAGCCAACAATGATCTAGGACATGCTTTACCACAGCTATAAATCTGTCCCCACATTTTAAATTTACTACCCACTCCAATGCAACATGGTTTTGCTGAGATGCAAAGTTACTCCTTTTTGCCTTGTTCTCCTTAATGACTCAGGCCCTGCATGTGTTGCAAGAAATTGAATAGATAGCTGAAAGAATGTACAACATTTTTTTAAATATCTATGTGAAATTGTTTCTAAAATGTTGCAAGTGTGGCACAGCTAATTGTAAGTTCATGTTGGAAAAGAAACAACACATAACTCTTGCAAACACACCGCATCTCTCCCTCACACCAGCAACATTTGTTTGAAGTAACAAGTGCTCACTACAAGGCTACCATCAGCCACTAGACTCTACCATCAACTGCAGTACTCTTCATGATTAGGCGTTGCGGTTTTTCCTTCCCTTTCCCTACAGTTCAGCTGTATACTGCTTCCATATGCAATCACTGGTCACTCATCAGGATCCCCTTATCCATTCACTCCCCTGGTTTCTTTTCATCCTCCCTATTCTCCCTATAAACCTACTACACTACAAAGTCTATTAGGCTACATACCCACTGGCAGTTAAATTATGTGATTTACATGGGTTTTTATGTATGCAAACACATGTAAATGTCACAAATCGGGTCTTAGTCCTGTTTATACCACTCAGCGGTACCATATCACCATACATCTCCCTCTTGGTCAAATGCAGCATTCTATCCTAGAACAAGCATGACTTCTGTCTACAGTATTGGAGGCTGCTATCTTGGGTGAGACATTTGCTAAACATCCTGCTGGGTCTGAACACCTGATCTCATTCACCAATTGGCTTCATCTGCAGACTATAAGAGTCTCCTCCTACACTCAGAAAATTGCCAATGCAACACTTTCCTAGTTCCTGGTACCTGATCTCCACAGTTGCTGTCTGTTTTGCTGCCTGCTGTATACAGGTCTTAACCCTCCATGTGAATTCAGCTTCATCCTGGTTGCTGCTTCAAACCTCCTGCTGTATACAGATCTCCACCATTTATCCCCTAAGGGAATTCAGCCAGATCCTGCAGCTGTGTTATGTACTTCTCTATGTGAGTTCAACTTAATCTTGCTAAACCTATAACCCTGTGTGTGAATTCAGCTGGTTCATCTAGGTACTGTTATATGAACTGCAAACCAATAACCCTCTTGTGAATTCAGCTGCTTCAACTAGTTGCTGTTATATGAACTGCAAACCAATAACCCTCTATGTGAATTCAGCTGCTTCAACTAGTTGCTGTTATATGAACTGCAAACCAATAATCCTCCGTGTGAATTCAGCTGCTTCATCTAGTTGCTGTTATATGAACTGCAAACCAATAACCCTCTATGTGAATTCAGCTGCTTCATCTAGTTGCTGTTATATGAACTGCAAACCATTAACCCTTGTGTAAATTCAGCTTGAATCTGCCTGCTGAAATAAATATTTTGATTATTTATTCGTCGTGTGGATTCACCTTCATTCCAACTGCTTGTGTACAGATTCCAGCTATTATTTTCTGTGTGGTTCCTCCTTCCAGTTTACACTACCATCCTGCCACAGCTAGTCCCAGGGTTTCCGAGACGGATTCCAGAAACCCTATTGCCGTTACAGTAAATGGAGATGACACTTAATATTATTGTTCCAACTGAGGACACATCCATTTGCCTTTTTACATGTATTGCATTGCAGTACTGTTTTTTCATAACCCTATTTGATCAATGTGTTCATGTTTCAACATATTTGAAGAATGCTAGTAAAACAAATATCAATGGTATGTCAAATACATTTGCGCTTGATATGCATTTTTACTAGCATTAATAAAACATCTCAAATGACAGTGAGTATATACGCTTTTTAGACACTGTCACTTTGCGCCCTTAGGTAGTTTAATTTACTCATCTTTTTCAGCTTCCGCTCCAGTGACTTTCTCCACTACTGCCCAGGTGAAGCTATATATTGCAGGAACCGGACAGATATCTCCATAACCACCTACAGTCTGCATGGCTTCACCATCAACAAGTAGGTTGGAGAAGTGGAAGCATGGACATAAGAGATGAGCAGCTTTAACAGCATTAAGACGTTGCACAGCAGTGAAAACTAATGAAGTCTATGCAAAAAGGGTTGTTCACAGACAGGTTACTGATGAACTGCTATAAGTTTAGTGAGAGAGATTGAAGAGAGTGAAGGGGGGCCAGGTGAATGGTCAGTGTAGAATATGGCAGCGGTGTGCATATAAGACATGGGGGTGTTTTCAAGCAAGAAAGAAAGGGAAAAAATAAACTAAACTGCCATGCACACACATAATTGACACCTATACTACTGACAGCAAGCAGAGACCAATGGAATATCCTCAAATTCATTGAGTTTAACACATATGACCACTGGTGCAGGTTTATTTTAGAACCTCCTCCCTTGGTTCCAATGTTATCAACTATACAAAACTAAGAAACCGCAAGAATGCACTTGTAAATACCACTTATACCTGAGAAAGGGGCAGAGTCTTTTAGTATACTCTTGCTGTCTTGGAATAAAACTACTTCTACAGGAGATCTTGTTTCTTCATCTGAGTTGTGGATCATTTTGTATAACTCATACTACCGTATCACCTATACTACACTCCCATCTCCACCTGCTAACACTAACACTCATACAATCCTGCAATCTAATCTACTTTGCATGCCACTCAGTAGTGATGTAACGGTGCGGATGGTTGACGCCCCACAAGTAGTATAAGAAAGGATTCCACAGGCCCGGTGGTATGGTAGAGAGGCAAATGTACCTCCAGTAGTGTTGGAATGAAACAAAGGACACAGTGCTATAACTGAATAAACTTGTGGGTTTATTCTCTTTTTCTTGCGGCGTACGGTTTTATCACCATGACAGACTAGGAGTAGTAGTGTGGGAAAGTAATACCACGAGACCTTCAATATGCTAGGTTATTCAAGATGTTGCACAATAAATAACATTTTAGGAATTTTGTTTTAATAATATCAGCAATATGCAAACATAGATTACTACAACACATAGGTCACTGAATAAATGTATCTCACTTCGAAGTTAGGCACTGTGCTTCAGTGAAATGGGGTTTTATTGGATAATTACTTTGAGAGACAACCGGTTGCAAACAGGTAATTTAGACAATTACACTAAATGATGCTTCAGTAGATTATTTAACAAACCAATCATAGTAGACTTTTAGTACAATTATACAATACTTATCACACAAATTCAGTAGGGATGCAACAATGATTAATACAGCTTGTTCAAGTTAGATGCTTTAACAGAAATTACTATAGATTAGGGTCACATTACAATAGAGTGGTAAATTGTAATCCACAGGTTAAAGCGAAGTTTCAGCTGGACACATGATACCTAATTACTTGTACAAGATTAAAGCAATAATCCATCTCTCCCAGCAATAATAGAGTTAAACAACTTGAAATTCTCTCCTCAGCAACCATTTTATGCAGTTTTACAATAGAATTAAACTTCTGATGCAACATAGACAAACTCTTGAGACAAATGATTTCTATATATGTCGCTTGCTCACTGTGTTAGGTTGCAGATAACTTTAAATACAGCAGATTTGGCTGGAATAAACTCTTCTTTCAGACAGAACCATAACCTCTCAATAGCAATATTACAGTCCCGGTCAGAGGTTTTAATAATATAGATTGATATCTCGCTTAAATAACTTGAACATATCAAAGCAAAATAACCATAAACTTATCTGTCTTTGTTAAGAAATTAGGAGCTCTCCTGTTTGTTTGATCTATCATTTGTGTAATTACTGCTACTACTATGTGTAGGATCATTCCTGCATATCACTGATTCAGCTAGTTGCCAGGCAAATGGTTAAAAGCTTCATTCAGCTCTCAGTCTGGCAGCCTCAGGTGTGCAATCAACTACTGCACTTATGCAGCTAATCACCCTGCAGTTCTGCTTGGTGCTGCTGTCTTTATAAACCTCTTCCTGGCAGCATGCCAATGCTGATGATAGTTCATGCTTGACCTAGAGTGCCTTGTATCTTGACCTGTTCATCTATCAGTGTTTGACCTGGATTGTTTATAGGAATAGCTGTTTTCTCTGCTCTTGGCTTTGTTAAATGTATTTGCTCTCGTATGTCTACCTGCCCCGACCCCTGGCTTGTTTACAGGATTCTGCTGTCTTCTCTATTTCTGATCCCTGCTGGTCTCACTCTGAGTTCTGTCATATAAATTCTGGCTGCTCACTACCTATTACTGTGCGCTGTCTACTCCATCAGACAAGTGCCAGACTAATCTACATTAATCCTTGCCTATCTGGCTCAGAGTTCTGCTAATATATCCTGATTGCTCATTACCTCCTACTGTGTTCTTTCTTCTCCACTGGACAGGTGCTAGATCAACAACTGTGACTACCTGAGTCTAAGTCCTGGGAGCAACCAGTTACTGTTGAACATAACAAGTTCCTCAGAAAGGGGGCTGCTAAAGGTGAACATCTCGCAAAGTGGTACTAGCAGTTGAGAATCTTGCGCTACTTTGCCCTTAACAGTCTTCATACAAGTTCTGCTAACTTCTCATGGGCAGTGGCAAGCTAGGTCTTTTCCTGTACTCTAAACATGTTTCCTTCTTGGATGGCTTTTACATACTTAAGCTGAAAACATCCCTATGGCAATAGTACAGCAACATCTCTCAATGGTTCTTTGTGGATACCTCATTATCCCAGCCAGCAGTCACACATCACAACTCACAAGCTTTCACCAGTCTGTTTTTGGCTCCTCCCCTTTCCTCCAAGTATCTCTTGAAGCCTTCTACTTCTAGTACATTCTGCTGCCAAAAATGCCTTTTTTGCAGTTCTATTTGCTGCTTGTTACAGTGTCTAACTGTCTCTGCATGCTTCTAGTACACCACAGGGCTGTAGTTTGCAGTGTGTCCAACAAAATGGCCAACACAATTGCCACTGAACCTCCCAGAAGCAATCTGGGCAATGAAGATTTCTGAATGAATGAAGTAATATACCTGAGATTTGCAGGGTATTACAGTGACACCCACATTATGTTACATATTACACTAAAATACTTCCCTACTTTGTAATACAAATTACTGAATGGTAAAACCTACAAAACACTGCCACCACATACAACACAAACACCCAATACTGTGTTACTATCTACGCTACACTGCCACATAATACAGACACCCACACTATGCTATAACCTACTCTGCACTTTCAGACACATACACAGAGTACAGAACCTGCACAGTGTTGACCATTGACTATTGCAGTTTTAAAGGAATTGGGAAAATATATTTATTTTAAGTATGAGAACAAATTTGTGGGTTTAAATTTATTTAGGGAGAGTATTATAAATGTGGGATACTCTGAATTATGATTCTAATAATATTTGAACATTCTTTAAATTAATTTTGAATGGTTTTCATTGGGGGAAGGAAGAATGTATTTCATTTTAATGGTGACTTATTACATAAGCATGCAGTTCTTGCCCTAAAACAAACAATCCCTTTTATTTTCATAACTTATTTACAGCAATAAAGTAGCATTCTTTTCTGTTCTGGTTACCGTGTGTTATGTTTGTCATTGTACATGAATGACAGTGCTGTACAATACTATGTTAAGATACTAATGTATGTAAAAAAATGTCAATCTAGCCCATGCTTTTCATAAGCCCCATGTGTCCCTGTAAAATTCTCTTCATTTGTGCACATATTTAATGTTCTGCTTCTTAGTTTAATATACAATTCATTATGTCGTCATTGGCATAAAGTGGGTTAATACAGGTCACTATGCACAATTTTCCAGGCCATGTGATAATGTTTTTTTTTTATTGGGATGTTACCTCATTATGTCTGGAGTACTTGGAGCAGTGCCGTAAAATGCTCATTAAGGTGTAGTCTACAGACACATTATCTGAGCAACATCTCTCAGGCAATAAACACAAATGGTCCATCACCACTAATGCACAGCACAAATGTGGATTTGCTCTGACTTCACTACAGGGGAGGGCTGGCACATTTCAGCTGGGAGGTGGTGGGGGGGTGGCAGGACTCGACTCAGCCTATTTGACAGGGAAAAAATGCAGGTGACTCAGCCCAAGATAGCCCTTTATGGGACTGACCAGGGGATCAGATGTCCCCCTGCTCCCCAGCCCAGCCTGCCCCTGCTTCCCTATCAAATGCAGCAGGGAGAGCTTGTATTTTATCTGTCAGAGCACTGTGTTTTCAGAGCAAGGTGTGTGTCTTTGTAAATTTTATATCACTTGTTACGTTGTGAGTCTTTCTTTGCTCCTATGCACTTACTTTGTACCTTATTGCCAGGTGCCAATGGAAGCATTTGTGGATTTGCATGAGATTGACTTCAGTGAAGTACTGTATGTAAAGAACAAAGATTTTGTCAGTACAACCTTGATTTTTAAATAAGCTAAAAAGTTGAGGAGAGGCCAAACATGGATGGGTTTACACAACTTTAAAATAATCATTTCTGAAAGTGAAAAATGTGATCTGCTGTGCAAATGTCATTTTGTGGCATTCTGTGCCAATTTTCGCAGAAATTAACCGGTTTACAGGTAAAGCACATAGACTAATGGAGTGAGATGGTGATGTCTGTGGGAAGAGCTGCAAATTCTGCATCTTCTGATGGGGTGAGATGAGATCGATGGGTTGTGGAGTTACTGGCTAAAAGTGGAATAGGCTGGATATTTCACAAACCAGATTACACTTTGTACAACATTGTACTTAAATGAAATTCAAAGGGTGGATACAGGGGCAATGCAGTGCATCGCCAAGCGCCCTAGTATAATTTGGGAGAGGGCCGGGCATTGCAGAGTGGGGACCCCTTCATTAGGAGCTTTCCTGTGTCTAAGCTGGACTCTCACATATACAAACAAGGCCCCAGCTTTCAGAGCAGAGTGTAGGCCTGGGGAGAGTGACCTACCATTACTGGGTAGCGGCCACATCCCCTGCAATACTGGGGCTTTGGAGGTGGCAGTAATTGGGATTCATTCTATACCAATTTATGCAGCAACCAGGTGCATTTGGTGAAGGAAAGTGTATTTACAGGCACAAAAATACCTATGTAATAATCCTTCGTAAATCTACGATCATCCCTACATTCTCATGAAGACATATATGTGGCTCAAATTTGCAGTGGTTTAGGAGAAAAATAGGAAGTCATGAATAATTCTGGTCTGGCAGTGCTAATAGGCACAACCTTGAAATGACTGATTTACAGGGACAGTCCCCAAAAGCAGAATGTTGGTTTGTGCCTATGTATGCGCTGAAAGAAATGGGCACATTTGCACATCATGGAATGCTATTCACTTCACTTATTTTGTGGTTACTAAATGACCTATAAAGCCTGTTTTTAACACCATCTTCAAAATTAAGTCAACCAGTATTTTGAATGTAGTGCACATCCTATTGACCAAGATTATTATAATACTAGATTATATATAGATATAGCCAGCATGCAATACAAAGAGAAAATGAACTGTGCAAATATTCTGACATACAGACAAGAACAAATATTTAAACTTATACCCAGCATACAAGGGAAGTGATATGACTAGTTCACACTGCAGAATTCCTGTGCTGTTCCCATTGATCATGCAGAGACTTGGAGCATAACAGTAAAACACTAAACAAGACAGATGCCCACAAGTGCATGGGCTGCAGGTAAAATGTCATTTTTGCCCTCTGCAGAATCCCGTCCTGCGTAAGAAGTGGTAAAGCACTTGTCAGTGGCGGATCCAGGGGGGAGGGTGGGCGATCGGGGCGATCGCCCCCCCCCCCTACCAAGGGCTTGCTGCTGACGGCTGATCTGATTGTGTTTTAAACACAATCAGAGCAGCGGGACAGCACACTGTCACTGCTGAACGGACCTGCACATACTGTGCAGCCGTCAGCAGCCTTAGAACACAGAAAGGGGGCGGGGCCTAAATCGCCCCCCCTAAAATCGCCCGGGGTAGGACAAATGTCTGGGTCCGCCCCTGGCACTTGTTTCATTATGGTCCTTATAAATTTGTCATTATCTTCATAATGGCTGAATTTACTCCATTTAACCTTCCCTTTTATTTATTCATAATAAATCAGTCTGATCTGTATCAATATCATCTGTGTATCATTAGACAATAATACATAATATTGATTAGAGTTATTGTTTTGTTTCCTTGCAGCATGATTTTAATGTAATGTAATATCCAGGGCAGGTGCAAGGGCCCTGGATGCCTCTACCGTCCCTGCCTCAACTTCACTTCTTGTGTGCTGCAGGCGTGGGGCAGCATCATCTGCTCCTCTGTGTCAGACTTGGAAGGTGCTACTAGGCTGTGACATCATAGCCCAGCAACACACCTCCACTCTATTACTGACATGGAGTGAAGGAAGCTGCTGGCTGCTGCTCCTCCAATGTCAGCAACCAGTGTTGGGATACCACGGTAAAAGTAAAAAAACTGAGTGATAGTGGGTGACTTTATGTCGGTCATTCAATATTTCTGGTGCCCCCTAAACCTTTGTGCGCTAAGCCACTGACTTAGGTTACCAAGTTGTAGTGCTGGCCGATGCAATATCTTCTTTTAGTCTGAAGAGGTCATTTTTGCCATTAATTATCTAAGGAATTAGGCCAATAGTTAGATATTTCTACATACAGTACAGCAATGGAAACAGTGACATCTAAAAGTGATTTAAAAAGATTTTATTGATGTACTGTGAATGTTTGAAGGATGTTTCACACAGTGCTAACAGCATACCTCACAATGTTGGAAAAAGCAAAGTCAAGCCAACATAGGTCAAAACCATATTCACATTCCGAAATATTGTGGCCAATTTCCGATGACCCCTTAGGGATCCACAAATAAGGGCAGTCCAGCCAAAACTGGGACTATTGAGAGATGTGTGGTAGCACTTTTAGGAATAGATCTACAACATAGGTGCATGTATTCAAAATAGAGACATAGTGGTATATATACTAATCTACAGGTTTGAAAAAGTAGAGATGTTGCCTATAGCAACCAATCAGATTCTAGCTGTCATTGATTAAGTACATTCTATAAAATGACTGCAGTTTAGTAAATATACCACATAACCTTTTTAAACAAACTACTAAAGATTTCATTTTGTAAGATATTTATAATAAATCTTTTAGTTATACGATACTATAACAGACTTCTTGATAATGATCATTTATTATAGAAAATCAGAGTTTGGACAATAGCAGAACCTTTGTGTGCCATTAGCAAACTGCATTATACTAGCAATAAGCTTTTGGACTTCATATATAGGCTGTGTACTGTACTTACATTTGTATGTGCAGCATGTCGACCAAAGCAAGGTCCTTGATTCCTAGAGGGCAAAGACTCATGCTGACTTATCGATTGAATCAGAATCTTCATTTTGGGACCTAAAGCCGCTAATCCCTGTCCTCATGGGGAGATTAGAATCTCTCTATTCCTCAATGCTCTGTGGGTGACAGATTTCCATTTGCAGATTCAGTTTATTGGAGTCACTCTTTTGAAGTTTAATTCTTGCTGTTCTCAAGGACAAAATAAATGATATTTTAAGTGTTTGCTTACTTATTCTAAGAGTGTTCTTAATTTTATTAAATATAGCTGGATGACAGATGAATCTTGTGAACTACACTTATCTGGGTGCCTTGCCAGCCTGCCTGTGGCAAAAAAATTTTTTTTCGGCACAGGTGTTGTAGCTCTTTGAAATTTCAAGTCCATGCTCTGTGAATAAACAGTGCAGGTATCTGAACAAGAACTGGTGCATGGGGATGCAGCGTGTGTGTACTGAAGCCACTTGCATGTATGCACTGTAGCGTGTTAAAGGGGCTTTACAGCTCATATGTCAACTACAGGTAGGGGGCGCCATAACTCCCAGCACTGGACCTGCTTGGAGGGCAGTAGACAAATTACTTTGCCTAATTTATATCATAGTTTGAGTGGCTATATTCTACATTCTTAGCAAAATTGTAAAACACGCCATTCATAAGACACATGTCAACTGAACCAATGGCATGCTGCCACTCTCCCAATTCTTAATGCAGTACTCTGTATTTGTTCTAATCTTCCTGTCACGGTCGTCTGAATTTCTTGATCCGATTCGGGACCCTTGGGACTAGCTGGAGCAGGAGTGAAACAGAACTTAGCAGCCTGGATGAACTTCTTGCTCATGTTCGTGCTGATTGTAGAATATAGCAGGGGAATTAGCAGTCTGGAAATGTAGACAGGAACACTGCACTTGTAATGCAGTCAGGAACACTGCACTTGTAATGCAGTCAGGAACACTGCACTTGTAATGCAGTCAGGAACACTGCACTTGTAATGCAGTCAGGAACACTGCACTTGTAATGCAGTCAGGAACACTGCACTTGTAATGCAGTCAGGAACACTGCACTTGTAATGCAGTCAGGAACACTGCACTTGTAATGCAGTCAGGAACACTGCACTTAGGAGTGCAGACAGGATTACTGCACTTGTAATGCAGTCAGGAACACTGCACTTGTAATGCAGTCAGGAACACTGCACTTAGGAGTGCAGACAGGATTACTGCACTTGTAATGCAGTCAGGAACACTGGAGCCAAGAACTATCCTCTGGAGAGAAGTGTGTTGTTCTGGCAATGAACAGATCACAGCAGCAGGTTTAAATAGGATGTCCCAAACAACTATTGGCTGATCAGTTCATGTGATCACAGCTTCTGAATCTGGTTGGTTTGGACTGATCACCTGACTGCATCCAAGATGGCCGCGCCCATGCAGCAGGACAGACAGTATGTGTTTGTTTACAAATGAAGGTGTGGAGAACGGGAATGCTGCAGATGACCAGAAGGGACCCAGGTAGCCGTGATATGACAGCGGCGGATGAGGTAAGTGCGGCTAAGATCCCGATTTGTGACAGTACCACCTCCCTTACGAGTGGCCACTGGACACTTAGATTGGGGCTTAGTTGGAAACTTGCGGTGAAATTTTTTGATGAGAGATGGAGCGTGAACATCAGAAGCTTTGATCCAGGCCCTCTCTTCTGGACCATAGCCTTTCCAGTCGACTAGATATTGTAAGGTTTTATGTCGAAACCGAGAGTCCAAGATCTCTTTAATTTCATATTCGTCACCATGTTCAGTCTGCACTTCAGGAGAAACCAGTTTGGGTGTATAAAACCGATTTAGCACCAGTGGTTTCAAGAGAGAGATATGAAAGGTGTTGGGTACCCTGAGGTAAGATGGTAGATGTAATTTGTAGGACACTGGATTGATGACTCGGGAGATGTTAAGCGGTCCAATAAAGCGAGGAGCGAATTTCATAGATGGAACTCTGAGGCGTAGATTGCGAGTAGACAGCCAGACTCTGTCTCCGGGTTTCAAGCTTGGAATGGCTCGTCGCTTTTTGTCGGCCTGAATTTTGTAGCGTTGGGATGCTTTAAGTAGAGATTCCCGTACCTGGCGCCAGTGGCCTGAAAAATTCTTTAGGAAAACTTCAGAGGCAGGTACTGAGGCTGTAGGAAGTGGAGTAAACAAGGGTACCCTGGGGTGTAGGCCATAGACCGTATGAAATGGAGTGGAAGCAGAGGATTCGTGATAATGATTATTATGAGCAAATTCTGCCCAAGGAAGCAGATCTACCCAGTCGTCTTGAGAAGAGGATATGTACAAACGGAGAAATGTTTCTAGGTCTTGATTAACTCTTTCCGTTTGCCCGTTGGATTGGGGATGATAGGCCGAAGAGAAGTTTAGTTTGATCTGTAGTGCTTGGCACAAGGATCTCCAGAATTTCGCCACAAACTGAACTCCTCTATCTGAGACGATTTCTTCAGGACACCCATGCAAACGGAAGATCTCCTTTATAAATTGCTGAGCCAGGATAGGTGCTGATGGGAGTCCACGGAGAGAAACAAAATGCGCCATTTTAGAGAATCGGTCAACGATGACCCAGATGGTATTGAAATTATTAGAATTGGGCAAATCGGAAACAAAGTCCATAGAAATATGGGTCCAGGGTTTGGTGGGAATAGGCAGAGGCAAAAGTTGACCAGCTGAAGATTGTCTTGAACTTTTATGTTGGGCACAGCTGTCACATGCGGAAACAAATTGCTGAACATCCTGATGAAGCGTAGGCCACCAGTAGCTTCTCAATATGAAAGATTGAGTTTTGCGGATGCCAGCATGACCGGCAAATCTGGAACAATGTGCCCATTGGAGCAATTTTTTACGCAGATTCTCAGGAACAAAAGTTTTCCCCTGGGGAGGTGTATTGTCGGGTCTACTGACTGCGATGCTGAGTGGGCTGATAATAGGCCGTGGATCCACAATGATGGAATCTTCTTCTTTTACCATAGAACGTGACAGAGCATCGGCCTTGCGATTTTTGGAACCGGGACGGAAGGTGACATGGATATCAAATCGAGAAAAGATTAGTTTCCATCGGGCCTGACGTGGATTCATGCACTGTGCAGTTTTAAGGTAGAGCAGATTCTTGTGATCCGTGTATATTGTGACAGGATAACGAGCTCCCTCAAGTAAATGTCTCCACTCTTCAAGCGCCAATTTGATGGCAAGCAGCTCTTTGTCCCCTATGGCATAATTTCGTTCAGCTGGTAAAAATTTTCGGGAGAAGAACCCGCAGGGATGCCATTGCTCATCAGCTGGTTTTTGGGAGAGAACTGCCCCTACTCCGACAGATGAGGCATCAACTTCCAAGTAGAATGGACAGGTTAAATCTGGTTGCCTCAGTATGGGAGCAGAAATAAATGCTTGTTTCAGAAGTTGAAAAGCCGATTGGGCTTCTTCAGACCACTTGGCAGGATTAGCTCCTTTTTTGGTGAGGGCGGTGAGTGGTGCTACTACAGTAGAGTAGCCACGAGTAAATTTTCGATAGTAGTTAGCAAATCCCAGAAATCGCTGTACTGCCTTTAGTGTAGATGGTTGAGGCCAGTTAAGAATAGCTTGCACCTTCTCTGGGTCCATACGGAGACCGGTGCCCGAGATGATATACCCCAAGAATGGAATGGATTCAACTTCGAAGGTGCATTTTTCAAGCTTGCAATACAGTTTATTCCTTCTGAGACGGCTGAGGACCTCTTTAACATGTCTGCGATGGGACTGGATATCAGAGGAGAAAACGAGGATATCGTCCAAATATACCACAATAGTATGGTACAGTAAGTCCCGAAAGATTTCGTTTATGAAATTCTGAAAAACCGCTGGGGCATTGCTCAGACCGAATGGCATGACAAGATATTCGTAGTGCCCATCCCTGGTGTTAAAGGCGGTTTTCCATTCATCGCCACGCCTGATACGGATCAAATTGTAGGCCCCGCGGAGATCCAACTTTGTAAATATTTGCGCACCTTTGACTCTGTCAAATAACTCTGTGATGAGGGGCAGAGGATACCGGTTCTTGATGGTAATGTCGTTGAGACCTCGGTAATCGATGCAGGGACGTAATCCACCATCTTTTTTTTTTTACAAAAAAGAACCCGGCTCCTGCCGGTGAAGAGGATGGGCGAATAAAGCCCCTTTCCAAGTTCTCTTTTACATATTCAGACATAGATTTTGTCTCGGGGATAGAAAGAGGGTAGACTCTGCCACGCGGTGGGGTTTTACCCGGAACAAGATCAATGGGACAGTCCCAATCCCGATGAGGTGGTAGAGTTTCAGCGGCCTGCTTACTGAAAACGTCTGTGAACTCTTGGTAGGCAGAAGGAACTGGCAAAACTTCCTTATCAGAGGTGGAGCAATGTGGAAGAACACGTTGTAAACAGGACCCGAAACAAGTTGGAGCCCACGCCAGGATTTGTGGAGTCGACCAGTCAATATGGGGGTTATGCGTTTGAAGCCATGGAAACCCGAGAACCACAGGGCTAGTGGCTTCTGGGATGACCAAAAAGGTAAGAGACTCGGAATGCAGAACTCCTATTTGGAGCGTCACTGGAGAAGTCTGATGCGTAATGGTACCCCCTGGAATATGGCTACCGTCAACCGCAGAGAGAAAGATGGTCACTGGAATTTTCTCTAGTGGAATGGCTAGTTCAGCAGCTAATCTGGCAGACATGAAATTCCCAGCTGCTCCATAATCCAGCAGGGCTGAAATGTATTGGGAGCCTTGAGCGTGTTTCAGAGTGACTGGGATAATACAGTCCTTGCCTTGTGGGGAGCGAAGAGCCACTCCTAGGCTCACTTCCTCATCGTCAGCTAGGAGGTTGTGTTTACCCGGCTTACGAGGACAATGATGTAACAGATGTCCGGAACTGGCACAGTATAAGCAAAGTTTCTCTCTAACTCGCCGTTCTCGCTCGGTGGGTAAAAGACGTGCTTTGCCTAATTGCATGGGTCCTTCAGGGAAAGGAGACGGTACACAGACCCGTTGAATAGGGTGGAACTTGGGGTGTTTCAGCTTCCTCTTTTCTAGAGCTCTTTCTCTGAACCGAAGATCAACCCGATTGCAGGTGGTAATCAATTGGTCTAGCGTTGTAGGTAAGTCCCGAGACGCTAATACATCCTTAATGTGGTCAGACAGGCCCTGCCAGAAAACCGCAACAAGAGCATCGTTATTCCAAGATAGTTCAGAGAAAAGTGTTTGAAATTGAACGGCATATTGGCCCACAGACTGCTGCCCTTGCCGAAGGCGCAGAATATCTAAAGCGGCTGATGTTGTTCTTCCAGGCTCGTCGAATATTCTGCGGAAGGTAGACAGGAAGCTATCAATGTCAAATAAAATTGGGTCAGATTTTTCCCAGAGCGGTGATGCCCATGCCAGAGCTTGCCCTGATAGTAGCGAAACAATATAAGCAGTTTTGGTACGTGCAGTGGGGAAATTTCCGGCTTGTAATTCAAAGAGTATACTACACTGGTTGAGAAACCCGCGGCAATTCTTCGGATCGCCATTGTATTTAGCTGGCGTGGGAAGATGGAGTCTGGATGAAGTAAGTAGTGAAGCAGGTAGTACTGGCTCAGGCGGAGTATGGGATGGTTGACTGCGGAATAACTGCAAGGTATCCATACGTGTAGAAACATCCTGCAGCAATCTCAAAATTTGCCCCTGGTTAGTTTCTTGTCTCTCAATGCGTTCAGCTAATATTTGGACAGAGTCCTCCCTCGGGGTATGTACCCCTAGCGGAACCATTAGGCCAGAACAAACTGTCACGGTCGTCTGAATTTCTTGATCCGATTCGGGACCCTTGGGACTAGCTGGAGCAGGAGTGAAACAGAACTTAGCAGCCTGGATGAACTTCTTGCTCATGTTCGTGTTGATTGTAGAATATAGCAGGGGAATTAGCAGTCTGGAAATGTAGACAGGAACACTGCACTTGTAATGCAGTCAGGAACACTGCACTTGTAATGCAGTCAGGAACACTGCACTTAGGAGTGCAGACAGGATTACTGCACTTGTAATGCAGTCAGGAACACTGGAGCCAAGAACTATCCTCTGGAGAGAAGTGTGTTGTTCTGGCAATGAACAGATCACAGCAGCAGGTTTAAATAGGATGTCCCAAACAACTATTGGCTGATCAGTTCATGTGATCACAGCTTCTGAATCTGGTTGGTTTGGACTGATCACCTGACTGCATCCAAGATGGCCGCGCCCATGCAGCAGGACAGACAGTATGTGTTTGTTTACAAATGAAGGTGTGGAGAACGGGAATGCTGCAGATGACCAGAAGGGACCCAGGTAGCCGTGATATGACAGCGGCGGATGAGGTAAGTGCGGCTAAGATCCCGATTTGTGACACTTCCATAATGTATAATTTGTTATTCACTTAAGACAATCATTTAAAATACAATTGATTGTAATAATATTATGCCCATTATTATATATCTGGGTATTTATAATGCTCCCATCATTTTGACACAGAACTGGCAGATTTATTTTTACCCTCAAAACCCTTACTCCAAGTGGTCTCAATATTGATTTTGACCTCAACACCTTTTTGTAACCTTCCCCCTCCGCCAGTACATACCTGTACTACCTGCATATTTATGTATACATTTATACATATATTCATATATGTCTGTATATATTGTTATTTAATTTTGATACCTGCATGTCTTTCCCATGCCCCACATCTGGTATATCTGTTTCTACAAGGTATTCCACTAATACCTTCACCTTATGTTCATCGTACGTATACTTGATTCTGCACAAGCTGTTTATTTATTTGTTAACAGATACTACATGGGGCTTCAGTGTGCCTCTATGCATTCTTACTATCATTCATTCATAAATCCAAAGAGACTCAAGGATGTGTCCTCCACATGTCACTCAAAAACCACTATCAATCGGAAACTGTTTGATTAATGAAGCCCTACTACTTATAGGCACAGTTGTCTTGGTGCTAGACATTTGCTGATTAACCTTCCCTGAGGCGAAATGCGTAAGTTTCCATTTATTACCCCCTTTTTTTTATATCGATATCATTGCCTGCATACTTGGCTTGAAAACTTCGGCATGCGCACCCGACCACCTTTTTGCTGCCAGTAATACTTCTTGGAAGAGGAGAAACAGCGTGCGGCACCGACTAGAGTATTAACTCCAGGACCGGAGCATCCGGATAATCCACCTGTGAGAGGGGTAAGTCCATTACCCACTCCTCCGACTGCTGTCCACGGACTGTCATTCTTCGCCTCTGCCACCTCGACTCCGGCCATAAGACTATCCCCAACCTGTGCCAATACATACCAGCAAGGTTCTCCAGTGTGATTATCACATACCAGCCTGGACTGTTGATCTATGAACTCCAAGTCAGCTTCCATTACACATTGTTTGAAATTCTATACTGCCCATTAACTATACCTAATAGCAGTTAAGATAGTGACAATTATCTGTAAGAAAGAACTTCCTCTCCAGATTGTGATATCATTTACTGAATATTTTTGCCTTATATAAAATCCTGAGGGCCTATCACCACTGGCGATCCTGGGATACATTATACTTTACACTATAGATCTGGAGCTGGCTGGCTCATCTGTTATTTGTTATTGTGCATATAACTACTATGTTTGGTATATTAGAGTGATCACTCCTGTGTAATTTGTAACTGTTATATATCTTTACAATACACTCCTTATACCCGTTTTGTGTCACCATCTTTATCACCCTATCCCATCCCCTGTTCCCTTTCCCCTTCAACCTTACTGCGCTGGTGAACCCTTCTTTTAATAACTAATAGGGTTTGGGACTATTCCCCCTCCAACCTTTTCACCTGGCTGCACATACATCCACTCTGGGAAGCGCAGATCTCCCACCTCTTGTTTACAGAACTGGCATAGCTCGATGACACACAGAGTGTTCAGTCCAAAAAGTCTACCTTTGCTTTCTTGTAAAAAAAAAGAAAACAATTATATAAAGCTTTATGGACTTTTTTAGGTGCTAAATGTGCAAAATAGACCCATCCTGCAGTCATTTGAATCACAGTGAGGTTTGTGAAATGCTGTTAGTAGACACCTGTAAAGAAAAGATTTCATATACAGTTTCAAGATACTTTAGAAATAAATTCCACCTCCTCCTACACTCCCCAATACAATCTCAATTCATTTTCTCCAGTAACAGAAGGCAAAGTCAGTGCACTTATCTCATCACCTCACCCTACATCCCGTCCCCTCGATCCTATTCCTCTCCCAACTTCTTTGCTCCTTCTCCAGCACTGCATGCCCACCTCTATCTCATCTCTTCAGTCTGTCTCTCTCCCCTGTTACAAGCCCCAATATTTACCTATGACTGCACTCAAACTTTGTTGTAAGTAGATTATTGATCAATTTTCTAAGGGTCATTTCTCCAAACTCATCTCTACTGCTTTTGACAATGTCGATCACCCTCTTATCCTACACACCCTTCACTCCATTGGCCTTTGTGACACAGTTCTTTCTTGGATAACTTCCTACCATTCAAACTGCTCCTTTAGCTTACTACCTCTGACACATCCTCCCTTCCACTCCCACTATCTGTTGGGGTCTCACAGGGGTCTGTTCTTTGTCCTTTACTTTTCTTACTGTACACCTTCTCTTGGGAAACTCATTTTCTCATTTGGCCTCCAGTAGCACCTCTAGGCTGACGAAACCCAATACATCTCTTGACCTGCCTCTCCCCTTCTGTACTATTTTATTTAATCGACTGTCTTTCTGCTATCTTCATATGGATGTCCCAATGCTACCTAAAGCTCCACATGTCCTGTCCAAAATCAGAACTTATCATCTTTCCTCCTCCCGAATCACCAATTTCCCTCAAGTATCCCTCCTTGTCAATAATACACATTTTTCCTCAGTCTACCAAGCCTGCTGCCTTAGTGTCACACTTGACTTCACCCCCTTTTTATTCTTGACACCCAGACTCTCTCCCGGTCTTATCAACTCACCTTGGAAACATTGCCAGAATATGCCCTTTTCTTAAGTTTATTAAATATAGCTAGATAACAGATGAATCTAGTGAACCATACCTTTATGGCATTTGCTTTTCTTACCCATTATGCTACCTAAACTCTTATTCATTCTCTCGTCCTCTTCTGTCTTGACTACTGCAACCTCCTGCTTTCTGGTGTTGCCCTTACCCATGTAAACTGACTTTAATTCATCCTAAATACTGTTGTAAGACTGATCTGACTCACACCATTCCACATCTGCTGTACCACTTTCAAAATTCCTATACTGGCTCCTTGTGCTCTCTGGAATTCAATGCAAATTACTCACTCTTATCTATAAAGCCCTCAACAACACCACCCCTTCATACATCTCATATCAAATTACTTGCCCTGTTAGATTTACCTCTGACCCGCCCTTGTCTTGTCCCTGATAACTACCTCTCACTCCTGCCTAAAAGACTTCTCCCATGCTGCTACCTATTTATGGAATTCCCTACCATGCCCAATCAAGCTATTCCACAGACTTCAAATCTTTAGATGCTCTATAAAAAAAATTGAATTATTAGACATTACTTTATCCCCGATGATACTACTTACACTAATGCACCCTCACAACTGTCCCAATCTCCACTCTGAACCACACACACTCCTTTTGTTTCAGCTGTACCCTCTTCCACTTTGAATGTAAGCTCTCTCATGAGCAGGGCCCACCGTATTCTTTGTTTTCATGTCTGCATTTTATTTTGTCTATCTTGTATGTCCTTGTTTTTGTAGAGATGTTCACTGTCCCCTGTGTTTTGGTTTTGGATCTAGATTAACCTTGTGTTTTGGTTTTGGGTTTGGCAAAACCGCTCTCGTGTGTTTTGGTTTTGGATCCCCATTTTTTTAAAAAAAAATAAATCCCTATTTTCTTTTGCTAAAATCACATAATGGTTTTTTTTTGTTGTTCCTACCTTATTAACCTCAATAGCAATAATTTCCAGTCATTTACAGTCAATTTTTGTCAAGTAACAAGAACACTGTTACTCCTCCTGTTTTTGTATGAGCAATGGCACTGGAGACTGGAGAGTGACAAGAACATTGCTACCCCTGTTTCTGTGTGAGCAATGGGGCTAGATCTCCTGGGGAGGGAAGTACTTATGGAATCCAAAACCTGTAAGATCCGACAACGCAACAATGACGTTTTGCCTCGATTCAGTTCCAAGGATGTGCAAAAATACCGAGCCGGCTCGCGAGCCTACTCGGATCCCCTAAGTTCGAGTGGGATCGGTTTTCAGTAAACCGAGCCCGAGCATGTCTAGTTTTTTGTATGCTCGTTTTCCCTACTGTGCAGTTTTGTGGAGCACTGTGGTGCCTTACAAATCTAAGACAACAATAATAATAATAGCACTCTCTGTTAGAGGTTGTATCTATTAAGAGTACATAGAATAGGCATTATAATTGGAGCGTTTAACACCTAAATAGAAATCAGCCAAAGTGAATTTTTCCATTAATTAATTTTAGCTAAAAGGTTGGAAACTTGTTTTTGACAAATAAAGTACATATGTTGTGAGGAGTGTAATTTAGGCAAGCGGGAAGCCCCAGGTCGAGAGATAGTAGAAGGAATACTCTACCAGAACAGAGCAAAACAGCACAGAGCAGTGATGTGAGGCTCCTGTCAAATACATCCAACTTGTTTTATTTTATTTGCACGAAAGTCTCCTTCATAGATTTCCAGCAGCAGAAATGTGAACTGTTCTGTGGAAACCAGAACACTTGCCCTTGGTATTCAGTATTCTTTGTCCTAGAGTACATAACGTGGTATTTATAAATTATTCTTCCCAGCAGCATAATGTACAATGAGCTGTCAGCAAGCATAATATATAGAAGAATAATTGCTTTGGTCTGAAGTTTGGACTATAATAATTTTATCTCTGCTGGTTTGTCTGGCAGTGAAGAGGTAAAGTCTGCACAGTGTATTTGATACATGGTGCAGTCAGTTTGTCATTGTGATGTGATGAGACTTATTTCTATTCATCATCTGCCACATCTCCAGCCAGGGGTGCCAGGGCATTATGAATAGGTGCCCAGGGCCACCTGAGATTGTGAAGGCACATAATGCAGTGATAATGGATGTTCCTCACTCAGGAATGATGAACATCATGCAGGAGAAAGCTGTTTAGATGAGGTGAATTCCTGGCAGCTAGGAAATGATTCAGCTGGTTGACCCGAAGGTCCTTCTTGTGGGTCCTTCATCAAGCAGTCTACTTATAATGTCATTATGGATGCATAGATGAATGCCCGTTAATATGCAATCCAATGTTTTATTAGAGCTGATTGTGTTATTCTAAGCCACCTCTGTCCATCTCTGTGAACATTAAAGGTGTTTCTGAGACGGTATCCTATAATTATCCTCAGCAGTCCATTTTATGATTTATTTATTTCATAAAAAGCCTTTAGTCAGATAAAGTAAAATGCAGCTTTGGTTTCCAATTGTAAAAGGATTTTGATGGTCAGCACTGTACATCCGTGTTCAATTCAATCCATCAAGGTCAGTTTAAATGTTATATAATGTTATATATATATATATATATATATATATATATATATAAATATATATATATATATATATATATATATATATATATATATATATATATAAATATGGTTTCCAATATAGAGTATATACATGTCCAATTGTGGCAAATGTGTAAATGTAAAAAAATAATGATGGGTAGAATCTATTACATTACATGGATCATACAATGCATGGTCACATGTCTTTGAGGAAATTGTCATGTACTATATAAAAGAGCTTCACCACAAGCGTACTTTATATATTTGTGACACTTTGTGCTCTGTGAGAAGGTTGGAAGAGCTATAGGAATCATTAATAGAGCTTGCTGGGTTGTTGGTTCATTACACCCTGTGCTGCACACACTCCATATCTTTGTAGTAATACAACAGGCAATGAAAAGAAGCATCAGACGAAGCCAAGCTTTTATGTATATTAAAAAAAGTTTATTATCCTTGGGTGGGCTCCAAAGCTTAAAGTTTTGAGAAAGTGATCATTACCTATAATAGTGATGAGATAGTTAAAGGCTATCAGTGGAAAACCACAGTGTCCACCAATTGAAAAGGTAGACAGCTCTTCATGTTGCAGTTCTTGGCTGGGCAGAAGATGTATGTGATATATACTCCGATACACCAAACTCACGTAATCACTATCATATAATGTATTTGAGCATATATACATGCAATGTATAAACAGAATAGAAAGAAACATGCTTGAGAAGAAAGTAATGCAATGAAACAGGTTCTATTTCTTCTGTTCAGTTCATCTGTGTCCTGTAAACTGTTTCCTCTCCTGGTTCCTTCTGTTATATTTCCCTATAGCATACTGTTTCTTCATTTTGTGTATCACTTCTTATTTCCCATAAATCTCTGCTTTGCTCCATATTTTCTCTTTCAACAATTCCTCACTTCCCTCCATCCATGGACCCATTTCTCAACTAATACTGATTATCTTAAATAACTACCTAGAGAAAGATAAACCTCTCAATACAATACAAAATAGTAGAACTCTTTACTTCTAGCCTAATTATTACCCTACGGATATCACATTTGTACTATTGCAGAGTATGTCATCTGACTGAACAGATATTTTATTTGATACAGTCACAGGCATTTAAGATGAAGTGTGTCCTTGATGAGTGCTCAGGCGCACATACCTTTCCCAACAGCCCTGAAATATTAAGAAAAAACTCACCTTACAATTCATATGGAATTGTTAAATTGTTCCTCTATGTGTCATTTTTTGTGTATCTGCGACAAGTAGGTGAAATGCTATTAGCTAACCTACAAATCTTAACTCTTCAAACTGCCCCACCGAGAATATCTCCACTCTACACTTCATTTGTGTGACACACTATCCCTGACATAAGGCACCACTCTGTAAATTCACAGCCCTCAAGAGTACACCCAATGCTCTCTTATGGGCTTGAGGAAATTGTTGGCATAAATTGATCCTGTTTTTTCCTGGTTTCCATTTAACAGTATTCTTATCTCGGATAGATGTTGCTAGGTGCTGAAATTTTCACTACAAATATGAGGGTAGAGATGTTGTAATCAGAAACAGGACTAGTTGAGCTTTAAAAGAAAAATAAATGATTACACAAAGATATACAGTGTATATACTGGTAACTTCATCTACTTAAAAGGGTTGTCTTTAGCCCTTGTATTAATCGCTGATGGCTTCTTTTGACAATGAGAGGCTTCAAAGAGTGGAGAGCATTCAGTGTAGGAGAGGACAGCATAAGCTTGGTTGTGGATTGAAGCTACCAATCAAATGTAATAATCTCAAGCAAACAACCATTCTGATGCCTGTCTCTTTGCTATTGGACACTACGGGGCATATTCAATTCGGCGTTAAAACTTTTACCATTAATACAGTAATAGTAAGCTGGATTTTAGCTCGTGGCTTAGGGAGCCGCGAGCTGAAATCCAGCGAAAAAACTACCGTAATAACTGTATTTATGTGCACTATTACCATAATGACGGTAATAGTGCACGCGACGTGAGATTTTTGGCTAGAACGCCAATAATTGAATATGCCCCTACCTCTTCCAAATGTCTCCTATTCCAATCCCTGTAAAAGACAACCATCACCATTGAATTCCAAGGATGTGTACATGACCTCTCGTCAGCATTTGTTTTTTCTTTTGCCAAGCTCTGTAAACATGGGGGTCCTGAGTTATTAAGCAGAGCAAAGCAAGAAACAGGAGTAACTTTGCACATTGGCAAAACTATGTTGCATTAGGGGTGGGGTGGTGGTGTATATTTAAAATGTGGAGACAGATTTATAGTTGGGATGTGGCATGTCCTAGATCAACTTTAAATTTCAGTGTAAAAATAAAGCTAACAAGTATTTGTGTGCTACATGAAAAACCAGCCAATATTGTCCTTACATGCAAAATAATAAACTAATTTGCATCGCTGGTAACCATGGTTTGTTCAGGATCAAATTTACTCCTCTTTTTTTTTTGCCTTGCTCTCATTAATGACTCAGGCCCTGCATGCGCAGACTATAGTCTGATTTAACAGATTTAGACAATATATATTATTTGTGAGGAATCCACTTTATATTTCAAGAACCAGAGCTTGTTAACTGTGCCACAATCCAATGTATATTCAAGGAATAATCCTATCAAGCATATAGCCCAATAAATAAATAAAAAGTACAAATTTTTATTTATTTTTTTCAAGCAAAAAAACCCCAAAAACTAAATTCCATGATCTTATTCAACTGGTGGTATTATTTTACATATAATGGGGCATTTATTCAGTCAATACTATCAATTTATTGCAAGCAACCAAATGTTCATTTTATTATCATAACTGAACTAGAAACATTCCAGAATATGATTGGTTGCTATTGGTTACATCCCATTTTTGCACACTCACCTAGGAACAAGTTTTTATAACCATTCCTCATTGACTCCAATTAAATTCCCATGAAATATACAAAGTAGATTAGGCTACTTACTGTACTGTTATGCTATAGACATTTTTCCACCTACATTCATGAATAACACGGTGTATTTGCAAGCCTCATCTTTAAACCAGCCAAAAGAATTGCCTGGGTAAATTGGGAGCTATGCCTTTTACTTGCATGGGACATAGAGCTGTTTCACAGCATGGAAAGCTGGTTTTGCAACCCTGCTCTCAGAATATGAACATCCAAACTTAATATTGTGGGCCATGCATGGCTCGAGGCAATGTAATTACAGTCCAAAACTGACAGACCAGACACTTGAATTACATATAATTTCTTTGTGTTCTCACGTCCGAGTTGTTTAATCACCATATGAGAGTTAAACCAGCAGCTAAACAACAGTAATTTAGTAAAATATATTTAATATGGGAGGATAGGCTATAGGAATAATGATAAACAGTGTGTACATATGGATTTTGCTTGTACACAGTTATGGCATGCAAATAAACTGCAATCCTACCCAGAATGGAGTACATTTATGCATTTGAAGGCAGGCATAAGGCACAGGGATGTTTTACTGGCATAGTCAAATAGGCATGGCACCTAAATTTAGCCAGCGATCTGATTTTTACCAGAATAATTCAGCTTTAGGGGGCTTTGTTCACATTAGAACAACCAGTCTGAATTTCAGGAGTTCTAGAAATTGTACATGTAAATACTAATAACATAGTAATATAGTCCCTGCTCCATCTCAATGTATAGGCATTTATGCAGAGAGCCAATCAGAGGTGGGTTTACTTGGCAGTGCAGCAAAGAAATCCTTCTGAACTGCACCATATACATTTTTTCTAGCACCTGTATGTACAAAATATTCCACACTGTAATGTTATCGTGTGTGAAGATATGTGGCTCCCAAATCACTAAGACACAATATTAGAGGAAAAATAGAAGGATGATTTATTCTGCAGAACAGGATTAAATACAGTACGGCCCCTTTAACGATAGCAGGTCCAACAAGTGAGGAAATCAGTTTAAATAAATCCAGTGAGATAGGTTCCACAGCACATCTCTGGCAGAGCATTACCAAAGTCAGTCACATACATGTCCAACTCCCAGGGTAGCCTCTTTCATCACCTCATAATCCCACCTTGGGAACTGCCTGCCCAGGGGAGTTGCAAAAGGTCTCGATCGGTGGGCTTCTCCCACTATCCAGCCCCCTGCCCTACATCCCCAGGTTTTTCCCTCAGGTGACCCCTGCTGGTTCTGGCTCCAGGCTGTCTGTAGAGTTCACTAGTGGACAATAGGAAGCAAACAGAAATAACAATGGTAGCCTAATTCAGTCAACTCCTGAGTGTTCCCTGTGGAGGTGGAATTTAACCCATAAAGTACTTTTCCAAGGAGATGTTATAGTTCCATCACTGATACTTCCTGATAACAACATGGCTAAAAAGTGCAGTTCAGGTATGGATTTGATTTAATGGTTTGTAACACTGGTTCCATACACCATGCCCATTGCTTTACATCGTGGTCACCAGCATATGGGCTTTTCATTATAGTGGGTTCATCAGAATATGGGTTCGGAATTATATTGTGGTCACTAGATTGTAGGCTCTTTATTGTATGTGGTCACTAGACTACAGGCTTGTTACGGTACTTACTATGCAAACAATTTAGTAATTTGCTATGTTATGTTCCATGCTATGTATGTATATGGAGTATATGTTTTTAACCATATCGCACAAGCTACATTATCCACTTTTACAGCCTAATAAATATATCCATTTTTAACATATTACATCAAAAGTATATGACTGTTCACTGTAGTGTATGATGCATGGTGCATTAAGTAACTGTATATTCCTTTTGCCATAGCAAAATTTAAACCTTGCTTGCTGTGGTGATGCTGCACTTGTCGGTTCAGGCCTTAGCCAGGCCAGCAGGACCTAACTATGTGTGTATTAACCCAATGGAGGGTTTCAGCCCCCTTAGGCTAATACACACGTAGTCTTCCCCCCCCCCATGGTTACATTCCTATTCAGCAACATGCAAACAATGTATTCTAATGCAAAATGTTAACAAACCCTGAATGATTAGGTTCTTTAGTTCAAGCACAATACACCATTACGGGCAGCAAAAACTAACCCATCACACAGGCATATATAGCCAATAATTGTTTTCAAAGAGCTATAATCAAATACAAACATCTACCAGCTCCATCTATCTAGTGTTTAGCATTCTAGTGACTGCAGAGATTATCCTTGCGCCTGTAACACAATGCGCAGAACATCCTTGTGACCACCACACAGCACGGAGAGCATTCTTGTGACCGCCAGACAGTACGGAGAACATTCTTGGGATCGCCACACAATATAGAGAACATCATTGTGACCACCACACAATGCAGAGTTCATGTCCACCCTCCACAAAGTTTCTCCTTTCAGACACTTAATCAGCCACTTAAGTATACTCCTTCACGATACTTTATCAGCCCCCTTCAAGTCACTTAACCAGCCCCCTCTATGTCAATCATCTCCCTTGATGTCACTTAATCAGCTCCCTTGATGTCACTTAATCAGCCCCCTTCATGTTACTTAATTAACCCCCTTCATATCACTTAATCAGCCCCTTAATAATCCCCCTATATGTCACTTAATCAGCCCCCCATCATGTTGGATACCTTCATCTGGCTGATCAGGCCCTGTGACGCTATGCTCTGCTCTCTTCTCAAGTTCCAGCACTGCAGCTATCTTTGCTTGGGACAGGCAGCCTGGTAGGAAATCCAATTGCTCCTAGCTGCCTGTGAACGTGGCTACGGACAGTCCTCGTGAGATGCGGTTATTCTTATCTCGCCATACTAAACACTGCAGGTGCACTGACAGGCAGTTAAGAGAAGTCGGATTTGCTGCCTGTCGGCAATAATGATTGTCGGTGTTGCCCCCTCAAGACCAGTGACAGCCCCAATCATTCAAGCTAGCCTAGCCACCGAAATGTAAAGAAGGAAAATATGTGGGAGACAAAAAATGTAATTCCATCAGCAATGCGACCCCTAGAATCCCGCGCCTTAGGATGCAGCCTGGTCAGCCTATTGGTTGCTCAGGCCCCCATGCCACATAGTATGCTGGCAACCCTAAGGACACACTGTGCTAATTTACAGAAGTGGTCATTATACTGTAACATAGAAAATCAGGTCATTATTGGAGAAGTAGACTGGTTCAATTTATATTACAAATTCACAACTGTTATGCACAGGGCAAAAGAAAAAGGACATTTTGAGGTTGCTTTTGCCTGTTCTATATAACTATCAGTGAGTTGATCTTTTTAAAAGCTGGTAGTTTTAAATAAGCAAACCATTTGTTTTAGCACATTCTAAAGCTAGGTACACACTACACGGTTTTCGTCCAATAATCTGCTCAATCAGCCGACATACGACCGCTCGTTCAAAAGTCGGGTTAGTGTGTGTAGTGACACGATAGTCGAAAGTCTGCCCAAATGGACGATTGTCGCCTCATTTGGTTGGTCATACCGTTTAATATTTTGGTTCCAATCTCGTTTCCGTTGTGTAGTGTGTATAAACTTCCGATTTGTACAAAATTGCAATCATTGCTCACGACAACATGGCTGGAAAAAGTCGCTAAAGAGAAGTCCGCTCTTCCCCTTATCTTCTAAAACAAGGCTAGTGTATATGCAGTCCATGGACCGAGCGATTGGACCATCGGTCGCATTTAAAATCGATCGGCATAAAAAGTTGGTGGAAAATTCTGTAGTGTGTACCCAGCTTTAGGCTAGAACAGTAATAGAGTCCACTCAATGTACTTTTAAAATAGTGCAGTGTTGCTTCATTTCTTCATACCCTACATTTCCATACCTTTGAGAGTTTTACATTTTATTTAACTTTTTCTCATTACCATTGGCACTGTATGCCTTAAGTGGATTGGGGAAGTGATGTATTTTGTGCCGGTTTTTTCTGTTAGAATTCTGGGCATTCCGTTGAGCAACAAAGTAGTAGGTATTTTAATTGTAGGGAGATCCTTCACTTTACTGTAAATATTCAGTAGTCTGGGCACAGAGATCTCCATGGAATGTTTTAATATAATAATTTTTAACAATATGCAATATTACATTACTTTTCTAGGGCATAAGGAAATTAGATTGTTATATTCTGGTAGATTGAATTACTTTTAAACAAGATTTAACAAGCCTAAACAAGATTCAAGCAAGATTTAGCACTTTTTAACGCATTGCTGGAAGAATAGCAAACTAGTTTGAAAAATTGCCAAAATGAGATTCACACTTGCAGCCATTTCATTATCTTGCATCTATGAACAGCTAGGTGGAGATTACACATATCAACAACATTATCTAAAGTGAGAAAGACGAAAAAAATGTGTAATGTGTCGTATAAGCCAAATGGTTCTGTCTCACTGATTAAACAACAATTTTATGAGCAGTATTATCACAGGAGAGATAATGTAATTTGTTTTTCACTTTCTAGTAACCACTAAGACTGACTCCATAGACACAACAATTGTTAACATTTTAGAATTACCAATTGTCTTTAAAATATGATTAGAAACATTTTTAATTTAGGAAAACATGTTGCACTCGTATGTTTGGAAAATGTATGCCATTGTTTCACATAACATGATTTAGAATTTTGTAGCATCATGTGATTGTATTCAATCTATTGTTGCTCACACATGTTTTGATTTTTTACAATTCAATTTAAAATGACTGGAAATAAACATTGGATTTTAACCTGTATGAAATGTTTAAGGGGTATATATACTAAATTGCGGGTTTGAAAAAGTGGAGATGTTGCCTATCATAGGCAAATCGAGGGGGGGTTCCTAGTGCCTGTAAACCTCCCTCAAAGTCTGGGGCACTGTATAATTGAGGTGGCTGGACCCTGCTCCCTGCTTCACACGGCTCTGCTTGAAAAAGGAGAGCTGTGTGCACCTAACAGTAGTCCACACAGCATTGCCCATGTATATTATGGGGATAGGAAGAGTTGGAAAGCAGCCAAGCACTGGCTAAAATTATAGCCACGCCCCCATGCATGATGGTCACGCCCACTGGCGGCGTGGTGTGGAACCCCCCTCTACAAATCCTGTGTTTGCCTCTATCTATCTAGTTTTCATTTATTTAGTGTATTCAACAATCCGTGATCCAAGTAGGGAGCTGGACTTCTGAGAATTAACAATGAGGGGAACAGGATACATTCACGTTGGGAGATCATAAATATAGGTGTAATCGGTACGCCAAAGGAGAGGCTCGCATCACTATCACACTTTACATGGATTACCTATTACACTTAAACTCCGCTCCATATTTCAGGACACTTATTTCATACTGGTTGTATGCACACGTAGATTCCTTATCCATACTATTGGAACTGGATGCTAGTACTTATATATCTTTATACCTTTCTTCATTGATCGATGCTGATTGAACTCAATGAGAGTTCCATTAAGTTAGGGTTCACTGGACATTTCTTTGTGTAAAGGGTCAATTATTAAGAACATAACGTTATCCCATATGTTGTCTGCACATCAGCTTGGAATTACACAGTTACTTCTCTTTACTACTGCAGTACTCTGATTCCTGGTTACAATTTATTACATGTTTGTTATATTTACTATTTCATCCTGATTGAGCACTGGACACTTCATAGTCCATTGTATTTACTTGTTTGAGATTGGGATTTCTCTGGGGTCAGCAGTTCTCAGGTGATACACAGGTGTCTAGGCAATTGATGCGCTGTCAATCATAAAGTGTTTGTCCTGATTCAAAAGTAAAAGATATTCAAATTAACAATGCAAATACAACATTTTTCAGTTTGAAAGACAAAACTACTATGTTCAAAAATTACTATGCCATACGGTATTTTTAATAAGAGAAGCAAGCAACATATCTGTGAGCACTTGTTGCAAGGAAGTGAACATTATCACGTCTCATCGTCCGCACGTTTAGTATTTTCTCTACGTTCACAAGTTTTATTTCAGACTTCATAATACAAATACAACAGCAGGTACAATATGATACATATTGTATTTTAGATTTATTAAAGTATGAGTGTGTTTCAGATTTCTTTGCTGACAAACAATGATGCTCAGGTCAGAAAACATGTAGCTAACCCAATGATCCTAAACCAATACAAGTGATCCATCCTAAACCAATCTCGTTATCAATATTTACACCTATGCCAGACCTCAACCCACTAGTGAAGTCACATTAAAACCTCAGTGCATTAAATCCCCATGGGGAAAGTCAGCTGTATGCCCATGATTCACCCCTATCAGCATTTTGTTAATTTTAGTGTCTAAAACTGCCCTACGCATGGATGATCTAATAGGTCCTAGGTATACGTGTGCATCTCTACTAACCAAATAATTTATAGAAGTGACAGTCGTGTCCAAAAGTCATTATTTGATTACATTGTAGTCTTTAAACAATACTTCAGAGTATAATATTTTAGAATTTGCCTTGCTCTCAGGATACACAAAAAAAGTTTTGTTTCCTATTCCATGTGTTTTATTCTAATGATAATTACAGTGAGCAAGCCCAAGATTTGATGACATGTCTGTCAGGTAATTAATTAAATATCTATGTACAAGGTGGTCACATCATTAAGATGGCACCTCTCATAGTTGGATCTAGAGCAGTGCCTGAAAAATGGTCAGTAGGTGCCACCATCTGGTTTTACAAGTTGGCATAATTTTACTATGCGGCCCGGTGATGCTGTGTTCTGTTCCCCATGGTCAGGCTTGGAACATTGCTATGTATGTTAATGTGAATCATTTGCATATAATTATAGAATAGGGTCAGTAGAAGCTGATTTAAAATCACAATGTAATGTATGTATGAAACCTAGTTTAGATAAGATAGGAGAGGTATGCGTGGGTTAAACCGATTCTTACATTTTCTGTATATGATCAGTAGAACTGAGAATAATTAGGCATCCAGGCTGTACTATTTCCAGAATATATATCAACCTATGCTGCACAGATCGGCCAAACAGGTTTGAAACAGTCTATCTGTAGGTGGATGTTTACTGTCAGCACAAGCCCGTGTCATACTCTATAAACCCAGTGGGTGGGGTATTGACATCTAGGGCTGACATGTAAATGGAAAATCCAGAACCGCTTTCTCATTTTGGAGAGGCTTTTAGCATTCTGTGTAGGATAACACTGATAACATGGCTGCCATACATGCAAAATAGAAAACTTACTGGAGTGTGTTAAATTAAATTTAAGTTGGATTGCAATGTATCATTGCACTATTGGAGGATCTAATTTATACTACAGTGAGGTGAAAGTTGGGGGGGGGGTTCAAGGTGTAATATAGGTCCCTTCTCTAAATTATAATATATGGACTATGGGTTAATATTTAACATATCATGGTTATATTGTGTGTGAGTGGGGTAATCTATTCATTTGTATTATTAATACAAATAATTCATGATTTTTTGTAGGCCCCTAGTAGTATTTCTTTAGTGTACCAAGGGGCCACAAAGGCCTACATTACATAGTCTGTACCCTGTTATCCTGTATATCAGATTTATGTCCATGCTGGAGAACGGATTCCTCCAGACTGGCAATTTTCCTGAAACTAGATAAAGCAGGGTCTAACTTATGAAAAATCATCTTCACATCTTTCAAGTTTGCAGCAAAAAAGGCACATAAAAAAATATCACTATTATGGTTAGAGAATCATCACAGTTAAACTTATTTTATTGAATTTATCCTTGGAGGAAAGGCTTCAATTTGACAGGTTTCTGGCATGATTTCCCCCCCTTTAAATCACAAATGAAAGTATAGCATGAATAGATAATTTGTGTCAATTGTAATTTGCAAGTCCATCAGTATAAAAAGTGAGAGGGCTTTCTCTTATTATTATTCACCCTGAGCGGGATACATACAATGCTGTGAAATTTATTCCTCCTGCTCCAGGCCCTCTGGCAAAAGTCAGAGCCAATAAGACTCTCGGATTTATAACTTTCTGTGTTTCTTTTGCTAAATCAATAAGCTGCCTGTGTAACTTGCTGAGAATCTCATATCTTCCCCATGCGGTGGGGGCTCTGTAGAAGGTAATTTCACAGCTATAGGCCTGCCAGGCACAGCTAGCGGTTCTGCTTATACTTGTAAAGTTGATTACTGCCCTAAATACCTAACTAACTAGTTTAACAGAGCATCATGAGTACGAACACCTCAGGGGACTGCAGAAAGTTTTACCAACTTTTATGGTTTCCGGAAAATACAGGCGCAAGTGATACATCTGTTATAGAAATAAATAGGCAGAAAAATAAGATACATGCATTTATACAGTAGGTCGGACCCTCTTCTTATCTCCTATGGTCAATTGTTATTCTTGTGTAGTTCTTTATAATATGGTAAACAATTATTTCATCATATCACTTGTTTATATTCTAGTCTTACGGTCATGTCAAATTTGGACAGCCAATTGTCTTTCTCCAGTCACTGAAGGAGCATCATGGCCATCCATAGCAGTCTAGAAAAAATGTAACTAATGCGGCACATGATTAGATTAGTTGCTGTGGTTCATTCAGATGTCACATTAGTTTTACACTTCTAGCCTAATCAGGTTTAAATTACTTACCCAGACATGGCTGTTACGAAAAGAAGGCTTTATTCCTTTTTATAAAAATGGCTGCAGCGACATGCCGATGTACTAATGGTGCACTAAACTATTGAAGCAAGGGTCTTCCAAAACTGGACGACCACTTATGGTTCTAAACTGTAGCACTGGCCTCTATCTTGACTTTCAATAATTACCCCTACTTCAAAGTACCTGGGTACAGTGAGCAAGACTGTTCTAGGATCCATCTACCCTAGTGGATATGGTCTATGCAGATAGTGTAGCAAATCATGTGCTGCTTCATATAATAGCAGCTGATCCTGACTTCTAGGTAATGTACCAGATTTTGAACTGTTTGACCATGGTAGAAATTAGCAGATCTCCCAGAGTTTAGTTGTCTTAACTATTCTCCCCATTCATAAGACAACTTGTTACTCACCTGAAATTATGATTTTAACAATTCATTTGTAAGTATTTTGTTAATAAATGAGTTGCTATAATTAATGGTAAATATGCCAATTTGGTATTTTGGTAATTTTAGGCCTTTTTGGCATCTTTCAGCTGCTGATTCTTTTGTATTTTGTCTCAAATTTGTCCTGACTGTGGAAGAATACTTTGGGTCATGATTTGGATCCAGGGTGAAAAATACGTCAAGTCCAGATAATGACTTTTAAAAAAAAATAAAAAAATAGTTTTAATAGAGACCCTGGTGTAAGGAGCGTCACTTGCAATTCATTGGGTCCTGTCTTTATATTGCAGAGCATAAGAGGCATGGAAGGGCCCCTGTGATTGTCAGGGCTGGCACTGCCATTAGGCAAACCTAGGCTGTTACATAGGATGGCAATGGTTAGAAGCCTAGAATGTACTCATCCGGTGTTTTTAATGTCCCCATGGTGCCCCAACACAGAGTGCCTGCTTCTCAGTGTCATGATGGCTAGGAGAGTGGACTTGGGCTTTTATGTCACTGCCCAATGCCATTCTTCCAGACCAAAGGGAGCAGGAGCTGTTACTCATCCAGTGTGTTTAATGTCCCCATGGCGCCCCAACACAGAGTATCTGCCCCTGACATGGAGGAGAAGCAGCTAACAGCTTCTTACTCGTGAGGCTGTCGGCTTCTTCATCTCAATGCCATGATGGCTTGGAAAGTGGACTTGGACCTTTGTCACTGCACAATACCACTCTTCCAGACCAAAGGGAGCAGGAGCTGTTGCCGCCATACTTCCTGTTGAGGATGAAGGCAGCGCTGCTTAGGGGACCACTAGAGCTTCCACCTGGCCACAACTTTTTGCTCACATCTCAAAAGCAACCAGCCCCACATTAAGAAGTCCATGACAATGTTAGTAGCAAATTGGGGAAGGAAGGGAATGACTGTAAATCTTTCCCTATTGCTAAATTGGTGAATCCTGAGTGCTATTTTTCAATAGAAAAAGTCTTTTTTATTATTATTGCTTTTTACGTATGTTAATTAAAAATACAGCACTGATTCTCGTACAGAAGTTTCGGTCCTTCTATGGAAGCACTAGCAGTAGGGGAAAATTTATCAAGCTGCAGCTTTGAAAAGGTGGAGATGTTGCCTAGAGCAACCAATCAGATTCTAGCTGTCATTTTGTAGAATGTACTAAATGAATGATAATTAGAATCTGGTGGGTCTATAGCAGTCTTAATAAATTCACACAAACCTGCAGATTGATAAATTTACCCCCAGGGCCTTGTTTCTGTTTTTCAAAGAATTCTCTTTATTATTTTACTAGAGTAGCATTTATGTCTGTATTTTGTTCATTTAAATTTTTACTCAAAATACAAAGCCCATTCGCTGTACTAGAGGTAAATTTACCTAATAGCTCCTAAAACATGATAGCTAGAATCTGAATGGTTGATGGGGAACACCTCCATTTTTCCTTTTTAGAATTTAGTAAATCTTCTCCCTTGAGTTTTTCCATCACAATTTATTGATTCTTCTAAATTTTACTCTTGTTCTATATCTTACATGGAAGTACCTGTTCATACACTGATGATAGGTGTATTAGAGGTTCACAGAACATAAATTACAAATTGAGTTTCTAGAGCTTATCAGAACACAGGATATTTGAGAAAACAATTGTTCCATTATGTAGCAATATTTTATGCATTCATACTTCCTGTATACATTATGGTGACGGATGGAGCGGGGAGCCTTTTGGGCTTGTTCAGATGAACAGTTTTTCTGTTGAAGTGCAATTAACTGATTCAAACAGAATTTTCTCATGGGCATTTCCATGCTGCATATTGCATTGCGGTCTGTGTGGACAGCATGCACGGCACATCATAGAGATCAATAGATCCTTTTACCTGCTGTTTAATAGTGTTACAATCCTGGTTACGAAAACTTTATAATAGTGTATATTTACAAATGTTATACAAAGCATTTTCATACTGAATATGCATCAGTTTAGGGATGAGTATATATTACATATGAATAGCTGTATATTTTTCTACTAGTTAACCCGTGCATGATACTCATGCATTCTAGTCAAATCAAGCTACTTAAGGTGTTAAAAAGGTTCTTGTCATGCATTTGGGCCATAGCCCAGGCCTCCTCAGGGGAAGACTGTTACTTCCCAACGTAAGCGCCCTTTTTTAACGTGGTTTTGTCCACATGTCACCACCTCATCATTTTTCTCCATCACCTCATCCTTCATCTTTATCGCCACATCTATCCAGATGTCTATCCAGACACAGGGATCTCTCTCAGCGGTCCTGAGTATCACACTCCTCTCGCTCTGTCACCCCTGGCAACCACCAACCACTCCCAACTGTCACTTCTCCTTCAAGAAATATATATATATATTTTTAAAATCTTTATAAACACTTTTAACAAATTAAATTAACAAATTAAAAACGTCTTAGTATACCAAATTCCAGCCCTTTCTGAGTTTTTTTTTTCAACACACAGTAAGAATTTAGTAGGTCAGTGTATAACTTTGCCCAGCAGGTGGCGCTGCAGCTTGGTGTTTTTTTCCACACACAGACACACGCCACTAGGCTTTTATATAGTAGACAAGTTAACCCGTGCATGATACTCATGCATTCTAGTCAAATCAAGCTACTTAAGGTCTAAAAAGGTTCTTGTCATGCATTTGGGCCTAGCCCAGGCCTCCTCAGGGGAAGAGCGTTACTTCCCGACGCAAGCGCCCTTTTTAATGTGTGTTCATGAGGTAAAATTACCTCACGAAAATGAGTTTGATCCCTCAACTCGTAAATTTAGCCTTAACTTCCATCATCCCCCCTTCCCCCCGTGGGAGGGGTAGTAAACTGACTTCACTATTCTAATTTTTTTGTCAAATAATGTCAGTATACCAAATTTCAGGTCAATTGGATGAGCCCTTTCTGAGAAAATAGTTTTTTCCACACACACACACACACACACACACACACACACTAACACACACCGCTAGGCTTTTACTTTTATAATATTAGATAATGCTAAGAATTTAGTAGGTCAGTGTATAACTCTGCCCAGCAGATGGCGCTGCAGCTTGTTTTGTTTTTTTTTTCACACACAGACTAACACACGCCACTAGGCTTATATTATATAGTATATTCTTTGGTAATGTTATGTTTACAGTTATTTTGGCCACAATGAAAAGGAAATGTTAGCCGTGCTTGCTGTGAGTTCTATATAAGCTGGGGTTGGCTTCTCCTCCATTACATCATCACGCCTCCTCACTGTCTCTTTCCTTCTTGATTTCACTTACATGACTCGTGTCTGACCTTTATGCAATTATTGTGTAGATTGTAATATATATATATATCTAGCAGCAGCTAACAAGCTTCCCTGACTTCATCCTTCACTCTACTCTGCCCATACTTACCCACTCTCCCGGAATATCCGGGAGACTCCCGAATTCCAGGTAGGTCTCCTGGACTCCCGGGACAGCAGGCAATTCTCCCACCTTCTGCCCATTTCCGAGTGAAGTTGGCAGGATAGGAGCCTCAATGATGCAATTCGCTGTGAATCGCGTCAATCTGGCCCCACCCTTACGGCAAAAAGTCAATTTCTCCTCCTGGAAGAGGAAGGGAGGCCAGTGTTCACAAGTATTATTATTATTATTATTTATTTATAAGGCGCCACAAGGTTTCCGCAGCGCCGAACACAGTATAAACAATGGACAGTACAGGGAATAACAGTACAGAACAATAAATGAGTAATACCAAGACTTCAGAGACTCCAGGTAAAGCAAATATAATGGAGTTGGAGCAGAAGAGAAGGTAGAGAGACAGGAGGGAGAAGGGCCCTGCTTATAAGAGCTTACATCCTAAAGGGAGGGGAAACAGACAGCCGACACAAAGGGAGTCAGAGGAGGGGAACAAGCGCTTAACTCTACAGAGGAGGAGCTAGGAGATGAGATCAAGCATAGAGAGAGGGTTAGGTGGAAGGCTGGTAGGCTTTAAGGAAGAGATGGGTTTTGAGTGCCCGTTTGAAGGAGCACAGGTTAGGGGACAAACGGATGGAGCGTGGAAGGTCATTTCAATGCAGGGGGGCAGCTCGGGAAAAGTCTTGATTTCTGAAGTGGGATGAGGTGATCAGAGTGGACGTATGGCTCTGCTGCCCATCTGCTCCCCCTGGCTCTTGCACAAACAGAAAGATCCCCAAGGTAGCCCCCACTTCCTTTAAGAGTTGCACGTGGCTGTTTATTAAAGGATGAAAACCCCTACGGTCTATCTGTCAAAGAGTTACTTAGTTTTGTAAAATATTTTTAGTTATTTTTACACTATTCTATTAAAAAAAATGTTATTAGTGGAACTGAAAACGCAAGTATGGGCTTTCATATCCACTGTGCATGCATGAACTGAATACATGGGTCCCACATGCTCTAACCCAGCTGAGATTGGCCCTGGAAAGTAGTATGTTAAGCCATGCAGCTCCGGGTTGGTGTCACAATGAAAGCTGAGTTTCCCTCAGCTGCCTGGCCGATATTTACTTAATAAATGCCTGTGATTTTCTATTGCTGCAGCAAGGGCCGATGGACAGGTATCATTATCACTGATTTTTAATAAATAGGTCCGACAGTGTTCATCTGCATATTGTATTCAGCAGCAAACTGAAATTATTTTTAAAGGTTTGCAAATATGGCCTTATTTATATTTGTACCACTCCTTCAGAAGACATGATGCGGTCAGGAAGTACAGTAGTGCAATAGTTCTGTAGCTGACATCATGCAGCACAAGAGTCACATTTAGCTATAGGCGTAGAGGTCATGGTCTTTATAAAGAAAAAATGAACATGACATAAGTTAGAGTTTAGTAATACTATAATATTACTGATCCTTTAAAAGCAAGTCAAAGCTGAAATAAGGAACACTAAAAAAATCCAATAATTTATAAAATATAACTTTTATTACAGGTATATAAAATTCTAGCACTCCCAAACTGAACTGGGACTTGCAGCATGGGTATAATCCAAAGACAACTAGCTTGTTATATTATTAATTGAACTCTCATAAAAGTTAAAATTTATATACCTAGATTTTTGACTGTTTCTGCTTACTGCTTCCACGTGATGTCATCTGGCAATATCACCTAGCTTTCAGAAATGTTAACTATTCTTAAATCAAGATCTCATCTAATATTATATATCTGAGCCTTTTACATACAGTTATCTAATGGCCAGTACAACAGTGTACACTATTCTGTGACCATCGTAACAGCCTCATGCTCGACACATACAGACCCCATTGTCCATTATATAGTGTTCTATGGCCAGCATACTAGCCTTATGCCCACCACAATCACATCAAGTACCGATGCCCATTATATACTGGCCCTAAACTCTGCATGCAGTTTTTTAAAAGCTGTCAGAGATATGAATCTGATTGTGTGACATAGCCTAGGGAAGACATGGAGGAAAAAAATGCAACAATAAAACCTTTTGGGGCAAATTCAATTGGCCCCGTTACTGTCAAAAGTAACGCGGCTTGTGCACTATTACCGTTATTACGGTAATAGTGCGCGTAATTACCGTTATTACGGTACCTTTAACACCGGATTTCTGCGGTACGGTAATACTTTTAACACTGCGTTATTTTTGCGAGTAACGTGGCTAATTGAATATGTGTAATACCACCCTCAGAGAGTAAATTAGGTGTGCACTAGAAATACCGCCTAAACAATTACATTCTTATCTCATATAGGGGGTCTATTTATGACCCATCATATTTTCCTTATGTTAATTATAATTTTTTAAACATAATGATAAGAAATAATTTAATATGCCCATTTATTACATTTGTTCAGCCAGGACAGCAGCTTCGATAGGAGCCTGTCCAGGTGCATAGTCTATAGTAATATGATCAAAAGTAATAATATTACTTCTAGGTTCTGACGTGAGCTTTGCACAATTTGCGATAGGAAGGAGGGGAGAAACACGAAGCCTCTCAGGGAGGGATCCAAAGATCCCTCTCCTGTGATACTCTCCCCATATGATAGAATGGCTAAGGCCATTTTCAGATGGCGTTGGGTATCAGAGTCAAGCTCCGAATTCAGAGTTTGATAAATAAGGACATCTATGGGGTCTACATCTGTGATCGAAGATGCTGGGACTGCAGCAGCTATTTCCTATGTCTGCTGCAATCCTCTAATAATAACTAGGTATGATACTTTAAGTTTTGGTAATATTCTGAAGATGGCAGTTTTCGGGGGACTTCTCCTAATTATACATCAATGCATTCTCTGCCATTGACTTTCACATTGCCTATTGTATACTTAATGTATTTCATATATATTGACAGTTCCCAATCAAGCTAAAAAATCCTGTAAGTCTTACAAAAATCCAACAGTTAAAGGAAAAAAAGCACTTAGCGAATCAATCTGAAAGGTCTAAAAAATACATTTGATGGAACAACAACATTTTTACACAATGTCCTTTTTTAAAATGTTTTTAAAAAAGTCTATTTTGTTACAGTGCTTTCTTAGGAAAATAGACATTTTTTTAGTTGTCTTCTATTTTGTTTAGATGGGTTCATTTCCAATTTATTTATTATGAAGTGCTGATTCAGCAAGTAAATTCTGCTTAGAGAAAGGGAACGCAAATGTTCCCTTCCTCTCCGTGCAGGAATTGCAGAGTGGGGAGCAGCAGCGCTGCAGACAGCAAGAGGAGGCAATGGTGTCTATCCCTAGAACATGGGGGCACCTTTAAAATGTCATTGTGTGGTCCTGATATTTCTAGATACTCCACTGTCTGCAACCACTGATATTCATTTTATAGTAGCACTTACCTGTCCTGAAACTCCTGCTTTCTTCATTGGGTCACACATGCGAAATAAGATTTTATTTTGTGGGAAATATTTAAATGATTACATTTAAAAGGCATTACTGAGATAGGCTCAATGTCCCCTCACTCCCATCTTTAATTTAAGATTTAAATGAGGATTGACTGAGCAGAAGTTTAGGAGAATCATTGAACAATTGAAATGAATAAAGAGGAAGGTCCTAAAGTGATAGTATGCAACCGGTACTGAAATGATTTGCAAATCATAGTTATTATGATTTTCTCTTTATATTTCCTTTAATTTTTTTAGTTTCTATGTATTCAACATTTAACAATGAAACAGTTAACACAAACAGTATCTAATCTTATTAAAACGTCTGCAGCAATCTCACTTGTACACACAGGAATTGAAAAACATTGCAAGATAAATGCTAGTTAAAGCATGGAAAATTCTCACCTTAATAGAATGCTCGATGTGTGTTTATAACAATGGCAAAACACGGTCATTAATGCATCTAGCACTGTGTAGATAGAGTATTGGAAGGTAAACATATATCACAACATCCTCTGACATACAACTATGTCAGAGGATGTTAATTATATACTTTCCTCCAAAATGCAGCATATGAAATTGTAGGAAATGGTTTGTTGGTAGAGTGTGTACAAATTGTTGCTGCAGGATTTTAAACATTTTTCATGTGTTTATGCTCATTCCAAGATTAATTTTTACACCATGATGGTGCTAATGATAATGTTGGGTGCCCTGGAAGTAGTAATGAACAGAAAAGTGCATTTATCAGCTAAGATGTCAGAGAGGTAACTCATTGATGTCTCAGCAAGGAGCACTCTACACTCTTCTCATGGAATTGTAGAAGCATCCACAAAAATGTCATGATTATACCAGGATGACTACTCTCACTGCTGGGGATTGTAATGCCAAACCTTGACAGCAACATGAGGACTAATATATCTATATAAGATGCTAGACACCTTTTAAGGTAATTTATTATTATAACTAGTATTTCCCAACATGGACCCAATTTCAAAGCAATATATTTCACGATTGTTATAATTACACAAAAAGTAAAAACGTTTAATGAGTTATCAAATTTTAGTAACCATTTTATAAATATTCTATGTTCCCTCCACCTGCTGTACATACAACATCGAGACTATAGTTGAATTCTTCCAAAACGCTTCTCAAAGTGTCTTCATCCAGTGAATTCACCGCTGTGATTTTGTTTTTGAGGTCATTCAGATCAGTCGCTAATGGTTGCACAAACACACGTTTTTTGAAGTATCCCGACAAGAAAATGTCACAGGCTGTAATGTATCTTGGGGGTCAAGAGTATAGTGCCAAGTCTTGGGGTCCCGTGCGACCTATGCAGCGTTGATGCAGTGTGTCATTTAGAAAACGTTGAACCTGCAGGTGCCAATGCGGTGGTGCTCCATCTTGCTGAAAAGTGAAGTCATCACATTCTTTATTAAGTTGTGGAAGGAGCTAGTTCTGCAGCATTTCAAGATTGAGATCCCCATATGTGACTGTTAATTTTACCACTTACCATTAAAAATTGCTTCATCACTAAAAATCAAAAGCGGTAAGAAGCTGTTGTCTTCCATGTTCTTTAACATCGCATCACTGAATTCTACACACTTCCCTTTGTCATCTGCATTAAGAGTCTGTACCAATTGCAAATGGTACGGCCTCATGATTAAACGTCGCTTTAACACACGCCAGATAGCTGTGTGAGGGATCACAAGTCCTCGGCTGACACGACGAGGGGACTACACAGAAAACTCTCTTGAATTCTTCTAACATTTCCCACTGAATTGCATGGTCAACCTGTGCTCTTCCCCTAACATAAACAACCTGTTTCCTCAAAGTGTCAGAACCAACGACGAATGCTCCTTGGCATTGGCGGATCAATGCCAACATGCCGTTGAAACGCATGCTGCACCGCAATTACGGATTCAGTTTTGCTGAACTGCAGAACGCAAAATGCCTTTTGTTGTAGGGTCACCATCTTGCGAATGACTGAGGCTAGGGGCTGTTGGTGTGCTGGGAGAGGCATCTAGTGGTAGTGATTTGAAACTCTGTCTTTTAAGTGTTAAGAGTTTTATTCATGGGCAGCTCGTGATTGCAGAGATATAGCCATTTCAAATTGGTTCCAACTTTTTCAAACACCCTTTACATTGTAATGAACCCTCTACAGGTAAAGAAAGGATACTAGAAACCACTCGCAGTGTCTTACCTGTATAAGGTTCCGTACAAATTGGCATGTACAATTCATTTTTATTGCATGTTAAATTGCAAGTAAAAATGCATATAAACATCATTGGATACTCCTACAAATATGCTCATTTTTTGACACATGCATCAGTTGTTATGTTGTTAAAAAAACGCATATGTAAACACTTCTTGACTGCATCTCATTGTGTTTACAATCTGCTCCCATTGAAATGAATGTAAGTTTCTGAAACTCACTGATGCACATAAGGTGTACAGAAATTAAATGACGATTTTAATAAAAAAGCTTTACCAGTTAAATTATTATTACCTTTACATCCATGTGTCTACCTTGTGCTAGATATGCATCTGAACTGCAGAATTTTAATGCCGGTGTACAGGGGAGGGCTGGCAAATTTTGGCCCGGGGGGGCAAGACTCGACTCAGCAGCCTATTTTAATGGAAAAAAATGCAGGTGGCCCAATGACCCAGCCCAAGGTAGCTCACTAAGGGACCGGCCTGGGGAGCAGATGCCCCCCTGCCCCTCAGCCTAGTCTGCCCCTGACGGTGTATAGGTAGCCTAACAGCAGCCTTTTGGCTAAGATCAAGTGCAGTTGCGGCAGAGCTGTGCTTGGTCCTCTGGCCAGGGGCCGGGTAAGGGGCATTGAAAGCCTTGGACTAATGTGCCCCAGGAGTGGCGATTTGGGGGGCAATAAATCACAGGTCATGAACCTTAAATCACGTGATTTTGTTGATGCCTTATACCACTTTCTTTTATGTACCACCTCTATTCGTTGCCCTATCCTTTTGGCTGGGCGAGAACATTTTTATAATAGCTTTACCCACTCAGCACTTTTTATTTTTATAGTAATACACTTTTTTGTATGTCACTTTCACTTTTGTGTTTTTTGTTTCGCAGATTTTAGGGGTGCTGCTAAGCCCTTATGGGCTCCGATCTTCCATGAAGATCTAGGGGGGCTATGTTGCCCTGAGATTACCGGTCCCCATGAACCCCATTGCTGCCCTCCCTTTCGGCAGTGGGATAGTTGTCATGCCCTCAGTGAAGCTTCGGCAGATCCCAGAGACAAAAGGGCCCCCCTAGCCTTGCAGTGAAGGGGGTCTGAAGACCCTTGCCCCCTAAGGGACTTTTTGGTTTCGAGGTCGGGGATTAGGGCTTTTCCTCTTCAGAGGAGGGCCATTTCCGCACCCTTTGTTTTTTTGTTTTTTCACCTAATTCTTGCACTTAGTACACGATAGCACTGTTCACGGGCTTTCAATAAAAAAAAACCAAAACCGTATCCCATCATAAGAAGTGTTTTTTATACAGGCCAAGGGACTTACCACTGGCTCTGATATATTTTTTTTTTTTTTTTTTTTTCTCCATAGGTGGTTAATTATTCCTACTATCACAGTAGTTTCGAATTTAAAACTAAAATGCTGCGTTTATCAGTGCTATTTTATCCCCGTTATGACTTTGAGTGTTCTATAATAGCATTGAATTTAGGTGGAATTTTTTACTTAAATTTGCTACAGTTCCGTGAATATTTTACTCTAAATAAAATGTAGATATTTCTCTAAATTGCTTGTACCTTTACGAGTGTGTATTGATAGTAAGTATACAAATTTTATATCTGCCTTGGTCTGTCTTTGTATACTAGACACATGAGAAAGAGTCAATATTTCACAATATAAAAAATGGGTGGGTTGAGGGTTAAGAAGTTATGTAAATTATTTTTTTAAATATGAAAATGTTTCATCCTTTACTAATTTTTTAAAAAAACCTATTTTTAATTTAGGTATTTGGCAATTGGACATAATATTGTTTCCCACCATATCCACTTACTTGGAAAGATGGCAATTTGTGAAATTGTTCGTAAGATTTGCAAAGTCCTCTGCAGCTACATGAAAAGCAGAGCGATGCCAGAGCCTAGTGAGGATATGTGGAGAGTAATCAGTGGTGGAAAAATGGAAGGGAAGGTGCAAATTCCAAACCCAAAACTACATGGGGGTGCCACAGGAATACCCTTGTTTGTTATCGAAAAAGCTTTTTGTTCGATACCATATAATACAGCTATATCTAAGAAAGCTTTCATTTACTAGCTAAGTCATGCACATGGTTTAGTGGAATGTGCCTGTGGCATTTATTCTATAGAGGTTTCTGTAATGCCACAGAACTTACATTAGTGTAAATGTTGTTATAAAGTAAATGGTTGTTATAAAAATTAAAAGTAAAAACTGTGTAAAAAATTGTGCTAATTTGGATTTTTTAATTAACATAAATCAAGGTTTGTAAATAAATTGTATTTATTATATATATAAATTAATTAACAATTACCAAATATAATTAACATCAAGAAGCCAGAATTAGCAGCCAAAACAACTGACAGTTTCTATTTACAAATAAGCAACTGTAAAGGTTTTTGAGACCTTTGATGTGTAAGTGGAAGGAGACGTATGTTGGGCTTTGTGTGGGTTGTCTGCAGTATGCTATTATTGTGGACTGTGCGTATGTTGTAGTGCAGCTGTAGGTGGATGTAAGTACGGTGCAGGTGTGAGAATAGATGGTGGTATAGGCCCAAATCTTAGATTACTGGATTATGTTGGTGTATGTGGTGGATACATTAGACAAACAGTTTAACTTTAAATTTAACATTTTGTTTAATTAATCAGACATTCAGACAGGCTGTTTTGCAAGTAATTAATTAAACTTAAAAAATGTGAGATCTCTTCATCCTCTGCTTCAGCAGTTGCTATTCTTGATGCAGGTTAGCTGCTCCTGCATAACTCTTAGGTAGCTGGTGGCTTTCCGCCTCTGTGCAGGCAGGTCCATAAATCGTGTTGATGAGACAGCAGAACTTTACAGTTGTTCATGCTGCTTTTCTGTGTCCTCAAGTTAATCTCTGTTACTAAGGATCTAAAAGGGAAACATTATTAAGCAACTGAAAAAAACAAATCTCACAAAATATATATATTTTGATATTAGATATACTTACTGCTTCATCTCCACGTAGCATCTTAAGAACTACAACTTCTCAAAATTTGGATGTGTCTGAACCCTGTTGCCCTTTGGACTAGATGGCTGTGACATCTGTCTTGAACTCAACCCTCTCCTTGTCAGACTACTGTTGTGTGTTCGTACACAGGCAAGGTTTTTAAGCATTTATCATGCATGCTTAAAGACCATTAAACACACTTTGAAACTTATAGTCCAAAATATGATGCAAGAGAATGAACCTATACACACACACAAGTTCTGACAAGTGTTTAAGTCATGTCCATTTCAATGTTTGCTTTCAGTGTTTAGAAGTGTTTAACACATGCTAAAACTACAATGAAGGTCTATGGGAATGCTCACCATGTGCTTAGCAAGTATTCATTCCAAGAGCAACTTCCTTTGTCATTACCATGAATTACTAATGGAGGTTCAATTGTTGAGAAAGGAAAGCAGTGATGAGGGTTGAGGAAAGCAATGAGCAGTATAGAGCAAACAGTAATAAAGTTATAGCCATTATTAATGGGGGATTATTAATCCAGGTGGTGTTGGAGCACCCAGAGTTATATCATCTTCAATTCATCATCTAAGTTTATTTAAAAGGTGCCACAGAATCCTCAGAACCACACAAATCAACAAAATATAAGCAGATAAGTAAGAGGCAAGAGAAACAATAGAATCCGTAAAACTCAGTACAAGAAGAGACAATAGAGAAAGTAACTACATTAGAAGACACAACTAGATCAAATGACAATGGATAAAGAGGACTAGGAGATAAGAGAAGAGAGGGCCAAACTCATGAGAGCTGACTCTCCACCATGGCCTATTGTGGTTTATAAGTCAGATTTAGGGGAGAGAGAAAAGGGGAGAGGGTGGAAAGGTACTTTCAAAGCCCACACTTTGCTTCTCTCTTTTCAATCTCACTTGATAACTTGACTAAATTCCGCTTCCTATGTAGTAATACATCAGATAAATCACTAAAAGATTTGACAATCATCTTATTATCAATGTTAGGGTATAAATGAATAAACAATATGCACAGCTTGTTTACATTTAAAATGCTGAAGTGTAAGAGGAGTAGAATCTGTCAGTCACACAGTTTAAGAGGCTGAAAAAGAGAAAATCCATAAAGACTACAATGCATAAGAAAAATCTGCAAAGAATAAACAGATGCTATACAGTATAGTTGTTGTATCCACTGGAATCTCCTAGTATACTCACCTTATAAGATCATTAAGTGCACGTACGGTAACACAGAATTGCTGCAGAAGGCAAAGCAAAAGAAACAGAGCAATTTGGATCCCAAAAGGCACTATTTGTCCAAAAGATGACCATTTGTAAGCTAATGTATGATACATGACATTTATATTTCTAAATGTGTGTGTTACGCTTTTGCCAGACAGTAAACTGTGTGCTGTGGGCTGTATTAGGAAGTATTCTAGAATGTTTACTGACAAATGTTCAGTATGAGTGTGCGTTGAGCTTACAAGGAGAGTGCAGAATCCCAAGCAGACTCTCCTGTTGGATGCTGTTTGTGCCTCTCTGCAGTTACTCCTCCCTCTTCTTTCCATCTCTGGTGCTGATCAGTCACTATGAAAACTCATTAGTTTCCCCAGGATGGACTCTCCTCTCCTCACACTGGGTGCTCTTCTCAGCACTATGGCAATGATCTCTAACTGGATGTCCCAGACCCTCCCCTCCCTGGCTGGGTTAAATACAACACGTATTCCCACCAGCAACTCCCTGGTAAGTGCACACACAGCATGGCTGTACCATCCCACACCCTCTATAGTACCTTTAGTTGTGTAATCATTAACCCGTTCATTACTTGAAAAGATGTGCTTCAAACCGTCTCACGAAATAGCACTAATAATTAGCTTTAATATAATTATTTCTGATGCTAAATACTTTTCAGTAGATATAAGGTATTCCGTTTTTAATTTTTTTTTTAAAAAAGGAATTTGCTTTACAAGTTAGAACCATTCAGCTATAACACAGGCTAAGTTAATAGCGAACATTGTGTTGATTAAAATGGTAAAACACTATTCTCCAGTGGTAAATATTTGACATTTGTATATATTGGTATGGACATTCATAGTGGTAATCTTAGATCATTTTGTTTGATATACCTTGTGCCGTTTGCACTGCAGTGATTTCTGGTCTGTACATTTTGTGGCACAGTTTATGAAACTCCTTGCAAAGATTCTGTGCTGCAGGGCAGTGAAGGGGTTAATTCATGCATATGATTGCCAAATTAAAGATGGAACAGCGGCTCCAATTTCTCAATGTGAGATTTTAAAGTAGCTTCATTAAGTATTTAACGATGGATGTTTCAGCGGCGGATATGTTTCAGCTGTTGGGAGTGCAGTGAGAATATTTCCAAATCTCTCTAGAATAGACGGAGGAATATACAGTATATTGTTATTTTATGTAACCTGGCGTACTAAAGGAACATATTGGATCCTAAAGAGCTAAAACTTGAAGTTGAAGAGGTGAAGAGGCATTTAGTTGTACCCTAGAGAGAGTTAGCGCCTAAGGCCCTATAAAGGGCTCCCATGTGTCTTGGTTTCCCGAGGATGGTACAGTTTTGTGCACTGGATAGGTTTAAATAAAATTGTTTACTGTGCTATACCTTCACATATATAATGCATCTGTATTAATAGGAATAGTCTTGCAGCTCTTTTATAGCACTTAGCATCAAAGGGTGGCAAACATAGCTTGAGAAAACTTCTTCAAATCATTTGCATATCCCTGCTACCTACTTCAAAAACGTTAGTCACAAGCTAAGACCTCAAGTGCAGCCCTTCATTGGATATAACTATACATTTTAGGTGTACCATATGTCTCAAATATTAGCATATCATGCAGTGTTGCTGTTTACATTTGCATGTTCAGTGCCAAATCTAGAATTAAGATTAAATCCAGCTAGATGGTTTCATTTATGTGCTGCAGGGGAGGGGTCAGGGATTTAAAATTTTCAGAAAGATTTAGAGTTAGGAAGGGCGGTACATCCTAGCTCAACTCTAATTCACAATTTTAAAGCAAAGCTGCCCAGTATTTGTGTTCTACGTGTAAAAGCATATAGCATTTCCGCTGCATACAAATGAAAATTGCATTTGCACCTATTGATTTACAACAGGGTTTGTCAAGGTTCAGATTTGCACCCTTTAGCTGTATTTGTATTAAATCAGAAGTTGAGATAAAGCTAAAGTAATCTTGTCTATTCAAAATATGTCCCCTGTTGAATAAACATCATGGGTGATGTAGTTTAGCAACTAGTGTGTCTATACCTGCTCTACTTTGTGACTTGTAAATGTTGCTAAACTTGCAATAAAGCTAAAATTGAATGACGATGCTTGCAATATTTCAACCTTCTAAATTGCAATACAGTTTTGCAAAATGTTTATTTTGTCTTGAAACACTTTTTTCTTCTGAAAAGAAAACCAGCAGTTGAATGTACTGTGCAATGTCTGTAACATAGTCTGGGGTATGTGCACAAAACAACCCTAAGCAGACATAAAGGTCTCTTTGATCAACATTTTGGACAGACCTTCCTGGTTAACCCCTTTTACAGCAACCAATTTTTTTCACTTATGAGAGATTACATTTGGCAATCATAAATCCAGAGGTGTTTTATAGTGGTGGTAGTCACGATAATCCCGACAGCACTTACAGCGACTGTAAAACTCAGAATCGCAACTTTTACATTTAGGCTATTAAGGGGGCAATGGGAGGACCCGGCAGGTGTCTACTGTCTAGTCCTTCCTAAAACACATTACACACCCGTCGTGATTCAAAATGACAGGAATCTCACTGACGCGATGTTGTAATGCCGTAATTCTTCAAAGTCAGTTTTTCAGCAAGTCGGAATGGACTGCAGCTCGGATTTCCAGCATTCGGAATTTTACTGTAAATGCTGTCAGGATTATTGTGTTCACAAACTCCTACCACACCCCTTTAAAGGGTTTGTCCACTTTTGGACAATCCCTTCTCAAAGCAATCACCCCCATTCACACAGGAATTAAGTAGTTACGGGGGGAGGGTTAGTTACAAATACCTTGCTTGGAAAAGGGGTTGTCTAAAAGTGGAATCCTAAATTACTATTAGTGCTCCCTCCATATTCCCCTTTATAAAACACAATGCATTAGTTTCACCTGCATCTCAAAATTACAGTGTATGGATTATCTTCACACAGTACAAGTGAAAAGAAAAATATATATATTTTATAGTTCCACTGTTAGAGATAATGCTGCCTAAAACTAGTAGTTTTATTTTTGTGCTAATATTATTTTTATTAATTTTATTTGAAAGGGAAGTTTTGATCTCAACAGGGGGATGCATCCAAATTTGGCAATGCACTGTTCCTGGACTGCTAATATATGTCTATTTGTATCTGCTTTTACAGCTCCAAATGAGCTTTTGTGGTAAGGAGGTAAATGTACATATAAGTGTTCAGTAAGGGAAACACTTTAGAAGGTTTTATAGAATTGCTCTTTTAACATCGGACTCCAGGGTAAACTGCCTCTTAAGAAGCTTCTTGGAAGTCGCTGGGTCAGATATAGATATTACTATGCAATTCTAATTGATATAACTCTTTCAGTTACAAGCAACATTCCAATAACTCTAAAAGGATGATTCACATGAGACACAATCTTTGGTTATTGTCAGAATGTCTATCGCTTATTGGTGTAATGTAGGAGTGTGGCCGGGTCCAGGTTCATCTTTAAATCCTGGCGCCGGAGGAGTTAAATCACGGCATTAAATCACTGGCATTAAATCACTGGTGCTAAGCTCAGGAGTGTAAACATTTATATTAAAATGTAATATGTTTAATTAAAAGAAATTAACTATTTACCTGTACCCTGGAGGTCCAGCGGGTGGCCAAGGGGTTCACCGCAGAGTGGATCCCCCCCTGGCAGCCAGCTTGTAGTGGCTGCCAGTGGTTTTTGCAGAGTAGCCTCCTGAAATCACAAGAATCCAGGAAATGCAGTGCCTCCTGGGGGACCCAGCAGGCTGGATGCTTACTGGAGCTCAGAGAGTTCCAGGTAGTGGCAGCTGGATACTGCTGGTCCAGGATCTGGCTGTCTTCCCCCTGGTACAATTTTCAGCCAGGAGGGAGAGCCAGACCCTGATGCAGGGTCCCTGTAATTGGTTTTAGGTGGGAAATTTAAAGATAAATTAACCACCATAGACTCTCTGGCACCAGGGCAGGAGAGGAGGCATAGCTCTGTCTCCCGGCAGCCCGTGGATAGGGGGATGTACACTCCCCCTGCTACTAGAATCAATGTAAAAGGTGTTAACCCCTCCAGGCTGATTCGTGTGCAGGCTGCAGGAATCAGCCTGGACTGGTTAAAGGGGCAGGAGGCTGGATTACCTCCTGCCAGTTTATGGCTGTAAAATTGCATAAAAAGAGCCCTGTATTATACTTTCTGTACTTCTAAGTGATTACTTTTATCTCGAATTCATGTGTAATGGTCCTTGTAAGAACTCCTTGTGTATATAAATATCACTGCTTGAAAGTTCTGTCTGATGCCTATTGCCTGCTGTATCCTGTGACCAACAGATATGAGTTTACATCATAATCCATTCCCTGGCTGTCCTGTGTTGAACCCAGCATCTCTGTTTCAACGCTCTACCCATTACCAGGCAGTCTAGATCCATAGTAAGCGGTCAGCAGGTAACAACCAACCCAGAGCAAAGATTCGCTGTAGCAGCTATTTTAGCTATCCTAGAAGTGAGCGGTTCTTGGTGCCAAGAATTAGCCTAGTGGTGGCAGCGAGATTCTACTACACCTATTGCGCAGCTAGTATTCACATTTGGCGAGTGTCTGGAGACAAAGTGACACCAGTAGAACTGGTCAGTAACAGTTGGTTACTGACGGTGTGAAAGAGACCCAGATAAACTGTGCAAGAAGAACATCCCAAGAACATCACCTCATGCTTTCTCCCACAACACACCAGATGGCGAAGTAAGCTCATCCGGTCACAAGGGGTGATTTAGGTCAGAAGTGGTATATTTTCTAATTCACTCCAGGAATTTTCTGATTTTATTACTGGTGACTGGAGATTGGATCTCTCACAGTAACGGACTCTTCCACATGGATTAGCTAGCTGAGACAATGCACACCCTGATTGTGCATTAAACCATTAGCTGGACCCACACAGTGTCTGGGAAATGTTTTAGCATAAATTATGTAAACAGGAATGAGTTATAAATGCTATTAAGTTCAACTGCAAATATTAATTGTACATATCCACTATACATTTATTATAGTTTTGAGACGTGCTCTAAAATGAAAATAAATTTTGGTATCGCTGTAACATGCCTTACAGTAGATGTTAGAGCTCATTGGTGTTACAGGAGATCATTCAACACACACACACACATATATATATATATATATATATATATATATATATATATATATATATATATATATATATATATAATGATGATGATTATGATATATTTTTAAGGATACAAGTAAAATTAACATGCTGTGTTGCATAAAAAAATAACACAAGGTTTTTGCAACTTCACCAGCTTATATAATTTATTTCATGGGAATGAAATTTTTAACAAGTTCTGCAATTTTAAATATTGCTTTCAAGTGTAACCCCCAGACCCAACACTTACCTGTGTATAGGGGGTAGGGGTCTTCAGAGTTGAATGACAGAGGAGGAGGATTGTCACCATACCCTGAAGAGCTGCAAAAGTGTGGCATGCAGCTACAATAGCTACAGCTGTTGAATCCGCAAGAGCAGAAAGACTACACAGAATGAGTGAGTACTGTGAGTGCATGCAGTCAAGAGTCAGGCAGAGAGGCAGAGGGATCTCACTGCATACAGAGACTATAGGAGATGAGAAGGACAATCCATCGCTCGGACAGATCTACAAAGTTCATGAGGCAAGCTGCAGTTTTAACAAAAAAAGTTGCAAAGTTACCAATCCCAGAGGATAGTCGATCACTGTCAGACACTAAGGGGTATATTTACTAAACTGCAGGTTTGAAAAAGTGGAGATGTTGCCTATAGAAACCAATCAGATTCTAACTGTCATTTTGTAGAATGTACTAAATAAAAAACTAGAATCTGATTGGTTGCTATAGACAACATCTCCACTTTTTTCAAATCCGCAGTTTAGTAAATATACCCCCAAGTTGCCAGGAATCCTATACAAGCTGCCAAAGAAACAGAAGTAGTCCAGGTCCAGTCCAGAGGAATGGTGTGGGAGAAATAGGTAGTTACCAGAGACGAAGTAAGATGCAGGTCAGAGGTAAACATAAAAGGGTGAGAAAAAGAGTATTCAGAGATTAAATTTCATTAAGGGGTAGTGGTGTTGAGGACTTTGTAGCTAAGGATGAGCAATTTGAATTGGATTCTGGAGAACATGGGGAGTCAGGGTAGGGATTTGCAGAGTGGTGCAGCATTAAAAATGGATTGAAACAGATAGCTGTTAATATAAGATAATACAGAATGGGAGAGGACATTGGAGGAGAAATCATTTTGGATGTCATCATGGTAGAGCTATTGGAGGCAGAATAAACAAATTAGTTTCTTAAGAGATGAGGTGTAAAGGCAGAAAAGCAGAGGGCAGATAATAGAGCCTTGTGGAACCCCAGCAGATAGTGGGAGTGGAGGGGAAGATGTGTCATAGACAGAGACACTAAGGAACATTTTGATAAGTAGGAAGTAAACCAAAAAAGAACTTGAAGTGTCACAAAGGCTATTGGAGGGAAGGATGTGCAACAGAAGAGGGTGAGCAACAGTGTTGAAAGCGGCAGAGAGGTCCAGGAGGATGAGTGTGAAGTGACCTTTAGACTTTGCTGTAAGTAGAACATTGATCACTTTTGTGAGCGCAGAATCTGTAGAATGTTGGACACTAAAGCCTGAATGCAGGGAGTCAAGAATGGAGTGAGTACAGAAAGTGGAAAAGACAGTTCTACACAATTCATGTAAGTAGCTATAATTCTTATTATCTTTTATTTATAGGATACCACAAAATGTCCACAGCACCATACACAGAGCAAACAGTAAAACAATAGAACACAACATTACAATAGTACAATGCAAAACAATAAAACAAGATAGTACAATCCACATCAATGAATAGCTGGACCAGTGTCAATGCGGTGCAAGATGGGATAAAGCTTCTCACTATAACTTGAGGTGTGGGGAACATGCTTGTAAAAGTCTAGAGAGGAACAGACAAATGTGGGTGACACAGAGGTAAAGTGTAACTGTGTAGAGGGCAGTGTGGAGTTGGAAAGGAGGAGAGGTGGTAGGCTTTGATGAGAAAATTGGTTTTGAGAACACATATGAAGCTTTGGAGAGAGAAGAGAGCCTGATTTCGAGAGGTGGCAGTAGTTGGCAGTTGTTAACAGAACATAGTGGTAGGAAAGAAAAATGTGACTAGGGGCAGAGTTAAGGATGAATTGAAGTGGGGAAAGATGGGAGGAAGGAAGGCCAGTAAGAAAGATGTTGCAGTAGTCCAATCGAGAGATGAAAAGTGTGTGAATGGTGGCCTCCAGGGTGAGAAAGGGTCTGATGCTAGAGATGGTTCAAAGTTGGAAATAGTTTGCCATTGTTTTAGGTATTGTTCTAGGGTCTTCATGTTGCGGTTACCACATCTGCATTGTCATTCAGAGAGGAAAGTCATTGCAGATCCTGCCAGTCCTTTGATATATATATTTAAAGAACCCTCCAGATTTCCAGAACTGGCTGTGAAAAATTTTACAACAGGGAGACGAAATGCGTTGCCGGCATTGGTAGTTCTTATTGAGGATACCACAATCAATTACAATACAGTCATGGCCAAAAGTGTTGAGAATAACACAAATACTGGTTTTCACAAAATCTGCTGCCTCAGTTTTTATGATGGCAGATTGCATATACTCCAGAATGTCATGAAGAGTGATCAGATGAATTGCAAATAATTTCAAAGTCCCTCTTTACCATGACAATGAACTTTAACCCAAAAACAACATTTCCACTGCATTTCAGCCCTGCCACAAAAGAATCAGATGACATCAGGTCAGTGATTCTCTTGTTAACACATTGAAAGTGTTGACGAGGACAAGGCTGGAGATCACTTTTTCATGTTGATTGAGTTAGAATAACAGACTGGAAACTTTAAAAGGAGGGTGGTGCTTGAAATTATTGTTGTTCCTCTGTTAACCATCGTTTTCTGCAAGGAAACATGTGCAGTCATCATTGCTTTGCAAAAAAAGGGCTTCACAGGCAAGGGTATTGCTGCTAGTAAGATTGCACCTAAATCAACCATTTATCGGATCACCGAGAAGAGAGGTTCAATAGTTGTGAAAAAGGGGACCCAAAAATGTCCCGCGCCAGGACCGTTTCCTAAAGTTGATTCAGCTGCAGGATCGGGCACCACCAGTGCAGAGCTTGCTCAGGAATGGCAGCAGGCAAGTGTGAGTGCATCTGCTTGCACAGTGAGGTAAAGACTTTTGGACGCTGGCCTGGTGTCAAGTAGCCCAGCGGAAATTCCAAAAGGTTTTCAATAGTTTCAAAAATGTGTCCCTGAACCCCAAGCACCATAATACATTTAAAACATTGTCCCAGGATATAGTGCAGGGGTGGATCTAGAGAATACTTATACCCGGGGCGATTTAGGGGGGGGGGGGGGGGCGATTTAGGCCCCACCCCTTTTTGACATCTGAGGCTGCCGGCGGCTGCATACTATGTGCAGTTCCGTTCAGCAGTGACAGGCAGGGACAGTGTGCTGCCCGAATGCTCTGATTGTGTTAAAAACACAATCAGAGCGGCCGGGCAGCACATTGTCCCTGCCTGTCACTGCCGAACGGACCTGCACATAGTTGCAGCCGCCGGCAGCAAGCCCCTGCTAGGGGGGGCGATCGCCTCGATCGCCCCTCCCCCCATGGATCTGCCACTGATATAGTGTCAAAATATTTATCTAAATGTAGTCATATGATCATTATTCAGCATTGAGCTGAACTAAAATGATAACATAAGATATTTCTGGTGTGGTCAGAAGCTTTGTCTGTGGACAAGGCCAACTTGGTCTCTGTGAATAAATTTGCTTAAAGAGGAAGCAGAATTTTTCTTTGATAATTTAAAATCAATGAAAGATCAGAAATCACAATTACTATGAGTGAGGAATTTCACCAAGTAGTGACTTTTAGTGATATATATATATTTATTATATAATTTTGCACTGATACAAACACACCCTGTCTGTTTGCTGTGAGAAAGACATTTCATTCAAACCATAGTTCCAGTGTCTATTCTACCTTTGATTGACTACTGCCCACAAACTGTAAGAGCCTGCAGACAGTCTATAATAACACAAGATATGGGTCAGCAGTGTAACCAGATACCTGCAAGCAACATTCCAAACAATTTCTAGAGGGACCCTGATGAAGAATAACAACAAGTGATACAGATAAGCCTGCTTTTACTTATTCTCTGGTACTCATATTCACATACGGAGTGTGCTGTGTGGTGGAGGGACCCACAAATTATTAATTGATTACACTATGTGTGATTTTTTTCTGTCTCCCTGTTCCATGAGAGGATCCATACATTCAAGAGGTTGATCCGATCGGTACAGCACCATAATTTATTGATGTGCGCATGTTCTTCATTCCTCTGGTATGCTTATATGTGTGATTGTCCCGGATGCTGCATAATAAGAGGCGCCCATCTCTTTGTTTTAAACTCGCTATATATATATATATGTTAACCCGTGCATGATACTCATGCATTCTAGTCAAATCAAGCTACTTAAGGTGTTAAAAAGGTTCTTGTCATGCATTTGGGCCATAGCCCAGGCCTCAACCACCAACCACTCCCCACTGTCACCCCCGGCAACCACCAACCACTCCCAACTGTCACTTCTCCTTCAAGAAATATATATATATTTTTTTAAAATCTTTATAAACACTTTTAACAATTAACAAATTAAATTAACAAATTAAAAACATCTAAGCAGCTTGGTTTTATTTTTTCCACACACGCACAGACAGACTAACACACGCCACTAGACATTTATATTATAGATACACACACACACACACAGGGGAGAGGGAGAGGGAGAGGGAGAGAGAGGCAAAGCAAAGCAGTTTGGAGTCAGAGAAATCTGAGAGATCTGAAATTTGGGGTTCAGAGTCACCAAAATTGGATCTGAAAATGAGGCAAATGTCATTTCTGGAAAAATGACGGATCTCGCATATTTTGGATGGCTATCTTCTATATACAGCCCTCCCTTGTGTTCTCATCTGCCATTTTGCAAGAGACAGCATGTAGGGGGAATGTCAGCTGCAGTGCTCTGCTGTGAAAATCACATTTAAAGTAGATTTCAGTGTTAGACATGGTGCAAGGGACAGAGGAAAGAATAGAATGGCTGTGATTGGTTATAATTTATTTTAATGCAGTTTAGTTCTCCTGAGATCAGTAAGGTAGAATACTTTGCAGATCAATCTTTCCATATATAGTACTATATGAGTCAGACATCATTCTGAACGAACTAGTATGTATTGTAAAAAAAAGTGTGCTTTTGCTGTTTGACTATTAGCAGCAGAACCCAAAAAACAAGTAGATTCATTTCTTTCAAAATTTTAAGTTTATCTAGTGAAAGTAATGCTGTGTCGGGCAATGAAATCTATATTAAGTGTGAAACAAACCAAGTGTTTGTGTGTGAGGGTCAGCAGTAGAACCCCTCCAAAAAAAACTACTATATTCTAAACTTTTTTCTATTTTTCAGTACTTGTGATCATTTAGTGACATCTATATTAAGTGGGAAAAAAGGTGTTTGCTTATGAGGAATTTCAACATTCAGTGACTGCATGTAGAACATTATAGCTGCTGCAAAAAATGTCATCAGCCATGCCACCAACTAAAGCAAGCATTAGATAAATTAAACAAAAAAACTGTAATGTAGGGACTGTAAGGTGCAAGAGATGAAAAAATTTGAAACACTACGCACATGAAGAGGCAAAAAGAAGAGTTCAAGTAGATACCCCATTGTAAAGTGTTACACAATTTGCAGGCACTATGTAAATAAATGTTGATGATCATAGACGAAGGTGGCCTGCACCCATACTAAAAAACATCAAAAACTAAACACACAATACATTTTAAACGTTACAGGGCATTCATCATAGACAGTGATACTATAGAAACAGGCAGAGGTCATTGGATGGACAATGTTATAAATGAATAGAGTTAGAAATTTATAAAACTAAATAGACGAAGGTGGCCTGCATCCCTACTAAAAAATTCAAAGACTAATACTATGCATTTCTCGATGGGTAGAGCATATGTCAGGAGCCAAAAGCAGAGCTTTCAAATACCTTGTTTTGTTTATAAGTGGTTGTTGTGCTATGAGTAAGGTAGATCTGACTGAATTGTAATATGTTACCATTAATAATAACAATAATATTAATAATAATAAAAATGCAATACGTTTTGAATGTTACAGGGCATCCATCATAGACAATAAAGCCACATTAAAGGCAGGGGTCATTGGATGGAAAGCGGTATGAATGAATAGAGTTAGACTTTTTAAAAGTAAAATGACAATGATGGCCTGCACCCATACTAAAAAAAAAATTCAAACACTAGGCAAACAATAATTTTAGAACATAATAGGATTTCCATCATAGACACTGATGCTACAGAAATAGGCAGAGGTCATTGGATGGACAGTGGTATGCATAAATAGAGTTAGACATTTATAAATGTAAATAGACCTAAAGATTGTAAGCTTGCAAGCAGGAATCTCTTACCTCTTTACTTGTTTTGCCCAGTATTGCATATTACTGTGTTTGACCTCAATTGTAAAGTGCTACAGAATTTGCTGGCAATAAATAAATAAATAAATGTTGTTCTTGATGATGATGATGAATGAAGCTGGCCTTCACCCATACTAAAAGACTACTACTATGCACTTCTTGATAGGCAGAGCATACATTGGGAGCCAAGAGTGGAGTTTTGAAATTACTTGTTTTACTGATCAGTGGTTGTTTATGCTACGAGTAAGGTAGACTGAATAGTAATATGTGCCATAACATTGTCTTTGTGAATGAAACAAGGAGACTCTGATATATTTACCAGTTACCATGTATATCTATACCCTAATGTACAGTTTGAGGTTAAAATGTCAATCTTGATTCGTCCTTTTGGCTAATCTCAAGTGTAGTATCTGACCTATTATGATTGTTTCGGGATTCCCTGAATGGGCGGATCATCTTGGTCTGATACCAGAAAGCCGATGGTGTTTGGAGCCTAAGATGCCTGTGCCTCCAGAGGACATGGCCCAGAGGTGACTTGAAAGTGTACTGGTGGTGTTTTGTGTAGTGTAGTGTATACACCTAGTATGAGTATAGGCATGCTAAAGGATAGGAAATAAGTGAGCCAGGCTGCAAAGTTGTCAAGAAATTGGAAAACTGGACCTGGGGGTGGGGGTGATAAATTACAGCAACATTAAGGTGAAGAGGATAAAATAGATGGATAGTGTCAACTTTAAAGGAAGAAAATAAGAGTGAGGGTTCAGAGGGTATGACTTGGAAGGTGCAACTTGGAGAAAGTAGAATTCACACCTTGTCTGTATAGAGGGTTTGGAAATATGGCTGAGGGAGAGTCCCCCATAGGACAGAGCTGCAGGGTATGTAGTGTCAGAAGAGGTGAGCCAAGTTTCAGTAAGGATAAGGAGGTTGAGGGATTTACAAATTAATAGATAATGAATTTAAGTTTGTTACAAGGGAAGGGAAGAGAGGATAGCATAGATATGTGGATAAGGTTGGCGGGATTGCAAGTACAGGGTGGATGGAAAGGTTTGGGATAGAGCTAGGAGTGTGAGCAGAGGATGGGGACTGTATGGGGACCATGGTTAGGTGAGATGTCACCAGCAGCCATGAGAAGGAGCAGGGTGAGGTAGAGGACATGCTAGGAGGATTTGTGGGTGTGAGCTTTATTTCTATTTATGCAGGCTGGTGAGTGTGGTAGGTGCAGGAGACAATACAGTTCATGTGTACAGACTAGTGAGGAGGGAAATAGTGAAGGGGAAATCGTAATAGGGGAGGGAGAAATAGTATGACAGAGAAAGAAAAGTTTGAAGAGAAGTGTGGCGATAATAAATTAGTAAATAGGGGAGAGTGTAAATTGAGCAAGTGTATGAAGGAGAGATATGAATGAAGTAGCTGTATTTTGTGTGTGTGTATGTATATATATATATATATATATATATATATATATATATATATATATATATATATATGTATATATATGTATATATTATAATATATATATATATATATATAATCGATGTTGTGTATGGATTGATGTTACAGCAAATGAGTTCCTAAGAGGTTGCTGTATATTTTAGGCATATTGGCTACATAGCTCACAGGATTCATCCAGCCTGTGTTTCTATAGGTATGTTTGAATAGACATACTCAGTGCCGCAAAAAAGTCTTATCAAATAGGTGTATATAGAATATTTCCCATGTTCATAATCTAATCAGAAATGTTTGTATACAAAAATCAACGTGGGATAAGGAAATAAAAGATCCCTTTCATGGAAAATTTCCTAACAGATATAAAGTAAAATCCAACTGTTAATTTAGTAATCTATTTATCCTAATAGGTTGAATAATGGGCAAAGGGGTAAATCGATAATCTGCAAATTTCACTTTGACAACACCATTGCCAACAGGTGAAAAGTTGGATTATAATATTATAATTATTATAGCACTGCAATCCAACAAACACCTTTTCCAAATGTATTCCATTACATAACTATGAACCTCTTAAAAAAAGGTGAACTTGAAGTAAGCAAATATGAAGGGTCCTTTACATGGGAGTATTCCTAATGGATCTAAATTAATGTTAAACCAGTAATGTAGACATCTATAAGTCAATACAGGTTGAATGACTGATGAATAAGGTTCAATAACATCCAAAGATCCTTTTGACAACATCATTATCCAAAGGCATAAAGTATTGAAAAAACAAGTATAATAATTGTAATATCACAATCTCACCCTCTATTGGCACAAGGTGAATTATGTTAATTATTATTATATAAAAAAAATAAAATAATAAAATAATAAAATAAAATCACTGTTCTGCGCTATGGTTTCCCAAAACCAGAACTAGTAGAGTATCTATTTTAAGCATAAAGAACAAAAGGTAATACTTATATCAACTGATGTTCAGGTCTGGTCAAATGATTCAGTATCCTTGTTACTTTCAGGGACTGTTGCCTCTCTCCTTTAAGACTACCAGCAAACGTAGTGGCCCAAAGTAACCGTCACTCCGCTTTCCGCGGACACACAGCTCCTCAAGACCTGGAGAGATAGGTCAGGGCAGTACTCCAGGGACTGATTGTCCTTTTCCTCCCAGGTATAGGGGTTTACATCTAGCAAAGGCTGGCCATCAGAACAGATAAGCAAAGAAATTCTAAGCGGTAGTGCAAAGAAATATCACATTCAGCAGAGTTGTATTTTCCCAAAGTAGAGGATGTGTCCATCAAGGAGTGGTATTAGTAAACAAAATAATTATTATAAGCCAAGGTATCACATAAACAATAAGAGAGAATGAAAAATCAGAAGTCAAGAGGAGAAAGTTTAAAATGAAAGGGTAGAAACACAGTGGAAGCCAGTAGCCCTGGTAGCGAAGCTTGCAGTAATGTTACTTCAGCATTCAGAAATAGTTCTCAGATCATAAACTACTGACTGTACTCAAATGTATATCACCTTGTTGCGCACTATAATGAACAGTGGAGCAGCAAATAAATTTGTCTGAGAGGCAGTACTACAAACAAAAAATAAAAATAACAGTGGGAGGACAATAGCTATTTCAGTGAAAATGTCCAAGTGCATATGCCAGGTAATTAGTAATGATCCTTGTGAAGTAGTTTTGGTGCCAGTGCATGTCCATTTTGATAGGATTTGTTCAAAGGAGGTCGAGGTGCTAGAGTGTCAATAATCCAAGTGTCTTTAGAGCTTTTTCTCCCTCTCAGAGCTAGCAAATACATTTTGCTTTATTTTGTAAAGGGAGAAGCAGTAGAAATGGGAATGGTAGACAGGGCTTAAACAGTAAACAGTTGGATATTGAAATTAAATTTAGGGTAAGTTTCTTGTTACCAGTATGAAAGCTTCTGTCATCATAGTTGTGTAACTTAACTATGAAATCTTTAGGGGATCTTCTGGGTGTGTGTGTGTGGATTGGGGGAGCAGTGTTTTATGTATGTGATCTATTTCCAAGAAGGATTTCTAGAGATATCCCTGAATAAGGTTTTTGATTCAAGGTCCAAAGCAAATTTGGGAATGACACTTGCACTGATGTTGTAAGTCCTAGATATTTTAGTGGGCTTCGAATAATTGCAATTCAAGTCAGTAAACAAATTAACATGGTGATTGATTCAGTAGATTGTCTTGTCCATGTTGGTCTAAATGGCCTCAGTGAACTTACCTAGTTGCCTGATTTCCAGTGTCAGGTCAAGTGTGATTTGGCCCAATGCTTTTTAGAGTTGCTGATGAAGGAGAAGCTTACATTTCTAATTAAGCATCTTGAAAGTATATAGGTGCCACCTATGGTTCCTCTAGGCACTTCTGAAGAGAAGCATTGGTGAGCAGGAGATCTACCAGTTGCTCTTCTAATAAGAAGTGGGCAATTACACCAGTTGGACCTGGTGAGTAATTTTGTATGCTCCCAACACTAGCTGTTTTCTAATTCTGATGTTGTTTTGGCCATACAGATGGAATTCCCAGGAGTTAAGTAATATATATGAAACTTTTAGAGCTTAAAAATCCTGAATTAGCCCTTGATCTGAACTGTAGAATATCAAAGTGGTGCAATGCCAGGGTAAATAGAGAATGCCATGGTTGACAGCATGCATCTTCCACAGCTTCACCACTTGCCTCTCTTAATATAAAACACTGCAATGCAGATGTACAGCTGCAGTACAATTATTGTTTATTCTGGGGTGTACACTATACATGTGTCACGGAATTTACAACTAATTAATTTTAATGGAAAAGTATGATAATGACCTCTCTCATCGGTGCTACTCAGTGAGTCAGGTGAGTTAAATTCTTCAATAAAGAAAACCTCATCTGTAAAAATGACCACCCAACTGGAAAGCACAAAATCATAACAGTGTATAGGGTCAGCAAATACCAATCTGTCAAGATTTTTTTTTAAAATATCAGATAATAACACTAGTAATTTCTAATAACACAACATATATAAGGCACATGCAGAACAATTATATGGCCAATCTAGGTATATCAAGTGGATTTTGAGTATGTATGTCAGGGACTTTAGTTAGCTATAGTATTCATGACTTCTGACGAAGAATATCTGAGATTTGTATATGTGGGGTGCTATCAGTCAACCACACTCAGAGTCCTATGTGATTCATTCATTATACTGACCTTCAAATTATTGGATCACTCTAATTTGGCCATCCGCATTTGTGTCAAAATTGCATATCGTTCTGGTCATTTGGCATTCAGGCCAAATGATCACATCTGTCCATATGTCTGCATCTTGAGAAAAAGTAAGAGACGTCAGCATACTAGTAGGTCATATTGATTGGGGGATGTATTCAGAATCACAAAGAAATTCAAAATGAGATAACTTATATAGAGGTATATTGCTTACTCCTTTAAATTTAAGCAGAAATACTGTAGCTCATAATATTTGTAATTGCCCAATAGGGATACGTAAGGATTTTTATAAAAAGTTCATAATTCATAGATGCACCTCTTCAGACTTCCAGATATGAAATCACATAAAACACAAGTTACAGTTAAAAACACCACCAAGCAATAAGACATGATATGGATTTATCCACAGCAATTTTCTGTCTCCTCAAAAAAGGACCAGCTGGAAGATATGGAATATATATATTCATCACAAAAGTTTTTTTTCATGACAAAGGAAGTTAATAATTGTTAAAAAATAATGTGTCAATGAAAAAAATGGTATACCATCAGAATCTTTAAAAATGGTAATACACCTGGGGGCGTGGCCAGGACGCCATAGGGGGCGTGGCCAGGACGCCATACTAGACAGACACGCTTCACAGGGGCTCCCGACAACGAGCTTGGAAAAGCTCCAAAAACTAAGAACTAGCCCCAAAATCCAGTCCCCGCATTCTTCTCATCACATCTGGAAGGCAGAGGAGCCTATGAGACTGCCGGAGGGATCTCCGGTTTCGGCGCGGGAGGTGTCTGGCTGGAGGTGCGGCCCGTTTGGCGCGACTGTGGCACCCTGTTGCTGCCTGCTCCTTAAATGCCCTTCTGTAAAGCTTTGATCAGCAGTGACTTTGTGCAGCCCGCATAAGTGGCCCCCGCTGATTACCCCCCTGCGGTCACCCCTTGATCGCCCTGAGTGAGTCCCGCTTCTCCCGCTACCCGCTCAGCCCCCCCTCCATCTTAGCACTCACCTTGTAGCTGAAGGCGCCGACCTTCGTGTGGGTGCCTGCACTCGAGGCTGCGGCGCTGTGTGGGGCTGCCCTGAAGCGGCCTGGCTGTGAAGAGGCCTACTTCCGGTTAGCGGTCCCCGGAGCTGGGTGGTAGCTGCCTCCCAGGAGATATACATCCGGTGGGGGCGTTTCTGCGGCGCTCCATCGATCCGGCGACCTGGACCCCCCTGTGTTGCTTAAACATCTGGCTTTGTTCCACGGTCTATCCGGAGCCTCCCCCCTGAGAAAACCCATGCAGGAATCAAGAGTGGCTGATTCAGTCTAAGGTGTTGATTGCTCTCCTGCGTTCTGTTCCTGCTGTGCAGTCTCACTATATAGTGTTGGCTGCAAGCTGTGTCTAATATCTCTTTGCTGCCCTCCAGTGGCCGATAATCGGTACTACAATCTCTATTACTAAAGCTGCAGATCCCCAACTACAGAGAGAGGTTCTGTAGCTGCAAGAGATAACAGGATCTAAAATATTAGTACCCATCTATCCTCCTGCGCTCTTCCTGAAGAGTTTCCACAAAGAGGGCCTGAGCATTTCACCAGAGTTGGCTACTCTACATCATCTATCTATTGTCTTTATCAAGAAAGAGTGCATATCTCTGGGTGTCAATCCCATCCAAGAGCTCGAGTCGCGACAGTCCCCGGACACCTTTCCTCATACTTACAACTACCTGGTCGGACTTTGCTTTGCTTTAATATAAGCCGCGATATGGAGTAAGTTACGACGACCCGCATGGCCACTGCGCCAGGGCCCTCGCTTGGAAAGCCGTGGGGATGTCTTTTCTTCTAATCTAAACACAGAAACCTTCATAACAGCTTTCGCTAGTTGATCTATTTTTCGATTGGCCCCCCGAGTGTACCATGCTAAAGGGTGGCAGGAAGACGGGTGGTCCGGATCTCTCTCAGAACCTCAAGAAATTTGGGTTTTCAGAGGCTAAGACCCCAAGCACCTCCTCTCCACAACGTGAAGCTCATTCCGACTCTGACGACTCGGATTCCTCGCCATTGACACGCAAGGATCTACAATCCCTGTTTCGGGAGATTAAGGAGACAAGAAAATCAGTGCAGGCTGTCCAGTCAGAAGTACAGAAAGCCATTGGCTCCCTAAGGGCGGAGGTTCAGGACCTCGGGAATAGGACGGACCACCTGGAAACTAAAATGGATGAAGCTGCTTCTTCCCACAAGGACACGGTGACCGACATCCAACAATTGAAACAAGATATGCTTCATATGCAAGAACAACAAGAGGATCAAGAGAACAGGGCCAGGCGTAATAATCTACGCATTAGGGGTATCCCCGAGGAGGTGGATCAATCCCTCCTAGACCAATATCTTAAAAGACTCTTTGCCGGCCTAGCTCCTGCTACCCCAGAGGATCAGCTTCTCTTGGACAGGGCCCACAGAGCTCTCCGCCCTCGTTCTCAAGAGCCCTCTCAACCTCGGGATGTCATTCTCCGTTGTCACTATTATACCACCAAGGAAGCGATCTTGCGGGAATCTCGTAAGACTGACTCAATTACGTTTGAAGATGCCTCCTTGCAGATCTTCCAGGACATTGCTCCACTTACGCTTCTCAAGAGGCGTGAATTGAAGCCGGCGACTTCTATTCTCAGGGACAGTAACATTCGCTACCGATGGGGCTTTCCGTTCCGCCTTTTGGTCTGGCATAATAACAAGCTTCATTCTGCTCGTTCCATGACGGAAGCAGTCCAGCTCCTTGGGACTCTGGGTCTCCCGGCCCCGTCTTCTCATCCTCCCACGGCGGCATCGGGATCGCAGTCCGGCTCTACGGGATCCGCCCCTGCCTCTCGGAAGCTTCCAACTACAGAGTGGACGACTGTGACAAGAGCCGTTAAACCATCTGTTAATATTCCACCGCCTTGATATATGTTCTCAGTGTTGCCTTGTTTTCTTTTTATTTCTGAAACCACCCGGTTTCTCGTTCCTCCTCTCTACATGACTGATCGCTGGTTTTCGGTCTCCCTCATGTAGATTGGGAGGTAGCAGGGGCTACTCGCCCCAGTTATTGGGTTAATCTGTTAGTTAACTTTCTGTGTAATTACTTTACTGTATTATTTTCTAATTGTTTTATTATGCTTCTCATCTACTACCCTTAGTTGATTTTCTATACGTTTGGCCATTTTATTGACTTTGGGTAGTGGTTTGCTCCTCTTCCCCCACGACAGTCCTTTCCCATCTAGCTTGCTTTATCGCTCCTCTGACCCTGGCGGGGAGGTAGTGTGGTTGTCCACATTTTTCAGTTGGTTCTCCCAGACCTTCCTGGTGCCCATTTTCCTGGCCACGTTCCCATGATGGGCATATTGCCCTTGCCCGGCCCTCCCTTGCCACTGGCACTGCCCTGTACCTTCCCTGGCCGGCTCCATGGACCAGGTGTGTCTTCACACGCTGGCCCTGTCCACTACCCTACTCCCCCCTTTTCCTTTCCCTCCTCTCCTTTTTTACCTCAGGCACTTTTATATCTTTTTTGTCCTTATTGCATTTGTGTTAACTTGGAACTGTTTTTTTATTTTTTTGTAGTGCGACCGGTCCTCGCTGGGGGACCTGAGGCGGCCCTGTCTTCATCTTCAGATGGCTCTTAGGATCTTCTCATTAAATGTCAAAGGTTTGAACAGCCCACAAAAGCGTACAACCCTTTATCTCACACTTAAACAACATAGAGCAGATATAGTTTTTCTTCAGGAAACACATTTCACCCGCCATTCACACCCAGAACTGAAATCTAAACAGTACCCTTCTGCTTTCCATGCTTGTGACCCCAGACAGAAAAAGCGAGGAGTAGCTACACTTTTTGCATCTCACATAACATTTGAGCTCTTGACATCTCATTCTGACCCTGAAGGTCGATTTCTAATCCTAGTGGGCAAACTTAATAATACTATATGCACCCTAGTTAATGTTTATGGCCCAAACCAAAACCAGCGTTCATTCCTGGCTGCCCTAGATTCTTTGCTTTCTCAGGTACGCCAGGGAGAAGTGATTATGGCAGGGGACTTTAATGTTGTAGTAGATGTTACCATAGACAGATCGTCCACCTTGCCTCCCCCCGTTTGTGGCTCGGAGTCCCGTAAATCTAAGGCCTTGGTTTCCCTTCTTTCCCATCATCTCCTCTTTGACTCCTGGAGGCTCAGGGAACCCTCATCCCGAGATTACACATTCTACTCCCCGGTTCATGGTACCTACTCACGAATAGACATGGTCTTCCTCAGCCACGATTTGTCTTTAAGACTCAGGGCGGCTCACATACACCCGATGGTTTGGTCGGACCACTCTCCTATATCAGCTGACCTATCAGATATCGTACCCCGTCCTCGCCCCGCCTCGTGGCGTATCAATGACTCCATTCTCCATGATCAGTTACTTATCTTAGAGCTCCGGACCCTTCTTGACGAGTATTTTCTCTTTAATGATCTCCCTGATACTTCCCCCATGACCCTCTGGGAAGCCCATAAGGCAGTGGTGCGCGGCCATCTTATCAGCATGGCCTCGCGCCGTAAGAAGCTGGCTACCTCCAAACGTGCGTCACTAACCATTCAACTCCAGACTCTGGAGAGACAGCATAAACTCTCCCCAAATGACGAGATACTGACCAAACTCCTAAAGGTGAGATCTGATTTGAACCTCCTACTCTCCGAATCCACTGCCTCGGCCTTGAAACGGCTGAAGCAGACGTTCTACGAAAAGGGAGATAAAGCTGACAGAATACTAGCTTCCCGTCTAAGGGCCCAGAGATCTCAAAACAACGTCATGGCCCTGAAGTCTCCTTCCGGCCTACCTATTTACCGTCCCGATCAGATAGGGCGAGAGTTTCAGAAATTTTATTCTTCACTGTATAACTTGGATGCTCTGAATCCCGGGAGTGCCCCCCCTGCGGACACAATAGCAGCTTTTTTGCGGCAAGCGAACCTCCCTACCCTTTCCAGTAGCCTAATCCAACAACTAAATGAGGAGATTACTTCGGAGGAAATACTGGCAGTCATCAAAGCCCAAAAGACCTCCAAGACCCCAGGGCCTGACGGCTTCTCCGCAGCCTACTATAAAAGATTTTCCCAGACCTTGGTTCCTCACCTCCGCTCCCTGTTCAATGCTGTCTTACATGGTGAACCCTTCCCGAAAACAATGCTAGAGGCGCGGATTGTAGTTATACATAAGGAGGGAAAAGACCCTAGCGACTGTGCAAGCTACCGTCCCATCTCCCTTCTCAATGTTGACATTAAGTTATATGCAAAGATCCTGGCTACCCGGCTGAATGAAGTCCTTCCGGGTCTAATTCATCATGATCAAGTGGGTTTCATCCCGGGTCGCCAGGCGAGGGATAACACTCGCCGCGCGATTGACCTTGTTCAAATTATTAATCACAGGCACCTCCCGGCCATGATGCTCTCACTAGATGCCGAGAAGGCGTTCGATCGGATTTCTTGGGATTTTATGACCCTAGCGCTGAAGGCGTACGGCTTCACGGCTGAATTTCTGACTGGGGTGTCTGCCCTCTATAATTCTCCCTCAGCTAGGGTCCTGGTTAATGGGTCTCTTTCCGACCCTCTTTTCCTCTCCAACGGGACGAGACAGGGATGCCCCCTTTCGCCCTTAATCTTTGCTCTAGTGATAGAACCCCTGGCGGCGATGATCAGACAGTCGACATTGATCTCGGGTGTGACAGTGGGGCCGCGGGATTTCAAGATATCTCTCTTCGCGGATGACATACTTCTTTCTCTGACGAATCCTTAGGAGTCTTTACCCGCCTTATTTAAACTTATCGATGAATATGGCCTCCTGTCTGGCTATAAAATTAATTTTGTTAAATCAGAGGCCATGCTCCTCCACGCTTCCCCTTCCCTTAGGTCCAGCTTACAGACAAATTTTACGCTACGTTGGCAGGTAAATAAGATCAAATATCTTGGAGTTTATATCACCTCGTCCTATGAGAGATTGTATCGGGAAAACTTCCCCCCCCTTCTGTCAAAAATCAAACAGGATTTGGAGACTTGGAAGAGCTATATTATATCGTGGCTGGGGAGGATTATTGCTATTAAGATGAACTTGGTCCCTAAACTTCTGTATCTTTTCCAGACTCTCCCAGTGAGGGTTCCCGACTCTGTGTTTAGGGATCTGCATTCCTCCTTTCTAAAGTTTATATGGCGTGCCAAGCCCCCTAGAATTTCGATAGCAGTGCTTAAGAAGCCCAGGGCTCGGGGAGGCAGGGGTTTTCCTGACATTAAATTTTACTATTTAGCATCCCATCTGACCCAGGTGGCGGTAACTTATGCGCCTTACCAGTCCATAGCTTGGGTGGACTTGGAGACCCACTATGTGGGGGTCCCCTCCATGGCTTCACTCTGGGGGTTGGCCAACATGGATAGACCACCAGCGGCCTCCTCTCTTCAATCTCTTAAATTCTGCTTATCCCTCTGGGACTCATGCCGGGTCAAATATAAATTGTCCTCCCCTATTTCACCTCTGACCCCCCTCTGGGGCAACCCACACTTCCCTCCTGGCAATTCGACCCAGCAATTTAAACTCTGGATAAAGGCGGGATTACGGGTGGTTTCGGACCTGGTGGTTAATCGAACTTGGGCTTCTATGTCAGAACTTAATCATAAATTTGAACCGTTTCGTCAGCTCTTTTTTGAGTACTTCCAGGTTCGACACTTCGCCATGTCTTTGCCCCCCCAGGAGGCTCTCCGGGCCCCGACCTCCTTTGAGTACATGTGTTTACATTCACCTCTCACCAAAGGGATGATCTCCCAGATCTATAATTGGCTCATAGATTATACTTTCGATACTCCAGGACGACATGAGCGGGAATGGGAAAATGACTTAGGCCCTCCCCCAGACGACTTATGCTGGGAGGAAGTCAGGGAGGTGATTGCCAAGAGCTCAATCTCTACTTTGATTAAGGAAACTGCCTACAAAGTGTACTATAGGTGGTACTATACTCCCGATAAGCTGTCTCAAATGTTTCCTACGGCCACTCCGAGCTGCTGGCGGGAATGTGGCCAGAGAGGTACGATGCTACACATATGGTGGACCTGCCCTCGTATAGTCCCTTTCTGGAACATGGTTTTTACACTCATAAACTCTGTGTCAGAACAACAGATAAGTAAAGACCCCTGGTCATTCCTTCTCTCTCGCCCTATACCTGATGAAAGCGCGCCTTCTAACAAGCTTATCTCCCATATTCTGGCAGCCGCTAAATCCCTAATAGCAAAGCACTGGAAAGACCCTAGGGCTCCTTCTATGCAGGAGTTACGGTCGTACATAGGTCATGTCGCAAGCATGGAGAGTATAACGTGCTACCTTCATGATAAATCATATAACTTTGATAAGGTGTGGGCCCCGTGGTACTTACTAGAAAGCCGTAGCTGCCTATCCAATACGGCTTCTCCCCCGACAGCTGGAACATAGCTTTTGGGCCGCCTCTGGACCCCCCAGGCTGGATATGGTGCGCGGTGGGTGAGTAATGTCTATACGCTACCTCTCTGTCACGTAACAACTGTAACTGTGTGTTCCAGCTTTTCTTAGCATTGTTCCAAGTTTACGCGCCTATCTATTTATTAGCTATTTTGTTGACAATATTTGTGCCTCTCTACCCCCTCCCCCCTTCCCTCCCCACCGATATAAAAGTATAAAAACTCAGAGGAAACACCTTGATTATTAAGATTTTTCTTGTCAAAAATGTTGTATGTACTGTTCCTGTTTCCTCTTCAAATAAAGAGTTTAAAAAAAAAAAAAATGGTAATACACCAGTGGTCCATCTCTTGTGTCGAGAACATTGAGAGGTCAGCTGTGCACCTGTTCTTGACAAGAGAGTGCACTGAGATTTCAACGGCAATCCAGTGATCTCCAGCGGCAAAAGAATGTGACAGTGAGTAAGGGACAGATTTATCAGATGATTTTTTTTCATTTTGCCTAAGACATACAAGGGTTACCATCAGTGATAAGACTGTTATCATGGCAGTAACCCTGCTGATGAAGGCTTCTTCCTGAATTAGGAAGCCTATATAACAAGTAGCTTATAATACATATTCTGTTATCGCCATCTCAGGACGGCGATAACAAATTAAAATCACTTAATGATAAATAGGCCTCTGTCTCACCATAGGTCAATATCTACTAAAGCAACACTGTCCACAAGGAGGAAATTGCAGTTTTTCATTACTATTATAAATAACCTATTCTAGACAAAATTTATCGGACAACCCTCTTGTAGACCTGTTATTCGAATGCAAGAGACAGTTTCAGAGAAATAGCTGTGAGAAAACATATCTAAACAGACACAGCACAGCTTATTTATCACAGTATGCTTAGAGCTTTAGATGGAAGGAAACCTGAAATAGAATTTGATAAATGTGTTACAAAATGGGCAGATGTTATATAATAAAAGATTGATAAACCACACAGCCAAACAGTTGAGTTGCATAGCTAAAAGGCCCTGGGCACTGGTGTAAAAGCGGAGCCAAGATCGCCCTCTCTTTCCCTTAACACCAATACCAACACCCCTAATAACGCCAACCAAACACACAAATGATTTACACATCACAAGTACTTTATTCACTGACCCTTCACATGTAGTACTGGCTCTCAAAAATCTGCTCCTTTGTCTATAGTCTGCTCTTTGTCTCTTTTCAGTCTGCTTAGATTCTTGTGGCTATTATTATCAGCCTCCAATTGTTTCTTATATGCCAACTTTTATTTCCTAGGTACAGACTATGTGCATTAATTTTAGTTTTACTCAAATGTCCATATTTGTTCTTCTTTCTCTCCTAAATACTACTTGTTCAAAAAGTCATGATAGTAAGTGGGCATTGAGACAGTCTTTATTACATGTGTCATATTTCTACATTTTAATTCTTTCTTTACAATTTCAGTTGTTTAATAAAATGTGACCAACATTGCTATCTGGAACCAATCCTCTTTGCTTCAAAAATATCTCTCTTGATTTTTTTATTCACAGCTTCACATTTCACAGGTTGTAAAATTCAACAAATATACATATTATGCTACTTATATTTTTTTACCCATGTTTCCCCAGAATGACCCCCTATTTTCAGATGACAATAACTTGTAAATATTACTAATATGTTGCATGACCTTAGACATGGACACTATCTGCCCCTCTGTTCCACAATCAATAATCAATCAATCATTCAACAATAGGTACACCAGTGGGACCCTGCGGTCATGACCTGCTGGGTGATTGTTAGCGGCTGGTTGAAAATTGGTATGCAGGGAGATATTGGTGATTTTTCACCACATCAAGTAGTACATTTCCTTTTCTGTGCTGGAACCTGTTGTCTTTAAAATGTAGATTTGGGGGAAATGATTTTTTGGTTCTCCCGATGCTAAAAGGAATCTGCCCTTTACAAACAGACTTTTGGTTTGGCTGCTATGTTAAGTGTGACACAATGTTACACAGGAGCCATATGAAGTTTGCATAATACACAACCTCTTGGGGCATTATTAAGTATCTTAGCAACCACAGGCACCAGAGCACCTTCAATTGTCCATGCTTCAGTAGGTTTGTCTTTAGTGCAAAAGGAAATTAATGCTATATTTTCCCTCTGCACATTGCGTCTACTAAAACATTTTTAATGGTATTTAGCTACTATGATTAATGGTGATTCCATGCTGCAGGTCTACATGAAATCATGATAACATTTCCACACTGGCTGCATTTAGTTTAGAATAATTTTAGGTAAGGGTTTTACTGGTTCATTTTAACACTGCAAAAGCATGTGGGAGACAGTAGAATTATCCAGCTTTCACATTTAGGGGGCTATTAGTAATGTTATTTAAGTTAAGCAGAGAATTCAATTCAGCATGAGATCATGTAGGGGCCCTGCGTGATGTGCAGCTACACACACTCTGGTTTATTGCAATACCTGCAAAATCATCAACATTTTAGGTGCAGAACATTCATTTAAATTTAAAATTCTGTTTTGCTTAATCCTTGCTATTTGAATTTTTCACAAATAAAAATAAGTTTCCTGGTTCTGACACATAGCAGATCATCATAAGCATTAAGTTTATTAGTCAACCTTATTCATAAGCACATTAACAATTATCATTATCAATTTAATTGTGTTTCATCAGATAATTATATTAGGGATGTGCACCGGCCACTTTTGGTGTCTCGTGTTTTGTGTTTTGGATTCGGATTTGCTTGAGGTTTTGGGTTCGGATTTGTTTCGCAAAACACCCGACGAAAGGTTTTGGTTCGGATTAAGGTTTTGGATTCGGATTTATTTTGAAAAAAAACATAAAAAGTGCTAAAAACCAGTTTTGTGGGGTTTTTTTTTCACTTCTACGCTATTATTAACCTCATTAACATTCAATAACAATCATTTCCACTAACTTCCAGTCTATTCTGAACACCCTCACAATATTGTTTTTAGGCCAAAAGGTTGCACCAAGGTAGCTTGAGCACATAATGCCAAAAAAAGAGGTACAAGATGGAATTGTTCTGGGCCCTCCCTCCCACCCCTCGCGTGATTCGACGCGAGACTTGGACGACAGAGCCTCGTTTTCATTTTTTTGCCCGCCGGAAATATCCGAACAGTGCTCGGATCCCGTTCGGATCCGCACTGTTCGGGTGGGCTCGGATTAGCGGAATCCCGGAATGCCCGCTCATCTCTAAATTATATTCATTATTTATACATTTCTGAGCAGGAAAACATTTGAAGGGTTAACATGATTCTCAATATTTCACTCTTTAAGCATGATTTTTATCAACTATTCAAATGTAATTTAAAATTCTCCCTGAAGCTGATATTTTGCTTGGATGTTATTACTTTTTTTTCTTGCATGAAAGCGAGAACTTGTAAGAAAAAAATGTGAAAGATTTTTACGACATAAGTGACAACATCTACAATTTGCTTCTGGCATCTGGCCTTGAAAGGAATGTTCAGGATGTAGAGAATTCTAGGAGGGATTGTTGAAATGCAACAAGACTTCACACCAGAAATATTGTATATCGAACTCATTCAGTGCCAGTTTGTCTATGTTGTGTGCAAAAACACAAGGGTCTGTGAAATACACTCCCAAAGACATAGCAATAAAGACAATTATTTGAAATAAAAACAAAAAAAACAGAAAAGCATTTTTAACTTTTGATTTTGGGATTAATGAGAATTGCATTTAAAATATATTTTCATCAATTTAAATTGCAATTGCTCAGCATGAAGACATTAGGTAAGAGTTCTCTCTTGAGAAGATTTGTAACCTTTATTGTGTGAAAGCCCTGTAGCCGGGTCTGAGTGTAAGCTCAGCTTTTCTGAGCAATCTGGTTGTCCGTCGCCAATGCTGTAGTTTTATTAATAGATATTTATGTGTTCGCTCACAAACTAAAGCCCTTGCATGTAAATATTTCATTTTGGATATTACAATCAATGTGTCCCCAAGGCAATGAAATAATTAACATTTATTATATAATAATATTATATGCATCTAGGGGGGGTATATCTATTAAACTGCGGGTTTGGAAAAGTGGAGATGTTGCCTATAGCTACCAATCAGATTCTAGCTGTCATTTTGTAGAATGTACTAAATAAATGATAATTAGAATCTGATTGGTTGCTATAGGCAACATCTCCATCTTTTCAAACCCGCAGTTTTGTAAATATACCCCTAGGTGTTGTACCATCCTAGCCAGAAAAAAGAGGAGTTCAAGTAATATCTATTGGCTAACTCAATAGATTTACGTTGCAAGCTTTGTAGACTACTTTGGACTTTTTATCCGGCATGATAACAATACAAAATGTAACTAACAAACAGAGAAACAGGGGATAATTACCAATGGGACAGTGAGAGAAGCTAATGCACCATATATATTCTAAATTTCTGTCACCAAAAATTTAGCAAAGGGATTTCTTATTTAAAACTTGACAAAATCTCTACTCCTTTGTCAAGTAATAACTTGTGATCTGGAGGGTTATCCTTTTAAGATGTGTTTGAGTAGGGTCATATCACTATTTTACCATCACCTGCTTGTTCATGTGAACCAAGTTTAAAGTGGGTGGGGTAGAACATGTTACAGTGAATCAGAATGTTCATATCAGCATATATTGTTTTAGGAGCTGAGTGAAGCTTATCTTTTGTGCACCGGTGATCTATCCACTCATGTGATTCTGTTATACCACTTTCATACTGCCACCCCGGCAATATCCCGGGTTTTTGAAGCCGGGTTTTTGCAGGGGCTCGGAGCGTCCCAGCTCAGAAACACCATTCATACTGCACCTCGGACCCGGGAATTTCCCGGGCTGACCCCATTCATACTGCACAAGTCTGTGCCCTGGCAATTTGTGGGAGTCATTACCAGAGCACTTTTCATTGGCTGAAAGCTGGAATATGAAAAAAAAAATAAAAATCTCTCTCTCTCTCTCTCTCCTATGCAAAAACCCGGGTTGCACCATTCATAGTGCAGGCAACCCGGGTCCGACCTGGGAATTACCCCTCGATAAATCCCGGGTTGAAGACCCGGGTTTTTAGACCCGGGATTTTTCACTTGTACCATTCATACTGCACCAAGACCCGGGTCGTTTGAGCTCGCCCCGGGAAAAACCCGGGATTTTGGTGCAGTATGAATGGGGTATTAGTTAGGGCATGGCTGTGATACGGCTATGATATGAGCAGTGTGTTCATATGAGGTGGGAGATGAAAGCAGGAAAGATAGAGGAGGAAGCAGAGCCCCTCAACAGCACAGAGCAGTGGTGCGCTGCAATTGTCAAAATGATGCAGGAAGATTGTGGCGTGAAACATACCTTTGTATGAAGCACAGTTCATACCTCCAACTTTGTATTATGCAAGTTTATAGAACACCCCTACATGCATTATACATAGAGATTACATACAATTTCTAATCCTTTATATTTATTTCTGTAGCGTTATGAGGAGACCTTTCACTCCAACATTAGTATATGATAATGTTTACACCAGCATTTGTATCATTAGTGCATTATAATGCTAAAAATCTGTTAACAAAAAATACACAATGAAAGGAAGTTTTTAATTAAATAAGGCCTGGTAGATCTATCACACCACTAATAACTGAACACTTTATCGTTTCCAAGCTTCCTTTCTAACAGTCTGAAAAACAAAGAGCTATGGGATATAGTAAGAGGACGTCTGTAATTTTGTGAGAAAATCACAGTATGTTTCCTAGTGCCTATCGGTTAGTGAGGATGTGGTATACCCTGGACTCTCTTTGAAGCATTATGAGCCTGTGTGTAGCCTGAGGGAGCCTTGTGTTCTGACATATGCAGAAACCACAAGAAAAAGACGATTCCCATATGAATCCTCTCATAACATATGCTAAAATGAATTACAAGTTCATAGGATTTAATAACAGAATAATGAGGGCTAGGAAGGAAATATAACCATGTGAGGTTTATTACTTTCATTTATTTATATTGTGCTAATGTATTACATGTTGATATATTCCTGCTTTTGCTCCGGCCTGTCAATTTTTAGTCTGTATATCTTTTTTGTAAACCTTTGAAATTAATATCTGTTGGTTAATATGTCAAAATTGTTGTCCACTTGAGTATTATGTCAAAGATGACTGCTTGCTGCATTTTTTATAAATTATCGAATGCCATTTCTCAGCATTTTCTGCCAGTAACAGGGGCTCAATATTTCCCACTACTCTGTAATACAAGAAAATTATTTAACTTGTGACCACCATCTGTCTGATCTGCTCTCCGGTCCAGCTTGGTTATCTCTATGCTGGGAACAGCTCTATAACGTGCTGTACCCTCATTAGTCATCATTTAATCAGACAGTAAGTGGTCTAGGAGATACTGAGCCGTCTCTTGAGTAAGACTGGGTTCATCATTACAAGCTGTTATTAATAATAACATCCGCTCAAATGTTCTGTGATCCTCAATCATATGATTATTATTGTAGTGTAGTACTAAATTCTCAATCTACAAGTGTCAGGTACCACCTGCTGCCTGTGAATTTGATATTCATCTGTGCCAAGACCAGACTGGAAAATGGGGTTGCGAGTTAAGCGTACACGGAACTTTGCAACTGTTCTGTGTTTTAGGGATGCACAGCATTATGCTTTTTGAAACAGGGATGCACACTGTTATTTAGTGACAACCACACTTTGAAAATAGTACAGAATAAAACTCAGCATCTGCTCATAAGAGCCACTAAACATGTGCTAATGAGAGACTAATGAGAGTTGTTATTGAGGTTTGCATGTGTATGTGTTATAAATATAAATATATATAATATATATATATATATATATATATATATATATATATATATATATATATATATATGTGTGTGTAAAGCATAAATGCCTTGCATATAAATATATGTAAGGCATGCTGTATGGTGTTACAACCCCTTAATCTAATAGAGCTCTAGTAGAGCAGTTCTTGTTACCGATGCTGGGGATACCGACACCCAATAGTCCTACAAAACAAGACCGAAGCGTGTAATGAACGAACTTATTATAATATACACTTACCTTCTCCCCGACGCCGGACATTGCCGGAGGCGCTGCTCTGCGACTGCTGTAAAATCCGAAGAGGCTAGATGTCGGCGCTGCATTGTGACGCTAATTGTCACAATGCTCCCTGAACTGTGAGCATAAAGCCAGTTAAATTTACCATAATAACGGTAATAGGTTTAGCGCGGCGATTATCTGGAGGGAATTGAATTCCCCGCTAATAGTCTTTCTAATGCTTTCCTGTGCCAAGTCTATATGTAATTACAGTAGTAGGATTTGTTATTTTTAATTAGTGGGTATGTTTCAAATTACAAAACCAGATCAGAAACTATTTAGAAATAAAAGAATCTGCATCCCTTATTTACGTTTATCTGACAGGCAGGATGAACTCTGTCATTGGAAACAAAGGGAAATAAAAAACAAACAAAATAAAACAACTTGTGTTAAGTTACATAGTTTAACTAATAGACTAAATATTTTTTTAGACCTGTGTTAAAACACCTTATTCTAATGTTGTGACTTTTTCCTATTACAGACACAAATAAGCCCTCGGGAAGGTTGGCAGGTTTACAGCTCAGCTCAGGACCCTGATGGCCGCTGTATCTGCACCGTGGTGGCTCCAGAGCAGAACCTGTGCTCCCGAGATGCCAAAAGCAAGCAGCTGCGCCAACTTTTAGAAAAGGTCAGTGAGTTCTGTCATCTGTGTCTCCATTGTTTATCCCTTTAAAACAATTATAGCCAAATACATAACATTACATTCTGTAGTGATGTACAATGAGAAATTATGTTTTTCAAATAGTGCTAAAAGTAGATACTGGAAAATATGTCTTTAGATCTAGTTTTTCATTTACATATGCTGTACTGTCAGACTCTCAGGGGTATATTTACTAAACTGCGAGCTTGAAAAAATGCAGATGATGCCTATAGCAACCAATCAGATTCTAGCTGTGATTTTGTAGAATGTATTAAATAACTGAAAGCTAGAATCTGATTGGTTACTATGGGCAACATCTCCACTTTTTCAAACCTGCAGTTTAGTAAATATACCCCTCAGACTGCATTAAAGAATTATGGTCATTAAATTGCACTTACCACCTGTACATACTGGAAGCAGCCATTGTTGGAGCTAAAGCAATAGTGATGCAGTAAACAGTGGTGGATCCAGGGGGGGGGGGGGGCGATCAAGGCAATTGCCCCCCCCCCTCCCAGCTTGGGCTTACTGCCGACAGCTGCACGCTATGTGCAGGTCCGTTCGGCAGTAACAGTGTGCTGCCCGGCTGCTCTGATTGTGTTTTAAACACCATCAGAGAAGTTGGGCAGCACATTGTCACTGCCGAGCGGACCTGCACATAGCGTGCAGCCGCCGCCAGCCTCAGAAGTCAGAAATGGGGCGGGGCCTAAATCGCCCCCCCCCCCCCCCCCCCCCCTAAATCGCCCCGGGTACAACCATTTTCTAGATCCGCCCCTGGTAGTAAAAGAGGTAGCAACTGTACCCAAAGGCCCTGGAGGCCCATCTATAACTCCCATATGCTGCATTAGCTGTCTGTTTTTACTATGGATATGGAAGACAACATGTCCGGTTTAGCAGTTATATGAGACATTACAATATTGGAAACTCAAAGCAGACAGGCAGTACTAATAAAGCATTTGTGTGAGTCTGTGTTATTGAGGTTAAGATGTGAAGTAAAACTCAGATTTTCCACCAGAGCCCTTTAGCTCTTTATGCCACTGTGAACCAATGTTCAAAATAATGTCCTGGGAATTAATCAATTGATAAGATGCATTCTTAAGAACAATGGCATATTTCATTATGGGTAGTCACCAATACACTTTAATATGTAAAACTCCTTTGGTCATAAAGGGGTTAAGGAAATTCTGTAAGTCTGTGTTTATTATCCATTTACTGCTTTAAAGGATATCTTTCATGGAGTTTTGATTTATGTTTCATTTTTGCAAATCTATAACCGAGCAAGTGTATTAATATATTTTTAGTCCTACTACAGTGAATGCAAGTGAAGCTTCAAAAATAATGGTGTAAGAGCCGAACAAAAAAATCCATCGACCTATTAAACCATCAGTTAGCTAGAGCTCTCATATTACATCCCTTCAGACACCTCTATCATAGAAAAGAGACCACTGTCTGTGCTCATAGCAGACAGACTCTTCTCACTGAGAGCAGCTGATCAACAACAATCAGTGTAATGAAGCTACACAGGAACATGTAACACCTCCACTGCCAGAACAGTGAAAAAGACAAATATAAAAAGATGATTATACACAATTGCATCTGTCTGAACTTACAGCACATAAAAAGTCATACTTCCTAATTCTGCATGGTACACTTCAGCAGATATTAGGCAACAGTTTTGTAGCCCCTTTCTCACCTGTGAGTACTGTAGATGCTCGCCCCCCTTGCACCTCCTTTTCGCTCTGGGTCTCTCCAAGCTAACTCAATCGCTGCTATTCCTAGGGTCTTTGGGTTGAAAAAGTGGAAAGTGGCTCATGCAAGTGTGATAACTAGCCACGTTACTAATGAAACAGGCATACAGTAAAGTTCACATATTCAGACCAAACACAAGCCTAAATCAAGGAAAGGCGCGTAGTGATTGCTCCTCCAGCTCAAACTCCCTCTCAGCTGAGAAAAACACCTGTATGGTAAAATGCTGGGGCTTCAGCTAGGGAAGGGTAGAGCCTAGTATAATATAACTGATAGATGGGAGTGCAGCTTTACTAGCCTTGATTGCTTGTCTGTGCTAAGACCAGTGGTCAAAGTTGGGGGTATATACGGAGGTATTCCATACCACAACTTCTCCTACAGCCTTCATTGTAAAACTATCAAATTCCATTCAATTCCATTTTTTATAGCATGACTTTAAATTTAGAATTTGACCACTGGCTAAGACTATATTAAATTGCCATGCCTTTTTTCAATAAAGTGCACTCCTTTATTGAACTCATCCAGCACACACATTCTAGGTGCAAATAAATAAATCAACATTGTCTCATAAGTTCTAAACAAGAGCTGACACTCACTTTGGAGAAGGTCATTTTAACTCTTTATACTGTCCTCTTTGCCCTAACCTCTGAATATTCATCATAATTTATTTATATAGGGCCACTAATTCCGCAGCGCTGTACAGAGTACTCATTCACATCAGTCCCTGTCCCATTGGAGCTTACAATATACATTCCCTAACATACAGAGAGAGAGAGAGAGAGAGAGACTAGGGTCAATTTTGTTAGCAACCAATTAACCTACTAGTATGTTTTGGGAGTATGGGAGGAAACCGGAGCACCCGGAGGAAACTCATGCAAACACAGGGAGAACATACAGATAAGGCCATGGTCGGGAATTGAATTCATGACCCAAGTGTTGTGAGGCAGAAGTGCTAACTACTTAGCCACCATGCTGCCCACATAAATATGCTATTTTCACGTGTAGCACTGTCAAGCTTTGCTGCGTGCAGGGGCTTATTGGGTACGCAGCTCTCCCTATTCATGAGCAGAACAGAGTGCAGTAGGACATATCTCCCTACTCTTCCTGTAAAAGGAGTCGTGTCAGTGCAGAACAGTTTCCCAATATTAGTGCTATTAGATCTGTGTAGACTAGGATGTAAATTTATCAAGCTACAGGTTTGAAAAAGTGGAAATGCTGCCTATAGCAACCAATCAGTTTCTAGTTATCATTTATTTAGTACATTCTACTACAGCTTGACAGCTGTCTAGCTGTCTATGGCAGCTAGAATCTAATTGGTTCCTATAGGCAACATCTCCCCTGTTTCAAACCCTCAGATTGATAAATTTACCCCTAGTTCTTATAGAAGCAGCTCTATAAGATACAGTTTGCACTGAATAACTTAGTGCTGGCAAATGGAGATAAATATTATACAATCCAGTGACTCTCCAAGCTGATAATAAAAATAATAAAAACATAAATTGAAATATTTGTTATCACTATACTGAGAAGAGTCAGCAGATATCGGGCCTGATTCATTAAGGAACTTAAATTAAGAAATTTGTTATTTAAGTCTCCTGGACAAAACCATGTTACAATGCAAGGGGTGAAAATTAGTTTTCTGTTTTGCACATAAGTTAAATACTGACTGTTTTTTCATGTAGCACACAAATACTTGATAGCTTATTTGTACACTGAAATTTAAAGTTGATATTTGTGTGCTACATGAAAAAACAGTCAGTATTTAACTTATGTGCAAATCAAAAAACTAATTTTCACCCCTTGCATTGTCCCTGGTTTTGTCCAGGAGCCTTAAATAAGAAATTTCTTCATTTAAGTTCCTTAATGAATTGGGCCAACATCTCTAGGTAAAATAATAGGCTTGCACAGTGTAAAAATTGCAAAACAAAACAGAATCTTGAAAAAGGGCTTCCTTTCCCTACATAATAGACTAAAACACATATTTACTTCAGACTTCAGTATGTTACCAAAAGATGCAAAACCACCCCAAAGACAATACTAGAACAAATGAAAATGATTCCAGAAAGAAACAGAGATCATCTGGTGATAAAGTGATGAAATAACTTCTTTGCAGCTCAGGTGTTTCATTAATTTCTGGCTCAGCTGCTGTACATACAATTTGATGAAATAATTTGGAAATTGTCTGACCTTAAAAATTAGAGAATAGGTGAGGAAATATCACATTATTTACAGCAGATGAATGAGAATAGAGCAGAGATGATTATATCAAGCGCTAATATTAGCACAGTATAAATATTCTCTCTAGAGAGTGTAGATATGTGTGAACCATTGTGAATCCAGCCCTCTACCATTTATGAATCAGTAGTAGAAAACAAAACTTGCACACAAACTAATCCAAATAAAAAGGCCGGTTTGAGATTTTTGCACAAACTAGTACAGACTCCAGCTAGATTATCTTTTGCTTGCAGAACGCTAATAGATTATTCTATTAGACATTGCATGCTGAGTATGAAAATAAACTAAACAGAGCAAATGTGTCTTTTGCCCTATTTTGTTATGTGGGTACCCTCATTATTATTTGCTCATTAATATTGTATAACATTTTATAAATATACAACTATTTTCATCTTTGCTGGATTTTCTTGATCCCTGCTCCTTATCTAATGTAAGCTGAGGGTTTAAGTGACATGTTGTCTCTAATCACCATTTGTCATTAGTGGTTGGCAGTTGGTGGATTCCTACATCTGGTTCTAACAATTTGTAAAATAATGTTACTCCTTCTCGCTGTTGTACCCACTGTAGGTGTCAGCAGATGGGTTGTCATTGCCAATTGGCGCTTAGGAGTCACTTGGGTTATGATTTTACGTAAAACTGACAGTATTTTTACGGGAGTTGCTGCCCCCAGTCCTGTACCTTGTGGCTAATCTGTTATGGATTCTGTAGAGCCTGGAAAGCGTCCACTGCCTGAGCAATATCATAGCACTTAGGCATCAGTTTTTGTTCCTGCTCTATTGTCTTTTCTTGTTCTTAACCAGTGCCTAGCTTCCCCTAGTCCTGCTAAACATAAGGGGAAGATGAAGCCTGTTACCTTCAGGGAATGTAGTATCCCATTTCCAAGTGGCCATTCAGGGTTCACCTGTGGGGTCTGCTCAGAGCCCTCAAACGAGAGTATAGCAACAATTGGAAATTTCCTACGATGACTAAGAAGATGATGCAAACTACCTTTGATCACTTATAAGCCCAATAGCCAGCAGCCATTTAATTATTGCCTATTATTCCCAGGGCAGAATAAAATTCTTTGTGAGGAGACATGCTCAAAGATGTCAAATATTTTTGAAATTTGTTCGATGTCACCAATTACAATTATTTCCTAAATGGCTAAATCATATTATCACATGTTTACATTTGTCATTTAAATTCCTGTATGCAAGGTCTTAAATGTATTATAATAACACTACTGTATAATAAATACTACTGTTTTTGACTTGTTTGCTTATTTTTGTTTTAATTTATTTACTTAACCAGTTTGAACACTGTATAACAGGCTTGATAATGGTCAAACTGGTTCAAACATTGTTGTACCTGTTAGACTTTTTTCAATTTTAATGGTTTTAAAATGCAAAAATTTCCAGTAAATTTTAGAACAGATTTGTCAAATTGGATTAAGAATTGGAATGTGGTTAGTTTGAATATCTCTATTTGTGAGTCAGAGGAGATGATTCAGCTGAGGTGGAGAATAAAAATAAATGTCTGGCTATTTCCACCAGAGATGGCATTTAAATGTACTTTGAAAAAATCCAGGTACTTTTCCATTTATAATTGTAGAACAAATATCTGTTCCAAACATATGGATGTGCTCCCTCTTGCTTCTTCATTACCTGTGGGATTGAGGTTGATACTAGCAGACACCAGATTTAAAAGGCCAGCTCAGTGCACATAAGTGAGCATGTGAGCAACAGGTATTTTGAGCCTTTGATGCTTGTCTTTGCTTTTTATATTGTTATTACCATTTATAACCCAGCTTGTCCTTTAACTTTGTGTCTGATATCTGTTTGCTTGTTTGAATCTCAATACAGACCTTACACTTGCCAGATTTTGACCCTGATTATTGACATGCCTCTCACCATGTTTTTAGCTTGTTTTATACCTACCCATCTGTCCATAGTCATCTGTTGACTGGAGAGGCAAACCAGGGCCTAGAAGACCATCATTTCCTTGGGATTACAGATGAAGACCAATCGCACTTTAGACTTGGAGCCTCTGGTATGCCAGTGCTGTGGGTCCATTGCACCTCCCACAGTTTGTGTCAGACACCCTGGACAGAAGAGAACATGGGTCGCTGTGTAGGACATGAAAGATTTCAGGTGGTCTTATTAGAACTTCAGTTTCAGCCACATATATAGCTTGATTATCCAGGGTTTGAGTCAGGGCATTTGAAGAGGCCATAACCTCTGAGGTCTCAAAAGAGTGCTTGGAGAAGCGCAGCTTGACAAAATCAGCAAGGCTTTACACTATGCTATTTGATGGCAACTTTAAATTTTGTCGTCAAGTTCTCATTTGACAAGACAGGGAAAATTCCAGTCTCTAGACACCTGCCTCGGTTTAAATAGCAAACCGATGTAAGAAGAACTCACAGATGAAATCCACAAATAGACCTCTAGACCTAACCTAGCAAATGTGGGCGTGGTGGAGGATCTTGAGATCAAATGGATTCCAGAAGCAATTATTTCTGACAACTTGGCATAGTGTGGAAGGCATCCTCAAGAAACAGTCCAGGTCTTAGTTCCAGTTATTCCCATTGTGAAGTATTAGGGGACATTTTCATCTTCCTTTTCTAATCCACAAATCTTCAGGACTTCCTTCTCTAATCCACAAATCTTCAGGAGAACTAGGGACAATTATAGATTTAAAGTTCTTAGCCACTTTCGTCCAAATGTTCCATTTCAACATGGAGTCAATAATGTCCACTATACTTATTCTAGACCTGGGAGATTGGATAGTAGTAGATTTACAAAAATGTATATTTACATGACCGACAATCACAGATTCTTGAGAGCAGCATTAAGTTACAGATTCATCTGTTTAGTGCACTGCCCTTTGGCATATTTCCGTTACCTCTCTCTTTATTAAGATCTTAGTAGGTAAATGCTGTGTTTTTCAGAAATCAGGGCATAACTGAACAGCTGATTAAAGCAAGATCAAGACCCCTCCTAGACAGCTGTTCAAAACAAGATAAAGATCCCACTGTTAACATCACTTACAGTTTGTCTTCGAAACACTCCAACATCTAGGGTGAATTATCAATTGAACAAAGAGCCAGCTAAAGCTGGGTACACACTACACGGTTTTCGTCCAATAATCGGCTCAATCAGCAGACATACGACCGCTCGTTCAAAAGTCAGGTCAGCGTGTGCAGTGACACGATGGTCGAAAGTCTGCCCAAATGGACGATTGTTGCCTCATTTGGTTGGTCGTGTCACTTAATATTTTCGTTCCAATCTCGTTTCCGTTGTGTAGTAACTTCCGACCAATCCACAACAGTGAGTACGAAATTACAGTCATTGCTCTCGACAACATGGCTGTAAAAAGTCGCTAAAGGGACATTCGCTCTTCCCTTTATCGTCCTAAAAAAGGCTAGTGTGTATGCAGTCCATGGACCGAGCGATCGGACCATCGATCGCATGTAAAATCGCTCGGCATAAAAAGTTGGTTGAAATTTCTGTAGTGTGTACCCAGCTTAACCCAGACTCACAAATTGGAGTTGGTGTTCAACATAGCGAGTCTTTCTAGCAGCTCAAACAAAGGGCCTAATTTATGAAGCACATTCAGTGCAAAATGCCTTGATTTTACATTGGGTGGTAGTTGGAATGTCGACAATGACCATTTGGACATTCAGAATGTTCATCCTCATCATCACCATTTATTTATATAGCGCCACTGATTCCGCAGCGCTGTACAGAGAACTCATTCACATCAGTCCCTGCCCCATTGGAGCTTACAGTCTAAATTCCCTAACTTAGAGAGAGACTAGGGTAAATTTTTGATAGCAGCCAATTAACCTACTAGTATGTTTTTGTTTGGAGTTTGGGAGGAAACCGGAGCACCCAGAAGAAACCCACGCAAACATGGGGAAAACATACAAACTCCACACAGATAAGGCCATGGTCGGGAATTGAACTCATGACCTCACTGCTGTGAGGCAGAAGTGTTAACCACTTAGCCACTGTGCTGCCCATGTTGACACCTTAATGTCAACAGTCATAATGTTGACATAGTTAAAAGGTCAACATTCAGAATGGGTTTTGTTCTTTTAAAATTTAAGTTATTTTTTAAAAAAAATTACACTGTTGCCAGTGGTATTGCTGGCGGCGGCATTGCCAGTATAACTTTAATGCTTTATGTCGACATTGTAAATGTCAACTTTACAACCTGTTAACATTCACAATGTTGACACTTTAACCCTATCAACCTAATGAACATGTCGACATTCTGAATGTTGTCTTTTTAACTGTGTCGCCATTCTGACTGTCAACATTATGGTGTAAATATTCTGAATATCAACATATTCATTGTTGACATTTAATTATCAAACTTTTGCATTGGTGCATCTGGATGGTCCACCCAATGCACTTTAATGTGCATGCCTACTGTTGGCTCTTGTGATACACCACCATAGTAGAAGTGCATCCAGGTGTGGAGAGAGGTTGAAAATTATGAAGAGCTGGACTGTGGATGAGTGTAAATATCGAAGTCCAACTCAAACCACTTTAGAACCACCCCTTTCCTTAAATTAAACTTTTCAGTTGCTCTTCTAAAACACTGCACAGTTTATCCTCTTTTATGGGTCTAATTAATCTTGATAGTAATGGAACATCGAAACTGACTTTATTTTATGTGTATGTATCTTTTCATTGTTTGATGTGCACCTAGAAATATACTTTTCTGCAATAGTACAACTTGGAGTCTCCAAATGTGTCCCATTAAAACTATAAGACAAGACCCGAAGACCACCAGCTCTGAGCTACTGCAAAATTCAGATACTGTTGCTGTGTTGAAATGGCTATGTGCTTCTCTATGCAGTAAAGATCACCACTCAAAAATGCATCCTCATAACCGATTTGTATCATTTTATTAATCTACTAATCTACAAAATGAAATAATTTTTGCACTGCTCTTTAAACTTAGGTGCACATATGACATACTTAGGGCTCTATGTGCTAATGTACTTAAAGCCCATAAGATTCTGCAGTTCTGTTTTTGGAACCATATGTAAGAATAATTTCTTTATTACCATATGTGCATAGTGCTGCTCTACTCGCACTCCTTAGGACATTTTCCCCTAGAAGATGGCCATGAAAAACCATAAACACAAATAAGGAGGAAAGACTGGATATGAGTTTCTCATTCCACCATATTTTCCTTAGTACATAGACCCTTTAGCAACAAATGCCCTTGCTCTGCCATGCTATTCCCATAGATCTGTACAAAATACTGCTCCTCTTCATATGCCACCATCTTGCTCCTCAAACCAATGAATTTTGGCAGACATAAAAGAGCAACATTACAAATCGAAGTATTCAACAATGCCAAAGAGAGTTTTACTCTGCATCTTGACATTTTCCACTTTTTAAAGACCCAGAGGTATATTAACTAAACTGCGGGTTTGAGAAAGTGGAGATGTTGCCTATAGCAACCAAATCAGATTGTAGCTGTCATTTTGTAGCATGTACTAAATAAATGACAGCTAGAATCTGATTGGTTGCTATAGGCAACATCTCCACTTTCTCAAACCCGCAGTTTAGTAAATCTAGCCAATGTATAAAGACATGCAAAATATGGTTAAATAGGTTTCATAGGAGCCTTGCGCAGTGTGAGAGGTGTAAGTAAAAATGAGCAGACATTTCAGACCAGACATCACTACGGAAATAACTTGTGCCAAGCTCCTATGGGACCAAACACTGAATTGAACTCCCCCATAAGTGAAGCTTGTGTAGAGTATATTCTACACATTCTGATGTCAAAAGGTGCATCCTCACCACTTGATAATGTGTACTGTAGTATTATCTGTGACTAGTGACTTATCTTTGATTGGTGATGTCAGAGAGTATCAAAGATAAGGATATCTTGCACAGTCACACTTTTTACCATTTATAAATTTATTGAGCAGTCATACCAGTGCAAGTTATTGCATCTAATTCTTTGTCAGGAGCTGTAAGGTAAAGCTCAAATTAAATGTTCTAAAGCATGTTCCATAAGACTTTAGAAGGTAGCTGAAGTTCCAGATATTTCCCGAGGCTCTTTTCACGTAATCCTCTGAACTCATGGTTACTTAATAACAGTTATATTGCAGATCCCAAACTGTGAAATAGCCACTCCCACTCAAGACATCAAGAAGTTCCTCAATATGATCCTTAAGAGTTCTACAGTCAACCCACAGATGTTCTGATTTATTATTTTTGCATAGAACTACAATTGGTGAAGCATGAATACTTTTAGATTGGTTATAATCTGCTGATCTGTCATATTTTTAAGGACCTTATAGAATATTTAAGGTGGCATTCCTGGGAGATCTCACCCCAAATGTTGTAGCATTTCACAGACAGATACTGTGATATGTTGGACACTTTTGCCTCATCCCTTTTTTGGGTAAAAGATGATGTCCTCCAATTGATGTAATCCAATCAATGAGAGGACATCATTGATGTAAATATGTTCTCTCTTGCATAGCTTCCCACCTACATTTGAATATATCTAGAGTTGATTCAATCTGGGAGTCTCCAACATTCATTCTATTATAATCTCTAAAGGGACTCCAGGTAATTTGCAACCCATCCTTATGTACTATTTTGCAAATAACTGGAACATCTGCTTAATTTCATGAGCAGTGCCAAGGCAGATATAGGAGAATCACTTTACTGTTGAAGAAACTTCAGAAATGCTATTTTTACAACTTGTACTTTGGAACCAACAATAGTGTAAACTGGAATACTGCCTTCAGATGGTGGTCTGATGTACAATACTCCTTGCAAACAGTTTGAAAATATACTTGTGATCTACCATGGTGGTTTCTACTACTTAGTGGCAAGTATGGCCAACATTCTGACATTTTGTAATTTCTTACTGGGCATGGAGAGATGAAGTGACTTGTCTCACAACACTCAAAACAGAGGAAACTTACAGAAGGAGGATTGAATTGAGAATATCCAGCACCTGCAACATACTGTTCATTCCTGTTAAATACTGCAGCTTCCACCTTATATTTGAAAAGCGCCTTTGATGCAACAAGTTAAGATTCTCAGATACAAACATTGGTGGAGAGTATTTCAGCTTTCTTTTCCTTTACTTTAGACATCTGCTCATGAAAAGTAGAATGAGTGCTAGTGTGTAAAGCCATACTTTGATCTCCAACAGCTGGGAGTCCAGGTAGCATTGTAAACTTTAAATGGTTTCTACAATGATCTTCAATTCCCTCAATAGTGATTATGTTTCTAGAGACCAATTTTTTAAAACATGTGGTTCAGACATCCAAAGAACTGAAAGAAAATTTGTTTTCTATCTCATATTCTGGAGTAGACCTAGCCAATAATAAAAATTGCAGAATCGATATGTCTTTTTCAAAGCAGCAATGTAATCTATAGGAGATACCTCACAGGGTGAGCCCTTTATATAGCTGAATATTAATTACCTTAGACTGGGAAGCTATTTGTCTCTCTGTCCCTCACTCCACACCATAATGACATCCATAATAATTGACACAACATCAAACAGACAGTGGAGAAAATATGGCCACAACCTTTAATTTCTAATTCATATTTCTATAGCGAGGAGTGGAACCAGGCAACCAATTGCCACCAAAAAGGCATTACTTAAATCCAGTACCTCTCAATAATCAAATGCCATGGATCATGTAAGCCATGTGAACGCCAGCAGGCAATCTGACCCCCTGTGTCAGTGTCATAAAACTAGGGTGTAAAAAACCCTACCAAACCTTCAGGACCTTCAACAGGCCAGTTATCGGATTTCCTCCAAAAATAACCATACAGTATGCCTTTTTTCAGGGACAACCCCCTCTCCATAACCACAACACAGTCTGTGACACAGAAACTTAATAAAGTCAAGTTTCGATATGTCCATTATTTAATATAGATTGTTTCTCTCTTTTTTTTTTCTAACAATTGATATCTCGTTTCATCTCCTTCTATTTCTTCTTTTTTTAAAAAACAAAAATAAAGATAAAAATCACATAACATTATACAATATAGACAACTGTAAAAATTCAATAAATATACCATCTTCTAACCCAACCTAAACTCCGAAGTGGGTGGGCTTGGTGTTGTTACCTAGACCACCCACTTGCTGAAAAGAGAAAAAGGTGAGCGCCTATGTCAGGCTTCCAAACGCCATATGGTCTTCTAGCTGGGGAATCTCGTCCACCTCCATTTTAACCAACAACATCTCCCCTGCCTACGACAGACTCGTGCGCTCATGAACCTGCAGGTGACTCCTATTGAGTGCCTTTTGGTAGGCTTTTCTGAATCTCTAAGTAAATACATTTCTCTAACATTTACATTGTTGACTCCCTCCACTTTTCAAACTTGTCAGAAGGGTACTAAAAAAAAAAAAGCAGTTTATGGTATTTAGTTTGTCCATGCACAATGATTTCTGGTTAAAACTGCTGGTGAAAATGACATCATTCTGCATATAAATATTTTCTCCACTCCCTACTTTTGGATATATTTGTGCAAATGCTAGTCTGCCATTTTTTATTTATGCAGATGCTTCCTTAAAATACATTTTCAAATAAATCTATTTTTGCCATTAAAGGGTCAGTATTTAGTTTGTCTACTTGAGGCTCTCTATGGCTCTCATTGGATTTATATTCAATAGTTTAATATCTTATGTACTATAGTTTCTACTTGAACACCAGAAATAAGAATCTCACAAACTTCAAACCAGGATCAGAATCTGGAGCCTTGTCCTTCTCTAAAAAAAAGGTAACGATAAATTAGGTAGGCAATACTGCAATACTTGTAGCAAATGCAGTGCACGCACAAGTATACAGAATTCTTGTGTTTTCCGCTAGTACAATCCAGTATGGCCTACCTGATTCTCGCCTTGACCCTCTTAAGTCTATTCTCAATGCTGCTGCCCGCCTCGTTTTTCTCTCCCGCCGCTCTGTCTCTGCAGTCTCCCTCCAACAGTCACTACATTGGCTCCCCATACCCTACAAAATTAAATTTAAACTCCTCACCCTCACCTTTAAAGTTCTTAGTCAATCCTCCCCTCCCTACATCTCCAATCTCATATCTACCTACACTCCTACCCACCCCCTCCGCTCTGCCTGTGACCACCGACTTACTACTTCACTGATCACCTCCTCTCACTCTCGTTTTCAGGACTTTGCCGGGGCTGCTCCCCTGCTGTGGAACAATCTTCCACATTCCATCAGGTTAGCATCTACTCTCAAAGGCTTCAAGCGTGCCCTTAAGACTCATTTCTTTATTCAAGTCTATCAGTTGTCTTCCTAACTTTCTTGTCCTGGTCTCTCCCCCAGTTAGTACCACCCTATTTGTGTCTCCCCCTTCCCTTTAGGATGTAAGCTCTCAGGAGCAGGGCCCTCTTTCATTGTGTGCTCCTTCTACTATTCTACTATTCCATCACCCTCTGTACCACTTGGCCTGCTTTGCTAGCCCTGTTTTTCCTGTTGTCTTAAGCTTCGGCCTACTTCTCGCTGATTTCTACCATCCTCTTCACTATCTGTCCCAATAATAATCTGATTTGCTTTACCCTGTTACCTGTGTTTGTATATATTTTTGTTCTTTCTGTATCATGTTGTGTCTTGGTTCTCTGTTTTCTGTATATGTAATGTACGGCGCTGCGGACCCTTTGTGGCGCCTTATAAGTTATAGATAAAAATAATAATAATTATAGAGAGTGCAATGAACTGTCAACTTCTTTTATAAGTGTATAGACATGATAGTTTTTGATGCTTCCTGATGCTAATCAAAGCAAATTAATTTGCAAATGGCATATTTTTAAAATTCAGCCACATTTCTGAATTTGTCAAAACACTTTGCCCATCTCTTTTATTGTCAAACCCTTGGTGAGAACACATGGTGACATTTATTGATGGTGGGGTATATTAAAGTGCAAAGATTGGTAGGGAATCCTACACTCCCACTAATTAGGTTGGCAAAAAAAAGCTGTTTAGAAGTCCAGATTGTGTAACAAGTAACATTTTGTTCCTCCTCTCCTGACATCAAAAAAGTTAACATAATTTTGAAGTAACATGAAGAACCTGTTCCCTCCACATAACACCCTCTAAGGGTTTACTTTAATAATGTACTCAAAATTCCAATAAAGTGACTGGCACTCTTTTCACCATCTATTGCTAAATATCATCTAAATGCAATGAAAACTGTAGCTGCAGAACCCAACTACACCCATAGTAAGGTATCCTTCTATATCTAAAGCCCCCTGACTGGGAACAAGGGTTTCCTAACAGCTCCTATTAAAGGTATTAGCATATTTATATATAAAAAATAAAAAGTGGTAATATAGTGTTAATATTAGAAATAAATAAATAAATAAAACTGTGACCATTGCTTACTGCATAAATTAAATAAGCAAGAAGCACATCTTGCATGATGACACAGTTGAATTTGCAGTGATGGTTTGTCCACTGTATAAATGTATTCTAAATATTAGAGTATATCGGGAAGAGGGGTGTGTGGCCTGGTTGTCCATGGAGTAGCATATTTTCAAAAATCCAAAAAGACATCCTGGAGCGGTGAACTGTGTGTCTCTGACTTACCTGCTACGAGGAACAATCTACCCTGTTGTTACTGCCCGCAGTGAGGTGTTCGATGGAGCTCTGTAGTCCCTCTGTGCTGTGCCCTGGTGTGTGCAGCCACCCAGCCCCCACTCACCACTTCTGTGTTGAGCTCCGCACTGGAAGTGAGCGGTTCCTCATCTGCTTAAAGAATGCCTCCTGTGGGTCTTACCTCCTAAACTGCAGCTCCGGTGTGTGGCTTGGGATTTTGGCAGTGAGTTCCCACTGGCGCTTGTTCCAGATGCCATCTTGTCTGCACATGTCTTCATCCGTTTTCTCTGGAGCCCTAGGATGCTGCTGCATAGCTGTACACCTGGTGCACTGGAGCCCTATCCCTCCCTGTGAACTGGCAAATTACCTGTTCTCATTTAAAATTGTTTGGGACTGAACTTGGGCTATCAGGTAGCATTTGAGACCCAGATGGTGAGGCGCCCTGTAATTAATTCTTTAGCTCTATCCTGCACATACACTGCCCTGGTGTTATTATAAATGCACTTTTCACCCTGGATACTGTGCTGACTGCAGAAAGACATTTTTCTAGATCTTCTCAGATCATTTCCTCAGCAATTTGATGCTTAGTTTTCTACACACTTATAACTTCCATTACAGTGCCCCTAACAACTATTATTACTGTCAGGCTGGTTGGACCATTTGTCCTGTTTCCCACTATTCTTTGTGGTTAAAAAAACAACACAGCTTTGTTCAGACTCTAGATATAGCACATGCATTGTACTGCTTTTCCTTACCTAATATACACAATGGGCTTGACTTCCCAAGCTGCTGCTGCAGGCAGATTGAATCATTTCACCCATTCTATTACCTCTTCAGCACCGGGATATGGTGTGCAATTCTCCTCTCAAGGGCCACAGTCTGTATGTGAAACAAGCACCCACGATTATATTGCAAGAGGATTTACTTGTCATCAATTCTTCTGAGAAGTAGGTGACTAACAAAATAGGGGAGGTGCAGATGGATTTCTCCCTCTTGCCTCAAAATATAGAGAAGACCAGGGAATGATTTGTAGAGATGCTCACTGACCCCCGTGAAGTGGTTTTGGTTTTGGATCTGGATTAGCTTTGGGTTATGGTTTTGGTTTTGGCAAAACCACCCTCGTGTGTTTTGGTTTTGGTTTTGCTAAAATCACATATTTTTTTGTTCCTACATTATTTTTAGCCTCAATAACACTAATTTCAAAACATTTGCAGTCAATTTTGACAACCTCACAGGTCACAATATGATTTTTATACACTTTCGGACAAATACTGCAGCGACTTGGCTGGATGGTAAGCGACAGAGCAATGACACAAACACATAGCAGTTCCTAGCACATCTAGGACACATTGACACACAGCAGTGGCAGAAAAGTAAAATGGTGCAAGATGGAATTGTCCTTGGGCCCTCCCTCCCTCCCTGAAATTGTCCTTGGGTCAATTCCAGGGAGGGATCTTAAAAAGGAATCCAAAACTCGCGAGATCCGACGATGTCACAATGACGTTTTGCCTCGTTTTCAATTCCGAGGGCGCGCGAGAGCTTGGCTCGGTACTCGGATCCCTTAAGTTCAGGTGTGTTCGGTTCTCGAGGAACCGAGCCTGAGCATCTCTAATGATTTGTGAGGCACAGACTCTCATATCCACTCCTAAAGAAACTACTTCCCTGATGAAGCGACAAATTGCTAATTTGTAGCGATTACTTTATTGCAAACAGAAGATGTCGAATATCAAAGCATGACTACGCAGCAATAACATCAGATTTGTGGGTCTTCCTGAAAAGTTGAATGGTGACAGTCATGAGACTTTCTTGGAAAATTGGCTGATCCAACTGTTTGATAGGGATGAATTCTCGGACCAGTTTGCAATTGAAAGAGTGCCCTTTTTGTTGCACCTCTGCTGACCTTCATTGCACGATGCCTCACTTTGGCGGATCCAGAGGGGGTTGATGGGGGCAATCGCCCCCCATAGCAGCCCTCTACATACCTTTGAATTGGGGGTGAGAGATCCGATCAAAGTGAAGGAGGAATAGGATCAGCCGGGGCCAACCAATCAGAATTAGGAAGGTGCTTGGCTATGCTAAATCACCCCCACCTGAAAAAAATTCTAGTCCCTTGACACCTCCATTGTAGAGATAGAGATGCTATCCTGAGACTTACTCTGTTAAAGGATACTACATTATACCAGAATATGTGTGTGGCGGTCTTTCCAGATTTCAGCATGGACTTTCAAAACATCAGGGCTTGGTTCCTGCCAGTTAAACGGCACATGAGAGATCTTCAACTACCCGTTGCCATGTTGTTACCTGCGATATTGAGGGTGGTTGTGAATGGCACTACTCAGTTCTTTGATTCTCCACAAGATACAGTTACCTGGCTGGACCACAATATTCATCTTAGAATCTGCTCTGGACCGCCTCTCACTCACTATACACCAGAAAAGCCTTGCTAACTTGACACATTCTGGGTATTGTATTATATATGCCTGCTCCTCAGTTTTGATAAGGTATGTTATTTATCTCTCATACTTACTGTATTCTGGGTTTACTGTTTTCTGTTGCGATTACTTGTTTATATTTGGTTTACTATAATGGAATCCATCTCTAAATAACATCCTGTCCACTGTCTTCCATATTTGGACAGAAAGACCATGACATTACGGCCAACTACAATTCCTTTTTCTCATCTTTAGTTTTCTATTGCACTTTTAGTATTTTGCAGACTTTTATGGCGACTCTTGCCCCATGAGAATTGTTCGGGAAGGTATGGTTTATAATGTTTAGGATCCAAGTATGCCTTAGTTGGGATTGGGTATGCGAGATGGTGGTCAGGGATGTGTACATGTTTCATGTTTCTTACTCACTCACATCAGTCCCTAAATTTGGTCAATAATAATTAGAGATGGTCACTGACCCCCGTGCTTTGGTGTTGTATTCGGTTTTGGATCTGGATTATCGTCGTGTTTTGGTTTTGGTTTTGCTAAACCGCCATTGTGTGTTTTGGTTTTGGTTTGGGTTTTGTTTGGTTTTGTTTTGCTATTTTGTTGCAAAATCAATGTTTTTGGGCCTAAAATAACCAAATTTCGTGTTCCACCTGTTTCTTGGATAAGTAATGTAATTGTAAAGCTAATAAATTATCCAAAAAAACAGTTTAATTCCTGGTAGGAATGGCCTTCATTAATTCTACACACAAACCAGATTGTCTTCCTCTCCATCTATGCATAATGGCAATGCAGCCATCATCTTTGGGTGTATATTACACCCTACACTTATAGTTAAATATCTAAAGAAATGGACAAAGGCAGTTTGGTTTCTGTCTCTATAGCCCCTCCCCCCGCCCTCCACAATATAAAAAATAAATGGACCAAGGTAGTTTGGTGGCTGTCTATGACCCCCCCCCTCATAGACTGAACAATATAAAAAATAAATGGACCAAGGTAGTTTAGTATCTGTCTGCATCAGATCCCCTCTCCACTAGGAGTAAAATAGAAAAAAAGCAGCCTGGATAGACTGAACTATATAAAATATAAATGGACCAAGGCAGTTTGGTATCTGTCTGCATCAGACCCCCCCCCCCATCCACTTGTATTAAAATAGAAAAGAAGCAGCCTGCATAGACTGTAGAATTAGATTATTAAAAGAAATGGACAAAGGCAGTTTGGTATCTGTCTGCATCCTAATCATCCACATCATCATTAGCGCCCTCGTCGCCTACACAAATCTCATCCTCTTCTAATTCCAAAGTGGCATCCTCAATTTGTGTATCACCGGCTACATTCGGGCTGTTCGGGCACACATCAGCAGAACTGCTGAAAGGGCCCTTCTTTATGGGTACATTGTCAGAATGCTCACTGACATTCCACTGTTGGATGGACTCTCCACAGGGATTGCCCTTAGTGTTTTCTTGCAGCTCGGCTTTCACACGTAACAGTAGTTGTGCACCACTTTTGGAATTCAAATTACTTGGTCTTGCAAATTCTATAGACAAGCCTGCTTTTCTTCCTCTTCATCAATGACTTAGCAATTGAGCACTCCTCTTTGGGTGTATATTACACCCAAACCTTATGACTGTAAATTAGTAAAAATACAGTTTAATCCCTGATAGGCCCTCCACCATCCTTTGCATGTTAATAGTAGGATTGTTTGGAGTTATGGTCAAGGTCACACTTTTTTGTAAAAAAATCTAACAAGCCCAGATGTTGATCTGTTGTGCTCTGCCCCCTGCGTCATCCCTGCTTGTGTTTGGAAAGTGCATATTGGTGCCATAACCTCACGTGCCAGAACTGCTCCCACTGGTGCCACACTGCTGCAGGACTTACACAATCAACCGCATCTTCATCGTCGGATACCCAAATCTCCACCACATCCTCTTCTAAAGACAAAGTGTCATCCTCACTTGGTGTATCACCGGCTGCACTCGGGCTGTTCAGGCACACATCAGCAGAACTGCTGAAAGGGCCCTTCTTTATGGGTACACTAACAGAATGCTCACGATTAGACATCCCACTGTTGGATGGACTCTCCACAGGGATTGGTGTCATTTGTGATTCTGAGCAAACAATATCCTCTAATGCCTTACTGTTATCTTGCAGCTCGGCTTTGACGCGTAACAGTAGTTGTGCAGACGCGTAACAGTAGTTGTGCACCACTTGTAGGCTCAGTAACATTTTTGGATCTGACACTAAGGCAAAGGCCTCATTCTCTCTTTGCCACTGCCTGGTTTTTTTTGATCGGCACTTAACTTTTGCTCAGTTACACTTCTTTTTGGTGTGTGTTTTTTGGACTGATTTCAAAAGACTGTGTCACTCACTGGAGTGTGAGTGCCTCCACTCTGGTACGTGGTTCTCCATCTTTCCCGCTCACACCTGTGTGGAACCGCGGCCGTCCGCCATCCTTTCGCACTGGGCATGCGCAGGTCCCTTTGACAACTACACCTGACCACTAATGTGATTGATGGATCAATCACCCCTCCCTACTTAAGGCACCTGCAGCCTTAGGTAGGGGCCTGATCTTGAAGTCTCACTCCCAGTGAACTTCTATAGGTGTGTGCAGTTTCCAAACTGCTTCCAGCTCTACTCCTGTGTGCAGTTTCCAAACTGCTTCCAGCTCTACTCCTGTGTGCAGTTTTCAAGCTGCTTCCAGCTCTACTCCTGTGTGCAGTTTCCAAGCTGCTTCCAGGTCTACTCCTGTGTGCAGTTTCCAAGCTGCTTCCAGGTCTACTCCTGTGTGCAGTTTCCAAGCTGCTTCCAGGTCTACTCCTGTGTGCAGTTTCCAAACTGCTTCCAGCTCTACTCCTGTGTGCAGTTTCCAAACTGCTTCCAGCTCTATTCCTGTGTGCAGTTTTCAAGCTGCTTCCAGGTCTACTCCTGTGTGCAGTTTCCAAACTGCTTCCAGCTCTACTCCTGTGTGCAGTTTCCAAACTGCTTCCAGCTCTACTCCTGTGTGCAGTTTCCAAACTGCTTCCAGCTCTACTCGTGCTTCAGCTTCCACGCTGCTCCCTGCTCAACTCAGTGGCGGTTCCCATACCGCTACAACGCTTCACTTCTCAGTTGATTCCAGATCTACACAACTGGGTATGCTCTACTGACTATTGACTATTGCCTATTGCTCGCATACCAGTTGTATCCATTGATTGCTGCACAGGGTACAAGTACCCATATAGACTGTGTTACTGCATTGCTTCATTTAGGACTAGCTTTCACTCAAGCTACCATATCTCCTCACGCTACTACTTAGCGTTATTGTGCATATCTGCTGTGACCAGCTTCTCCTCTCTGCAAAGCATCTACTCCATACAGACTATTCATTGTGCCTTCCATCTCTGCCTCACAAGACATTGCTCTACTCGCGCTGTTTCCATACAGCCACAGTTTGCCTTTCAACTTCACTCTCCTGCACCTGGACAAGTCCTCATTCCTTCTCACAGCAGTGGTACAACTTGCTGCACGCAGACCACCGACTACCCTGCTACCTACCTGCACCAGTACTATTCTTCCCATCACTACAGTGGTACAACTTGCTGTACGCAGACCACTGACTCCTCCTCTGCCTACCATCACCTATCCACGTCCACTCCTCGTGTCTACATTATCTTCAGCCTCCAGTTTACTGCTCCAAGTCGCTGACTTCCCTCTAACCATAGCTGCAAGTCGCTGACTTCCTCAGACTATCTCTACTCTCCTGCTGTTGTGTCGCTCCAATCATTCACCTGCCTGCTTTGAGGTGCGTGCCATAACCCCGCCTCTCTAGCAGAGTTCCATCTGGTGAAACTCGGGTAAGCAACTCCTAGTGCCCGTGACAGACTGTGTAGTTTGACATCGCCTTGCGATGACGTACTGGGAACACTACCATCAGGACTGGTGACAGAACCTGGTTGCTCATTCTGCTCATATGTGGACTGCTTTGAATCCATTCTGAGCCCAAAGCACTTGTAGTGCTACAAATTATTTGGTAGATACTGCTGACAGATAGTAATTTTCACAGCCAGAAATATTTATGCACAATTATGGGGGACACCCCAAAAGCACTGGGGAGTGCTAAAAAGTATTTGGTAGATACTGCTGACAGATAGTAATTTTCACAGCCAGAAATATTTATGCACAATCAAGGGGGACACCCCAAAAGCACTGGGGAGTGCTAAAAAGTATTTGGTAGATACTACTGACAAATAGTAATTTTCACAGCCAGAAATATTTATGCACAATTATGGGGGACACCCCAAAAGCACTGGGGAGTGCCAAATATTGAAAAAAAAAACAAACTCCTCTATCCCCCTCTCTTCTCTAGCGATTTTTGATAGCTCAATTGGAAAAAGAATATTGTATTCTCTGTCCCTGCTCTAATCAGCCTGTGACTACATTCTGCTCTCTCCCTCTGTCAAATGGCGATGGATTGCTGTGGAGGCGTGTATTTATAATCTTGAAGTATCACGAGACCCGAGCCCCGAGAATCGACGATGTCACAATGACGTTTGGCCTCGATTTGGATTGGGAGCGGGCGGAAGAGTACCGAGCTACTCGACTCGGTGCTCGGATAGGCGATATTTGGATGGATTCGGTTCTCAGGGAACGGACCCGCCCATCTCTAATAATGATACAGTTGGCCAATGATTTTTTCCTAACTGCGTGATCTGATCATAGGTTATCCTCACAGCTAATTAGGTTTAAAGAGTTGGAATGTGAACAAACACAAATCATCTGCTTCAGTTTATCTATTTGGATGTCAGGCTAAACCTTGCCTCCGAGTCCATTGTCTGGCTATTGATTGTAAAATGCATAAATGTTTCTAGCTGCTCTTGAACAACTTGAACAAGATACTATCACTAGATTTCATTTTGTTTGGGAAAAATAACCTAATGGTGCATCCTTGGTGCTTCCTAATTGCTTGAAGCTGACTTTTTATGTTCTTTTGTGAATTGGCTCCTTAGTATCTAATCTATGCATGCTGGGCATCATGTAGAGTTGAATGCATTTCCCCTTCGAAACTATTCAGAAACGTTCTGTTGCAAGAAAAGGGGACTTACGTGTGTATATTGATTTGCACATATGTCAAGATTTGTGCAATTCAAAGACAGTAGTATTTATGAGTCAGGCATACATTAGGGGCCTGATTATCATTAAGGAGTGCAAAGTGAACATAAGGGGACTGATTAATTAAGGAACTTAGGCAAGAATTTTAGTAAGTTTTCTTTAAGTTTTCTGGACAAAACCATGTTGCAATATAAGGGGTGTAAATTAGTTTATTATTTTGCACATAAGTTAAATACTGACAGTTTTCTCATGTAGCACACAAATACTGGATAGCTTATTTGTACACTTAATATATAGTTGATATTTGTGTGCTACATGAAAAAACTAATTTGCACCCCTTGCATTGTAACATCGTTTTGTCCAGAAAACTTAAATAAAAAAACTTACTCAAATTATTGCCAAAGTTCCTTAATGAATTATTCTTTAAGTAAAGTACTCATTTTTTTTTTACTTAAGTTTTCTCCTGGACAAAACCATATTACAATGCAAGGGGTGCATTTTAGTTTATTATTTTGCACATATGGAAAATACTGGCTTTTTTTTCGTGTTGCACACAAATATCAACTTTAAATTTCAGTGTACAAATAAGCTATCAAGTATTTGTGTGTTACATGTAAAAACAGCCAGTATTTAACTTTTGTGCAAAATAATAAACTAATTTACACCCCTTGCATTGCAACATTGTTTTGTCCAGAAAACTTAAGTAAGAAAACTTACTCAAATTCTTGAATAAGTTCCTTAATGAATCAGGCCCAATATGTATTTTTTTGGTATAATCATTAATGGAAATACATTAAAAACATTTTTTTTTTGTGCTGTTTCCCCCCCCCCCCCCCCCATGAAACACATATATCAGGATGTTAATAATGCTTACTGTACATAAACTGTATTTCTACAGTGGCTATCGATTGAAAATACATGTTCTGTCATGCCTACACGATCGTCATCACTATCACTCAGCACTTAATCTGGAAATTTTACACAAAATACAGCACGTATCGGCATGTACGTTCCTTGATAAATCAGGCCCTAAATGTACAAATGTGTATACTTAGTGAGAATAAGAGAGAATAGTATTATGACAGCATTACCAATAAATGCCAAAGTTGCATTTCAATATAAACATATAAAATGTCATGAAATACAAACGAATCCACCTCCACAATTCCGTTGTTTATCTGCTTTAGAATCTTCTTTCCTGCAGTAGTACAAATGGAAATGACAAATATGAAATGTAAATAGACGTTCACAACTTGATATAAAATAGCTGCAATGCAAATGACTAAAGTGTTGGAGATGTCAAAATGCATGCAACCAGTAAGAAGCAGTTAGATAGTACTGGTGTCATCATTATCACTGTGTTTCTTTACACCAAACCTCCAGTATGCACAAAAGTTACAGTTGCTAAGAGGTATATCTGGACTTGTACCCATGTCTATTTATATGGCACTTCCATGGGGAATGCTACGCTTAAGTGATCCCACCCTTACTGTACTCAACTTAATATTGTCCATCCCTGTACTGTGTAAGGGATGGCAAGTCTATCATATACATAAATCTAGGTACAAACGCAGACCTACATGGACTTGCATATGTGTGGATATATACTATAAATGAGGCCGTTATGTGTATGTATATGTATAAAAAAAATTGTACAATAAATATGTATTGTTCATTCTGTCTTCCTGTATATTGTATGTTTTTGTTCATTCTAAATTAATAAAAATAATATACATATATATTAGATTTGATAAAATCTGCATTGCATAACCATATATCCTGTACATCCTATATAGGTGCAGAACATGTCACAATCAATAGAGGTGTTGAATCTACGCACACAGAGAGATTTCCAGTATGTGCAGAAGATGGAGACCCAAATGAAAGGTCTGAGGTCCAAATTTAGGCAGATTGAGGAAGATCGCAAAACGCTCCTAACACGTCACTTTCAGGTGAGAACACTGATATTAATAAGGTCTGTCATCTTGAACAGAATTGTTAATAGCTATTCTTGCTAAGAACATTTGAGGCAAGAGTTGTTCATGTTGAAACGGTTGACAATAGCAATTGGTACTGTGGGAGTCTCATTTGCTGCAATGATTTGGTAGTCAATTAACTCATATATAAATTAAAGTAATTCATAAAGGAATGTGAAAATAACTTAATTAAATGTATCTGGCTCCGACTGTACTTAAAGGTGATCTGTCATCAAAAATATGTGAATTATATTATCTTGGTTTGGGAAACCCTGGCCTATACCATTGAGTATGAAAGCCTACTAATGTACATATAGACTAGAGCTAGATTAAAGTGCACATTCATGGGCAGATTCAGTTACTCTGCCCAGGCACCGGGCTGCTTGTAAAAGTCATTCATACAATTTCAATACACGCTGCTCTGTGATGTTCTAATAATAATAGACCAGAGTGGACCAAGAGACCTGATTATGTCCAATTTCAATACAAATGTGTGCAGAAGAATCATATGGGATGCAATTAGTGCAGACAGATGATTACTACAGAGACTAGTAAAATAGAGACCACTTTTTACCTTCCCTGATGATATATATATATATATATATATATATATATATATATATATATATATATATATCTATAATATAAATGTCTAGTGGCGTGTGTTAGTCTGTCTGTGTGTGTGGAAAAAATAAAACCAAGCTGCAGCGCCACCTGCTGGGCGGAGTTATACAATGACCTACTAAATTCTTAGTGTGTGTGGAAAAAAAAATTCAGAAAGGGCTGAAATTTGGTATACTAAGATGTTTTTAATTTGTTAATTTAATTTGTTAATTGTTAAAAGTGTTTATAAAGATTTAAAAAAAATATATATATATTTCTTGAAGGAGAAGTGACAGTTGGGAGTGGTTGGTGGTTGCCGGGGGTGACAGTGGGGAGTGGTTGGTGGTTGCCAGGGATGACAGAGCGAGAGGAGTGTGATACTCAGGACCGCTGAGAGAGATCCCTGTGTCTGGATAGACATCTGGATAGATGTGGCGATGAAAATGAAGGATGAGGTGATGGAGAAGAATGATGAGGTGGTGACATGTGGACAAAACCACGTTAAAAAAGGGCGCTTACGTCGGGAAGTAATGCTCTTCCCCTGAGGAGGCCTGGGCTATGGCCCAAATGCATGACAAGAACCTTTTTAACACCTTAAGTAGCTTGATTTGACTAGAATGCATGAGTGTCATGCAGGGGTTAACTTGTGTGTGTGTGTATATATATATATATATATATATATATATATATATATATATATATATATATTAGAGATGAGCGCACTCGGATTTATGAAATCCGAGCCCACCCGAACGTTGCCGATCCGAGTCGGATCCGAGACAGATCCGGGTATTGGCGCCAAATTCAAATCTGAAACTGAGGCTCTGACTCATAATCCCGTTGTCGGATCTCGCGATACTCGGATCCTACAAATTCCCCGCTAGTCGCCGCCATCTTCACTCGGGCATTGATCAGGGTAGAGGGAGGGTGTGTTAGGTGGTCCTCTGTCCTGCTATATCTCGTGCTGTTCAGTTCAGTGCTGTGCTGTGCTGTGCTGTGCTGTGCTGTGCTGTGCTGTGCTGTGTTCTGCAGTATCAGTCCAGTGGTGCTGTGTCCTGTGCTCTGTCCTTCTGAGGTCAGTGGTGCTGCTGGGTCCTGTGCTGTGTCCTGTTCAGTCCAGTGGTGCTGTGTCCTGTGCTCTGTGCTTCTAAGGGCATAGTTATTTCCCCAATATTCCCCTGTGTTTAAAAAAATAAAATAAAGTTATTTAAAAAAATACCAAAAACTAATTTAAATTTTTTTTAATTACCACAAAATTTGCACAACCAATCCTGCAGTATAAGCCCATTGATACTGCAATATTACCAAGTTCACACATTCAGCAGTAAAAGTCCAGTGGTACTGCAATATTACAAAGTTCACACATTCTGCAGTATCAGTCCAGTGGTGCTGTGTCCTGTGCCCTGTCCTGCTGAGTTCCGTAGTGCTGCTGGGTCCTGTGCTGTGTCCTGTTCAGTCCAGTGGTGCTGTGTCCTGTGCTCTGTGCTTCTAAGGGCATAATTATTTCCCCATTATTCCCAAGTTTTTAAAAAATAAAAAAAAAGTTATAAAAAAAATAAAAATTAAAAATTAAAAAATAAATAAATTATAACCAAATTTGCAAAACCAATCCAGCAGTATAAGCCCATTGGTACTGCAATATTACCAAGTTCACACATTCAGCAGTAAAAGTCCAGTGGTACTGCAATATTACAAAGTTCACACATTCTGCAGTATCAGTCCAGTGGTGCTGTGTCCTGTGCTCTGTCCTGCTGAGTTCAGTAGTGCTGCTGGGTCCTGTGCTGTGTCCTGTTCAGTCCAGTGGTGCTGTGTCCTGTGCTCTGTGCTTCTAAGGGCATAGTTATTTCCCCATTATTCCCAATTTTTTAAAAAATAAAAAATTTATTTTAAAAAAAATTAAAATAAAAAATTAAAAAAAAAAAGTAATTATAACCAAATTTGCAAAACCAATCCAGCAGTATAAGTCCAGTGGTACTGCTACATTACAAAGTTCACTGATTCAGCAGTATAAGTCCAGTGGTACTGCTATTACAAAGTTCACTGATTCAGAAAAAATGGTGGAGGATTATTTTGCTGACACCATCCAAATAGACATGTCAGACAGTCCATATTGTTACTGGCAGGAAAAAAAGACAGTTTGGAAGCCCCTGTACAAACTGGCTCTATTTTACCTGAGTTGTCCCCCCTCCAGTGTGTACTCGGAAAGAGTTTTTAGTGCAGCGGGGAACCTGGTCAGTGAGTGGCGAAGGAGGTTGCTTCCTCATAACGTGGAAAAAATGATGTTTATAAAAATGAATAATCAATTCCTCAATGAAGTACAGCACTGCCCTCCAGATAGTACAGAGGGACCTGTGGTTGTGGAGTCCAGCGGGGACGAATTGATAATGTGTGATAAGGAGGAAGTACACACTGTAGGGGGAGAGGAATCAGAGGTTGAGGATGAGGACGACATCTTGCCTCAGTAGAGCCTGTTTAGTCTGTACTGGGAGAGATGAATAGCTTTTTTGGTGTGGGGGCCTAAACAAACCAATCATTTCAGCCAAAGTTGTTTGGTAGACCCTGTCGCTGAAATGATTGGTTTGTTAAAGGGTGCATGTCCTATTTCAACAACATAAGGGTGGGTGTGAGGGCCCAAGGACAATTCCATCTTGGAACTTTTTTTTTGGCATTATATGACCAATCAACAGTCGTTTGCCATGTTCAAAAAGTAAAACCAAATTTAAACAAATTCAAGAAATTAAACCAAAAGTAAAATGCCCTGTCATAATTTAAAACAAGAGGTATTGACCTGCTCTAAAACTACTGTATTGTTGTTTATATTTTATAAACACTACACTTGAAAGCTTGAGTCTTTCAATGAAAAAGTAACTGTCCATTGCACGAATATTTGCAACAGGGACAATTTTAGGGTTAAGAAAGTCAACTAATAACACTTGGACGCTGTCTGTCTTTATAAACACTACACTTGGAAGTTGGAGGAGGTATTGTGGCCCCGGCACCAAATTTACTACCGGGGCCACTCCACTGTGCAGTCCATATTTAGGTGTATCAGATATTAAACAACGATGACAGTTGATGCCCAATTTTTTAATTATATTGTTGGCGCTGTAAAAAATTGTGTTCCGGGCACACCACACTACGCAGTCCATACCCTTTTTTGGTGGAATTATGACCCGTGGAGGGTTTTTTAATTATATTGTGGCCTCGGTACCAAATTGTGTACCGCGGCCACCACACTACGCAGTCAAGATAGATAGATGCGTATCATAGATAAAGTACATTCAGTGTTGTGGGGCAAATTTGAAAATATTCAAAATGCACTGACATTATCAAAAACAAGAGGTTTTCACACGCTGGAACTCCAACATGTATATGATGGAGAGGATGGAGGAGCAGCCGTATGTGCAGTGTAATGCAGACCTGTTGAAGGTTTTCTATATATTTTATTGTGGTGCCCAGTGCCCACTACTCTACGCAGTCCAGATACTATTTTTGGGTGTAATTCAGACCTGTTGAAGGTTTTCTATATATTTTATTGTGGTGCCCAGTGCCCACTACTCTACGCAGTCCAGATACTATTTTTGGGTGTAATTCAGACCTGTTGAAGGTTTTCTATATATTTTATTGTGGTGCCCAGTGCCCACTACTCTACGCAGTCCAGATACTATTTTTGGGTGTAATTCAGACCTGTTGAAGGTTTTCTATATATTTTATTGTGGTGCCCAGTGCCCACTACTCTACGCAGTCCAGATACTATTTTTGGGTGTAATTCTGACCTGTTGAAGGTTTTCTATATATTTTATTGTGGTGCCCAGTGCCCACTACTCTACGCAGTCCAGATACTATTTTTGGATGTAATTCTGACCTGTTGAAGGTTTTCTATATATTATATTGTGGTGGCCAGTGGCCAGTCCTCTACGCAGTCCAGATACTATTTTTGGGTGTAATGCAGATCTGTTGAAGGTTTTCTATATATTTTTTATTGTGGTGCCCAGTGCCCACTACTCTACGCAGTCCAGATACTATTTTTGGGTGTAATTCAGACCTGTTGAAGGTTTTCTATATATTATATTGTGGTGGCCAGTGGCCAGTCCTCTACGCAGTCCAGATACTATTTTTGGGTGTAATTCAGACCAGTTGATGGGTTTTTAATTGTATTGTGGGGAACACTCCTCTACGCAGTCCAGAAAGATACCTCGTTGCAACGTTTTGTACTAAAAAAAAAAAATTATTGTGAGGTGTTAGGTGTTCAGAATAGCCTTTAAATTAGTGGAAATTTTTGTTATTGAATGTTATTGAGGTTAATAATAGCGTAGGAGTGAAAATAAGCCCAAAAACTTGATTTTTACACTTTTTAGTTTTTTTTCAAAAAAAATCCGAATCCAAAACCTTAAATCCGAACCAAAATGTTTCGGCAGGTGTTTTGCAAAACAAATCCGAACCCAAAACATAGAGAAAATCCGGATCTAAAACACAAAACACGAGACCTCAAAAGTCGCTGGTGCACATCCTATATATATATATATATATATATATATATATATATATATATAGCCACAAATTCTGCAGCGCTGTACAATGATCTCCCATACATCAGTCCCTGCCCCATTGGAGCTTACAGCCTAAATTCACTAACACATATACACACACAGACCAAGAGAGACCAAGGTCAATTTATAGCAGCCAACCTACTAGTCTGTTTTTGGAGTGTGGGAGGAAACTGAGGCACCCGGAGGAAACCCACGCACACATGGGAAGAACATGCAAACTCCACACAGATAAGGCTATGGTCAGGAATCAAACTCATGACCCCACTGGTGTCAGGCAGAAGTGCTAACCACTAAGCCACCATGCTGCCCACTAGATAGACATGCTGTTATATACCACTATATTACTGCCGTATTGGAAACAAATTTACTACTGTTATGCTGACTTACCTGGTCCTCCATAGCCTCACCATCATACCACCCTCTGCCACACACCCTTTTCACCATGATCAAGTGAAAGTGAGGTCTCAAGACAGCCTAAAAGTTTTTGAAGTTCCCTTTGTCACAAGGAACTTCCTAACCAAATTATAATACCTGGTGGGTGTACAGGGACATAAGCTATACATAATAAATGTATCAAATATAACTGTAATGTCGAGTGCATATTTGCATACGTATATTCACGATGTTCATTTAAAAACATGCACTATTGTTTTTTAATAAAAGATGGATATTTTGCCCCATATCCTATTGGGTTCATTACAATTTATCTGTGTATTATAGGATCTCAAAGAAAAGATGGATGAGCTGCAGCCATTAATCCCTGTTTTGGAGCAGTATAAAACAGATGCTCGCCTCATTACACAGTTCAAGGAAGAGATCAGAAATCTAACTGCAATTCTCACCACCATCCAACAAGAGATTGGAGCATTTGACTATGAGGAACTGCACCGGAGGGTTCTGGGACTGGAGACTCGCCTCAGAGAATGCATGAAAAAACTCAGTAAGACAAGACTTTTCTTATATGTTCTATTCATGTATTTTACTGTACATCCTGTTCATAGACCCATAAGTCTTCAGCTCTTTGAAGGTTCTTTGAATTGATTTCATTGTTTGCCAGAGCATTACTTATGAGACAATAGTTAACTTAATAAAATGTAAATTTGTGTTGTCCCAAGTAAAATATAGGTAAGATAATCAATGTGTTTGTCACGATCCAGCACTCACCTGAGCCTGTGTGATGTGTGTGTGACAAAGGGTTATTTAAAAACAACCACCTGGTCTGTTTAAAAATTATTAAAACACTCCCTATCTGTCCCACATACTAATTTTGCCTTATCAATTCTGCCACCACCAAGGTTTTCTGTGGTGAACTGACACTCTTACTCAGGAAGCCTTCAATTCTCCATTTAAACTAATTTATCACTATTCACTTTCATCAGAGTTATCATAAACCAAATGATCTCCCCTGACCCAGAGTTAACATATACCAAATGATCTCCTCTGTTTCAACTATGTAGCGTTCTAAAATCAAGTCTGAAACGTCAATTCGTAAGAATACAGAGACATGGACTTATTAAGTATAATTTAATATGAAAATAAATCCACAATACTTAAGATGAAAAATAATTAGCAAAATGACATGCAAAGATATAATAAACAGTTTCTTGTAAAATAAAAAGGAATAAATCAACAGATATGTTAATCTCACGAATGATCTGATTTCTGTTTGCTCGGAGAAGCAGGAATAAATGAACACTTCTCAATATGAAATTGAATCCCCAAAGTGAAAAAATCATGCTTCATGTGCCCACAGCCTCTCTTCCTGTGATGTCAGAACTAAAAAGAATGTGTAAATGCAAATTAGTTGAATATGACCTCTGCTCAACACCTTTCAAGTTAGGTTTTCTTTACGCTGGACTAACATCTTACCAGAATGTTCTACAAAGATGATATTGCCTACACTCAACAGGTGATAAGTTCCCCTTCTGTATGTTGACTATCACTGATGCTAGTAATATAACCTTAAAGAAAGTGTTTAAGACCTTTATCTCTTAAACTGATATTGGGCTCTCATCTGTAACTACCTGTCTGGAACTATCTATCCATAAATACCTCATAGATAGAACAGAAGAGTTTAGCATGCTCAAAGATATACATGAATTTAGCCTACCCCTTTTAAGTTTTAACACATGGCTGGCACAAACTATGAACCACATCAAGTTAATACTTTATATTAACTCACAAACACATATTTGCAGTTCTATATGACTAGTAATTAGCTTGCATATAACAATGTGTATGGAAGATTCCTAATTTCTGAACAAAATGTTCAGTTCTCAGCAATGTTAGACACTTAACTAAAGGAAATAAAATTTGGAAACCAAGACACTGGAGTCCTTTGCAGATGGAGATGGTTGATCAGTAATACTGGTGCAAAGGGGATAATGAGCAGGTGTAAAAGGGTCTGTGTTTTACACATCATCATAATAATAATTACCAAAAGCATAATCACTGCTACTAAACATACACAATATGTAATTGGTAGTCTATACCATACCTCCAGAAATAAGAGGATATTAAAGATGATACTATATACTCAGTACCCTAGTACTCCTCCTCAGATACCACTTTGTTAAGTCACATTCACATCTTCCCTTGCGCTATTTAGACCACGTTTAATCCAGTCTTTCATTATTTAAATACTATCAACTTTATAATCACACTAAAGTTTCTTTATAGAGGCTGTATACACTATAGAAAGATACAACTACAGTGCAGATATATATGTATAAAATATTTTTACAGCACAATGTTACAACATATAGCTTCAATTACATAATCTTGGACACTGTATATTTAACAGTTCAAATTGGATGTTGTCGAAATGAAGACAATGAAAATGGCGACATTCAGAATAGCAAAATATTTATTATGTCACCACAGTTAAAATGTCGACATTGTGGCTGTCGACAGGTTGTAACAGCTAAACTGTGAGAAAGCGACAATGTTGGCACTACCACCAGTACTAGCGCCAACAGTACATAATACTACTGCCGGAACTGCAAAACAAATAAAGAAAAAAAAATGTCAGTAATGGTAAGATTGGAGTGCCAAAAAACGTAGCGTACCCACGATTTTACTAGTACCAGCACTAGGCTCTGCCAACCAGGGCTGGTGCACTATAGCATGGGAACCAGCAGTGTGGAGTCCCCCTGCCATAATGACAAACCATCCCCAGGCTGTTCAGCACTGGACTGGATTCCCTAGGGAAATGGGGTTCGCAAAATAAAATGCAGGATGTACTCAGCTTTGTGCTGAAAGCAATAGTATTTTTCCCACACCCCTAGGTGGTGGGTGTCAGGTAATAATAATTTAATTAATGTAAAACACCATTTTGTTCCTGGTGCTCTACAGGTCACAGCAAGCGCAGGATGCCATTAACAGTTTGGGCATGATGGTGCTTGCAATACTACAAGCACCAGCATATAAATAGCTGCCAGGGCTTGCTGGCACTCGGGGAAGATTCAGAGCCATCATGCCCTGACACCCAGTGCCCACTAGGACCTCTAATGTACCATGACAATATGTAAATAAAGCACACACAGCCGTTTTTAAACTACTTTATTTGAAATAAATTTTAAAAAAATCTGAAGTAGTCATCATAATCAAGGGTCTTTATCTGTAATAATTCCAATTGTACATGCTTGTTCAAAACAAAAAAATAAAATATTTTCAACGTCTTCCAAGGTTTAAAAAAACCCACAATGTTAAGAAAATAAAAGAAAAAAGATCTTCCAAGGTCTTCCAACTTTCGATTAAAAAATCAACCTGGTAGCAATGGGTATGCTGGTGCTTGTAGTACTACAAACACCAGCATACTCAAACTGTTAATGGCAGTGTGTGCTTGCTGGGACTACCAAGGACAATTTTTTTTTACACCAATTAAATTACCATTACACCACAGTGCTTTCAGCACGGGGCTGGGTACCCCGGTAGGAGGGGCACATTTTTTCTGTGGACCCCATCTACCTAGGGAATCCAGCCCCATGCTGACTAGCCTGGGGCTGGATAACAATAAATTAGAGCTTTTTGGTAAAGCAGATCATCCCTATGTTTACAGAAAACAAAATGAGTAGAACATCTTCCCTACACCCAAACAAGGAGATTCACTGATGTTTTGGTGTTGCTGTGCTGCACTGAATAAGTGGCCACATCTAAATCCCATAGAACACCTATAGAGGGATCTGAATACAGCAATTGGGAGAAGGCAGCCCTCAAATTTAGAAGAACTGGAACAGTCTGCACAAGAAGAGTGTACCAAATTCCCAGTAGAGAGGTGCATGCTCATCCATAGCGATAGGAAGTGGGTGATTGCCGTTATTTTGAACAAAGACTATGTTACCAAATATTAAGACTAGGGTGTGAATAATTTTGTCAATACTATTTTTTTTCATTTTCTCATTTATAAGGATATACAGTACTAACTTCAGGAAAAAAAAACAACAGTTCTGTATATTAACAGAGAAAGAATTGACCAAATACTGTTGTTAATTTCACTTTATGTTTAGGGGAAATAGTGAATTATTTGAAAAAATGCAAGTGTGACAATATTTTTGGCCACAATTGTACATATCATAAGATTTGTGTCTAAGCATATTTTTATGGGAGAATTCTAGAGATTGTAAATCAAGCGCCTATAGGCATCATGATGAAAATGCATATAATCATACTTACCTACTTTTGACTGGCTCCCTCTGGGAGATCACTGAAGAGGGGTGTGAAGGGAGGGCGGAAGGGGCAGGGCTTCGCGATTCGCACCATTTTGGCAAAATGGCGGTCCGCCCCCCTTCCGCCCATACACCCCTCCATGCCGGCAGATGTGGGAGAATTGCCAGCTCTCCCGGGATTCCGGGAGACCTACCCGAAATTCGGGAGTCTCCTGGACATTCCAGGAGAGTTGGCATGTATGATATAATCTGACCACTCTTGACTCATCTTATCACTCATGAGAACATATATAAAATGTGCACCTTTTTGTGCAATTTTCCGTCAGGTTTTGCAAACAGCAGCATTTTGACATGGATCCTTGGAGGCAAATCTGGCACTGTGATTCATATTCTGCCGAGTTGAAGACATGCAGGTTGAATTGTGGTTTTTACTGGGATAAATCACACGGTTTGGAAAACACGCAAAAATACACATTTTTAAATTGAAGTATGGAAAAAACTCAGTTTGATACATTCCCCCACTCTTTTTTATGAATATCAAGTTCTTGAATCTATTTTGATTTTAACATAAATAACAAGAGTGACTGAGCAGTTAATGTATTGTCTCAGTTATGGTTATCCTTCTAAGAAATTGCATTAAAAACTCTGACGCCCTAGTTTAATCATTATTAAAAGACCCAAAAGAAGCAGGAGGTCTGTTCTAATGATGCAGATATGCCTGGTTACATTTCCTGCACTCCAGGAGCTTGACTGTTTAATAGTTATTGTATCACCTGGTACAGATTTAAATATCTTTGTTTTTTTGTTACAAAAGGCAGAAAGCACTTTATAGTAATTAGAGAATGCGTGGAAGTATGTATTTTCTCATTCTATCTTTCTTCTAAGCAAATGTAATTTTGATTAGGTTCAAAATGATTTCTTTAAAGAGCTGCTATTTATCTATTACAATCTTGTGCTCTTATGCTTTAGCTGCATGAGTGTTCAGGGAGCATTGTGGGGAGTCTCCTGGATAAGTGCAATCAGTCACTAAGAAAATCAGTATTGTCTTATCTAATTATACTCTTATTGGTGGCATGTGGGGAAATGGACAAACAGTAAGCAACGGACTGTGTATATTATTTATAAAACAATATAGATATATAGGGGTCAAAGTGATCTTGTATATTATGATATGCCATACCACCACTTCTCCTACTGTTTTGATTATAAAACTATCAAATTCTAATCGCTTATATTTTCCATAAAGCCACTTCTAAATTTTTATACCTCCACTTCTAAATTTCCCCTTTGACCACTATATATATATCTCAAAACATACACAGCCTTAGTCCCATTTTCAAATAATGTGCAAGTAGTGTAATGATCAGTAATGGATTGCTGTTCAACAACAAGGGGGACGGAATCCCACAGCAGGATGGGTAGGTTGGGAGTTTATTTAGGAAAGTTTTATTATTGATGGCTAACATTAAACTGACAGAAACAAATAAAAGGAGTAAACCAGAGTAATCAGGCAGACATCAATACCAGGGGGTATATTTATTAAACCGGGTTTGAAAAAGCGGAGATGTTGCTTATAGCAACCAATCAGATTCTAGTTATTTATTTAGTACATTCTACAAGATGACAGCTAGAATCCGATCCACTATTTCAAACCCGCAGTTTAGTAAATATACCCCCAGGAGTCAAACTAAACACATAGACAGGACACAGATATAAAAAAGCGCAAACGACAAGACAGTATCAAGGTAGATAAAAGGATGGGAAAGGTACCGTCACCCAAACCACAAATGGAGAATGCTGTTCCCGGTCACAGACACAAAATTAGCCAGCGATCTCCACTGTTAGAGAAAGGCAGGATATTGCTGTGAATTCACTGCAGCTGGACGTGTTATAGTGGAGAAGATAAACCAGAAGGAAGAGACAATAGACACAATAGAATATAGGGAGAGACACAGCACAGCACCTGTTCCAAGAGCCCAGACGCTAAGGAGCATGCACTGAAGCACAAATGTCTTGGGTTTAAAACCCCAGCAAAACCTTAGAAGTAGTAATAGATATCATAAGAACAAAGCTATTACAGCTGAGAGGAACATCCATCTTTGTTAATGAAAAATAAATATTCATTGTTCCAGTCAGCTCTTTTTGGTTGCATCTATTATACTGTTAATGCCTACCACAAGGGCACAGAAAAAAAAGGCACAAGCTATGCCATCAAGGAGCAACATCTTCTCAGGAGCAATGCAAATTTACAATTATAGAAAACTGCAGAGGTGCAGCAGAAATGCAGCTTCCTCCTCCGAGTGACATCAAGCACAATCACTGCTCCTAGCACACAAGTTAGTTTTCAAGATGTTAGTGAATAAAATGTTATTCCCTCTGATGGAGAGGGCTTGGAAACATTAGGACATTTCTTGCTGAATGCTACGTTACTGCAAAAAGACATCAAAAGCATTTAAAAATGTCTAATGGGGGCATGCATAGGTATATGCAAATGGCAGAAAAACATGCATTTGCACAAAAATATTCCCTGCGCTTTTACATTTTTTTTCACTTTTTAAATAAACCCCAGAATGTTGTTATTGTTATATAGGAATAGTGTTTTCTGCATATTTCCAGGATTCTTCCGTACCCTTGGATGATATTAATTCTGAATATATTTCCAGGATAATCAGTATCTGGGTTGAGGAGAGTCTACTACATGACAAATATAAAGTAGTGAAGTTAAGGCAAAATGTAGCGCACGTTGAATTTAGAGGCATAAGAGGCCATTTTGCAGAGACTCGAAGTTCCAGCCATACAATCCTTGAGTTCTGCTTTTCTGCTTCTCTATTCTGTATCAGTAAATTCACTTTTCCTTGAATTTATAATCAGTGAATGAGGCTGAAACAGAGAGGTGCATGTTTGTGGATCTTGTGCCTGTCAGAAAAGACCCAATTCTAATTTAATACTTAAGGCACCACTATACTACAAAATTGAAATAAGATATGAAGCATGAAGGTAAAGTATAAAGTTTGTCGTTGATGTGACATTGCAGTGCAGCTTGTGAAAAAGTAAAGTATTTTTTCCCTACTTCATTACACACAACTAAAGCTCCTCTGAAGTCTGCTAATCGGATCTGATCCAGGTATAGAAGCTGTTTCAGTTGTTTTGACATCACTGGCCCTGTCCTTGTGTATGAATCCACCAATACACACTGTGCATTTCTTTTATTGTATTCAGCTCAGTAATGCATAACCTTTAAATTCATTATGTCCAATGTTGAAGTGAGATGGACATCCATTAGTGATCAGAATTGGGTAATAGGTGAAGGAAGATGACATCAGTAATGACTCATTTGGTTACCATAAAAATGAAAGCATCAATGGGTGAGTCAGTCACTTCAAAATGCCAGCGTCCTAACAATTCCAAATGGGGGTATGCATATTTATTTGCAAATGGAAGAATAACAGGGTCATTTGCAGAAACCCAGACAGGGGCATTTGCACAAAGTTTTTAAATGCAGCTAAGAAGTACGGCACTTATGGGAGGTGCAGCGTTCCTGTTGGTGTTTGGGGTGCCTTTTTTCTTGACCACTTTGTTTATGCTGATGCAGAGCTTCTATGCGAAAATATAGTACTACTTGATATTCACATATTGATATATTTTGCACTCTCTACTATTTAAAATGCAAGATAAGTTCAAAACCTGGGTGTATCATGACCTCCTAGCTCCTCAACACCTCCAGTTCTTAAAGATATAACATTTCTGTTAATAGGTTGCTATAGAAACTAGTTTCTCACTTGTTAAACTTATTTGCAACATTAATAAGACAAGTGACACTTTTTTATATATTATAGTTGTATATAATACATATGATATGCTGTATATCATTATCATTCATATTTAAAGCTCAAGTACTGTTAACTATGTTACTATAGCAGAAGATGTAATGGAGGTTCAAGGCACACATTTATGACTATGGATAAAAGATTATTATGTATAACAAGATTATTAAAATTATGTTAACATAACATCTGTGCTAATTGGAATATTAATGCATGAAATGTATAGTACTATTTGAGTATTTTCATTGTATTGAACAGTCTTAAGTTTGTAGGATTTCCTTCATGTCTTCTGATACCAGTCTTATTATTATTAAATTTCTTTTAGCTTGCGGAAAACTAATGAAGATTACTGGACCACTTACAGTGAAGGCATCTGGGCCAAGGTTTGGAGCCTGGATGACAGATCCTGTAGCCTCCGAGAAAAACAATCGCGTATGTAGTATATATATATTTTGTGAAACGCGTGCAAACAGATAGCTCCTCACACAGGTGTCTGCTGAACCACTTTGACATTTATTTACTTGTCACGAGGGATAAACAGTCTTGGCAGTGTCTTCAGCTATAAAATCAAACATATTCACAGAAATAAGCACAGTCCCAAATGCTGGCTATCACATTAAGGTCCCTAACTGGTCACTGGCCACTTGTTGGCACCAGTCTCCCACACACAACTCAAACCCAGGTTTTTAAGCTTCCTGCCAGGCATTGCTCTGGCTGATTCTTTAATTGATGAGACCAGGTGCTCCACCTGGTCTCCTACTCTGTGTGTGTATATATACATGTGTGTGTATATATATATATATATATATATATATATATATATATAATCTACTATATAAAAGCCTAGTGGCGTGTGTCTGTGTGTGGAAAAAAACCAAGCTGCAGCGCCACCTGCTGGGCGAAGTTATGCACTGACCTACTAAATTCTTAGTGTGTGGGGGGGAAAAAAACTCAGAAAGGGCTGAAATTTGGTATACTAAGATGTTTTTAATTTGTTAATTGTTAAAAGTTTTTATAAAGATTTTAAAAAAATATATATATATTTCTTGAAGGAGAAGTGACAGTTGGGAGTGGTTGGTGGTTGCCGGGGGTGACAGTGGGGAGTGGTTTGTAGTTACCGGGGGTGACAGAGCGAGAGGAGTGTGATACTCAGGACCGCTGAGAGAGATCCCTGTGTCTGGATAGACATCTGGATAGATGTGGCGATAAAGATGAAGGATGAGGTGATGGAGAAAAATGATGACGTGGTGACATGTGGATAAAACCACTTTAAAAAAGGGCGCTTATGTCGGGAAGTAACGCTTTTCCAACGAGGGGGCCTGGCCAAGCCCCAAATGCATGACAAGAACCTTTTTAACACCTTAAGTAGCTTGATTTGACTAGAATGCATGAGTATCATGCACGGGTTAACTTGTATGTGTATGTGTATATATATATATATATATATATATATATATATATATACGTACATGAACACAGTACAAGTCAATAGCACTCAAATTCAGCTATTGCAGTATTGTCATCTTTTATACTCTCATCTTTAGAGAAAATCACCTACCAGAAATACAATAAAGTTGTGCTTCATACAGTATGATGACCCACTGTATAATTTAGCTCCTCAGTTCTACATAGCCACAGATGTTTACATAAAAATAAAAGTAGAAAAGTTTGAAATAGTGCAATATTGTTTTTTCTTTTGATACACTACCTGTGCACAAAACACTAATATAATGTGAATGATTCCACCATAGGTCTCTTCTTAGCACACTTCTAGATATTTTTATGTGTATGTATACCATAAGTCCCATCACACTCCCTGTACACTCTGTGCACAGGTAGTGTATCAAACGAAAAACCACTATTGACCACTATTCAAGTTTTTTTACTTCTATTTTCATTTAAACATCTGCGGGTATGTGGAACTGAGGAGCTAAAAGATACAGAGGTTCATCATACTGTATGAAGGAGCACAACTTTATTGTATTTCTGGTACGTGATTTTCCCTAGAAACTAAATTATAAAAGATCACAATACCATGCCAGGAGGTGCATATATATATATATATATATATATATATATATATATATATATATATATAATGTATATGTATGTTACAAACACTCAGTGGCCACTTTGTTATGTACACCCTTCTAGCTTTTTGTAGGCCTTAATGACATGAATTCAACAAGATGCTGGACACATTCCTTTGGGATTCTGGTCCATGTTGACATGATAGCATCAGGCAGTTGCTACAAGTTTATTAGCTGCACATGCATTCCAGCGCATCCCAAAGGCTCTCTGTTATATAGAGCTCTGGTCACTGCAGAGTCCATTGGCGTACACTGAATTCACTGTCATGTTCATGGACCCAGCTTGAGATGACGTGTGCTTTGCGATAGGTTGCATTATCCTGCTGGAAGTAGCTATTAGAAGATAGGTAAACTGTCAACATAAAGAGATGCACATGGTCTGCAGTAATAATTAGGTTGGCTGCTGCATATAAACAATGCTCTACTGGCATTAAAGGGCCTAATTTGTGAAAAAAAATATTCTCCACACCACTATTACACCACCACTCCCAGCCTGCACTGTTGACACAAGGCATGATGGATCCATGGATTCAAGATGTTTATGCTAAATTCTGACACTACCATTTGCATCTCGCAGCAGAAATTGAGACCAGGCAACTTTTTTCCAAACTTTAACTTTTGTGAACCTGTGCCCACTGTAGCCTCAGTTTTATGTTCTTAGCTGACAGGAGTGGAACACGGTGTGATCTTCTTCTGCTGCAACCCATCCACTTCAAGGTTTTTATGTGCTGTGCGTTCAGCGATGTTCTTCTTCATACCACTGTTGTAATGCATGTTTACAACAGTGCCCCCAGGCTGTCTGGCCGCTCTCATTTGACCTCTCTCATTAACAAGTTATTTTCGCCCACAGAACTGTCGCTCACTGGATGTTTTTTTCCTTGTGCACCTTTTTTTTGTAAACTCTAGATACTGTTCTGCATGAAAATCTCAGGAGATCAGCAGTTTCTGCAGGGGCGAACGCAGGATTTAGAAGGGAGGGTTTCTGCCCCCCCGGAAAAAATAATAATATTGCGATTGGGAGCTGCTGCGCATGCGAGTCTAAAATCTACAGCAGCCGTGGCGCTGTCAAGTAGCATCCGCGGCAGTGCTGTATTATACTACAATACAGCACTGCCACGGACGCTTCTTTGACAGCGCCGCGGCTGCTGTACAGTACCGTTGGTTGGTGCGCCACTGTTCTGGTAATGTGTCCTGGATTCAGCTCCAGTGACAAAATCTATCCTCAGAAGTTTGAATTTTTAGAACTGTCTATACATTTAGATGCCTTAGAGTCTTCGCTATAAATGTCTGGGATCCATAGGAAAAATTGTGATGGGGCTACATACTATCACAAAATCATACCCACTATGATCCCTAGCCAGTATCCAACAGGGTGGAGTACTAAATGCATTAGTAGCAATCTGGCACATTAGTCTGAATTATATATACAGTTGTTTTATCATTCCAATTCATATAACTGACTTAATAAATATGATATAAATCCATATTGCATTTGTACTATAAGCAACATTTTTTCTTCTGTGACAGGGCCCTCTGTGCTGCCAACCTCCATAACAGTCTAATAGACTGCTAATGTTATACATATGTCATTGGATAAATAGATGGATGGAAGGGGATAGACTCATAATGTTGATTAAGTGCATATTACGCATAATTACAACCGTGAATGACTGAGTATTACATCTTCTTTATTTCCAGGTCTGGTACATGGAAGGATTCACTACTAGCAAGATTGTGCGTGAGTACAAGTCACTGGCAGATTTTGTCACTGGAGCTGAATCCAGGACTTACACATTACCAGTTAAATGGGCTGGTACCAGCCACCTGGTTTACAATGGGTCACTCTTCTTCAACAAGTACCAGAGCAACATCATTATTAAGTACAGCTTTAGTACAGGGAAGATCCTGGCCCAGCGTAGCTTGGACAACGCTGGTTTCAACAATGTCTATCCTTACACATGGGGTGGCTACTCTGACATTGATCTAATGGCTGATGAATTTGGACTATGGGCTGTTTATGCTACCAACCAGAATGCTGGCAATATTGTTATCAGCCAGCTGCGACAGGACACATTAGAAGTAGTTAAAAGCTGGAGTACTGATTACCCCAAGAGGAGTGCGGGAGAGTCCTTCATGATTTGTGGCACATTGTATGTCACCAACAACCATCTTACTGGGGCCAAGGTCTACTACTCATACTCAACCAAGTCCTCTTCATATGAGTACATGGACATCCCATTTCATAATCAGTACTTTCACATATCCATGCTGGATTACAATGCCCGGGATCGTGCCCTCTATGCCTGGAACAATGGACACCAGGTGCTTTTCAATGTCACGCTTTTTCACATCATTAAGACGGATAGTGATGTTTGAAGTTCAACATAACCTGCCTTTCACCCAGGGTCCCTCGCTCATCTTTTAATACACTGTTCTTCATTTACTGTACTTTGCTTACTTTTTTACTATTTCTTTTTTTTGTCCATATCATATACAATTCTCTTTTTTTTTCATTTTACAGAGCTGCGAAATAAAATGGTCACACTTTAATATAAATATTGTTAAAGTATAAACATACTGGCAACCATTTTCAGCAGTGGTGCCATTTTGTAGCCATTCTATTCCTAAATTCTGTGGTGTGTACTGTAGAAAGCAAATTACATATGTACTCCATGGTGAGTCAGAGAAACATTGGAAATTAAAACAGTGCTCCTTTTTACATACATTTGTGAGAAAAGATGACTAACAAAAGATAAAAAATGAACCTAAATAATCACACACAAGGGAAAATAATATAGTTCAAATATGCCAAATATCCTACATTTTCTGCTTTCCACAAAAATAAGACTATATACAGTGTGTCAAGGGCATGAGCTCATAGTTTTGTATTGCAGCAGTAATATAAGGCCTTGTACACATGGAAATTGAAAAACAATACTTTTAAAAACTAAAGACAAAACGGTGTACTTTGCACTTGCTTTTAACAGAGCATTCAAAGCATATTCTCAAGCCTCCCTGGAGTAGATTGTAGTATGGAGTCAATGTATCAAGTTTATTATTAATATTATTATTATTATCTTTTATTTATAAAGCGCTGACATATTAGGCAGTGCATACCCATTCTTTATTGTTTGTTTGCCATCAGATGGCTGCTTCACATAGCCATCCATTGGAGGTGTGGCCAGAGGAATGCTCAGGTTTACTAATCATACTTACCATCTCTCTCAGAATGTCCGGGAGACTCCAGAATTCCTTGCAGGTCTTCCGGACTTCCAGGAGAGCTGACAAATCTCCCGCATCTGCCCACTTCCTAGTGAAGTGGACAGACTTTGAACCTCCATGATGCTATTCTACGAGAATCGCATATTTTTGACTATGCCCCCATGCATAATTTTGGCATGGGGGCGAGGCTAAAATTATGCGATTCTCTGAGCCCCACACCCTTATGCCCACTTACCCAATTGAGACTCATGGAGGCCAACTTGGATAGGTTGATCATTACCATGTGCTCACTTGCACCACTCCCTTCCCTCCTCCTAGTGTTGCAATCCTCTGTAACCTCTGAGTAGAGCTGCAGGGTATATGCACTGCTGTGCTCCAAAAAAAGAGCACTATGTGCTCCCATGGAGCACTATTATATTTTCTAAAACATTATCGCGCCTGCTGCAGTTGACGCAAAGAGAAATGCACGCTTGTCAGAAAGTATGTGGACAGGACCATTCTTACATTATTTTTTGGACAGTGGGGGCAATTTTTAAGAAAGAGTGCCGAATGCCCAATGTCAATATCTATGTGTACAAGTCCTTTAACTTAGGTCAAATTGAAATGCCTTAGTCAAAAGGTGTCATTTTTATCTTAATGTGTCAGCTGGATGTAAAACAAATATATTAATAGAGACTCCTTGAAAATTGACACTCAAATCAAAGAAATCAACATGTGGCCTAGCATCCCTAAAGATGACATACATAAAGGCTTATTTGCTAATTGCAATACATGTTCTGTAAGCTAGTAAGCTATAGCAACCAATCGGATATCAGATTTTTGTTGTCTCTTATAGTGTACTAGTGCTTTCAATTTAGATCACTGATAGACAGTTTGCTGTCTATACTGCCTCTACCCATATCAGAAATGCCAGCATAATTAAAACTAATATAGGAATAAATAAAAGATAAACATATGTGAAGCTTTAGTTTGAAGTTCAAATGTCTACTAGATGTAATATGTTTTGGTAACAGGCTATAGGTATTTAATAGAGTTCACATGAACATAAAAATCCTATATACATTATAGTCTATATCAAATATGCTTTTAATCTTTAAGCATTGACTGTTATTAGTTGTGGGGTTTTGGATTAAATTAAGCCTAAAACAGCTGAACATTTGAAAAACAAGTGTTAGGTAAGTGTGCCTTTATGGCACTAATGAGTTAAATGATAACTACACATATATAATATATTAAGTAGACTGCTAATAATGTAGCAAGCCAAGGTCAGTGCACACCAGCAGGTTACATTTTCACAGATTAAATGCTGATCTGGTCATTCTCTGATATAACATCTTTCTCATCATATTTTCTTTTTCCACAATCCAGCAATTCATTGCATTCATTGCTAGTAAGTTAGGAAGAGCAGTAAAAGAGTTATTAAGCTGGGACCACCCCTTAGTCCTCTATCATATCACTGAATAACTCGCTGGCAGGTCTAATTATCCGTAATTATTAAACCCTGGAGCAGCCTCTACTAATAAGTCATAACGATGGACAATTATTTGGTCTATTAATCACGCAGACTCTATTAATGTATTGAGACTATGAGCAAGTAACCAGTGTGTGGTACTAATTTGCGGACTGCAAAAGAAGATAGCTTTTGAGAAAACAGCATTACAATTTTAAAGGATCTAGAAAGACAACGTGATCTCTGGACATGCTTTATTAAATCAATCTGCTTTTATTTATTTATTTATTTTGCTGCAAGAAAATTGAAGAAGGCCCCTGGGGAATTTTACTGTTTTCTAGGATATTTATACTTCTATTTATATTTTCTCTATTTCATTTTTTTTGTGCTTTAGTGTGTGTCGGTGTAATACGAATGTCTACCACAGTCCATTGACCATTTGCTAATTTTTGTATTTCTTATCTGTCTCTTCCTGATCATGTCTTTGTGTCACTGTCCTATTTGTGTCCTTCCATCAACACTGATTTGTTGTATATAGTCAACCTGTCCTGGGCAGTGGTTAGTGGCCAATCTTTAGAGATCTCCTTACAGACCAGAATATTATGATATTCTTATTATGAATTGCCTCCTCTACACTAGTAATTAAACAAGTTGTAAATGCTGCACTGAGGGAGCTTCTGTTACAACTTTGCTAAGGTCCTCTAATATTCAATATGGTTCTTCTTGACCACCCAGTTCCCACTGGTGTTTCTTCAGTCTGGACCCGGTACTGTTGCTTATCTAATTGTTAAAATAGAAACTGTGACTTTTTTCATTCAGATATATTTTTAGAAAAATTGTCCTACAGTAAATGTAAAATGTATACTAGGAGTCAGCACCTATATCAACTGCACTTGCATTTTGCTTTATAGGGAGAACATAGTCTTAGGTTAACTATTGCTTCTCAGGCACATTACAAAACAGGAGGTTTGGATCAAAACTGTAAGATTTATATTGACATTATGTAATGGATATCTTCAAATCCTTGGTCTGTGGGGAGTTCCTAAAGATCTTAGTCAATAGTCATACCTTTAACATTAAACCGAACCTGCAGCCATAGATGCAATGCCAGTGGTTAAACTGAAGCTATATGCCTTATCCTGTTGTACTAGAAATGATTGTGCCATCAATATAGAAGAATTTCCCATAGGCCTTCCAGGCCTAAATTAATTTTTGGGGATTTTACAGACTAATAATGGCAAAACTTTTGCTGATGTCTTGCAGGACTGGATTAACAGTACCAATGGTGTGTTTTATAATACACATTACCCTATGTATTGTGCTACATGCTAACATGTAACTAAAATAACAGTGGAGTCAGTGATTGTGATAGGAACGTGCGATCTGGCAGCCAATATTTCAATTGGACATAAAAGAGTAAAACGTGCAGGTGGTACATAGAGAGGAAACCCCAAGGTAGTTGATGTCCACAAACTGTGTTAAATATAGATGTGGTAATGAAGCAAATAAAACTTCAGCATACTTATTGATAAAACAGTCTGGCTATAGATAGGGATACAATACCTTAATGACTGTTGCTCTGGAGTTTATGTGCCATAGACTCCAAGCACAGGGTCTGGCTATAGATAGGTATTTAAGACCTTAATGACTGTTTCTCTGGAGTTTATGTGTGTAATCTTTAAGGGAAGATTTCAGGTAAGGACAATGAGTCCTTACATATAATAAAATAACATATTCCATCATTGTTATATATGTGCATTGACTACATGGCAAACTTGCAGATCTGATACATGCTGCCAATCAAGAGGCTAGTATCCATATCTATTAATTGTTCCATTAGAGTCATTGCCATGCTAAATGGAAATCCTCTGAAAATACTTTCCATTTTATTGATTATGCATACTGACTGAACGATACATATAGAAAATAATATGAATATTGAGACAATAGGCCTGATGCAAAGTTGAATCTATACCACTCAGTTAAACACTACAAAATACAGGATAATTTGGAATTAAACTTCCACCTCTAATTTGGTGTCCAAATATCTTATTATTCTATTTGGCTGCTTAGTTAGTAATGGAAAACTCGATTGACAGTGGTTTTCACATAAATTTCAGTATGTTCATTCCTTTACAAGGGTTTCTACCAGTAGCACATACACTAGAAACCCTATTTAAATGAACGGGCTTGAAAAGCTCAGAGAATTTTAAACATCAGAGGTCAATTCCTCTTTTTTCAAATCCATGGAACTCACTAAAAATTGGTGCTTCATAAAAGAGTTTTGACAAGAATACCCGTTTTTTGGGTGTGGTTTGGAAACATCCGATGTTTGGAGGTTTGCAACACACTTTTGTGAACTTGCCCCTTAGAATTTGTTTCTTAATCCTCCTAAAACACTTAATACCTTCACTTAAAGTTTTGTAACAGTAACTAGTATACAGAATTAACAACATTTTTCAGAAGTAAACTATATGAGTGATCTCAGCGCTGCCAGGCAGAAAGCAATAGGACAGTGTCGTGTGTATATGTGTATATATATATATATATATATATATATATATATATATATATTCAAATATTATGTGCTCTATATATAAATATATATATTTTCAAACGCTTGAAAAAGCATTTTTTTAAATATACACTCATTATACATTAATTGAAAACAATGTTCAGAACTAATAAGTGTTAGTTTTTATGTAACAGTTGAAGATTTAGCTATCAAATGCATCATATCTACACACAGCTTGCTGAAATCTAGTATCTAAGACAACAAGTTATATTCAGTTAGAGCAGATTGCAATCGCATCCTCTGCTCTGCATTACGTCCCCAGCAGTGCGCAGTTACCCCACTGGTTAGATTATCATTAGCCTTCATCCTGCTGATTATTTTCTCTACTCCTTGAGAGAGCTGGAAGTATTTTGTAATATTGAAATATCTGTGTTACATTTTGCCTTAACCCTAATCCTGGGCCTGGTGCTTCTGTATTGTAGCACATTTTTAACTCTGGCAAGCGTATTTGAGGCCTGTGTGTGTTGTTCTTGTAACCAACATTGTGCAATTGTATCTCTTCACTTTCTGTGGAAATCAGCAGTGCTATTTTTTATAAAATCAATATATTGACAGTTTTCTGTGTCATTGTGTAAAATTTTACTATACAATCTTCATGGCTTAGATCACCATAAATCTTGTTTTATCTGTAAGTGAAGCACAGGGATACATCCATTAACTAACTATTAGCTGGAGTGGCAAGGGAAGAAAATCAGATTTTTGTGCCTCTGCTGATGAAAGGTAACGCAGGTAATCTTGTGAAGCCTTTAACATTGATAATAGAAACTCTCACTTTTCAAAAATGATAAAAGGGCACAGCAATTGATTGGAGACATGGCACATTATAAAAAAATCATGCTAAAAACAATCTTCAAATACAAAGTAGAACTGTATTTTAAAATGTTTTCTTTTTACAGACCCGATTTTATGTCTTTTCCTGGTGAGCTATTCTCATCCGTGAGAATCAATGATTTCTAATGTGTCACCTTCTCTTTTAAAATCCATCTACTAATGGAAAAATTACCCTTTTTAAGTGGGTGCATTAAAATGTCCATGTGGTGTGGCCCTTAAACATCTTTTTAAATGACTGTTTTAACCAGTAACAAAAGATTTGTGAATCTATTTGCTAAAAAAAAAAACACTTTTGCCCAGTTTTGCAAATAATTGAATGAAGTATACCTCAGTAGTTTCGCTCATCTCTAATGCTCATCTGCTAATAGTTTATTTGTTTTTATCTGCAGTAAAGCCCACTTAAAGCATTTAGTCCACTATTAAATTCCTGGCCAGAGCTTTCGTTTAGCATCATTACAGAATAATAGTGATCATTAAATCTGCATTTCTTCTGATTCAATAAATAGTTTAGCTCAATTATTCAGAATTTATCAAAATATATTAAAGTCTTAATCATACCTGCCTACTTTTCAAACTGCCACCGCATTACCGTAGGTCCACCCCCTGCTAGAAAATTCACGGCATTTTATGGCAGGGTGCAGGACTTAATGACACAAAATCGTGTCATTTAGCCCCGCCTCCATCACATCCGGGAGGCTGCCTACTCTTCCGGGAGTCCGGTAGGCAAGTATGGACTCTTAATGAAACACGTAAGAAAGTGTGCAAGTGTTTGTCAGTCATTCTCTGTTCTTCATAAATGTGTCTTAAAAAAACACTGAACACTTAGAGTTTGCGTCATTAAGTAGAGCAAGGCATATAAAGGAATACATTTGATAATGTACAAACCATGTTACAATGCAAGGGGTGCAAATTAGTTTATTGTTTTGCATGTAAGGAAAATAGTGTTTTTTTTTTTAATGTAGCACACAAATACTTGATAGCTTTATTTTTACAGTGAAATTTAAAGTTGATCTAGGACATGCCCTATCCCATTTATAAATCTGTCCCCACATTTTAAATTTACCTCCTCCTCCAACGCAACATGGTTTTGCCAAGGTGCAAAGTTACTCCTTTTTTTTTTTTTCATTGCTCTCCTTAATGACTCAAGTCATTCACATATTTACAGTGAAAAGGAAATGTTCTTCTCCAGTAATAAAAATACACGTCCGCTCTGAAGATTTCTACAAACAATGTCTGAAAAAATTAAACACTGTTATGTGATGGGAAGAATAGTTCCTCATTCACTGTAAGTGACTTCCAGCAAGTGGATGCTCTGAATAACATCTTCTGTCACTTTACTAACAGTAAAATTACACCATTTCTTGGTAAGGAACCTTAATCTATTACTCTGAATGTAAAATTTGGCAGCATAGGCAATAATAGAGTATACAAATTATAAACTCATGGATATTTGCATTTATATATATTAGAGAATACCATTAAAATACATTTCTGGAAAGGTGTAACATTTGAGGTGGGCTACTCATACTGACATTTACCAAATATAAATGCAAAAACATATAGCAAATTAGTTTCCTCAAATGTTATAGCCTACCTCAGGCATCATGCAGGCGTCAACTAAACTCTGAGCGAGGTTTGTAATCTATGCACTCCTTTTCTCTGGCAAAAATCATGATATTGTTGAAGTAAATAAGACAATTAAAATGACTATATGCACTTTCTTGTCATATCTCACTAACCATTTCCCCCCTGTGATGTCCTCCATCACATTGGATAAGAGGATTACATCTTGCTGGATTTGGGATAGCATGACTTATTCTTGTATGGTGACTACTTTCCCAATGGCTCATTTTAGCTTTGGCTCCCCTTGTGTACTCTTCTGATGACCTTCCTATTTAAGGATGGGCCGTCAAGTGTTTTGTTTATCATGTTGTACACATGCACTTGAGTTAACAGCCACTATAAATACCAGTATGTCTTTTGATCACGAGAGGAAAATTAAGTGCACAAAGCAAACTCACACGAACACAGGAAGAACAGGCAAACTGATTCAAACAGGCAGCAGTGTAGGCGATGACAATCCTCCATGAACTACACATTTATAGGCTCAACTAGTTTGAAACAGAGGAAAAAAATTAGTAACGTGCCATTGGTTCAGGGTAACACCAGTTCAGATTAAGATCAAATTGTAGCAACGTTATACTGAAGGTAAGCGTAACTTTGTATTATCCTTTAAAAATATGTCTAAGATACTTTTATAAGTTTAAGCCAGTAATAGACATTTTGTAAATTGATTTGCTAAAAAAGGAAATTGTCTTAATTTCACATATTGTTCCACAAACCAGGGTAGATTCACTCATCTTAATTATTTCTAATACCTAGCGCTGCGGAATTAGTGGCGCTATATGAATAAATGATGATGATGATGATGATTGTTGCTGTTTAATACTGTTTTAAACCTTTCCTTGCACATGTACAAAAAAGAGAAAGAAAGAGGTTATGTTGGGTAGTGTAATGAAGAATAGTACAGTAAAAAAATATTAAAACAAATTAGTCCATGCACATCCATGGGGACACAAGGATTACAATTAAGGTAGCAGTGTAACATGCCTCTGTCATAGAGCTCAATGGACACCCTTCTATTGAACTCTACATTAAGGGGCACAGACAGCTTCCCTCTCACAGGCGAGAGCACCAGCTGCAGAGAAAGTTCAGCTAATGGGGAGGCCATGGTGCAATGTTCAAATTATGTCAATTCTTGAAAACTGTCCAGTCTCTGTTTTTCACACAACACAGAAGACTCCTCTAAACTGCAAAATACTCCTGTCCTGTATATAGGTTTCAAATGTTGTCAATTATGGAGCTTATATTAAGTTGGACGCAAATTGTGTTTCTGTCATATAATCCACTTTTTTACTTCTGAGCATGAGCACATGTGAAAATACCGGGTTTTCTGGCCCAATTCTACCCACTTCATGCTGGCTGGCCACCCAGGGGTGCCATACTATGCCAGGGAAGCCTACCCAGTACCTTCTAGGATTCATATAGTCACTCAGGCAAATGCAGTTAGAAAGTCAACAGTACATTTATTGTAACAAAAACATATTATGTACACACAGTAAATAAATGCCAGGCAGATTCACCACATCATCTGTCCCTTACCCTACTAGCTTAAGGAGTTACAGTCATCTGGCTGTCCAGACTCGACGACCCATGGATCTGCCGATGTATTTCAATGATAGAGCTACCAGCTACCCTGCAGCTTCCAGCCATCAATTCCCCAAATGACCATCACCTCCCCCCCTGAAGTGGCTTCTTATATCTAGGGTCAAATTTCCACAGTGGTTTCCCCTCCCTGGGCAAACCCCTGGGTCTCTTCTTGTTAAACATTGGTGAGTCCTGGACTAAGGGGTTTAAGAGGGGAGTGGAGATGAACTGTACTTCCACAGAAACTCCCCTGCTAGATTGTAGACCAAATGTCTGGAGTAGTCTTGTGAGAACAATGGATACTAATCCATTGTTCCCCCTCACCAGTATCTTGCAATCTGATCCCTTCCCATAACCCACCTAGCTTCACTTGAAGGACAACAACTAACAGCTTCCATGCAATATCAACAAGATACAATAAACAATATACATATTTACAATGAGCTACAATGTCCCCTTATTGGACAGTGATACTGTTACTCCGTTCTCAGGTTTGCATTTCATGGAATAAATAGAGCTGGAACAATGTTGATCATTTAATTCTACTTTCTGCTGTGTTTCAGGTAGAATTGGGAATACTTAAGGCCAAATTCCATCAGCAAAATGTGCAAATATTATGATGAATAATTTTGAAAATTCCACTACTTCAAGCTTTCTCTGTTGAAAATATGTGGAATAGCTAATGCTCTTTGTAATAATTACTTATCCACATGAGCTTTAAGCTTTAAATAGAACTTCTACTTGCATTCCAATTTGCATATTCAGTTTTAATAGTTAATGACAATATGTGGCAATCATTATGTATATTGAATCTAGCGCCAAAAAAGAGTAATGCACATTTATATATATTTGCCCACAGGTTAGCATATTTTACTGGGATTTATGTGATTTTAAATTGGGCTGTGTCTTCATTAGGATAGGTTGCACAAACTGGAGAGTAGAACACATCCTATATGTAGTCATTTGTAGGTTAAGCATTATAGTCCAATGATACAATACAAACACTACTATAGTTATTTTAACGTTTAAAGCTATGAAAGTGATCACTGATATCTATGACAAGTGGGTCCTGAACACACACAAAGATTTTCTCAAATGGGCCATTAATGCAGCATGTTCTATGTCTGGTCATCTGATTGAAAATAAGTCTGTATGTAGCTTTTCAAAAAAGGTTTGCTGATAAATGGGTTCTGTATTCTGTAAGTGATCACCATGCTGTCAAATTAAAATTGTAAAACACAGTACCAGCGAGTTTTTAGCAGAAAAACAGCTAAAATAAAAGCTTCTCTACAGAGGGACTTAAATAAACTGGAGGATTGGGCGGCCAAATGGAATATGAGGTTTAACACAGATAAATGTAAGGTTATGCATTCAGGGATCAAAAACAAAAACGCAATCTATAAATTAAATGGAATTAATTTAGGAGAATCTATAATGGAAAAGGATTTGGGAGTGCTCGTAGACAGTAAACTTAGCAATAGTGCTTAATGTCAAGCAGCAGCTGCAAGGGCAAATAAAGTATTGGCATGCATAAAAAGGGGCATAGATGCAAGGGAAGACAGTGTAATTTTGCCACTGTATAAATCATTGGTAAGACCTCATCTTGAATATGCAGTACAGTTCTGGGCACCACTTTATAAAAAAGATCATTTGGAACTAGAAAGGGTTCAGAGAAGGGCGACAAAATTGATAAAGGGTATGGAGTCATTAGGTTATGAGGAAAGATTAGCCAGTTTAGGCATGTTTACTTTAGAAAAGAGGCGTCTAAGGGGAGATATGATTACTATGTACAAATACATTAGGGGTCAATACAGAGAGCTTTCATGGGAACTTTTTACCCCAAGGACCATACACAGGACACACGGTCATCCCCTAAGTTTAGAGGAGAGGAAATTTCACAACCAGCAAAGGAAGGGGTTCTTTACAGTAAGGGCAGTCAAGATATAAAATTCATTGCCAGGGAAGGTCATGATGGCAAATTCAATAGATATGTTTAAGAAAGTGTTAGACAAATTTTTAGCGGAAAGGTGTATCCAGGGATACGACCGTTAATTAAAATGAAGGACAGTAGTGGATATAGGGTAAAAATAGGACTACAATATTGAGTCTGGGGGGATTTTCACAATTGAAACAGATTGGCGGTTGCTTACTCTGGATCAATTTCAAATATAAGTGCAGGATCGCAGGAGATCCAAAATAGGTTGAACTTGATGGACTGGTTTCTTTTTTCAACCTCATCAACTATGTTACTATGTTACTATGTTAAAAAGAGGTTATGAGAGGCGAGTGTCAGAATCAGTAGGTGGAATTGATGATACCTGCCAGCAGTTGGCGCTACTAAGTACTGAGGCGCGGAGTCTAACGCGCCCCTGGTTTTCACCAGGAACCCCCACAAGGAGGTATGGACTTCGCTGCAAGGGACGTGCAGGTCGCGGCCCTCAGTATCAGTCAGCTGGCGAGGTAACAATTGAGGCAGCGGTGACAGCCCACCAGGATGCAGGATGGAAGAGTAGTCAGCAAGCCGGGTCAAAACCAGAGGAACGGATATAGCAAAATCAGAAGCAGGAGAATGGTCAGGAAGCCGGGTCAATACCAAATATCAGTCTAAGCCAGAATCAGGAACCAAGGAGAAGTCAGGAACAAGCCGGGGTCAGAATCCAAATAACAGCAACACAGGAATAAACGCTGGAGCAATGGTGGAAGACCTAATACTCTGGCACTAGACATGTGTCAGAGGCTGCCTTATATACCCTAAGGTGCCTCCTGATAGGGTTAGGGAGATTTTGGCGGTAAGACATGCTGGCTGCAGACAGGTGAGCAGAGATAGTGTCCCGCTGCTAGGCAACAGGACGTGGTTGCTTGGAAGGTGCAGGCGTCCGTCTCCTGCACCAAGTGTCAGTGCGGAGACAGCGCCTGACAGCGAGATTGTTCAAACAGCATTCTGTTTGTGCAATCTAGCCATTCAGAACATTAGCGGAGGCACCATTGACTTATGGCTATGAAGGCAATTATTTTTATTGAATGGTGGGGAAAAATTAATGTATTATTATATTACTGGAGCCATAAAATGTACACAGAGATGAAAATGTGTAACAGAAGTGACATCATGCACTCCTCCCGAGCACTGAAGATATATGTGTATGAAAGTGAAACACTGAAGACCAATACAAATAAATTGATTTAGTGATGAAATAGCCACAGAGGCCAGAAACTGTGGCAGCTCACATTCCTAAATTCACATGCAGAACCCTGTTAGAAGAAAGCAGCACATTCAGTTCTGGAAACCACTGGATGTCCCAGGCTGTGTCTTCTGTCTATGCCTCATCTGGATTTGGGAATGACTCCTCCTCTTGTGCAGCCAATCATGAGGCGTCCGCATCAAACATATGTCACGGCGATTTCCGGCTACAGCAACATATATATATATATATATATATATATATATATATATATATATATATATATATCTCTATATATATAGAGAGAGAGAGAGAGATACAGATGTATATGTATATATCTATCTATCTATCTATCTATATATATATTTATATATATATAGATAGATAGATAGATAGATAGATATAGATAGAGAGATAGATATATTTATAGGTAGCACATTGTACAATCTGTATATGTTTTGTAGGGCTCTCCAGTAACTTTTTCAGAATAAATCTTGTGCTAAAAGAGGCTAAAACATATTTTTAGTATGTGGGGCACAGCTAAATCTTGTGTCAAAAGGGGTTAAAACATATTTTTGATATATGTGTCACAGTATTGTATCCACCCCGGGACATCCCCAGCTAAACCCTCAGTGCTGATAGCCAAGTCCCCAAGCAGCAGTATTATGTCAAAGACAAACCAAACCCAGCTAAATCTTCCAGCGCTAGAGCTTCATTGGGTAAAAAAAGGGCATCTAGCCCACCACATAAACCTGTGGATCGGCCACTATTTTGACCAGTGGATGAAACTTTAAAACTGCCTGTTTAATACAACCTTTAAACGGCAATCCAATGGAGTACAAAGGGTTTTTATGCCAATGGGAGAAAACAGGGCATTTCAATCATTACATTTTCAGATTTATACAAACAACACTTAAAACATTTTTGGGCTTCAGTCTGTAAAAAGGACATTAGGGAAATTTCAAAGTGAAAAAATGGGCAACAGAATTATTAAGCAGTGTAAGACACCAGGCTTGTAAAGAAAGGTTAGAGAGATAATTCATTTGGAATTAACTAATGGTTTATTAACCTTTCCTGAATTAACTTCTAATAATTAAATCTAAAGATGTAGAAATTTGTAGAGGTTTATACAACAGTCATCAGTCCAATCAGCATAATGGCATCATTAGCCATCAGTTAATTAGTAGTGGAGTGGACAGTGTGCCCTTTATTCAGATGACCTGTGTGACCTGTGTGGGTAAAGGGAAACAGTTGGCTCTATATCACATTTCTACACATCAGTACATTCTATCAGTTGTGCAGATGAGGGTGGTTGACAAAGTTCAGTCAGGTAATCCTCCTATATACAGTGTCCATTTTATAACATCAAACAATGCTCTAGCCAAGCATGACAATCACAGTAGCTTTAAGACTGATGCAGACACTTTGTCAATCATCATTGTCACCTGTCAGTGTCAATTGAATTTGTCATGATGTGTAATCACACCAGAGCTCCTTTGCAATCAATACCAGCTGGACAACCAATTGCCTTATCCAATTTTAGATTAGAGTTCTACAATGCCTTCCCCTGGTAATATAGGTGTTGCATCTTCATGGTCTGTTTAAAGGATCACTGTACCCAAAATTGAAAAATCAATATGCCTATGTGCAGCAGACATACTAGGACTCTCCTGCCAACCTGGTCTTTATTCATACAGACAAAATGTTACTGGGTGATGCTACTGGATCACCCAAACGCCAGACTCCAGGTAAGTAATCTTTTGAGATCGGGTGTAATCATAGTTGCCAACTCTTTTGGAATGTCCAGGAGTCTCTCGAAATGTGGGTAGGTCTCCTGGACTCCCAGGAGAGCAGGAATTCTCCCGCACTAGGAAGTGGGCAGGATGGGAGTCTTAATGAAACGATTCAAGTCATTTTGACCTTGCCCCCCTGAGACACAATTATGGCTTTGATGCTGGTGATGGGGCCAAAATGACGCATCCCACCCCTCCCACCATGACCCCTGATCGTGATTGCCCGGACTTTAATAATTAAAAGTTGGCAAGTATGGGTTTAATCAAGGCTATTGTATCCAAAACTGATCTTATCTTTGTAGCAATGCACCTTGTTTTCTACACTAATAATCATTAAACAACAAAGATGAATTGTCTTTCTGAGCTTTATTACCTAAACTTCAGTGATAACAATGGCCAATTTGAGTAAATAAAACTAAATGGTAGGCTGGTTTATTCGCTATGGTGGCCACACACACTCCATTTGAATACATGCTCATTATATGAAAGGTTAATATTAATTTACATCATTTATAATAGTCTAAATTTACATATTAATTGTTGTATTTGCAATTTAGATTAGTGCAATTCAGCATGTTTGCAACCTGAATTTAAGAAAACCCACCCAATTAATAAACTGATAAATTGTTTAACTGAATTAGTAAGAGGAGTATTTCTCCTTATTATAATTTATTTATAGTATCACTCAGCTGTCATAGTAAATCATGGCAATAAGAGGATTCTACCACTGTGATAAGTGGCAAAAGAAAACAGCCCTATCGCCACTTCTTAATAAATAGACCCCATCAGAGAGGGTCATTCACTCACATTGCTAAAAAGGTGCAAATGAACAGTAGCACCATGATAATTAATCACACATGCTTTTATTGTCTAACATGCTCTAAAAAACTAATAGGTGATTTATTGTTATGCGTTTAGAGCTTTATTAAACCACTGAGCAATTTTAGTAAATGGATCTCAGAGAAGATTAGAAGTCTGCGGAATCTATTTACATATGTAATGCAAAATTAGTTTGTTTCATTTGATTTATTTTATAATATTAGGTCTGTGTTTATTTTGTATTTTTTATGTATGTGTCTTACTGTATGACTTGGTACCCACAGGTATTAGAAAATGGTAGTAACACAGCATGCCATATGCAAGACAACCACATATGAAACACATTGCTTTTAACAAGTGATGGTAACCAGTGCTTGGTTTTATGGTCGGGTGTGTTCAATGGATGAGGGCGTTAGTGAAGCTTCCTAAAGTAGTTGGTGCATTGCTGCTCGTCCCAACTGCACATGGAAGAGCAATTGGATATGAGGTCATTGAAAGCAATAGATTCCATCCCCATATCTGTTTTCATGCTTTTATTGATAAATGCTTGTTTTTAACTCCAGTGGGTAAGGGACCTTAATGTCTTAAATGGAAGTTGTTGATAAAAGAGCCTGCAGGGGTGTGACAGTGTTTCCCTCGGCCCATGACGAGGGTGAAGAGGGTGAAGAGGAGTCAGCCAGAGGACAGCGCTGGAGTCAGCAATAATAATAAGAAAAGAAGATTCTACTTACTTGATCGTCGATGTCAGGATGCCAGTAATTTTTTCTTCCTTCAGTGATCCCCAGCATTGGTGCCAGCGAATATGTATAGATTAGCTGCAATCAAATCAGTGGCCAGGCCGGGCTCACCTCTGGCAGTTTAAATGTGACATTACTGCAAACCAATCGCGGCTCGCCATGTTGTTAAGCCCTGCCCCCTGCAAGAGGTACAGGACCGTGATGAAGACAAAAGAGAGACACTGGTAGAAGAGAGAAAATAGCCCTCTGCAAGAAATAGAAGGAAGTTGGTGAGTATTAAATAAAACTGAGTTTCTTCAATCAAGTGAAGAGGTGAATAAAAGAAGAGGTGCTGCCAGCTGGAGAGATGGAAAAAGATGAAAATGGCGGGAAGAAGGTCTGTTTGCTCCCTTACCCACTGATACCTATGGTGTACACAAGGTACACAAGGCCTGTTGGCACATTTTCGGGCACTAGGCTAGTGGAACAGTTAGTAGGCACAAGTGGGCACAAGACCTGTGGCAGCCTAAGGTATTGTAGGAATTTTACTCTTTGGGCGCAATTTTCATTCTTATTTAGCAGCCTATGGCCACATTTTTCTCAGGAATAACACAATAGCACAGTAATTTCAGGCTTAAAAGCCTGAGGGATACAGTTATGCAAGATACTGTGGCCACCGGTAATTCAGGCACTAGGCCTATAGAGACAATATTAGGTGCTAGGCCTGTCACCAATAGGAAATCATCTGTCACTTTAGAGACCATACCCAGTTTGGTCCCATTTGCCTGTTAAATCCCTGGTGGCTATTTTGATCTTAGAGACCTTGGACTAACTATGGTAATGTGTCCTTACCCTCATTAGTCATGCCACTAATAAGCTAGAATTTTGAGGTGTTTCCTAGAGATAGGATTCATTAGTGAGGCCCCCCATTAAAGGTAGGCTTTTGGTATCCTGTTTATTTTTCTGTCTGTTGCTCTGTGGATTGGCTGTATGGCATTGTGGGTGATTCAGAAAGGTTAGTAGACAACACCTAGTGTTAGAAGTTAATGTTGCACAGCATACCGGTCATATAGAGCGTTGATAGGACCGAGGTGCTTCAGCCTAAAATAAACAACAATCAATAAACGTTTTTCAGCAACCACTTAAAAGTCTTCTCATGAACTGGCTGTTATACTTAGATGAAAAATACTCTTAAACCGCACTTCAAATGTTCAAAATACCATCCTCCAGCCGAGACGCATAGGTAGATAGAGACACTGCCTGTTTCCATTTGTCCAGGACGTTGAATGTGCCTCTAATTAAATGATTATTCTCTCTCCACGCAGACCGTGTACCATACTGTTATGTAAACTCCAGTTAAGAAATATGAAAATGAAGAGAAATACAAACATTGTGCAATCTTGTTTAAAAGAGCATAAAAATAGCTGTATCTTCAGAAAAGACTTTGTTCATATATAAAATCGGTAAGGTAAAAACTCATACCAGATTACATGAGATAAAAAGCATCTCGATCATTAAAGGCATTCAGAATATTTCCAATCCATGAATTTCTCTCTCCCCGTTCAGAACGTAAAAATTTCCATGCAGGCTTCAATTGATAAACTCATAAGCATGAAAACAAAGAGATACATAGAAACATAGCGCAATCCCATTTTTTAAAAGGATAACAAAATGCTAGTATCTTCAAACAACTAGCATCATATTTATTTGTTCCTACATAAAGCAGATTAAAAACAGTGCTTAGTGAACTGATAAACTCATACCAGATGTAAGAAGGTTAAAAGCCTCCAATTGACAAATAAATAGCACCCAGGATGCCGCTGTCCCAATAGGTTTCTTTTACTGAGTCCAAGATCACAAATCGCACATCACATGAAACAAAAGATTCCCCTGCTGCACACCGACTTGTAAAGTCTTTTTCAAAGGGATGCAGGGGAGGGGCAATGCATGCTTTTTTATACATTTCCTTTAATTGAGTCCATACATATCCCAGGTTAAAGGTTAAAACAAGACAGCAAAAAAAACATACAAATATCATTAAATTGAGTATCATATTTAAAAACTTATTCTTATACTCTTCCTGGAATGCCTTCTTACACTGAAACAACTTAGGTATGATAAAAAGTATGCGCTATTATAACAATAACAGTTTTAATGTAGTGTATATACTTCACATCAAAAAGCGTTTATTCCTATGTGGAACAATATTGTCTCCTTTCAACATCTCAAATCCTGTGTTAATAAATACTCTCATATTATCAACCTTTTTTCTAAGATAATACTCTCTGGTGGTCAAAATAAAAAAACACCTAGATTTTCTCTGTAGAATGAGTGCCCAACTGATATTACTCCACTCTTACATAAATCCCTCCTAGACTGACTGCTACACAATCTAAAGCATATACAACATTAAACCCTCACTGATGAACCACTTTAGTTCAAAATCCAAGTTAAGTCCCCCTGGAGACAGGGTCTTTAATCAGTAAATCCATTCCATTTCACATTTTCTTTCTTTGCAAAGAAGCATCCCTGTTCCTCCTGCTATGTTCAACTTTATCAATAGCCCAAAATTTGTTTAGACAACTGACTGAACAGTTATGACTAAGTTTAAAGTGGGCTGAGACAGAATGATTTTCGAATACCTTTTTAATGTTGCGGAGATGTTCCACTAACCTACCTTTCAAAGGTTGTGAAGTACGCCCAACGTAGTGCAATCCACACCTGCACTCAAGTACTACATTGCAAATATTTCAGCTCACAAATTCCTTAATATCATACTTTACTGCTTTCACTTCAAAAGATGAAATTTATTCTTTTGATCCACATAAGTTGCCCTACAGGCAACACACAGGCCGCATCTAAAAAAAGCCACTAGAAGTAATTTGTATTTTTTTAGGCTCCAGTAGGGTACTCTTTACCAGTTTGTCATATAAATTCAGGGAACGCCTATAGACACATTTAGGTCTCTCAGTAATAAAACAGCCTAACACGGGATCCTTTCTCAATATGTCCCAATGCTTGACCACTATCTTCTAAATAATTCTAAACTGGGAATTGAATAGAGTAATGAAAGCTAAATCACCCCTCATAACTTTTTTCTTACTAATGTTTAAAATAGAGTCCCTATCTAAAAAATATACTGTTTCCAAGGCTTTGTCTAAAATTTTTAAAGCCCTTGGCTAAGAATTGATCTTTCATCACCATTGTCTGTTTTTCCCAAATTTCGTGTTTCATACAGTTTCTTTTGAACCATAAAAACTGGCCTACTAGCACATTTTCCAGCCATTTATTATGGTGTGCACTTGATGCCACAATATACGAATTTAAGTTTGTCAATTTTTTATATGTTTTCACACAGATCTCGTTCTCAGAAATATAAATAGTGAGGTCCAAAAAATTTGTGGAACTCTTACTAATTTCAAACATGGATCGTATTGGCATTAAGGGAATTACAAAAAGAATCCAAACTGGGACAGTCCCCTCTTCAAATAAACATCACATCATCAATATATCTCATCCAGAACACCAGGTTTGCCCCGGAGTTCCGCTCATTCCATATGGTCTGCTCCTCCAATAAGCAAGGGAGAGATTGGAATAGCTCGGGGCGAAACTGGTGCCCATGGACATTCCAAATCACTGTAAATAATATTGTCCTTCAAAATAAAAATAATTATTGTTCAAAATGAAATCTATTCCTTCAATTATAAACTCTTTCATCAATGGTGATATTTCTTCTCTATCAAGAAAAAATTCTACTGCCTTTAGGCTGTCCTTACGATCGATACATGTGTATAAGGACTTAACGTCCACTGTGACCAAAAAAAACCTTTCTGCTCATTTTATAATCCAAAGCTTTCGTATGAAATCTCCCGTATTCTTAAGATACGAGTGATTTTTAATCACCATAGGTTGTAGATGATAATCTATCAGTTCAGATAAATTTGATGTTAGTGACTTAGTACTGGCCATTATAGGTCATCCAGTGGGATTAGTAATATCCTTATGTACCTTAGGCAAGATGTACAAAACTGGTATTGTAGGGTAGAGAATAGTTAAATATTCTACCTCTTCTACAACTGAAACACCATTTATTCTATGCTTCTCCAAGAAAGAATGTAATTTTGCCTTAATGTTCTCAGTAGGGTCACTTTTCAAAATACTGTAAGTTACAACATCATTTAATTTCCTTTTAATTTCTTTCATATATAACTCCTTGTCCATAAGGACAATGTCGACCCCTTATCAGACGGTTTAATTATCAACTCTGGGTTGTTCTGAAGTTGTTTCAAGACTGCCTTTTCTTTTTTTCATCTCCAATTTTTTGCCCCTTGCAGGAATTCTATCTCTGCCTGTACTATTTTAACAAAACTTTCAATAAAACATTCCTATTATGGATGGGATTAAAACTTGACTTTTTCCTAAAAATCGTCTTCATTTCTTAATCTATATCTTTGTAGTTAACCCCATTTTCAAACTCTCCTTTGAAACCTGTTTTTTCTTTCTCAAGGAAGAATTTTCTTAGAGATAGAGTGCATAAAAATTTCTGTAGGTCTATGAAAACCTTGAAGGAATTAATATGATTGGTGGGGGGCAAATTTAAGTCCTTTTGATAATACTGATCTTTCTTCTTCTGTAAGTGCATATTTACTGACATTGATGATTTTAACCTCTTCAACAGATGGATCTACAGTGTTTTTATCTGTAACCTTGCATTTATTTTTCTTTCTACATCTATGATACTTAACCTTCCCTCCTCTTTTCCCTCTTCCCTTCCAGCTAATACGCTTTAAAATCTTTTCATTCTGAATGGCTTCCTTCCTTTGTACAAAATATCATTCATATTGCTTCATGAGCCATCTTACCATTCAAAATTATTTTTATGTGTAAAGCGGTCCACTGAATCCAATCTATGCCTCCTGAAAGACCTTTCTTCTTGATAACGATATTGTTTTCTAAATAGTTCCCCCTCTGTTTCTATACTGAAAATGATTTCTTCTTACTTCTACCCAGTCTGTTACAGATATTTCTTTTTCCTTCTCCCCAGGAAACCACTTGCATCTATTTCTATCCAAAGTGGGAGATCTCAAACATTTCTCCTCCCCCTGATGGGATGAAGGGACATATAAACATTCCGTATTCAAAACTTATTGCCCATCTTTCTTGGCAATATGAGTAGTGTGCAATGTCTCTACTCATGCCCATCAACTCGGATATTCCCTCTTTCCTTCCTTCCTGTATTTCACATGAATAATTGTTTCCCCTAGACCAAAGTGGTGCATGAAGAGCTATGCTGGGGGTTCGGTGTGAATGGTAAGTGGACTGATCGTGATCAGGTAAGAACTCTGTGTGCGTCTGTTGTTTCCTGCAAGTGCCATAGAGGCATATTGTAGTATACATTTTTCTTTAGATATGTGAAAATGTTGAGACCTTTAACATATCTGGGGTCTGAATATATTAAGCTGACTTTTCATTGTTATTTGTTGTGGCCAAGGAAGAGGGGATATTATTCCAAAGACCAAGCACAGAAATGGTTAGGTGCAGCTGGAAAAGGAACACTGGAGCATATAGGTGTGCCCCATGCTTCCACACAGAAGGGACCAGAGGCAATTCTGTTTTAGGACAAAGCTTTAAAGGGCGTTTTAAAGGGTACTAAGGTCACTTATGTTACGTAAAAAAATTGACACACGTAGAGATGCCTTTTTCTTTGTCTCTCTAGCTAAGTCACTGGCAGACGTAAGTTTGAGTCTGATATGCACTTGTATTGCCGACAGGCGTGCAGTTAAATTAAATTATAAATAAATTATTAATCCTTACACTCCTGTTTTATTATAATAGTTAATATTATAATTTCATATTAACCCTTCTTCTAAACCCTGTTTATGATGCTGTATGTATGCATGATATGTAAAAATACATACATATGATGATAGTGGGAGAATGGCTGTGCAGCTGTATATGGTGTGTGTTTTTCTGGAGGCACTCAAATGACAAAAATATAGATACAATCTCAGTCTTTATTATAATCTATTAAAATCAAAACATTCATATGAAAATGCTTCATATTACATTTAAAGAAACTTGTAGCGAAATGTTAAAAAATTATAAACAAATAATGACCAGAATTGGCCGTTTATTTAGCTGACGGTATACTTCTTTCAAATATAGTGGACGTGGCCAAAGGACAATATTGCCCCCCTTATCAGAGGGCTCGATAACTATATTGTCCCAAGATGTAATTTGTGCTTGTATCTCATTTTTATCTGGATTCCCAGTACAGGAATTCTGATATTTAGTTTTTGAGAAAAGTTTATCCAAATCCTTTAATACTAAGGCAGTGGTTCCCAAACTGGGTGCCGTGGCTCCCAGGGGTGCCGCGGTGACCTCTCTGGGGTGCCGTGGCCAGGGCTGGTGGAAAGCAAGGCAGGTGACAACTTGGTAATTATTTTGGCTTAGGGGTGCCTTGAAAAAATTATGGAGACCCGAAGGGTGCCTCGAACTAAGAAAGTTTGGGATCCACTGTACTAAGGGGTAAATATATCAATCTCCGGTTTCTTCAACTTGCGGGAGTTTGGCGAGATGACAGCTAAAATTTAAAGCGGTGCTGCCTTGTAAAGGGAAACTTGCCTTTACAAGGCAGCGCCGCTTTTAATTTTAGCTGTCATCTCGCCAAACTCCCGCGAGTTGAAGAAACCGGAGATTGATACATTTACCCCTAAGTCTCTATAGATTTTGACTTGGGGCCAAATTGAAATATCCGGGAAAAATTTTGATCTTTGTTTAATCTTAACTGTATCTTCAGTCATACATATATCTTCATTTGAGCTATTGTCACACACATCAGAAAGTTGATTAAGTTGCTTTAGTTCCTCAAGTATAGTAAGTGCCTTAATTTCTTTCTCTGTGTTTAAGGTAGTCATATTTTCTTTTACAGCAACATCCCTATAGTTGATGGGACATGTTTTCTCTCTTCATTTGTTGGAAAATAACTGTATGACTGTAGATTCCCTTGTACTTCCATCTGCCTTCTCTTTCTATCTCTTAAATTACCGCCCCCCCCCCCCTCCCCTCTGCATATCTTCCTGTATTTCTCAAGCCTCCACCTCTCCTGTTTCTGGTGCCCATTCCTAAAAAATCCCTGATTTGTGTGGGATCAGTTCTATTACTATTCAAATTATCAGACATTTGACCTTGCGATGAATGCACATCAGAAGTGCCATATGTAGATGGAGATTTTTTCGGCTTTCTCATATCCCACTTAAATACTTTATTATGTAAATAATCATTCTTGTCGCGGGTAAATTTATTATGCTTTTTTTACACAATCATTTTCTCAAATCTATCTAGTTCATTCTGGAATTTTTTATACAATTTTTGAAATGATTCCAATCCTTCAAATCTTTTAAGTTTATCACCCAGCACTGATATCTCTTGGTCATACTTTTCTAACAATAATTTGTCATATCTAATCAGAATATTGATGAACTCATTCGAGCATTTTGTTAGGGTAATCTCTCATTCTTTTTTAAGATCTTCATTCACAAGCTCAAATGCTGGGTAAAATTTAGGTCTAAGATCTCTAGGGATCACACTCTGTTTAACATAGTTGGTGAACATAGTCTTGTTCCAAAATGTCTTTGTTTGTTTGACCATAACATGTTTAAGTTCAAAAAGATCCTGCGTCCAGCTTCCCTCTGAGCTGGTAGTCAAAATTATGACCGTAAGAAAATCAACGTCTGCACCAGGCAACCATTTCTCTTGTCTTTTGGAAAGTTCTCCAGTAATGCTAAAAGTAGCCATCTGTTGTAAATATATATTTTATATCTTTTCAAACCTGATCAGCAATAAACTTGTGCTGGTGTAAAAGAACACCACTGAAATTACTTACAGAAATATATGGTACACCGCCGCAAGTAAAACGCACTTTATAGCGAAAAGCACGTTGGCGAACGCCACGCTTGCTGTTCCATGTACTCAGATATTAAAACCTTATAATATTCAATCCAACAAGTCTTAGAATAAGTTAATTTGTGTGACATTTATAGAGACAGAGATCCGCCTATGAGACTAACAACAGGGGCAGGAAGCTGCAGAATAATGTTCAAGTTGAACTACTTTTGCACATATTGAACCAATGTGCATAATTTATTAGACTGTATGAGCCATATATTATAAATCCTATGGAGTATTTCAAGTAATTAAGGCGATAATCTTGAGAATACCTATTGCTCTTGGAATAAAAAAGTAAAACTTAAAAGGAATAACCCTATCCTCACATGAATGTAATTAAGCACCTGAGGACATTATTATTATTATCATTTATTTGTTAGGTGCCACAAGATTTCCGCAGCGCTGTACACAGTACAAACAGTAGACTATACAGGGTGAAACAGTACAGAACAATAAACAAAAATACCAATACTTCAGAAACTCCAGGCAGGCTGCTGCAATAAGCATGGAGCCGAAGAACAGGTGAGGAGACAAGCGGGAAGAGGGCCCTGCTCATGTGAGCTTACATCCTAAAGGAGGGTAGATAGAACCAGGCACAAGGGGAGCCAGAAGAGAGAAGCGAGAGCGAGTGGAGGAGGGGAGGTGGTTAAGTAGATGGTTGGTAGGCTTTGCGAAAGAGGTGAGTTTTCAGTGCACGTTTGAAGCAGCACAGGGTAGGAGAGAGACGGATGGAGCGAGGGAGGTCGTTCCAGTGAAGGGGGGGCTGCACGGGAAAAGTCTTGGATTCTGGAGTGTGAAGAAGTGATAAGAGAGGAGGAGAGGCGGTGATCATTGGCTGAGCGCAGGGAGCGGGCAGGAGTGTGTATGGAGAGGGGGTTAGAGATGTAGGGGGCAGTAGAGTGGGAGAGAGCCTTGTATGTGGTGGTGAGGAGTTTGAAGAGGATTCTATAGGGGAAGGGAAGCCAGTGTAGGGCGAGGCAGAGAGGGGAGGCAGAGGAGGAGCGGCGTGAGAGGAAGATGAGTCTTGCAGCCGCATTGAGTATAGAGCGGAGGGGGGAGAGATGGGAGTGGGAGAGGCCAGTGAGGAGAAGGTTGCAATAATCCAGGCGGGAGATGATGAGTGCGTGGATGATGGTTTTGGTGGCATCCTGAGAGAGGAAGGGAAGGATGCGGGCGATGTTGCGTAGTTGAAAGCGACAGGATTGGGCAAGGGAAAGAATGTGGGGGGCAAAAGAGAGAGAGGAGTCAAGGGTGACGCCTAGGCAGCGGAGTTGGGTGACAGAAGAGATGGTGGTGTTGTTGACGACAATAGAGAGGTCGTGACATCAAGTATGTAGGTGCTAACATACTGATTCTGAGGGAATTGTTTATCTAATATATGTGAACTATAAGAAAAGCATATCATTAGGGATATTAATCCCAAATGCAGTCTCTATATATGTTTTATTTTGATAATACGGTGGAAGAATTCTCTACCTAATACATGTGAACTATAACAACAACGCATTATTAGGGATACTAATCCAGTATGCAGTCTCTACATATATTCAAATTGATAGTATGGTGAAAGAGATAACTCACAATTTAAGAATGATTGACTCATTATGGATTATGGATTGATTTTTTACTTATTCAGCAAAGGTGTCTGAAACAAAAAGAAAAAGAGAGTAAAACATTTGTATTTATACATACTAATTAATAAAAGGATCAATATTTGATAAATACACAATTAAGATTTATTTGGAATAGCGTCACGGCTAGGTAGTATAACACTACCTATCTTAACAGTGATTTATTCTGGTCATTATTTGTTTATCATTTTTTAATATTTAATTGTAATTTTAAGAATTTTCATATCAATGTTTTGATTTTAATAGATTATTTAATAGATTATAACAAATTATAATAAAGACTAAGACTAAAAACTAAGATTTAATCTATATTTTTGTCATTTGAGAAAAACGCACTCTCTTTTCTCTCTTTCTTAATATATGATCCATAAAAGTGTGTGAGTGCACCCTCCCTTAGTACACAATATAATCTATAAGACAATACATATTGTAATTATATACCTTTTTGTTGAGTCATAATGACTTACTTGGTGCGGAGTACCCTATATTTCTGTACATATGGTATGGATAATGGGTTTATGGCTGTGCTGCCATATACCCTGTGATTATAATAGCTGTGCTGTCTTATACTGTGTAAGGAAAGGAAACGTTTCACTCAGACAAACTGTACCTCATTTTTCTGTTCTGTTTAGAATACTCCACTTTTTCCAGCACATCTCAATTATACATCACTTGGATTTCATCTTGTGTTATATAGTGTTGTATTGTAAGTACAAGGCCATAGGTGAGACAGTTAAGATGCCCTTTAATGCTTTTTACTAAGGACTGCATTTTACCTCCTGTTTAGAATAATGGCAAAGCCACAGCAATCAGGGCCAAGTCAGGGATCTGGCTCTTCCACTTCGGCCTCAAAGTAGAGGCAGTCAAATTTCAATCAATGAGAGGTGGATGTGTTGTTACAGCTGGTGGTGGAGAGGCTGCACTCTGCCAACTGGCTGCTTTCCACGCCAGCTAAAATGAGAATCTGGGAGGATCAATATGCAGGTCAATGTGGTGGCTCCAATTCAAAGAATGTTGACTGAAATAAAAAAATGGCAATTATTTAATTATGGGAAATAAATTATTATATTGTAATCTAGTACATGTCTTTGTAAATTTGAGCAACCTTAAGATCAAGATATGCCCAAGATATAACAGAACAAAATTTTTATTATCTTTGAAAACTTGTACATTATCATTCCTACTTTACCACCTGTTTTTTTAAGTCTTCAAATTAAGTACTAGTGCTGGGTAGCTTTCTGTTATTAGTATGTGACCTTTAGGGCCAATACATTTCTATGTATATGTATGTCTGCACAAGTCTTTGCCAAATATTTTGGATTGTATGCATTGCAACATTCTTATATTTACACATTTCACACAGATGACAAGACTTTAAACATCACCTTAAAGACAAACTGTGTGACCACCATAGACATGCTAGGGGGAAAGGACGTGGTCTCCCAGCTGTGTTGGAAGTCGGTCCCCTGGAGATCACAGCATTATCTTGCATAGATGATCAGTTGGTGCAGGGAACGGCCAAGATTAGCACCAAAGCTAGCACACCCCTAACCACACTACCATCCCTCAGAGGTAATTTACAGATCACAAAACATGCATAAAAAATACCAATGACTAATATTTTGTTTACAGAAATATAAACACACCCAACAACAAGTTGTTTTGAAAGCAAAAATAGATAATTAAAATTTAAGCACATGTCAATTTGAATGGAAATTAAACTCCTAAATTTTTGGCACTTATACTGCAACCTAGCCAGTCTATTGTAGAATCAGCCCATCGTCTTCAAGATTACTGAATATTTTCAGAGACGATCACTTAGAGATTTCAAAAGGTTGCCTAGGTAACAGTCCACTCAGGATACAGATATACTGATTGTTGAATTTATATGGTACTATAATATAGACATTTTTTTTTATAAAAGATGACCCCAAATATACACACTGACTTTCATTTGAAACAAATGATGAAATCTACTAATATGATGCAAAAACGTGGATATTTTGAGTCAAACATAGATGTTTATGTTTGTTTTTGTTTTCCCTCTACTATATTAGCTGAATATGCCGATAAAGTAAAAAAAGAGGATGATCTGGTGAAGGGGAACCGTGATGTGAAAGAAACTTAATTTGAAGAGGAAACGGGGCAGTGGGCAGCCTTCCAACATCCAAGAATGATACTCTAAAATTTCCCACTCCATCTAAGTCCTAGAAGCACCACCCATGACATGATCACAACTTAACACATATCCATCACACTTTTCAACATAGTGACAGTACCCTGACCTGTCTCACTGACCTTGTTACCCAATATGTCACCAACAACCCTCCTGTCTCAATGCCACATGTTTCTCCACCTGCCACATGACACATGCTACCACTTCTTCCACTTTAACACACGTTTCGTCTCCTTCCCCTATGTCACTTTACCTGACTCCCGACCCTCTTCCAAATTTCCCTCCCCAGGCTCCAGTGCCATAAGTTTACCCTCTGATTACCTTCCTTTTACTGCTTCCTTGTGTTTTTGTCCATTTACTTTAAGCTTAAACTACATACTGTTGATGCCTCTTCTTCATTGCCCAAAACCTCTCTTACCGTTTAAGGCCTAACACTCTAATCCATAAGTAAATAAAGACACAGACCACAATTTACATTTTGGCAACTGGTCACAGTTTATTGAATTGTAGAAGAAATGGTGGTGGCAAAAGCAAACTGCTAGTCAGCTAACAACTAATAGCAAAACCAAAACAGTGTATGGCCAATAGGCACTAGCCACTGGTCCCAGGATATAGTCCTTTACAATTTGCCGGTGCTAAATATGACCTCATAGTGACTACACTCCCTTCTGAGCTTACAATGACGTGTCACACAAAGCAGTTCAAGGGGTCCAACACAGAAGGACCAAGAGCCAGTTTGCTTCGAAAGGAGCAGTGTCCTGCGACCAATCAGCAATAGCACCATATGAATTCGTTGCTGACAGCAAAAGCTTTCCTGCCAACCGTGCCCAGGGCCGGATTAACCATAGGGCTAACTGGGCTACAGCCCAGGGGCCTATGGCATCCAGGGGGCCCTTGAAAGTGCTCAGCAGCAGTATTGATTGGTCGGGGGCGGGGGCGCCCCGGCGCGATCAGTGCTGCTGAGCACTTTCCCTGCAGTCCTTCTCCGGCGTGCTGTAGTCTCCTTACTGAGATCTCGTGAGTCTAACTCTCATGAGATCCCCTCAGTAAAGAGAGTACAGCGCGCCGGAGAAGGAGGTAAGTGCCGGAGGGGGGGGCGCGGGCAGCTCCGATCACGGGGGGGGGGGGGGGGGGCGTGGGCAGCTCCGATCACCGGGGGGGGGCCTCACGGGGGAATGGAGGCCCCCTTAGCCCAGGGGCCTTCATTCCCTTAATCCGGCCCTGACCGTGCCTCACCTGGGAGAGGGAGAAAAAAGTGAAAACACAAATGCAGGGAGTGAGGGAGGAAATTGTGCAGCAAAATAAAGGTCCAGCAACCACTGGGGGAATATTATTTTGGCCAGACCAAGGCCCCTTCCCTGTGTATACTATTGGCTGGAAGATGTCAGAAAACTTAGCTCTGAATAGGTAAGCAAATGATTAATGCACAAATATATGAGTTTAAGTGCGTTCAACTTATAACCTCTCTTGTCATTACATTTGATGCAAAACCTCAAGGGTACTTACTTATTTGTAAAGTATGATGAAATCCCTTATTCTATATAGCTGGAATAGTGTTGGGAATCCTATAAAGAGTAGCAAGAATGAAAAAAAAATATTAGCAGTGAAACATACAAACAATTAGGGAGAACTTTTAACATGATATGATGCTATTGTAATGGTATACTATTTAACAATTTAAGTCTACAATAATGCAAAGAGTGTTAATATTTTGCCAAGGTGGTAAACCTACCATTTGTGACTACAATGTATCCCAAAGTATTCAGGACAAAAAAAAGTTACTTGTAAATAATAATGTGGTAGAAAATAGTACCTAATTACCACGCATTACCACCTGGCCTTGCACCTGATTTCCTCTCTTGAATTGTGCACCACATGTCTTGAAGTTTGTGTAGTTTCCTGGTACATTATACAATATACAGAAGTGGAAGTTGCTCAATCAATTTACAGGCTCATAGCAGGTGCTTGAAAGGATGGGTTTATCCTAAACGGAACAAACACACAAAGAATTCCGCCCAGCACACTGCTATAGCCAGCAAAATACCTGCCATTTCTACTGTAGATAAATATGCAAAAGTCTTAGTTGCACACATTTGCAAATGTATGTTAAAGCCACCCGCCACTCCATGGCGCTTTTGCTAATAGGTTGGTCCTAACTCTAAACAGTGAGAGTCCCATATATTTGGGTCAAACATATGTGTTTTTAAATTGAGAGCTAACTTACCAAAGAGGTACCCCAGAAGTCTCCAAACAGCAATTCAGCGCTAGTACTCCCCCTCAGCTACTGACACCAACATGCCTCTCAGACAAATACAGAAGTGGAAGTTGCTCAATAAGTTTATAGGCTCATAGCAGGCGCTTTAAAGGGTAGGGTTATCCTAAAAAGAACAAAAACACAAAGGAATACCCCCAGAACACTGCTATAGCTAGCAAAAGACCTGCCATTTCTACTGTAGATAAAAATGCAAAAGTCTTAGTTGCACACATTTGCAAATGTATGTTAAATATTATACAATATAGACATACTCACAAGTAGCATAGATCTATTAACACCTCCATTATGCGCAAGATCTGCCTCTCTCTTCCACTGTCATCACTTCCGGTTATTTTTTCGGGCTGCATCCACTTTGTGGAATTCTCTCCCTTGCACAAAAAGACTTTCCTCTAGTCTTCAAACCTTCAAGCGTTCTCTGAAAACCCACCTCTTCAGCAAGCTTATGATATTCCTCAACCAGCATCTTAATCTCCCTAGGTTACGCTATTCCCACCTTCTACACAGCTAACACAAGACAACAACCCTCTGACCAACATTGCTGTGTGACTGATCACACAGACCACTCAATACTTTTTACCTTTGCATTCTAGCTGGACCAATGTGCAATATGATGTAGCATGTGCCCTTGTATTTCAAACTCCCATTGTTCCTTAATTTGTAAGCTTGTGAGCAGGGCCCTCTTACCTCTCTGTATGTATTATCTAGTAATGTTTTATTAATGTTTGTTCCCAATTGTAAAGGGCTACGGAATTTGCTTGCGCTACATAAATAAATAAATGTTGATGATTATGATGAGGACTACATAGTCATACAGTACATAGTAGACAGCATAGATAAAATGTTTGAAAGCATTTAAAGCACAAAACCACAATGAACACGTATGCAAGCATGTATGAACTATACAACAAACACATAACAGAAGAGCATTGGTAATGTCCAGACTCATGTGTTAAAAATATAAAAAATATATATGAAAAAAAATTGAAAACCCGAGACAATTTCAACATTCGCACAAATATGCTCTGCTTGTAAAAAATATATATATAATACTGCACCCAACTCTTTGACATATAACAATCCTATAATCCTCAGCACACACTAGTAAAAACAATCCTTTTATCATAATGGCACCATAGTAATCTTCCTCTGCCAGTCTTGTTGTATAATGAGATGAGTGTGGGCAGAACTTTGCAGGTGAATAGTACATTCTTCCATTAGATGGCGAGGTTGTGAATGCTGTGTTTGGTCTTTAGCATCATCCGTGAGTAAGATATGACCCTGAGCAGGTGCAAACCTTGGGCCTGATTCATTAAAGATCTTATCTCAAGAAACGTCTTATTTCAGTCTCCTGGACAAAACCATGTTACAATGCAAGGGGTGCAAATTAGTATTATGTTTTGCACATAAGTTAAATACTGACTGTTTTTTCATGTAGCACACAAATACTTGATAGCTTATTTGTACACTAAAATTTAAAGTTGATATTTGTGTGCTGCGTGAAAAAACAGTCAGTATTTAACTTATGTGCAAAACAGAATACTAATTTGCAACCCTTGCATTGTAACATGGTTTTGTTCAAGAGACTGAAATAAGAAGTTTCTTGAGATAAGATCTTTAATGAATCAGGCCCCTTATGTCTGAAAAACAGCGTACTTCTGTGTGTGCCAGAGTTTGAATCAACCATATCTACATGGGAAAGCTTTTACTGTACATTGTCTATGTGCATCTGCCCCATTACCAACCCATTCCCTCCCTCAAATTGTAAGCTGTCATAACGAGTCTTTGCCATACCTGCAACCTTTTAAAAATTCATTCCGGGAGATCCTGGGCAGGGGGGTGTGGTTGTAGGACAGGAGGGGTGGGGCGCGGTGCATCGCAGCATTTTGGCCCCGCCCCACGGCAAGATGCCGTTTTGTCGCGGGGCGATACCAGAGAGACATTTTCCATAAATAAGACAGAAGCGGGAGAGTGTCCTCCTGCTACCCTACATATGCTCAGTTTCCATAGTCACACAGTCTGACAAAGGTGATCTTTCATATTAGATAAAAACTTGAATTATTATTTTAAAACAACAAATATGGAAAACAGTACTACAGCAAATTACAGACCACTAACCAAAATGTATTTAATCTTAATTTCTAGTTCTGAATAAGTATAATTTCGCCCCAAGTTCTGTTCTTTTGTTTTCTTGACTTCCAACCCTCAATTGCTCAGATGCAGAACAATAAATGTTTTATTGGCTTTAACAATTTACATGGTTTAGCGTGTGGATGAAAAGCAATCGCTTATTCATTTCTCTCTGTTCCCCTCACTATGTTATTTATTTGTTCCGTCACACATTCACTTCTTTGCAGTGAAAATGTCAAATATTTTTCAAAGTCAATTACACTCCTTTTATATTTCTCGCTGCGGCCATTTAAAGAAGGAAAATAAAATTGCAGAGCAAATAAGTTCTGATAATGGAATTCAGAATATAATTATGTGGAGTCTGAATCTGACAAGTTCTGTCAGTAATGTCAGCGTGTACTGTGAATTAAATGGTTTTTTTTTTTAACATAATTTCACTAATAGCATTAGTGTAAGAGGGCAATTCTCTAGGTTCAGACAGTGGCAATCTGGGAATATCGATCAAAGACTCCCAGTGAGGAAAGTCATCCTAAATACCATTGATATGCTTGGGTGATCTGACAAGTACTGTTTACTTGCTGTTCTTTAGCTATTTTACATAATGCATTCAGCTGCTCTTGCTTTTTCTCTAAAAATGATGTATGCATGTATAATCTACTCTTGTATTTCAGATTATTCAATCTACTAGTCTAATATTTATCTTACTCACATTAATATAATGCATATAAGTCACTGTATGCCAATGCTCCTGCAAGAGTCAAATTTTTTTTTTACCCACACTGGCTCAGTGCTGTCACTTCTGGAAGTGCAGGAGGCTACCCAAGTGCAGGAGCAACCTTTGTTATTGTTGGTTATAGTGTGCGGTTGCTTCTCAAGCAGTGATCAAATGCACATTATCGCAAAAGAGGTAAATGAATGACCAGGCCTGTGAGAAATTGGGATTTTGTATCTATGAGGGAACACACTGGAAGATGTAAGGATGCGATACAAAAGAGAGGCTGCTTCACACTGTAGGCAAAATGCTGAGTGTAGAGCTTAGTACACAAAATGTGAGGGGGTTTGGTAATGTGCAATAAAGTACATAGAGTTTTTAGGCAATGACTGGGCAGCACGTAGCGTATACTGGGGTACACAGATGTGTTGGCACTGTTTGAACAGTGCATAGCGTGCATTAAGGTACATGAATGTGTTCACACTGTTTGAATAGCGCATAGCACGCAATAAACTCTTGTATGTGTAGGCACTGTTTGAACAGCGCGTAATACACAATAAGGTACACAGAGGTATTGGCACTGATTAAACAATGCAAAGCATGCAATGAGGTACACAGATGTGCTGTCACTGTTTGAACAGGGTGTAGCATGCCTTAAAATACACAGATGTGTTGGCACTATTTGAACAGTGCGTAGCATGCAATAAGGTACACGTTTGAACAGCGTGTACATGCAATAAAATGCACAAATATGGTACACAGATGTGTTGGAACAGATGTGTTGGCATTGTTTGAGCAGAGCATGGCGTGCAATATAATACATATGTTGAGACTGTTTGAACAGCATGTAGTATGCAATAAAATACACAGATGTGTTGGCACTGTTTGAACAGTTTGTAGCATGCAATAAGGTACACATAGGTGTTGGTACTCGTTGAACAGCGTGTAGCATGTAATGAGGTACACAGAAGTGTTGGCATTGGTTGTACAGCTCGTAGCAGGCAATAAGGCAAACAGATGTGCTTGCACTGTTTGAACAGTGCATGAGAGATAGACAGCAAGTGTAGCAGACTACACACATACACACACACACACACACACAGATGACAATAGCTAGCAGGCGGGATTGGCACAACCAAATCCACTGCCGTGGAGTCTAAGTCCCCTATCGGACTTCACTAAAGATTCCAGCAAACGAACATGGATTTCATTCAGTGAGGATCCGGGTCACGGCCCAGTGTAGTTGGTTCCCGCAGTGAAAGCAGCAGAATACTTAGCTAGTATGTGGCCAAAAACACAGCAAGTGGAAATAGGGGTATGGTTGTGCTGCTGTTGGTGAGACTGGACACAGGAGTTGAAGAAACAGGAATAGCAGATATACTTCCTAGTATAACCCTGGAGCTGAAGAATAGATGTACGGCACAACTGATACTCAGGCACTTGAGGAGTGCATTGAGCAGGTTCTTATAGTGGATAGTTGGTGATACCCCGCAAGTGTCATCAGTACTGGAAGTTAGTGGTACCACCTGCGAGAGGTGTTATGTCATGAGGCTGAGCCCTGCTGGGTTCTGTTAAGGATTCTAATTGGTAAGGACATCGATCAGTAGCCTGCTGAGTGTTGGAGGCAGGCCAGTGACGTTTAAGACTGTCTGTACTAACACATTTATGTATCTTCTATTTAGTAAAACCGTTTAAGTAAAATGTACTGCATTTAATACATAAATTCACTTAAACTGCTGCAGCAACAGCATTAAAACATGATATCCTTGCAGCTACAAAATAACAATAAAATTGGAGCATCATAATCTGAACATCTATAGGTACAATGCCAACAAAAAACATGATACAGTAAATATGAACACTTGAGGCAAGTGTGTGTACAGTCATGGCCAAAAGTTTTGAGAATTACTCCAGTATTGGTTTTTAAAAAGTTTGCTGCTTCAGTGTTTTTAGACCTTTTTGTCAGATGTTGCTATGGTATACTGTAGTATCAAAGGCTTTTATTGACAATTACATTAAGTTTATGCAAAGAGTCAATATTTGCACTGTTGACCCTTCTTTTTGAAGACTTCTGCTATTCATCCTGGCATGCTGTCATTCAACTTCTGGGCCTCATACTGGCTGACTGATGACTGCCAATACATGGCTAATCAATGCTTGGGATTCGTTGGTTTTTGTTTCTCCACCAGCCTCTTGAGGATTGACCACAAGTTCTCAATTCGATAAATGGTTGATTTAGGTGCAATCTTACTAACAGCAATATGCTTGCCTGTGAAGCCCTTAATGTGCAAAGCAATGATGACTGCACAAGTTTTCTTGCAGGTAACCATGGTAACCATGGCTAACAGAGAAAGAACAATGATTTCAAGCAGCATCCTCTTTTTAAAGCTTCCAGTCTGTTATGCTAACTCAAACAGCATTACAGTGATCTCCAGCCTTGTCCTCATCAACACACTTACCTGTGTTAATGAGAAAATCACTGACCTGATGTCAGCTGGTCCTTTTGTGGCAGGGCTGAAATGCAGTGGAAATGTTGTTTTTGGGATAAGGTTCATTGTCATGGCAAAGAGGGACTGAGTTGCAATTCATCTGATCACTCTTCATGACATTCTAGAGTATATGCAAATTGCCATCATAAAAACTGAGGCAACATACTTTGTGAAAAATAATATTTGTGTCATTCTCAAAACTTTTGCCCATGATTGTACCTGTATTCCTATACTCGTGGGGACCCTGACTTATTTTCACACACCACCACTGTGAGGATCTTGGTCGTAGTGGTGACAAAAAAAAGTCCACACAAAACTTATCAATGCTTGTCAATGCAGGGGACCTTACTAATATACTTAGCATAAACATCTGGCATGTCCCTGCATGTTACTTTCTCGGAACAAAAACGTTGTGTGTGTCTGACATGGAGGGGAATATGTGTGTTTGCCACCACTACTGGTCAGAGTATGTTCATCAACGTGATGAAAAGAGATTGCTCTTTTCCTGCCCTTTTACACCAAATAGGGATAAAACATGGTTGCATCTGTCTCCTGCTGAAAGTAAATTTGGGTCAGCGAAGCATGACACTTGTGGTCTGCTTGTCTTAGCACTATGCTACTGGGAGCCTCGGAGTCTAACGAAGCAGGTGGTTCTTGCCAGGGACAACTCCAAGGAGCTATGGACTTTGCGGCTTTTGCCCGCAGGTCGCTGTTCTCTGAGCGGGTTTCTACAGAAATCAGTTGGAGAGTACAGAAGGCAAGCAAGTACAGTGGGAAAGGAGATGGTCTGCAGGCCAGAGCTTAGTCAAACCGAAGGTAAAGCTGTGAAGCCAACTAGCTGGATATCAGACGGGTGAAGAAATCTGCAGAAGGAGTTGTCCAGGTAAAGTTGAGAGCACTATGAGCTGGAGAATAGATGGAGCAAGAGCCTGCAGGCACAAACGAAACAGAGATCCATGTAAGCCAAGAAGCTTTTGGTGCAGGATCACAGGTGATGAGGCACAGGAGCATACTGAGATCTTGGTAAACTTGGCAACTACAGAGCTGGATCACAGGTGGTGCAATAGACTGAAAGCATAGGAGTGAACTGAGGATCAGGTGAGCTGGTAAACTACAGAGTTGGATCACAAGTGGTACAATAGACTGAAAGCATAGGAGCAAACTGAGGTCTAGGTGAGCGGGACCTCAGTTCGCTCCTATTATTAATGAATTATTTAATTCCACACTGATGACTTCACACAAAGCATTATTTTCAGCCTTCACCAGAAACTAATTTTATATCTTCACCCAATGGACTTTTCAGCAAATACACTATTTTATTTTTAGGATGTAAGTGTCACGGCAATAGGGTTTCTGAGATCTGTCTCGGGACCCCTGGGACTAGCTGTGGCAGGAGGGTAGTGGAAACTGGGAGGCCAGATGAATGCCTTGCTCATAGAGCTTGCTCTAATCCTGTATACTGGATGTTAGAAGGAGTAACCACACAGAGGAAAACAGCTGGAATCTGTACACAAGCAGATAGAATGAAGGTGAATCCACATGAGGAATAAATAACCAAAGTATTTATTTCAGCTGGCGGAATGAAGCTGAATTCACACAAAGGGTTAATGGTTTGTAGTTCATATAACAGCAACAAGATGAAGCAGCTGAATTCACACAGAGGATTAATGGTTTGCAGTTCATATAACAGCAACAAGATGAAGCAGCTGAAGTCACACATAGGGTTAATGATTTGCAGTTCATATAGCAGCAACAAGATGAAGCAGCTGAATTCTCAGAAGGTTGTGGTTTGCAGTTCATATAACAGCAACAAGATGAAGTTGAACTCACTCAGAGAAGTCCATAACATAGCAGAATGATGAGGCTGAATTCACTCAGAGGTAAATGGTGGAGATCTGCATACAGCAGGAGGATTGAAGCAGCAACCAGGGTGAAGCTGAATTCAAATGAAGGGTTGAGATCTGTATACAGCAGGCAGAATGAAGCAGCAACTCAAACAGCAACTGTGATGATCAGAAACAAGGAACTAGGAAAGTGTTGCACTGGCAATTGCTGAGTGTAGGAGGAGACTTTAATAGTCCACCGAGGGAGCCAAGTGGTGGATGAGATCAGGTGTTCAGACCCAGCAGGATGTTTAGCAAATGTCTCACCCAAGATGGCAGCCTCCAGTACTGCAGACAGAAGTCACTCTTGTCCCAGGATAGAATGCTGCATTCGACCAGGAGGGAGATGTATGGTGATATGGTACCGCCGAGTGGTGTAAACAGGGCTAAGATCCTGATTTGTGACAGTAAGCTTTCATGAGCAAGGTCCCTTTTCCTTGTGTTCTACTTCTAATATTCCATTACCCTCTGTACCTTTTGGCCTGCCTTCCTAGCCCTATTTTCTTAAGCTTAGGCCTACTTCTTGCTGGTTACTACCATTACTCTCAATTACTGTCCCACTGGATCACAGGTGGTGTGATAGTCCGCACACATAGGAGCGTACCGAGGTCCAGGATCTCATTGGCTGTCTTGAAAACTCTTAGGGAGTTGAAGTGGTACATGCCTCAGCTCTCACCTTTCACTGAACATGGTAAAAAGAAGCACTTGTATCTCGGTGAAAGACAGCAAGCATACCGAAGCAGTTTATCCACTGACCCTAAGCTTAACAACTGGGCATTGCTTGCAAAAGTTACCTTGGCACAGGTGATCTTGTACAATCGAAGAAGGGAATATAAATTTTCTAAGATGCTGTTGACCTCCTTCACTTCAAGAGATACTTTGGATCTCCACAATGATGTTGCCCTAGCATTAGTCGGAGCTTGAGAGGAAGTACTGCAAACACTTAATACAGATTGAAATCCAAGGAAAACAAGGGAGAAAAGCTCCAATCTTGGTGACACCAGCAATGCAGGGTGCAGTGGAACTTCTTGCAGAGAAATGTGAAGAATGTGATGTGGCTACCCAAAATATTTATATATTAGCTAGACCAACTGCCTTTTCACAATTCATAGGCTCTGATTGCATGCACATGTTTGCCCGAGAGTGTGGGGCCAAACATCCCCACACGCTGTCTTCCACAAACCTTCGAAAGCACATTGCCACTCTCTCAAAGGTCCTCAACTTAAATGACACAGAACTGGATCAGTTGGTGGACTTCCTTGGGCACAACATTACGGTGCACTGTCAGTATTACCTCCCCACAGAAGTTACCCTCTAACTTGCCAAAATCAGCAAACTTTTAAAGGTAGTAGTTAGAAGCAGACTGGCTGAATTCAAAGGCAAGAATTTGGGTGAGATGCACATTGTTCCGGACGGAAAGTTGGAAATCTTGTGTCTTATGTATGTTTTTGACTTTTGCTTCGTCATTTACATATCTGTTTCTTTTCAGAATCAGTCCAGCTACAATTAGCAATCCCCTATGAGAGAGGAACAAGTGGTCAAGCATTCGGTCAACACTTCCACGTCAAAAGAGAGGCGGTGTAGGCACCCAGCAACATGGAACCAGTGCCCAGCCAAGGCTTTCATGGGTTAGTGTACCACACAGTTTTGTTTGGCAAAAGCACTTCGCCTTCTTAACTATCTAATATTTCTAATATTTTTGATTAGAGATATGCAAGATTGTGTGGTTGAAGTATGATAAGGGAGTGGAAACTTAACACCAAATTCTGACAGCAAAATGTGTGAAATTCTGGTGCCAAAGGCGGATTGAGACAAAAATTGTGTTGCTCCTCTCTACTTTTGATGAGTGTGGTCATTTTCAACACTCCTGGTTGTTACTTCTGCAACAGAGAAAATAAAGATATTTCTTCATTAATCAGAGCTTTAGTGTGCGGAAGCAGAAGGATGTTCATAAACAGACGTGAACTGACTACACATGCAGTTATATCCATTTCACTTTAAAAAAAAGTTTAATACTTATAAAAGTGTCCCAGTAAAGCAGAGAAAAAGTACAAGCCGTGCAATACTGAAATACTGTTGATTCATGTTGATAACCAGGTATAAGTTCATGAAGTTCAACCTTTTCAAGATTCTGTGGAAAAGTACATAAACATCATCAAGTGTGCAGTGTTCAATACTGAGCTAATTACAGTAGCATTAGAGGAATCTCACCGCAGAGTGATTGTGGCTTAAATAATGGAAAATGTAAGCTTTATTAAATAGTTGTCTGATGAGCAAATCATTTTATATCTTCCCACAAAATATTATTTTACATCTTTACAAAAAAATGCTACTTTATATTAGAGATGGGCGGGTCTGGTTCCGCGAGAACCGAACCCACCCGAACTTTGGGTATCCGAGTACCGAGCTGAGTAGCTCGGTACTCTCCCGCCCGCTCCGAATCCAAATCGAGGCCGAACGTCATCGTGATGTCGTCGGATCTCGTGGCTCGGTTCTCTCGATACTTCAAGATTATAAATACACGCCTCCACAGCAATCCATCGCCATTTGCAGAGGGAGAGAGCAGGGTGTAGTCACAGGCTGATTAGAGCAGGGACAGAGAATACACTATTCTTATTCCAATTGCGGTAACAAAAATCGCTAGAGAACAGAGGAGGATAGAGGTTTATTTTATTTTTATAATATTTGGCACTCCCCAGTGCTTTTGGGGTGTCCCCCATAATTGTGCATAAATATTTCTGGCTGTCAAAACTACTATCTGTCAGCAGTATCTACCAACTAATTTTTAGCACTCCCCAGTGCTTTTGCGGTGTCCCCCCTAATTGTGCATAAATATTTCTGGCTGTCAAAAGTCATATCTGTCAGCAGTATCTACCAAATAATTTTTAGCACTTCCCAGTGCTTTTGGGGTGTCCCCCATAATTGTGCATAAATATTTCTGGCTGTCAAAAGTCATATCTGTCAGCAGTATCTTACCAAATAATTTTTACCACTACAAGTGCTTTGCGCTCAGAATGGATTCAAAGCAGTTCACATATGATCAGAATGAGCAACCAGGTTCTGTCACCAGTCCTGATGTTAGTGTTCCCAGTACATCTGGGCAAGGCGATGTCAAACTACAGAGTGTTTCGAAATCAGTCCAAAAAACAAAATATATATTTTTTTTTACTGTGTTGAAGCGAAAAAGAAGTGTTACTGAGCAAAAGTTAAGTGCCGATAAAAAAAAAAATTGCCAACATGCTATTCTACACACGCAGTGGCAAAGAGAGAATGAGGCCTTCACCTTTGGCTATTAGTGGCAGATCCCAAAAAGTAACCGAGCCTACAATTGGTGCACAACTACTGTTACGCGTCAAAGCCAAACTGCAAGATAACAGTAAGCCATTAGAGGATAATGTTTGTTCTGATTCACAAATGACACTAATCCCTGTGGAGAGTCCATCCAACAGTGGTATGTCTAATCGTGAGCATTCTGTTAGTGTACCCATAAATAAGGGCCCATTCAGCAGGTCTGCTGATGTGTACCTGAACAGCCCGAGTGTAGCCGGTGATACACAAATTGACGATGCCACTTTGGAAATAGAAGAGGATGAGGGGGAGATTTATGGAGGTGACGAGGGCGCTAATGAGGATGTTGATGATTATGACGCAGACTGATACCAAATTGCCTTTCTAAATTTCTATTTATATTCTAGATTATATAATGGCTGAATAGTTTTCTATTTTACTCCTAGTGGAGAGGGGATCTGATGCAGACAGATACCAAACTGCCTTTGTCCATTTCTTTGTATATTCAAATTTCTAGTTCTACAGTCTGTGCAGGCTGCTTTTTTTATATTCAACTACAAGTGGAGGGGGGGGGGCATAGATAGCCACCAAAGTACCGTGGTCCATTTAATTTTACTTTCTAGCTCCAAAGTCTGTGCAGGCTGCCTTTTTTATATTCAACTACAAGTGGAGGGCGGGGGGGGGGCATAGATAGCCACCAAAGTACCGTGGTCCATTTAATTTTACTTTCTAGCTCCACAGTCTGTGCAGGCTGCTTTTTTAATATTCAACTACAAGTGTAGGGCGTAATATACACCCAAAGACGATGGCAACATTGCCAATAATCAAAGATGGAGGAGGTAGACAACCAGGTTTGACTGTATAATTTGCAGACACGTGTTCGCATTTAGGACGGCCTACCAGGGATTAAACTGTTTTTTTCATAAATTATTAGCTTTAGAATTACCTCACTTATCTAAGAAAATGGTGGAGCACTAAATTAGGGTTTTTTAGACCAAAAAAATTGTATTTTTTTTCAAAAATAGCAAAACAAAACCAAACAAAACCAAAAACAAAACACCCAAGGGTGGTTTTGCAAAACCAAAACCAAAACACGAAGGTAATCCAGATCCAAAACCAAAAACAAAAACAAAACACGGGGGTCAGTGACCATCTCTAGTATATACCTTATAATCCTTTAATGAAATTTGTATAAATATTTTTTTTGTTACAGCTAATGTTGGAACCATTGCTTGATTAAAAGAAATGTCCACAATTTCTAGCTCAACTGTCCTTATAAGTAATATTGTCCTCTAACAAATACAAGTGAAGCTGAGAGCAAAATATTTTTTATTTATATTTTACTGACTAATAATGCCTAATATTGTCCTTGCTAATGAATGTTCAGTCTATAAAGGATTATTTATGTGTGACAAAAAAAACTACTTTCTTGTCACGATTTAACCTCCTAAGTAGTGAGGTGAATGTATATGATTTTAACTGCATTCTAGTGATGACTGAAGCAATGCCACATAGAGGGAACGATTCAATTAGCCGCAAGATTTCATTGTAGCAATGTGCTTAGTTTCTGTGCAAATTCAAGCAATTACAGCAATGAGGTTTGAGCAAAAATGAACGAAGATCATTACCTAAATATCACAAGGAGACATAACACACTAGGTTACTGTGGGACTCCGCAGCTAGTTGAATCTCCCCAGTAGTGTAGTATTTATTAGTACATAGCAACACATTTTATAGCTCACAAGAAGGCACGTGCTTGTGTGCTCATCTGCAGGGGATTGCTTCTCTACCTTAAATCCTTGTTTGTACTTCCAGATGATACTTTTGGCTGACCAGACTGGTCAATTCTTCTCCTTGGGCATTAGAGCAGGTCAGCAAAGACGTCAATTTCCAGTCATTTCCAGTCAATTTTGAACACCTCACAGGTCACAATATTATTTTCATCCACTTTCAGACAAAGACTGCAAGAACCAAACGTGTATGCATTGCACTGGGTGGTCCCTCTGAACCAGTGATATATTTTATTATCATCAATTTAGTATAATGTTACTATATAATTATCTATTCACTCTATATCACTGGAAAGGGCACACCCTCAAATATAGCAAAGTATAACATCAAAATAGGAAAGAAAAAGAGTATGTGCACTCAAGGGAATAGGGGATGAAATAAAAAATTGAGATTTATTGAAAACTACTAGAAAGAGGGGATATAGTCATTATAAAAAAGTTAAATCTTTATTATCAAACAACATAATTAGCAAAATACTAAAATATGAAATAGTAATTAGAAAACCAAATAGTGAAATCAGTTAAAAATAGCAGATAACTGCTACTCTGTGCCACTGTTTTTATATCCTCTTAATTTAGAAATTATTCTTTCACTTTAAATCTTCCATTGCCAGTTATTTATGTCCAGTCACATAGCAGTATTCCCCTCCATTGAGATATATAGCTGGATAAACTTCTGCAGTATTATATGGTGTATTTATTCGGGGGGAATACCTGAAATGATCAGAAAGAGCTAATGTGAATAGCACCCTCAACCCAGCTAATAATTAATGGACCCTGTATTATAATAACTATCCAATCATAGTAATCATGTCAAATAATTGAAAAAGAGTGCTAACGTCAGACTGCCTGTATTAACTAGCTTGAACGTTATATGGACTGACTGTAAATAAATATTTAGAACCGGCATTTTCAAAGGAGATCTGTCTGATATCGCTATGAGACGTGAAGCACTATGCTAGATTGGTACTGCATAGATCCTTCAGCTCTTTAATTGAGTGTTATATACATGGCTCTAAATGATCAAGCACTCCCCTAATATAACTCATGATAAAGAAGTAAGACGCTAAAAGATCTAAAGCACACTCTCTCTGATTGGAGAACTGGGTTTCCCCAATACTTTTTCTTTCCTATTTTGATAAAGACTGCAGGAAGCTGGCTGGATATTAAGCGAAAGAGCAATGACACAAACTGATGGCAGTTCATAGCACATCTAAGAAACATTGCCACACAGCAGTGGCAGGAGAAAAAAAAGTGGTGCAAGATTGAATTGTCCTTGGGCCCTTGCACCCTCCCTTATGTTGGATCTTAAAAGCACATGCACACTTTAACTAACCATGCACTTCAGTGACAATGAGTGCCACTTTTGTGGCTGAAGTGCTTGGTTTGTTTGAGGCCCCACAAAACAGGCTAACAATGGACTTAAGGCACCTAAGCTAACAGTGCTGTTAATGAACTCTACTATGGCAAGTCATGCACCAATGGAAACAGTTCTTGCCAATGATAAGAAGAAGGCCATTGTCATGGCTGGACACTAAAATGTCACCTCTTATCTGTGGAATTATTGCTACCCAAATCCTGACAATTATCTAGCAATTTGTAGCATTGTAAAGCCACAGTCAGTAGAAGTACAGACCTTAACCATCTAGGAATCTTATCCAGGTTATGCCATTTAAAGGGAGTTTATGGAAAGCTCCTGGAAAAATCAGAAATTTATGCTACAAAAATAACAACAAGCAGTCCAACATCAGTTACCTCCTTTCTCTCAGCTAGATCCCAGCACTTGCAATCTACACCCCCAACACTTTAATCATTAATATCCTCACTAGTGATCAGAGGTAGCCCTACATCCAAGATGCTCAGGCGAGATGACTCCTCCTCTATAAAGGATTCCTCAGAAGAATCTTTGAGCGCTAGGCCAACTGCTGCTGCTCCTGCTGCTGGGGGCGGATCTCCAACCCAGAAGCAGACCAAGAAGAAGACTACTAGTAATTAACTGTTAAACAATCCTTTGCAACACAAAGCAAGTATGGCAGCTGTCAACTAGTCGCACAGCGGATTACAGACGCCATGGCGATTTATAATAGTATTAGATCTGCGTTCAATATCCACCATTAATGCAGCAGGTTTTAGACAGTTAATTGAGGTCTTGTGTCCTCATTACCAAATTCCATCTCGACACCATTTTACTAGACAAGCAATTCCTCATCTGTACCAGGATGTTACAAAAGAGAAAATTATTTGGCTACAAAATGCCATTCAACCCACTGAACACTTAACCACAGATAGGTAGGTAAGCAGAACTGGGAAAACTACAGATTGTATGACTGTGACAGCCCTCTGGGATAGTAAATCGCCCTTCAGCAGCAGGAACAGCAGCAGCATCTAACAAACAACGCCAGATCTTTCAGAGGCAGGTTACTCTGTGTATCATCTGCTTCACTAAGAGGCCTACCGCTGACAACCTGTTTGAAAAGCTAAGTGAGGTCATTGCAACATGGTTTATCCTGCTTGGACTCTCCTGAGGATATGTCATTTCTGATAACGCCACCATAGAGCATTACAGCGGGGGGAATTCCATCACATTTCCTGTTTTGTTCACACAATCAACTTGGTGATACAGAGCTTATTAAAAAATGACAGTTACATGCAGGAGATGTGTGTCCCAAAATATTTTGGGTAATTTTCGTCATTCTGCAACAGCATGTAGGAGAATACAGCAGCTGCAAGAAGAATAGAATTTGAGTGGTAATGTACTTTAGTCCAGCGCAGTGGAGAACACTTTCTGCGTAGTGCAAGCTGCTGAAAACACTTGAAGTAGTCACCTGTGAAGAGAGTGCAGACATTGTTAGCTTGAGTCAAGTGATTTCCCTAATTAGACTTTTTGAAAACCAGCTAGAGAAATTGAAGGAGAAAATTGAACAAAGCGATTCCGCTAACTATGTTGGTCTTGTAGATCAAGTACTTTATTCGCTTCACCAGGATCCAAGCGTTATCAACATCTTGAAATTGTATCACTACATTTTGGCAATTGTGCATGATCCTTTGTTTATGAGCTATGTCTTCTCTTTCTTTCCAACTGACCAAGAGATATAATGAGCTCCTGGTTAGCAAGCTGACAGCTCAAGTGTTACATGACACAATGACGTCTCCACCTTCAGTTTCTCTGGCAACTGCTGCTAGGAAAAACCTAGCTTTCCCAAGTCACCCAGTGGTGATGCAGACGAGTCAGCACAATATTTTGACATTTGGTCTGGTCTAAAAGATTTGCTCAAAAATCGAGACAGCTCTGCCGTAAAATGAACTACAAATTCCAAATGGAAGGCCATTATCGGCAATTATATCAAAGTACACAGACTTCTGTGATGGGGGATTCCAGTGGGGATGAATCAGTATTGTTTGAGGATGATGTACACACTGATGAGGGTGATGATGAGTGTGAGGATGATGATAGTGTAGATTGCAGGTTCTGGGATTTAGCTGAGAGAAGGGAGCTAGCTGATGCTGGTATGCTTGTGTCACAAACTTACTTGCTTTCATGCTGCTGATTTTCCTGTCTCTGTGTACAGCAGCACTTTCTGGTTTGGGTGGTCACATGATCGTGGCTGGGAGGCGGATTTTGCTATCCACAGACTATAATAAGCTCACCTGGACACTGCAGCCTTGTCAGAGCAACTGACAATCATTTTCATGAGGCCGGTGACAGGGTATGGCTATCCACTCAAAACATTTGTTTAAAGATTCCCAGTAAGAAATTTGCTCCCAAGTTCATTGGCCCGCTCGCTATTTCTGAGGTCATCAATCCGGTAGCTTTCAGATTGACTCTGCCTCCTTCCCTACGCATTCCAAATGTCTTTCATGTTTTCTTCTTTCATGTTACTTCTTCTTAGGAGCAGCATGGTAACCAACAAATTCTCCTCTCCATCAAGAGTTCCTCCTCCTATTGTGGACCAGGATCAAGTGGAATATGATATTAAGACTATTCTGGATTCTCGCAAAGTTCAAGGTTCCATACAGTTCTTGGTGGATTGGAAGGGTTATGACCCTGATGAGCGCTCCTGGGTAAAAGCCACTGTACTGCACGCTCCCATCTACTCAAACTGTTCCATAAAAAAGTTCTTGGTGAACACCGGGGAGATCGATAGACTCTGCACCTCAGGTAGGCCAGCGCTAATCAAGATTAGTAATAGTAATCCAGTATCTCTTACAGTTTGCTCTGACCATGGATTCAGCGGCAAAAGATCTGTTGAAGCATTTATTGGAAAGGATGGATAAGCAAGAGGCTAACCAAGAGCAACTTTTAAAATTCCTCAATAGTTTATCTACTCGGTTGGATGTTGTCCAGAATACCTTAGTGGCTAGCGGACCACCTTCGCCGGCGTTTGCAGCCCCAGAACCACCGCCCGTAGCAACAGCTTCTTCCTCGCAGTTACGGATACCTAACCCCTCTAAGTTCGATGGGGACCCCAAATATTGTAGACGATTTTTAAATCAATGCTCTATACAATTTAAGCTGTTGCCAGGGAACTTCCCTTCCGAAAAAGCTAAAGTGGTCTTTGTGATTTCACTATTGTCCGGTTAAGCGTTAACATGGGCTTCCCCTTTATGGGAGTGGAATGATCCCATTCTGTATAACTTCAACACCTTTTTGTCCACTTTCAAGAAGATATTTGACGAGCCAGGAAGGGTATCTAATGCTGCTACCGGCTTATTACGTCTTCGCCAAGGAAACCGGTCTGTGGGACAGTATGCAGTCGACTTCAGAACAATGGCCTCTGAACTTCGCTGGAATGAAAAGGCTCTAGTGGCTACGTTCTGGCAGGGCCTTTCAGATCGGATCAAAGACGAGCTGGTATCTCGGGAACTCCCTACGTCTCTGGATGATATCATCTCCCTCTGTGTCAAGGTTGATTTGCGTTTCAAGGAGCGTAGTTCCGAGAAAGAATAATCTCGGCGCAGTATGATTCGCTTGGCCCCCAACTTCCAAACACCTGTTCTTCCTCCCGAAGAACCTATGCAACTGGGTAAGGCCCGCCTGTGAGCCGAGGAGAGGGAGAGAAGATTTCGGAACAAGTTGTGTCTGTATTGTGGAGAAGGTGGCCATCTTCTAAGTTCTTGTCCCAAACGTCCGGGAAACGTCAGGGCCTAACGAGTTCGGGAGCTGTATCATTGGGCCTCTTCTCTCAGTGTCAGTCCGTTCCTTGTAGTAATGATTGCCTTACTATTCCTATTTCTCTTCAGTTAGGACATAATACTTTGCCGCAGTCTGCACTTCTTGACCTTGGAGCCGCAGGAAATTTCATCTCAGCCGCAGTAGTCAAACAATTCTCCATTCCCACACGAGCCTTGGAACAACCCATCTCACTGCTGGCCATTGATGGGAGAAGAATTCCTGAGGGGTCCATCCTGGTACGCACCATTCCCCTCCTTCTCCAGATCGGAGCACTTCATCGGGAAAAGATTTCCTTTCTGGTAATTCAGAACTCTACCAACCCAGTCATCCTAGGACTTCCATGGCTTCGTCTCCATTCTCCCACCCTAGACTGGAAATCAGGTCACATATTGTCCTGGGGACAGTTCTGCTTCTCTCATTGTCTCCAGAAGGTGGTCCCTCCAGACATTCCCAGACTTCTCAAACATTTCCAGTGTCTCTTCTGCCTGAACCATACCAACCCTTCTCTGACATTTTTTTGTCAACAAGAGGCCACAAGACTCCCTCCTCACAGAATCTGGGATTGTGGCATTGATCTTATACCTGGTAAACCTATTCCCAGGGGCCGTGTTTACCCCCCTTTCTCTTCCGGAGTCTAAGGCTATGGAGGAGTACGTCCAAGAAAATCTAAAAAGGGGCTTCATCCGCAAGTCTGCCTCCCCAGCTGGGGCTGGCTTCTTCATAGAAAAGAAAGATGGGGGTCTCCGCCCTTGTATAGATTACAGAGGCCTGAATGCTATTACCATTAAAAATCGGTATCCTCTGCCATTGATTTCTGAATTGTTCGACCGTATTAAGGGTGCCACCATCTTCTCTAAACTAGATCTTAGAGGAGCGTATAACCTCATACGCATTAAGGAGGGGGATGAATGGAAAACAGCGTTCAACACCAGAGACGGCCACTTTGAATGCCTGGTCATGCCTTTCGGGTTATGTAATGCCCCGGCTATCTTTCAGGGCTTTATGAATGAGCTCTTTCAAGATTTCCTGTATCAATCCGTAGTCATCTACTTGGATGACATGCTCATCTTTTCTCAAGATCTATTATCTCATCGCAGTCATGTATTGGAGGTTCTCTCTCGTATCCAAAAAAATCATCTATTCTGCAAATTAGAGAAATGCACCTTCGAGCAGAAACAAATTCCTTTCCTGGGATATATTATTTCTGGCACCGGACTGCAGGTGGATCCAACCAAACTGAAAGCCATATTTGACTGGCCTCAACCTTCAGGTCTTAAGGCTACCCAATGCTTCCTAGGATTCTCCAATTACTATCGTCAGTTCATCAAAGGTTATTCTTCTCTGGTGGCTCCCATCACTGCATTGACCTGTAAATCTGCTGATGCTAGCGTATGGTCCACTGAGGCTATCCAAGCCTTCATATCATTAAAGTCTCTCTTCTCATCTGTACCCATTCTGCAACAGCCTGATATTTCAGGTCCTTTTATTCTGGAGGTAGATGCGTCTTCCGTTGGTACTGGAGCCGTACTTTCACAACGGAGCCTTTCTGGCAAACTTCATCGTTGCGGATTATTTTCCCATCACTTGTTACCTGTGGAAAGGAATTATGGGATTGGCGACAGGGAGCTCCTGGCCGTCAAGTTGGCTCTCTCCGAATAGAGACATCTACTAGAAGGGGCGTGATTTCCAATCACCATATATACCGATCACAAGAATTTACTATACTTACGTACTGCCCGTTGTCTAAACCCTCGACAAGCAAGGTGGTCCCTATTCTTCTCACGTTTTGATTTTAACATCACTTTTCACTCTGGATCCAAGAACATGATGGCGGACGCCTTATCTCGCTCTTTTGATGCAGCTGATATATAACCTTTGGAGGACAATAAGTTCATTGTAGACCCCTGTCGAGTTTTGGCAACTACACACCTTAACAAGGGTTGCCCTCCGGGCAAAACATTCATCTTGCCACATCTACGCACTCAACTCCTCAGCTGGGCTCATCGCTCTCTCTTCGCTGGGCACACCGGCATCCGCAAAACCTGGGACTTATTGTCCCGAAGTTACTGGTGGCCTTCTTTACTGGAAGATGTGAAGAGATTTGTTTCTGCTTGTTCCAAATGTTCTCAGCACAAGACCTCTAGGAAAAGACCTTATGGATGTTTGCTCCCATTACCCATTCCTGAATACCCGTGGTCACAGATCTCGATGGACTTTATCACAGACCTTCCACCTTCCAAATCCTGTACTGTGGTGCTAGTGGTCACGGATCGCTTCTCTAAAACAGCCCACTTTATTGCTCTTAAAGGTCTTCCATCTTCCTCCTCCTTAGCCGATATTTTTATTAAAGAAATATTACGCCTCCATGGCTGTCCTCAACATATTGTTTCCGATCGTGGATCACAGTTCATATCAAAATTTTGGAGTTCCTTCTGCAGTAAGTCCGGAATTAAGCTTGATTTCATCCCCAGTCCAATGGGTCTACGGAGAGAACCAACCAAGAATTAGAAAAATTCTTAAGAATATTTATCTCAAGTAATCAAGATAACTGGGTGGATCTTCTCCCTTGGGCCGAGTTCGCCCATAACAATCATTTTCATGAGGCCATCTCTAACTCCCCCTTTTTTGTTATTTATGGCTGCCATCCTAGAATACCCACCTTCTCTCAAATTACACCTTTCGAAGTTCCAGCAGTGGACTCATTGTTTCGTAACTTCTCTTCTATTTGGGAACAAACCAAGAGGAATTTAAAGAGCGCAACCATTCGTTCCAAGAAATCTTATGATAAGAGGAGGAAAATAAGCCCAAGCTTTTCTAACAGTGACAGGGTATGGCTATCCACTCAAAACATTTGTTTAAAGGTTCCCAGTAAGAAATTTGCTCCCAAGTTCATTGGCCCGTTCGCTATTTCTGAGGTCATCAATCCGGTAGCTTTCAGATTGACTCTGCCTCCTTCCCTACGCATTCCAAATGTCTTTCATGTTTTCTTCTTTCATGTTACTTCTTCTTCTTAGGAGCAGCATGGTAACCAACAAATTCTCCTCTCCATCAAGAGTTCCTTCTCCTATTGTGGACCAGGATCAAGTGGAATATGATATTAAGACTATTCTGGATTCTCGCAAAGTTCAAGGTTCCATACAGTTCTTGGTGGATTGGAAGGGTTATGACCCTGATGAGCGCTCCTGGGTAAAAGCCACTGTACTGCACGCTCCCGTCTACTCAAACTGTTCCATAAAAAATTTCCCCTAAAACCCTGTTAGGTGTCCGGAATCCACCCTTAAGGGAGGGGGTACTGTCACAAAGTTACTTGCTTTCCTGCTGCTGATTTTCCAGTCTCTGTGTACAGCAGCACTTCCTGGTTTGGGTGGTCACATGATCGTGGCTGGGAGGCGGCTTTTGCTATCCACAGACTATATTAAGCTCACCTGGACACTGCAGCCTTGTCAGAGCAACAAGTTACCTCTTACCTGTTCCTGGCTCCTGTGCTTCGTGAATTGCTGAGTCTTCCAGTCTCCTGTGTCTTCCTGTGTTCTGATCGCTGCTTGTTAGACTATCCTGGCACTCCAACCCCTGTGTACCGACCCGGCTTGCTGACTATCCCTCTACTCTTGTGACCCGTGTACCGACCCCGGCTTGATTGACTCTGCATCTTCCACAACACTCCACTGCACTACATCTTGGGGCGAACATGAGGACCGTGACCTGTGACTCCTGGCAGCGAAGCCCACCCCACCTTGCAGCGGTTCTTGGTGAACACCAGGGAGATCGTTACCTCAGGTAGGCCAGCGCTAATCAAGATTAGTAATAGTAATCCAGTATCTGTTTGTCACAGTTTGGTATTCTGGACTCTTGGGGAGTGATAGTAACTGGTGTGAAGTAGGCACACTGGTAATGTCAGTTCTATACCCAGACAGCGAATAGACAACAGATGCAGGATAAGGTACAATTAGCGATTTAATGATGCTTGAATGATCACAGAAAATCTTGGTAATTAAGCACAAGGAACATAGGAACAGGGTGAGCAGTACCACCAGCAATGCAGTATGAGTGCATACAATATAGCAGTATAATCAGTGTATTCCAATATAGCGATAGCAGGAACAGTCCAGCAACAAAGTGGAGATGGTAATGCAGCAGGTATATGAGACCACAATGAGGCAGCACGATACAGGAGGTACAAGTAACAGTCCAGCAACAAAGTGGAGTGGGTAAGAGCAAGCAGCTCAGATGATACTACCTGTAATAACCACTGAGCCACCGAGACAAATGTGGAGTAGATGATCTTGAGTGGTGCAGTCCATGGAGATGTAGTTTGAGCAGTATAGCCTTTGAACAGCACACAGCAGAGGTAAGTGCAGTCTGAGCAGTATAGCCTTTGAACAGCAACACAGCAGAGGTACTGACGATCCAGGTGAGCAGTATAGCCTTTGAACAACAACACAGCAGAAGCACTGACGATCCAGGTGAGAGCACACAGAATAGGTAGGAACCTAAACAGCCAGGTAACTTGATGAACAGGCCCAGAGGAATGGGAGGAGGTGCCTTTTCAAGTTTAGAACCAGAACCTGAGACCAATAGGAATCTTGCCAGAAACAGACAGGTGCTCAGTCTGCACATGTGCAGATCAGACTAAGGGTTTGAGGCTGCTAATGAGGCACAGGTGAGTGTCTTAGTCTTTGTTTATGGAAGCCGAATAAGCGCCGTGTGACAGTACCCCCCCCTTTAAAGGTGGGCACCGCACACTTAGGATTCGGCTTCGATGGAAACTTCTTGTGAAAGTTCTTAACCAGAACTGGAGCATGGACATCCGCAGCGCCGATCCAGGAGCGTTTCTCAGGACCAAACCCTTTCCAGTCTACTAAATACTTCAAACCTCCTTTACAGACTCTTGAATGTAGTATTTGTTTAACCTCAAATTCTTGATCCAGATGGACTTTAGGTACTGTAGAGGAAGTACGGGTAGACGAAAAGCGGTTGATGACCAGCGGTTTCAACAAAGAGACATGAAAAGAATTGGAGATCCGAAGAGCAGCTGGTAACGATAATTTCACAGAAGCTGGATTAATGACTTTAGAAATAGTATAAGGTCCAATAAAGCGAGGAGCAAACTTCATACAAGGGGTTTTGAGACGGATATTCTTTGTAGAGAGCCATACTTTATCACCTATCTTGAAAGCAGGTGCGGCCCGACGTTTTCTATCTGCCGCAAACTTGTAACATTTGGAAGATTTCTTAAGACAACTCCTCACTTGATTCCAGATTGACACGAATCTCCATTGAACGAGATTAACAGCAGGAACCTGGGTGGGTGGGAGGGAGGTAAACCTGGAAAATGATGGATGAGTCCCATACACAGTAGAAAAAGGTGATGTAGAAGTTGACTCATGAAGGGCATTGTTATGCACAAATTCTGCCCAAGGTAGAAGGTCTACCCAGTCATCTTGATTGGCATTAGAGAACATTCTGAGGAAAGTTTCCAAGTCTTGATTTACACGTTCTGTCTGTCCATTAGACTGAGGATGGTAGGATGAGGAAAAATTTAACTGGATACCAAGAACTTTACATAAGGCTCGCCAAAATTTAGACACAAACTGAACTCCACGATCAGAGACGATCTCTGTGGGACAACCATGCAACCGGAATATTTCCTTGATGAAGTGTATGGCAAGGACAGATGAAGATGGAAGGCCAACAAGTGGAACGAAATGAGCCATTTTCGAAAACCGATCTACCACTACCCAGATGGTATTATACTTTTTACTAGGGGGTAGGTCGGTAATAAAGTCCATGCTCAGATGGGTCCATGGTTTGTCCGGAATGGGCAGCGGGATTAATTGTCCAGTAGGTGATTGACGAGATGACTTATGTTGGTTACAGATCTCACAAGAAGCCCCAAAGTCTTTAACATCACAATGAAGTTTTGGCCACCAATAATTGCGAGAGACCAAATCCATGGTTTTACGTACCCCAGTGTGACCAGCAAAACGAGTAGAGTGGGACCAGGTCAGAAGCTTCTTTCGTAAATCAGATGGCACAAAAGTCTTCCCTGGTGGTGGTGTACTGGCTGGAGACAGAGTAGATGTTAATATACACTTGGGAACTAATATAGGACGAGGTTTTACCTCCTCGGTCTCGGTATCATAGGAAAAGGCTCGAGATAGAGCATCTGCACGTTTGTTCTTTTCTCCAGGTTTAAATGTAATTTGAATGTCAAAGCGAGAGAAGAAGAGAGACCACCTAGCTTGCCTAGGATTTAGGCATTGAGCGGATTGTAGATACAAAATGTTTTTGTGATCCGTGAAAATTGTGACGGGGTATCTAGCTCCTTCTAGAAGATAACGCCATTCTTCCAAAGCTATTTTAATGGCAAGTAACTCTTTATCGCCAATGGCGTAATTCTTCTCTGCTGGCAAAAACTTCCTGGAGAAAAACGCACAAGGATGGAACTGATTAAGATGAGACTTTTCAGAAAGGACAGCCCCTACTCCAACACTTGAGGCATCAGTTTCGAGGAAGAATGGCTGAGACGTATCAGGTTGTTGAAGAATTGGTGCCGAAGAGAATGCTTCTTTGAGGAAATCGAAAGCCTTTAAGGCCTCTGGTGGCCAAGATTTGGAGTTGGCACCCTTCCGGGTGAGAGACACAATGGGTGCAACAATGGTGGAATATCCTTTAATAAAACGTTTGTAATAATTAGAGAATCCTAGGAAGCGTTGTACAGGCTTTAACCCCAAAGGGAGAGGCCACTCAAGTATAGCTCGTACCTTCTCTGGATCCATCTTTAATCCTGTGCCTGAGACTATGTAGCCAAGGAATGACATTTGAAGTTGTTCAAACAAGCATTTCTCTAACTTGCAAAAAAGTTGGTTCTTACGGAGTCGTGAGAGGACTTCTGCCACGTGAAGGCGATGAGAGTGAAGGTCCTGGGAGAAGATCAGGATGTCATCCAGATATACCATGACACAATCATAGAAGAGGTCTCTGAAAATCTCGTTAACAAAGCTTTGGAACACTGCAGGGGCATTACATAAACCGAAGGGCATCACTAGGTATTCGTAGTGACCGTCACGAGTGTTAAAAGCAGTTTTCCATTCATCGCCGGTTTTAATTCTGATGAGGTTATAAGCTCCCCTAAGGTCTAGCTTTGTGAAAATCTTGGCCCCCTTTATACGGTCGAACAATTCAGTGATGAGAGGAATGGGGTATCTGTTCTTAATTGTAATAGCGTTAAGACCGCTGTAGTCAATACATGGGCGAAGAGACCCATCCTTCTTTTTAACAAAAAAGAAACCGGCCCCAGCAGGAGAAGACGAAGGTCTAATAAATCCACGTTGAAGATTCTCTTGGACATACTCAGACATGGCTTGGGTCTCTGGCAGTGATAAAGGATATACACGACCTCGCGGAGGGATTTGGTCAGGTAGAAGATCAATAGGACATTTCCATGCCCGGTGAGGAGGAAGATGTTACGATCTGGCTTTGTCAAAGACATCCCGAAATGACAGATACTGACTTAGAAGGCAGCTGGGTAGAAGTTCAGACGAGATGCTAGTAGAGGCCAGGGGATGAACACGAGAAAGACAATTTTTAAAATAGTTTGAACTCCAAGATAGAACTTGAGAAGTGGTCCAATCCATCTGAGGAGAGTGTTGTTGGAGCCATGGTAGTCCCAGAATGATAGGACTGGTAGAAGAGGGTAAAACATGAAAGGATATCATCTCCTTATGTAATGCTCCTATTTGTAGAAGAATAGGCTGAGCGCATTTCTTAACGAGACCATTGGAGATACGAGATCCATCAATTGCAGAAATAGATACAGGATGCTCTAGGAAGGATGTGGGCAAGGACCCCTGAGACACAAGAGAAGAGGAGATAAAATTCCCAGCAGCTCCAGAATCCAATAAGGCATGAGAATGAATAAGGCCTGAAGGACCATGTAATATGACTGGAAATGAACATACTGTAGGTAATGATGATTGAGGAGAAGATTTAATATTGCCTAATTTGACTTCCCCAGAACAAATCAGGCTTTGGTATGTTCCCGATTTCTTGGGACACTTGTTAAGGATATGCCCTGGGTCGGCACAGTATATACACAACTTATTTTTAAATCTTCGGTCGCGCTCCTCCAGAGTCAAACGTGACCGTCCCAATAGCATCGGTTCCTCCTCAAGAGTTGGGGGAGGATAGCGAGCCAATGTCCTAGGTAAAGAACGATGAGGATTATCCTTCTCAGCAGCTCTCTCTCTGAAATATAGATCCACTCTGTTACAACAAAATTAAAGCATCTAAAGTAGCGGGTAGTTCCTGGGAGGCAAGGGCGTCCTTGATCTTATCCGATAAGCCGTGCCAAAAGGTAGCCACCAAAGCGTCATTATTCCAACATAATTCAGATGACAAGAAGTGAAATGAGATAACATATTGTGCCACCGAACGTGACCCCTGGCGGAGTCTAAGGATACTTGAGGCTGCAGAGGTAACTCAACCGGGTTCATCAAATTATTTCCAGAATGTGGCTATGAAGGCAGTACTATCAGATACGAGAGAATCATCACGCTCCCAGAGAGGAGAGGCCCAGGCCAAGGCCTGGCCAGACAATAAAGATATTAAATAAGCCACTTTTGCCCTGTGAGTGGGAAAATTCTGAGGTTGCAAATCGAATTGGATCGAACACTGAATGAGGAAACCTCTACAGACTTTCGGATCGCCATCAAACTTAGCAGGGGAGGGAATCCGGAGGGTGACATTAGAATTACTGGATAACTCAGGTACAGGAGGTTCTGGTGCAGGAACAAACGGAAGAAGGGTAGGTATATCGGATTGAATAGAGTCCACTCTGGAGACCAATGCCTGGAAGCATTGAAGGAGTTGGCGTTGACATTCATCCTGTTGTTCTATCCTATGGAGTAACAGCCGCAGAGTCTGTTTAGCCACCGGTTTCCCAGGGGAGTCCATTATGGCCTGTTCATACTGTCACAGTTTGGTATTCTGGACTCTTGGGGGAGTGATAGTAACTGGTGTGAAGTAGGCACACTGGTAATGTCAGTTCTATACCCAGACAGCAAATAGACAACAGATGCAGGATAAGGTACAATTAGCGATTTAATGATGCTTGAATGAAACCTGAGACCAATAGGAATCTTGCCAGAAACAGACAGGTGCCCAGTCTGCACATGTGCAGATCAGACTAAGGGTTTGAGGCTGCTAATGAGGCACAGGTGAGTGTCTTAGTCTTTGTTTATGGAAGCCGAATAAGCGCCGTGTGACACTGTTACAGCTTGTTAATATTTTTGGTAGAATGACATGTTGGCAATTTTATGTTTTTCTACAGTAAACCTTCACCTCCATTACAGAGGTATCTTTTTCTTTAAAAAGGGAAAAGCTTTTTTTTACATTTTTGTTTCCCCGACTTAAAACCACCATGCACTTGAACATAAGCTTTATCACATGATGTAGAGGGATTAGTATCATGACTGAGACCTGAGAATGACAAGAAGAATTTGACTGAAGACTGCCACCCCACCTGTTTTTGTATGAGCAATCACACATAGCAATGTGACTGGAGAGTGACAAGGACACTGTGACCCCTTCTGTTTCTGTATGAGCTATGGCACAGTACAGTATGTGACTGTATTATTGTTATTATTATTATTAATTTTTATTTATAGGGCGCCACTAGGTGTCCGTAGCGCCAAACAGGGACAAACGAGATTACAATACGAGGTGAGACAGCACAGTACAGTAAACAATAAGCACAGTAACTCAGTGAGCTCAAAGCACAGATAGAGGGGTGGAGGAGGGGAGAGGGGAAGGTCCGCCAACGATGGAGTCCAAGAGGGAAGGCAAGGATGACAGGGAGACCCCCAAGGGGAGAGGAGGGAGCAAAAGGGGACGGTGGGAAGAGGGTCCTCAAGGAGGAGGGCCAAGTAGCTGGAGAGCAGAGTTAACAGTGGTGAAGACAGGAGGAGAGAATACCCTGCTCAAAGGAGCGTACAATCTAAGGGGTGGGGTAGACAGACAGAGAGACACGGGGGAGAGATGGAGGATAAGGATAAGGGAAGGGGAATGAGGGGAAGAGGCAGAAGAAAAGGTAGGAAATTAAGTGGGAGACTGGAAGGCTTTAAGAAAAAGGTGGGTTTTTAAAGCTCGTTTGAAACTGGACAGATTAGGGGAAGTTCTGATGGAGGGAGGGAGCTTGTTCCAGTGGAGGGGGGCTTGTTCCAGTTGAGGGGGACTTTTAAGAACACTGCCAAACCTATTATTTGTCTTTCAGCATTGACAATGAGCAATGGCACGTAGACTGTAGACTGGCAAGAACACTGGCACCTCTCCTGTTTCTGTGTGAGCCATAATAACACAGTAAAATGTGTCTGGAGACTTTTAAGAACACTGTTAGCCCTATTATTAGAATTTCTGTTTCAGCACTGATCACTGCCACTTCTCCTATTTCTGGGTGAGCTATGGCACAGTAGAATTTCACTGGAGACTTTGAAGAACACTGCCACCTCTCCTCTTTCTGTTCTAGCTATGACGCATCCCAGCTCTACTGGAGACTGTCAACAGCTCTGCAACCCCTTCTGTGTCTCTCAGTGAAATGGTGCCAGATATCTGAGGAGAGCAGTTTTTAAAGAATCCAAAACTCGCGAGATCTGACGATGTGACAATTACGTTTTGCCTCGTTTTCAGTTCCGAAGGTGCACGAAAGTACCGAGCCGGCTCAGTACTCGGAACGGCTATGTTCGGGTGGGCTCGGTTTTTCCGAAAACCAAGTCCGAGCATCTCTAGTTGTAATAGGTTTTCCAGTTAGAACATTAGTAAAACAGTGCCTATATGTTGCTCATGCTACTATATAGCCTTTGTTCCTACTGTGTTATATATCAGTGAGTCATTTTATTCTCTTATTGCAATACATCCGTTATGGATGCGCCTCTGCCCATATACTCATCAGAGCTACTTGCCCGGTACCCTAATTATCATTCCCCTCCCACAATGGCATCTTTATATAATTGTACTTTCGCATAAACCATAAAAAATCCAATAAATAATACATGTTGTAATCAACAGTTTATTTATGTTAAGAATGCATAATGATGACATTACATATATGTAAATTATTATATGAACCAATTCTATTTTTGAATTCACTGGGTTGCTGAATACAACATCTGTGTTTCATAAATAAAGCTTAGGAAAAATGAACAAAATATGTGGGGGGGGGGGGGGGTTAATAAAAAAAATAATGTTTTTGGATGATACATGACTAGAGTGATTAAGCTTTGCTTGACAATAAATTGGTGGCAGGATGGGATGACCCAGGAGGATTGATTGAGATTCAAAGACTTCTATTGGCTTACTTCGCCTTCTAAGGCGCAAAGTTAAAGAATTTATCCATATGTTAATAACACAAAGTGGTCTCAGTAGATTGCATGCATGTTGTGTAATGGTTTAATTATTAGTATATTGGTTTACACAAAAATTAATGTTTCAATATGTGTGTGTGTGTGTGTGTGTTGTGTAGGACGGGATTTACAAGTATATTTCTGACACGTAAAGGATTCAAGAACTCAAGAGCAATAAAATAAACTCTTTACTTCAATATAATTGTCCACCTATTGACAATATCCTGCGTAGAGAGAGCACAGCTCAACTCCCCATAAGCTGGGAGATGGGATCCCTTTTGCTAGCTCAATATATGTGCAGGTGGTGGGAGGATACAGGCTAGAATTGCAAGCTCGTGATTTTGTGTAGTGTGTACAAGTGAAGCTTTAAGACACATATTATTATTTACAATAAACAGTGCAAGATAAAAAAGATTATATGGGGTTGATTTATGAAACGTCCTATAAAGGAAAGTGGAGGTGTTGCACATAGCAACCAATCAAATTCTGGCATTTATCTAGTATATACTAGAAAATGATAGCTAGAATTTCATATGGTACTATGTGCAACACATATATTCTTTTTTTTAAATCTTATATTGAAAAGCATTAAACAAATTCTTGAAAGGTACTTCAGTTACATAGCATGCATATATTTAAATACAGGATGTACAACACTATCTCACAGTGCTTTTACAATAAGAAGTTAACTGTGAAACACAAATACTTTTAATTTTTAGAAAGTTTAATAAATCTACTCCTGTATGTGCATTCACGTTTTATTGTTTAGGTCCCTGTGTATACCATTTTAAATGCATAAGACTGTACGATAAAAACTGGAAGTATATGATAGTATTGCACCGACCTCTTAATGTGCAACATGCAATTGCAATCACTGTAAATGGTGTGCCCTGGAAATGAAAATGTTAAATGGGCTGCTTTAAAAATCTGCTTTGCTGTACAACCCTGCATAAAGGACTTTTCCTATCAAATACATTTTTCACAATAGTAGTGTTTCCACAAGTGCAGGTACAATGGCAAAGCCTTATGTGTTAGTGCAATAATTGTGCTTAAAGTCATGGGAAGATGGTTGACATATTTCCCACATTTTGATGTGCTTTCTCAAGCATTAAGTTCATTATATGTACTGCCTATCTTTGCCATTTTATTGTGATCAATGTTTTGCTAAAAATATGACTCAACATCTCCAGGGCCGGCGCCACCATTAGGCAGCGTTAGACAGCTGCTTAAGGCCCGGGCCCGGGGGGGGGCGGGGGGGGGGGGGTGCAACGGTGGCCGGCCACCCATACTAACAATGTCTCTGAACGAGGCATTGTTAGTTGGGTAGTAAGGGCGGTGAGATCGATGCGATCACCCGCCTGCCTGCCATTTCTCCCCTGCAGTAGCACCTCCTCTCTCCCAGCATTTCCCCGGCTCCAGGCTTATAGCTGCCGACAGAGAGGAATCCAGAGGCTCCAAGAAGTAGGTAGTAAGAAGTAGGAAAAAAAAGAAGCAAAGAAGAGGAGAAAAGAAGAAAAGGTAACTATATTAACATAGAGAAAATAGAAGAAGAGGGACTGGAAAAAAGGGAGGGAGAGAGGTGGACTAAAGAAAACATGTAGATGCACAGAGAGAGGGGGCATCAGAAAATATTTGGAGATGCAGAGAGGGAGGCATCATGGGGGGAGAGAGAGAATGGGGGCCCCAGAAAATATGGGGAGAGAGAGAGAGGGGGCACCAGAAAATATGGGGAGAGAGAGATAGGGGGCACCAAAAAATTTGGGGACGCAGAGTGAGGGGGGGGGCACCAGAAAATATGAGAAGACACGAGGAGAGAGAGAGGGCGCCAGAAAATATGTGGAGAGAGAGAAAGGGGGCACCAGAAAATATGGGGACACAGAGAGAAAGAGGGGGGCAACAGAAAATATGGGGAGACAGAGAGAAAGGGGGCACCAGAAAATATAAGGAGAGAGGGAGCTACAGAAAATGGGGGAAAGGGAGCGGATAAATTTGGAAATCCACACAATTTACATATCATTAATTTAAAGGGACTCTAGGTTTGAGCAAACATGTATATTATTAGTAATTGGTCACTATTTGGCCATCCCCTGCTGCTATCGATTAGTATAATTAATTTAAGGCTGCAAAACACATAAGCAAAGGTAATCTAAATGTGACACGTACAGCATTAAGCTGTTTGTTTAAAATTTTGTTGGCAAAAGGGCATGTGAGAAAAAAGCTGACTAGGGCACCTAGGACAGGGGTGCATATGAAAGAAAAGCTAGTGGGCAGGGGGAATGTGAGAAAAGCTTGTGGAATGGAGTTAGCGTGTGACAAGAGCTGATGGGTACAGGTGGCATGTGTGAGAAATGCTGGTGGGCAGCGGGGGACATATCAGTGTGTAACAGGTGATTTTTTGTTTTGTTTTGCTTTGTTCTGAATCCTAGACAGCATTCTGCATCAAACATCAGTAGATTTAGATAGCAGTGCATCTGGACTGCAGCCTTACCAGCCAGCTAGGAGGAGGGAAAAGTTACTATTTTTATTTTACAAAAGTCAAATGTGTGAGGGGCTCTGAAGTGGGAATTGGGGAGAGTAGTGGCAGTAGTCTGAAGTTTTGCCTAGGGCGCCGAGAAACCTTGCCCTGGACATTTCATTGATCTGTTCTGCTAGATATATTCAGTTTTGTACTGGCAAGGAAAAAACATTGACAACAATTGCTCTTCTCTGTATTGTCATAATGTGTTTATATTTTCCCCTAACAAATATAAGTGAAGCTGAGAGCGAAATATTTTTTTTATTTTTATTTTACTGACAGATAATGCCTAATATTGTCCTTGCTACGGTATGTTCAGTCTATAAAAGGGTTATTTATGTGTGACAAAAAACAACCTTCTTGTCACAGTTTATACTTGTAAGTAGTGAGGTGATTGTATATGATTTAACTGCATTCTAGTGATGCCTGAAGCAACTGAGAGAGCCACATAGAGGGGACAATTCAAATAACCACAAGATTCCATAGTACCAATGCGCGTAGTTTCTGTGCAAATTTAAGCAATTACAGTAATGAGGTTTGAGCAAAAATGAACAAAGATCATTACCTAAACATCAGAAGGAAACATAACACACTAGGCTACTGTGGGACTTTGTAGCTAGTTGAATCTCCCCAATAGTGTAGTATTCATTAGTACATAGAAACACATTTAATAGTTTACAAGAAGGAACATGCTTGTGGGCTTATCCACAGGGGATTGCTTCTCTACCTTGTATCAGTGTTTGTACTTCCAGATGATGCTTCTGGCTCACCAGACTGGTCAATTCTCCTCCTTGGGCACTAGAAAAGGTCAGCAAAGACGTCATGATGTGTGCAATATTCTCAGTGCATTTAACGCATTTTGTCACTGTCTGTGACATTGTCAGGAACCTTAGGCTGATTGATGGAAGCAGTCCATTTTCATCTAATATAGGCTGTCAGCTTAATTATTCTTAATAGTCTCCGATCAGTCATAAGTAACGGCTGTTCCAGTTAGTAAAACAGTGCCTATACGTCGCTCATGTTATCCCTACTATATAGCCTTTGTTCCTACTGTGGTATTTATCAGTGAGTCATATTATTCTCTTATTGCAATAAATCTCTTTTGGATCCACCTCTGCCCATATACTCACCAGAGGTACTTGCCCGGTACCCTAATTATCATTCCTCTCCCAAAATGACATCTTTTCTAATTGTACTCTCCCCATAAACCATAAAAAAAATCCAATAAACAATAAATGCAATAATGAACTCTATTTATGTTAAGAATGCATAATGATGACATTATATATATGTAAATTATTATATGAACCAATTGTATTATTGAATTTACTGGATCTCTGAATGTAACATCCGTGTTTCAAAAATAAAGTGGGAGAAAAAATTAACAAAACATGTGGGGGGTAAAAAAATAAATAAGGTTTTTGGATGATATATGACTAGAGTGATTAAGAATTCCTTGACATTTAATTGGTGGCAGGATGGGATGACACAGGAGGATTGATTGAGATTCAAATAAAGACTTCTATCAGCTCACTTCTTCTTCATAAGGAATTTATCCGTATGTAAATAACACAAAGTGTTCTCAGTAGATTGCATGCATGTTGTGTAATGGTTTAATTATTAGTATATTGGTTTACACAAAAAATAATGTTTGAATCTGTGTGTGTGTGGTGTGTGTGTGTGTGTGTGTGTGTGTGTGTGTGTGTGTGTGTGTGTTGTGTAGGGGGGTTACAGGTATGTTTCCAATACGTAAATGATTCAAAAATTCGACAGCAATAAGATAACTCTTACATTCAATATAATCAGTATTTACACTTTTTAAAGCATACTGGGACTTGAAAAATCCTCAAGATCAAAGATTCCAATACATACACTCTCTATACCAGATATCAGCTGGCTCCTGATTGTCTTCTGCAGCTGTGAAGGAAACTGCACGTGCCTACAAATTTTATAGGCAATATTTAGTGCTAAACTCCACAGAGTTGGAGAATACATGGCGTCAAAATATTTAAATATAAAATATCTCCAAAGAGTTCAAAGATCTAAAATTATTAGACCTTTTAATAAAACATTTATAACACAATCATAAAACTGGATAAACCTTTATCTGAAAACTAACTAAGGCAATCAATCAACTAATGAAGGTAATATGCAAACATATATTTCTAAGCAGTTTTCCGTTTAAACGCAAAAGGTGTTGCAACAATATTGAATATAATTAAATACATCAATTGTGCTGTCTATTTGAGCGTTTTCAATGATAAAATGGTACTGTTCTTAAGTCTAGTTCAAGATATCCCAGAAATCCAGAGTATTATGGATCAGAAATGAAAAAACCACATGCATGTCATTCAGATCGTAAAGCAATCATGCCAGCACATATAATAATAAAGTATTAGATTCCAACTTATTTAATCGAAAAAATGGTCCTCACATGAGGGGTGAACTTCTGTTCATTAATAAAAGAGGTGCACACCTCTCTCCTAATATACAGTATAATGTAATTCTCCGAAGTTCGCAAATAAGCAGTTACATGAAATAAATCAGTAAACACGAATTAGCAAAGTACAAACATAGTTGCACTTATCTATGGTGGTTAACACCAAAGATAAGTTAACAGCAGGGTGCCCCTAGTGATCAATTACAATCCCCACGTGAACATCTTGAGGAAAATTGCTGCTGACCCTAACCCATATTTCAGAAAAACAATAGACTGATGAAAATATTCCCAGATTTACCTCTCCTTTCATACAAACAGCCTCCAAATTTTAGAAATCTCCTCGTTAGAAGTGCCCTCCCATCACCATCAGAGACTGGCACATTCCCTTGCAAAAAAAAATAAAAATGCAAAACCTGCACCCATGTCCTACCAACAAACACAGTTCCCATACCCAACACACAGCATTACTATAAAATCACTGACACATTCTCATGTACATCCTCCAATGTGGTGTACATGATACAGTGTACAAGGTGCCCTGAGGAAATTTACATTGGGGGGACCAAGCAGTAAGTGCAATCGAGAATGAATTTACATAGACACACAATAAAGAAGACTCTGGACACCCCCGTGGGTAAACACTTCTCTGAACCAGGACACAGTATGACAGATTAAAAAGTCCTAATACTGAAACGTCTTTTTAAAAATGATAGGGGGAGAAAAATATGGGAATTTAACCTGATAAGAACATTCCAGTCACTGACTAAACGACTCAGTCTAACACCTGGATTTATGACCCACTACATGGACGCACTTCACACCCCACAGCAGAGTGCAGACCTCTGAACTCGTAGGACTTTTACTCTTCCATCCATAACGAAAACCTCCTTTTTATTACTTTAGCTTATCTTAATGATGTATCCACCCACCCCCCTGTACAAATTTCTTGATGTAACAGCGCTTAAATGTTGTGCCTTTTTCTCAGTCATTCATTTGTAAACTTGCCTGATGAATGGGCCTCTGTGCTCTGAAAGCTAGCAAATATGATGAAATAAAATTTGGGTAGCCAATAAAGGTATCACTAGTATAATACTTTTGTCTTTTTTGACACTAAAGTATTAAACATCACATAGATTTTTCTGGCTAACACGGTACTGCAATAATTGCAACAATAAGGAGGAAAGAAAAAATAGTCTAAATACAGAACACCAGAAGCTGGTATATTTCACGTCTGTTCCTGGTCAATCCTCCTTTGCTTGAAATTTTTCCAGGAGAGACTGTTAAATCTTGATCTTTGGTTTTATCTTCAAAGCTTCATAATAATTACTAATGCGCTTTTTCACATACTAATGACTTCATCAGAGGTAACGTTTATAAAAATTGATAAGATTCATACATAGAGCATATCACCGCACCAGGTCTACACTTCTATTATATTCAATTATTATTGTTACATAATGGTGGTGCACCCAAACACATAGTAATACTTATACTAGGACTCAGAAACAAAAAAGAACGTGTTTAATATGGGGCACTCTGTGAGTTGCTAAGTTGCACCAAGTAAAACTCAATCTTTTATTAAAGTTTATTAAAATAAATTTCCCATTTATTCATAAATAATTGCTTGTAGCAAAATATTTAAAACTAATAAAGTGCTTGTAAAATAACGTGCAAATAAATAAATATGTATTAAAATTAGAGATGGTCACCGATCCCCGTGTTTTGGTTTTGGTTTTGGTTTTGGATCTGTATTAACTTTGTGTTTTGGTTTTGGATTTGGATTTTTATTTTTTTTTCGAAAAATTGCCAAAATATGTTAAAATCACATAATTTTGCTCTTTTTTGTTCCTACATTATTATTAACCTCAATAACATTAATTTCCAGTGGTTTCCAGACAATATTGACCGCCTCACAGGTCACAATATTATTTTCATACACTTTCGGACAAGGACTGCAGCGAGCTGGCTGGATGGTAAGCGAGCGACGACACATACACAATGCAGTTCATTTTTCACTACGCTGCACTAAAATACATTCCCTCTGCTTTTCCAATGTCAGTATAGTAAGTGGGGATGACTTTTCGCTGTACCTCTATCCTCACAAGCATATAAAGGGAGGAATTCTACCTTGTTACCTCCTCTTGCTTTCAGTTGGTGGCAGGGTATATTAAATTGTTATTGTAGCTGCTGCAATCTCCTACATACTGTTGCAGAATGCCGGAAATGTCCTGCACGTCCCTGTCATTTTTCAGAAAGCTCTGCACCACCAAGTTGATTGAGTCTGCAAAACAGGTAATGTGATGGAATTCACCCAGCTGTAATGCTCTCACAATATTGGTGGCATTATCAGAAATTACATATCCTGAGGAGAGTCCAAACAGGATAAGCCATGTTGCGATGACATCCCTTAGTTTTTCCAACAGGTTGTCAGTGGTATGCCTCTTAGTGTAGCCGGCGATACACATATTGAGGATACTACTTTGGATTTGCAACAGGAAGAGGGGGATATTGGTGTAGCTGATGAAGGCGCTAATGAGGATGTTGATGAGGATGATGTTGTTTGTGTACATCCTGCACCAGTGGAAGCAGTTCTTGCCAATTATAAGAAGAAGGCCATTGTCATGCCTGGGCATAAGACCAAAAAATTCACCTCCTGTGTGTACATGCTGCTGCTGTTCCTGCTGCTGAAAGCGATTCACCAATCCAGGAGGCTGTCACAGTCATATATTCTTTAATTTGTCCGGTTCTGCTTGTCCACATATCTGTGGCTAAGTGTACAGTGGGTAGAATGGCATTTTGAAGCCCAATATTGAAATTTTTCTGAACCTGCATGTAGAGGGGAAAACTGGCTCTTCTAGTAAATTGGTGCCCTAATGGAATTTGATTACGGGGACACAGGACCTCAATTAACTGTTTAGAACCAGCTGCATTAATTGTGGATATTGGACGCTAATACTAGCATAGTTGTAGAGATGTGTCCCACGGATCGTGCAGCTGTGCCCATGAAGAGGGTGAAGAAAGAACCAAAAAATATCTACTCACCGATCCAGCATTCCAGTGATGAGTATTTCTTCCTTCTTGCAGGAGTTATCAGTAGAGGAGGGATGAGCCAATCAGGGCTCACCTTCCCCTGCTGGCCAATCAGCGGCCGGATGAGTGAGCCAATCCTGGCTCACCTCCGGCCGTTCAAACTATTGGCGCCTCAGCGAGCCAATGAATGCTCGTGGCGGAGCCCAGTGATTATGTCGCTCTGGCAGTTATATAAACCGCAGGGCGGCGCCATTGCTGCAGAAGTTCGTCGGCGGAGAGACAGGAGGACTGTCACTCACCGGACCGTGAGTGCCTCTGCGCTGGTGCGTGGTTCTCTAGCCTTCCTGCCGGCGCCTGTCCTGAGCCGCCCGCCATCTTGATGGACTGTGCATGCGCAGCATCCAAGAACTCTTATGACCTTTGCTTTTAATCTAATTGGTGGATAAGGCACCTCTCCCTATTTAAGGCACCTGTGCTCAGTATATCGTTGCCTGATCTTGAGTCTCATTCCCTGTGAGTCTCTGAAGGTGTCTCCTGTGTCCTGCTCGTGTCTTCAGCTTCCTGCTGATTACCTGTTCTACTCATCGGTGGTTCCCATACCCGCTACTGACTCCTGTATCCTGCTCGTGTCTTTAGCCTCCTGCTGATTACCTGCTCTACTCATCGGTGGTTCCCATACCCGCTACTGACTCCTGTATCCTGCTCGTGTCCTCAGCTATCTGCTGGATTACCTGCTCCGCTCACCTGCGGCTCCCATACTCGCTACAGCCGTTCAGTGCTCCTGCTGTGCCTGCATATCCTCGTTGGACAAGCTTTTCTACTCATCAGCGGTATGCCTACTTGTTATTGACTATCAGCTGTTACCTTGCATATCCGCTTAATACAAGCTTCTCTACTCAGCAGCGGTATCCATACTCGCTATAGACTATAAGTTGTTACACTGCATATCCGCTTTGTACAAGCCTCTCTACTCAGCAGCGGTGTACATACGGCTATAGACTATTAGCTGTAACACTGCCTATCTGTTTGGAAACAGTTCCTCTGTGCTCTCATTGTCTTCATACAGTTATTGACTCTTTTCATTCCTCCACCTATCCGCACCTGGACAAGTCCTCACCTTCACAGCAGTGGTACAACTTGCTGAACGTAGACCACTGACTCTCCCGCTACCAACCTGCACCTGGACAAGTCTTCCCTTCACAGCAGTGGTACAACTTGCTGAACGCAGACCACTGACTCTCCCGCTACCTACCTGCACCTGGACAAGTCTTCCCTTCACAGCAGTGGTACAACTTGCTGAACGCAGACCACTGACTCTCCCGCTACCTACCTGCACCTGGACAAGTCTTCCCTTCACAGCAGTGATACAACTTGCTGAACGCAGACCACTGACTCTCCCTCTACCAACCTGCACCTGGACAAGTCTTCCCTTCACAGCAGTGGTACAACTTGCTGAACGCAGACCACTGACTCTCCCGCTACCTACCTGCACCTGGAAAAGTCTTCCCTTCACAGCAGTGGTACAACTTGCTGAACGCAGACCACTGACTCTCCTGTTACCTTCCTTCACCTGCTCACGTCCACCCTGCTCTCCGTGGTTGAAACCTGCCTGCCAGTATAGCTGCAAGTCGCTGACTCATCTACCAGTATAGCTGCAAGGACAGTCGTGGGACATCCGGAGTGCCGGATCAAGATCAAGATGGCGGAAGTGGCAGGGTAGCTCCTTGTCCTGACAAGGGCACCCTGCCACTTCCGCCGTCATGATCTTGATCCGGCACTCCGAACATCCCACGACGTCCTCCTGTCTCTCTGCCGGCGAACTTCTGCATTTGAAAGAAATCACCGCCAGAGACGTCGGCGGGGAGTCTTTGTAAGGGCTAAGAGCACCCCCGCCCAGAAGAACTTCAGAGACTCCGCGCCAAAGAGGAGAAGCGGCGCCACCGGCTGGAGAGTCTGGAAGACCCGGGAAAAAAGACGCTAAGGCAAGCTGAGTATCCTGCGCAGAGCAGGTAAGTATAACCTCAGCTATTAGGTCGGGCACAGTCGGATATTTGATCCATGGCCACAGTTAGGGGCACAAGGCCCAGGATAATTTGGGCACAAGGCCCTTATAAGTAGTCAGGGGGCTGTAAGCCAATTATAGCAAAAGGGCACAAGGCCCTAGTTAGTGGACTCAGAGCCCAAGGCAGAGGGGTCAAAAGGCCCATAGCCAGGGCACAAGGCCATGTAGTTAGCTGGGCAGAGAGCCCAGGGTAAAGAGGGCACCAGGCCCTGTAGACAGCAGCGTGAGAGCCCTGATTAGAGAAAGGTGCAGTCCCAGTGTGTGGTGAGTATGCTAGGCGAGAGTCCTAGGTAACAGTAGAGCAGAAGGCTCCTGTTAGTGCTATACTAAACTGTCTGGTTAGATAGCAGGTGTGTATTACTTGTCAGCCTTCCAGATACAGAAGCAGGGTCTTATTCAGACTGTGCAGCGAATACTGTATTGTGCATTGCATTTTGGTTGTGCTGTGTGTGTTTCTTTACAGGTGCAAGTCGTCAGACCCCCATTAAAGGTAGGCTCTTGTTTCCTTACTGCTTTCCTGGTGTAATCTGTACTGTGGGGACGAGGTGTAGTTAAGAGTATACACAAAGCTAAGGGAGAACACACAGTAGTCTTCCTGTCCCGTACGTCCCTGGGGTTACGCTGGTTTCCAGAGGCGGTGATTGAGTATCTCGCTGGCAGTGCAGCACAGCCCATTTGAGTTCCAGGGACATCCCGTGGTTCTATTTGGGTGTTCCAGTCCTCAGTTCTGGCAGGTTCTATGGCATTCCAGACTGGGACTGTGTTCTATTTGAGTGAAGGCAGCCGTTTCGAGTTCCGGTAGTGACAACTGGCAGTTTCATGCTGAAGTTGACACTCCAGTGATGCGCTGCACCAGTGAGCCTCTTTCATGCAACATGTGACTAGTCCTTAGGATTCCGTGAGTGAACCCATAGGAGAAGATAGTCTTCTCGGTATGATCTGTGTGAGGGTTTTAGGAACAGCCCTCCGAAGTAGACCGTGAACACCGGCTGGTGTTCTCTAAACAAGAGCCAGAGAACAGGACATCTGAACAGGAGAGTAGACCAGAAGATCAATCAGGAAAAGACATGGGAACAGGCACAGCAACACAGGAAATTCAACAGATGATTTGGCAAAGGTTGCTGGGACAGGCAGGCCTTTTTAGGCCAGAGGCAGGTGTTTAAGCTTCCAGAAATAACGAGGCAGGTCTGGAAGATGAGAGAGCAGTCTGAGTACCACAGTGGCCCCTTTGGTGGAACATGGTACTGCAGGCAGGATACATCAATATACAAAAGGTCCAACAAAGTTCCTGGCAGACAGGAGCTGAAGAATGCAGATCGTGACAAGCAGGTAGGAGATTGCAGCAGCTGCAAGAAGAATGGAATTCGAGGGGGAATGTACTTTAGTACAGCGCAGTGGAGAATACTTTCCGTGTTGTGCAAGGTGCTGAAACCACTCAAAGTAGTCACCAGTGAAGTGAGTTCAGACACTGTTAGCATGAGTCAAATGATTCTCCTAATTAGATTTTTGGAAAAGCAGCTAGAGAAATTGAAGGAGGAGATGAAACTAAGAAATTCTGCTAACTATGTAAGACTTGTAGATCAAGTTCTTTAATCTCTTCACCAGTATCCAAGAATTATCAACATCTTGAAATTGAATACCTACAGTTTGGCAACTGTGCATGATCCTAGGTTTAAGAGCTATGTCTCTTTCATTCCAACTGACCCAGATCTCAAGAGATGCAATGAACTGCTGGTCAGCAAGCTGACAGCTCAAGTGGTACATGGCACAACAACGTCTCCTCCCTCAGTTTCTCTGGCAAAAGCTACTAGGGAAAAACTTAGCATTCCCAAGACACCCAGTGGTGATGCAGATGAATCAGAAAAACATTTTGACATTTGGTCTGGTCTAAAATAATTGCTCAAAAAACTAGACAGCTCTGCCATAAAATGAACTACAAATTCCACGAGGAAGGCCATTACCAGAAATTACATCAAAGTACACAGACTTCTGTAATGGTGGAGTACAGGGGGGATAAATTAGTATTGTTTGAGGATGATGTAAACACTGATGAGGGTGAGTATAAGGGTGAGGATGATGACAGTGTATATTGCAGGTGCTGGGATCTAGCTGAGAGAAGGGAGCTGGCTGATGCTGGTATGCTTGTTAATATTTTGGGTAGAATGACATGTTGGCAATTTTAGGATTTTCTACAGTACACTTTCCCTTTATTACAAAATATTTTTTTATTTACCAATGTAAAAGCTTGTATTTTGAACTTCAGTTTCACTTAAACCCATTATGCTCTTGAGCATAGGCTTTAGTAGATGATGTAGAAGGACTAGTATCATCATGGCTGTTGCCAGCAGATGGTTGCCATATCGATGGCGCTGAGCTATGGCTCTGGAGACTGGAGATTTGCACGAACACTGCTACCCATTCTGTTTCTGTGTAGGCAATGGCACTGAGACTGGAGAGTGACAAGAATATTGCTACCCTTTCTGTTTCTGTGTGAGGAATGGCACTGAGCAATGACACTGAGACTAGAGAGTGAAAAGAACACTCCCTGCTACCCCTGTTTCTGTGTTAGCAATGGCACTGAGTAATGGCACTGGAGAGTGACAAGGACACTACCACCCTTCCTGTTTCTGTATGAGCAATGGCACAGAGCAATGGGACTGGAGAGTGACAAGGACACTGCCCCCCTCTTGTTTCTGTATGAGCATTGGCACACAGCTATGTCACTATAGACTGATAACAACAATGCCACCCCTCCTGTTTCTGTATGAGCAATAGCACACACCTATGTCACTGGACACTGATAAGAACACTGCCACCCCTCTGGGTTCTGTATGAGCAACGGCACACAGATATGTCACTGGAGAGTGATAAGAAGAAAACTGCCACCCCTCCTGATTCTGTATTTGCAATGGCACTCAGCAATGTGGGCTGGAGAGTAACAAGGACACTGCCACCCCTTCCTTTTCTGTATGAACAATGGCACACAGATATTTCACTGGAGATTGATAGGAAGAACACTGCCACCCCTCCTGTTTCTTTATGAGCAATGGCACACAGTTATATCACTGCAGACTGAAAAGAACACTGCCACAACTCCTGTTTCTGTGTGAGCAATGACGCTGAGCAATGGCACTGGAGACTGCCAAGAACGCTGCAACCCCTTCTGTGTCTGTCTGTGAAATGGTGCCTGATCTCCATGGAGGTCAGTGCTGATGGAATCCCAAACTCGCGAGATTCGAAGATGCACCAATGACGTTTTGACTCTATTTCAGTTCCCAGATGTGCGTGAGAGTACTGAGCCTGCTCTGCTCGGAACTCAGATTGCCTAAGTTCGGGGGGGGACTCGGTTTTAAAAAAACCGAGCCTTAGCATCCCTAATGAAAGTGGTACATTACTACCAGGCCTCACTATGTGATGTATTCCCAGATATAATAATCTTGCATTTCTATATCAATGATCAATACTTTATTTGCTATCAATTGTTATTTAATAAAAATTATATACACAACCACGTGTGAGTCTTTATATATATATGAAAATGAACTATGTATCATAGTGTATAGAGCTCCATTCTCTTTATTGTATGTAGTTAGAATTTGTTGTTTTACACTGTATCTTTTTCAGATCAGAATAGTATGGTATTTCAAGTTGTTCTTGTTTGGGCTAGGCTTGTAGTGTTTACTTAGTAATTGATTTTTTACTCTAGTCTAGAATCATCATCATCTATTTATTCATATAGCGCCACTAATTCCACAGCGCTGCACAGAGAACTCATTCAGATCAGTCATTGGCCCATTGGATCTTACAATCGAAATACCTTAACATACACACACACAGACAGAGACCGATAGAGGCTAAATGCAATTTTAATAGCAGTCAATTAACCTACCAGTATGTTTTTTGGAGTGTTGGAGGAAACCGGAGCACCCGGAGGAAACCCACACAAACATGGGGAGAACATACAAACTCCACACATATAAAGCCATGGTCAGGAATCAAACTCATGACCCCAGTGCTTTGAAATAGAAGTGCTAACCACTAAGCCACCGTGCTGCCCTAGTATAAGTCTATAACATTTGTTATCCCATACAAGTATCCTCTTATTGGCCTATTATAATTTGCCACATGATTTTCATTGATGGTATGCATGTCTATTATGCCCCTCAAATAGTTATCTTTATAAATATGTATTGATGACTGTTGTTATTGTGTTAAGAAGCTGTCATTGTAAATGTTAGAGGGTAGTAACATTAAGCCAATCTATAAGAGTCTCATTCAACAAGGTAAAGTTGTGTTTTAGTCCAGATGTTAGCAAAAATGAAGAATTGAGTCACAAACGGTAATAAATGAATAGCACAAAAACACAGAAAACATATATATTGCATGGCCGGGATTGTTGCTAGTAAGCTATGCAGATTGTGTATTTCCAATGAGTCTGGTTTGAAGTGGATGATCCAACAACCCTCTAATACCCTTCTGCAGAAACATATCTGGGGATGCGTCCATATGTAATTATGCTGCATCTCCAGGCGGTGGGCTACACTTATGTAAACACAACTTTACTGTACTCAAATTACAATGGCCCACACTCGTCCCACCTCTCCAGGGGTAAGGGGGGCTAGAATCTATGATATGCACAAATGTAGATGCAGACACCTCATAATCATCATCCACATCAACATTTATTTATATAGCGCCAGCAGATTCCGTAACACTTTGCAATTGGGAACAAACAATAATAAAACAATACTGGGTAATACATATATACAAAGAGGTAAGAGAGCCCTGCTCGCAAGCTTACAATCTATGGGACACCTTTTTTTGTGCATGTGCAGGACAGAAATGTGTATATTCCCACCACAAATATTAATGTATATCCAAATCTAAATGAGGATGATATCTATAAGTCATAATAAGTAAACATTAACCCAAAAATAATAAACATGCAAACATTATTACTAGTGTTTCTCCTGCCTAGATTGTAACAGCTGCAGGACCCCAATAATGACAACAAGGAACTTTCTATCTGCCTCCAATAATCAGTTGCCTATGGAATGTACATGTAAAAAAAAAATGAAAATCTTCATCTATGTGTTTTATTCTGTTTTTGTGCTTATAGTTCAGGTCCACCCTCCTTGGGAAGGCCCACATGAGCTCAGAGAAAGGTATAAGTGCACAATGGGTGGTGACTTACCCCACAGGATTTCTGACTTTAGCCCGAATCCTCCTAGAACTTACAGAATGAGATCAACAGCAGCAGAAATAATACAAGACAAGTGATGTACAGTAAAGATTAGGATAAGGGTGTCCGAAATACTTGGTGAAGAAAGCTGTTCTATACCCCAAAGGCCTGTATTTCATTTTTCTTTTAGCAGACTGGAAGAACCAGCTGTCATTGAGAACCACCCAAATAGCCTACTGCACTGCCAGCAGGTGGCCCTCAAGGGTACAAGACCATATCTAGCAATACTCACTGAATTGAGTATCCGCTCAGAGGATAGACTCCACTTTCTCATTGTACACGGTTCTCACTCAGATATTTTTGTGATACCTAGTCACTTGGTCCGGCAGTGTGTTATGAGCCGCCGCGGTTCCCCTGGCCGCCGCGACTCACTTACCCAGCCTGTCTGTGTCCCGGTTGTCTCCATGATGACTGGGGTGTCACTTCCGCCTCCTCATCCTGGTTGCCTGGGCAACAGCAGGGATGCTCTCTCCTCTTTGCCGCGGTGCCTGGCGCGCTGTCAAACAGCAAGGAGCACACGCGCAGTTCTTTTAAAGTAATTACAGCCGCCTAAGGCTGATTGGTGCAGGTTGGGATTCTGCATCCTCATTGAGCAGCATTACTATTTAAGGCAAGAAGGGCTTAGCCTCCCTGCCGGTAATAGCATCCTGTTCCTGTTAGCTTGCCTGCTCCTGTTGTTTGCTGAAAACTTTGGATTGATTCTCTGTGCATGACCCTCTGATTGTTTCCTGGATTTTTGATTGTTTGCTTGTTGCTCTGACCTTTGTTTAGTTTTCTGGATCCCCTTCAGTTGCTGCCAGCCCTGATCACTTGCCTGCACCTTACCACACTACCTGCTCTGGACCCTAGACCACTGCCTGTTCCTGTCTACGCTTCCTTGTCATCATCCGCTATCTCGTGCTGCGCTAAATTCATAAGTTTGTACTACGCTGAGTGTAAGACCTGGGGACATGTGAATACCTGTGAGCACAACGATCTCTATGGAAAAGACCTCTTCATCCTGTTCTACAAGCTCATGATAGTAGCCATTAGCCATAACATTATAATGGATCAAAGCAGGATGAATTCTTCTCCAGCCCAGGTTCTGACTGGCCAGGTTCAAACCTTACCTCAGATGGACCAAGGTCTGTTGCTCTGGTTGTCTACACAAGATTAAGCCTCTAGAACCTCTAGCAAGCTTTTTCAGTACCCACATTGGAGCCCAAATTGAACTTACCCGACCGTTTCTCTAGTGATAAAGCCTTATTCTGCCATTTTAAAGAGAGTTGTTAGCTCTATTTTCACCGAAGACCATGTTCTTCAGGTTCTGAGCAACATAGAGTCGGGATCATAATCTCTCTGCTCCAAGGAGACCCTCAGTCCTCGGCATTAAGTGTTCCTCCTGCGAGTCCCGCTCTGCAATCAGTTGACGCTTTCTTTAATGTCTTGGATCTGCTCTATGATGGACCGGACAGGGTGGCCTTGCAGAGTCTCATCTCAGGGCTTTGAAGCAAGGGTGACATACCACCAAAGAATATTGTGCAGAGTTTAGGTGATGGTCCACTGATAGTGAGTAGAATGACCCAGCCCTCCAGAGTCAATTTTGCCTAGGGCTCTCTGAGCAAATTAAAGATGCTTTAGTGCAGTACCCTATACCAACTTTTCAGTTGGTAATCAAGGTTGATCGTAGGATCAAGGAAAGGAAAGTGGAGAGAGATATGTCTGTCTATTCTGGCTCTCCGACAACTTCTTGCACTGCACTGTTGGACATTCCAGAGCCCATGCAGTTAGGCGCATACTGTCTCCGTTCAGAAGAACGATCCAGATCCAGACTACATTCCCTGGGCCTTTGCATGTATTGTTGCAGCAAAGGCCACCTACACTGTGCTTGTCCTAACAAGCCAGGAAAAGACCAGGCCTGTTGAAGAAGATGTGTGCCTAGGTTTTCTAATAATCTCTTCAGAAAAATCAGTTTTGATTCCTGCAAGTCTTGTCTATGGTGCTCAATCCACTGATGTTTCAGCCTTTCTCAACACTGGGGCAGTTAGTAATTTCCTTGTCCTCAAATTGACCCAGACTCTTGGCATTCCATCGATTAAGTTGAAGTTAGGTATTACCGGCTGTGAATTGAACGGTAACCGTTTGATTGGAGGCAGAATTCTTGCCAGGACTTCACCCGTTCAGTTATCTGTTGATATACTCCATTCTGAGGTTCTCTCATTCTATTTGATCTCGTGTCTTTCCGCTCCTTTGATTCGGGAAAATCCTTGATATAATCCCATAATCCCCACATCATTTTGAAAGAAAGAGAGATCATTCGCTGGAGTACTGAGTGTTCATCCACCTGCTTGACCTTACCGCTTCAGGTCCTTCGGCCTACTCTGGAAACCCTTCCTGTTTCCTATCAGGAATTTCATGATGTATTTTCCAAGAAAAAAAAGGATTCACTTCCCCCTCGGGAATATGATTGTGCAATCGATCTTATCCCTGGCTCTAAATTGCCTAAAGGAATGTTTATATTCTCTGTCCAATCCTGAGAACCAGACAATGGAGTAGTATGTGAAAGAAAACATACAGAAAGGATTTTTTCGACCTTCCAAGTCCGGTGGTGGCTGAGTGTTTCTTTGTTGCCAAGAAAGATGGCAGCTTGAGGCCTTGTAGTGACTTTTGCATTCTGAACAAAATTACGGTCAAAAACACATACCCACTTCCACTCATCTTTACACTCTTCGATCGACTGAAATCGGCCACGCTCTTCTCTTAGATTGACCTCTCTACAGGCTCTTACAACCTGATTCAGCAAAGAGAAGTAGATAAGTGTAAAATACTCACTCAGTTCATTGCAAGTATTTGGTTATGCCGTTCGGTCTCTGCAACGCTCCTGCAGTGTTTCAAGACTTAATTAATGATGTTCTACGGGAAGTTTTGGGCAAATTTGTTGTAGTCTACCTGGACGATATCTTAATTTATTCACAGTCTCTGGCTCAGCACCTCCAGCATGTCTGTGAAGTGCTCCTTAAATTTCGCCAGCACCACCTGTATGCTAAGCTCGAAAAATGTGAATTTGAGTTTCTCCGTGTTACCTTCTTAAGATATGCTATCTCTCTCAGTGGGTTCTCAATGGATCCTGACAAGGTGCAAGCAGTTCAGGATTGGGTGCTTCCCACTAATTTGAAAGCTAATCAAAGATTTTTTGGCTTTACCAATTATTATCCGAGGTTCATCCAATCATTCTTAGAACTAGTGGCACCTATTACTGCTCTTAAGCGTAAAGGTGCCAATACAGCTAATTGATCGAGGGCAGGTTCAGCATTTTTTTCTACCTTTAAAGATACCTTTACACCTGCTCCAGTCCTCAGGTATCCAAACCCGGAACTTCCGTTTATAGTAGAAGTGGTTGCTTCAGACCTGGGGGTTGGTGTTATTCTTTCTCAGAGGGATCCTCGGAATCAAAGGCTGCATCCTTGTGCATATTTCTCCCGAATATTCTCATTTTAAGAGATTAATTATGATGTGGGCAACCATTGCCTACTCCAGTTAAATCATGGACACACCTTTCGATGGACTTCATTGTGGATCTTCCATGGTCCCTTGACCACAATCAGGGCCGGATTAACCTGAGGTCTAACTGGGCTATAGTCCAGGGGCCTCGGGCATCCAGGCGGCCCTTCAAAGTCCGCAGCAGCATTATTGATCGGTCGGGGGCGGGGGCGCCCCAAGCCCGATCAATGCTGCTGAGCACAGTCAGTCCAGTCCTCCGTCCCCGGCGCTCAGTACTCTGCTTACTGAGGAGATCTCGCGAGTGAACTCTCGCGAGATCTCCTCAGTAAGGAGCTTACAGTGCGCCGGGACGGAGGACTACAGTGACAGGTAAGCGCTTTGGGGGGGCCCTCACAGGGGACGGGGGTGGCGGGTGGCTCACAATGGGGACCTCACGGGGGAATGGAGGCGCCCTTAGCCCAGGGGCCTCCATTCCCTTAATCCGGCCCTGACCACAATACCGACTGGGTGGTCGTGGATCGCTACAGCAAGATGCCCAATTATGTACCATTACCCAAGTTACCTGATGCTCGAACCCTGGCCTCATTATTCATTCAACATATTTTTTGTTTACACAGTCTCGCTGAGTACATCTACTCTAATCGAGGGACTCAGTGTGTCGCTCTCTTTTTGAAATCCTTCTGCAATTTACTGGGAATAAAGATTAGCCTGTCATCCACTTCTCATCCACAGTCCAACGGTCAGACAGAAAGAACAACCAGTCCTTGGAACAGTTCCTGTGCTTGTAAATTTCATGATAATTGGTCCTTTCTACTACCATGGTCTGAGTTCGCTTATAATAATTCTTGCCACTCCTCAACCCGTATATCTCCATTTTTCTGCAACCCTGGGGTTCCATGCTAGAGCTCTTTCTTTTCTATTGTTACTCCTGGTTTTTCCGGAATCCCTGCTACTGCTTCACGACTCAGATCTATATGGAAGAAGGTGCACTCTGTATTACTTCAAGCATCCTTCAGGTCCAAATCTCTATCAGATCACCATCATAGAGCTTGCCTTTTAATAGTCTGTGATAAAGTCTGGCTTTCCACCTGGAACATCAAACTAAAGTAGCCTTGTAAAAAATTGGGACCCAGATTCATTGGACCTTTTGCAATTATCAAAAAATCAATTCTGTGACATTCAGACTTAAACTTCCTTCGTCTTTAAAAATTATGAACACATTCCATTGTTCTCACTTGAAAAAAGATGTTGCTCCTAGCAAGTCCAATTTGCATAGATTGTACAGACCTCAGCCAGTCATTGTGTAGGGGCATCATGAATTCATCGTGGAAATAATTCTTGATTCCAAGAAAATTCTATGACAGATTCATTTCCTAGTACATTGGAAAGGCTACGATCCAGAAGAACGATCCTGGGTGCCGTGGTGGCGCCTCAATGCTGATAAGCTCATAAAGTGACTCTTTAGAAAGTTTCCCAGGAAACCAGGATGTTGAGGTGCCTCGATCCCTCCTCAAAAGGGTATACTGTCATGAGCCGCGGTGGTTCCCCAGCCTGTCTGCGTCCCGGCCGTCCTAAGGCTGATTAATGCCGGTTGGGATCATGCATCCTCATTGAGCAGCATGACAATTTAAGGCAGGGAGGGCTTAGCCTCCCTGACGATTATAGCATCCAGTTCCTGTTAGATTGACTGCTCCTGTTGTTTGCTGAAAACTTTGGATAAATTCTCTGTGCATGACCCTCTGCTTGTTTTCTGGATTTTTGATTGTTTGCTTGTTGCCCTGACCTCTGCTTAGTTTTCTTGATCCCCTTTGATTGCTGCCAGCCCTGACCACTTGCCTACATCTTATCTCGTTACCTGCTTCTGTCCCTAAACCACGGCCTGCTCCTGCCTATTTTTCCTTGTCATCACCTTCAGTTTCGTGCTGCACTACATTCATAAGCTTGTACTATGCTGAGTGTAAGACCTGGGGGCATCCGAGTACCTGTGAGCACAACGAGCTCTACGGGAAAGGCAGCTGCTATAGGTGAAGACCTGTTCATCATGTTCTACAAGCTCATGATAGTTGCCGTTAGCCATAACACAGTGATGTCCTCTTGTTCCTTCAAGCAAGCCTTCCCTGGCCCCTACGTTGTTCCTAAGATTCCATAATCCTAAACTAACTTGCCTGCATGGGTCTAACTGCTAACTACTAAACCCTTGTTTCATTTAACAATTTTTTTCACTTTAATCCTGTAGAATAATAGATACCTAATTATGTTCAGTTTATTCTGTATCGCCTTTTGACTCTAAAAGACAAAAACACATTATTATTATTATTATAATTATTATTATTATTATTATGTATTGCTCTTAACCTGCATAGAACATAGGCTACATTGCGTTATAGAAAGAGTGGTGTTAAAAAAAAGAGGCAATAAATGTCATTAACACATTCTATTGCACTTTTGTCCATAAAACTATCTATTGGTAAACGACGGTGGTGGTATAAGGTTGTGGTACTAATATTATGCATTGATTACTTCATCATCATCTACATTTATTTATATAGCGCCAGAAAATTCCGTAGCGCTTTACAATTGGGATTACTTTTACATGCATGGACATTTTTGGATATTGGGGTCATGGTGTTCTGTGACAATCAACTGCAGGGCCGGGAAAGGTGATCTGAAGGTGTAAAAAAGCTATATCCAAGTCTGTTTACCCTGTTGTATAAAATATAATTCTGTTTGAGTTTAGTTTCATTCTGTTATCTTTTCCCTTCTTTCCTACACACTAATAAGAGCATCTCTCCATACTCAATCTTGCAAGTTGTGATCTTGGGTGTCACACTAGGGTCAAACATATGAGGCTCTCTTGATATATAATGGGAATGGTGTACTCTTAACACCTCAGTCTAGCTCCTGGATAATACAATCCTCTTCCACACATCACTTCCATGTGATATCTCATGGCTCTGTTTAGTAAGAAAACCACAGGCAAATCATTTATCTCTGACAGAAAATGAGTTTCAGCTGCTGAACTGATCTGCTTACAGATGTTATCCTTATAGAAACCTTAATTTCTTGTTGTATAATGTGGATGACCTTGTCTTTATGACATGTCATGACTGATAGCTATGAGTTAAACCAGCAGAAATAACATTCTAAAAGCATAGATGGTCCTTACATCATGATAGGAGCTGGACACTCAGTTGAGTGTTTGTGATTAATGAAATAGACGGTGTGGCTGAGTAGTTTCCATTCTCTCCATTCTTTGTAGCCAGGTGGTATGAACAAGAAATAAGAAATCTGACATATCACGATTGTTCTGTTTTTTACAGGCTGACATCCATTAATCATGGTACAGTGCTTTGATCTTTAATAACATAATAACATAATACACCATCACTCGTCTGTTATTTTTTTGTGAATAGCTCTCAGTATATTGTTTCTCTTTATAATGTCTCCTCTGAATTGTTTGTGAAATTTGTTGTAGGAGGACATATAAGGCCTGATTCATTAAGGAACACAAATATAACGTGCAGTTTTTAAAAAACGCACGTAAATTGGGTATACACACGCCGGAATTCAACAAGGAGCAGATCTAAAGAAATGTTGTTTGATGAATGCGGTAGAGCAGTCACTTACGTGTCGCAAAAACTGAAAAACTGGTGCATGTAACAGTGCTTTTTATTTTCAATGGCAGACGTAAATTTTAATACAACATGCATTTGTATTACCGATACAGTGGAACACACAGGCGTGCAATTACATTAAATTATCAATAAATTGTTAATCCTTAAACTCAGGTTTTATTATAACAGTTATCACCATGATTTAATACCCTTCCCATTAACACGTCTACGATGCTGCAAGAAATTGCATGATATGATGATAGTGGGACAATGGCTGTGCTGCCATGTACTGTGTGAATATAATGGCTGTGTTGCCATATAATGTATAAGAAAAGGAACCCACTATCACCCAGACAAACTGTACCTCGTTTCTCACAGTAATAAGGGACAAGTTATTATACTTTTTATCCCTGCAACTCTCATCACACATTTTACTATGAGGGAAAATATGTTGCAGCTAATGCCCAGTCAAAAGGGACAAATGTATTACAGAAATTTGATTATGTTCCAAATGTCCGGTCATTATAGTACAAATGTACATTAGGACACATTTTCATTACCAAAAAAAGAAACACACAGACCAATTTATTTTAAGCCAACAACTTTTATATAAAATAATTAGTATAATAAATTAAAACAACAACAGCAAATAAATTGTAATAATGCTTTTCCAATAGATTAAAATTTTTATAAACTTTGCTTTTTTCAAAGTTTCTCTCTCCAGGTCCTTATGCGCCAATTTTTCCCTCATTATTCTCCGCAACTTAACTCTTGTTCTCCTCCCTAACTTTACCCTCCTTAAGATTCCCAAGATTACGCTGACTATCCTACCCAAATTTACCCCCTTGCCCTCTGTTACTTTACCTCCCTCTTTGGTCCCAACGCTCTCTGCTGCTCCATTGCTCTCTGTCCAAATGCCCTCTGTTGTCCCACCTTCCTCTTTGGCTCCACTGCCCTCTGCTTCCTCACCTCTGTTGCCCACCACATCATGGCCAACCAAAAATCCGGGCAAGTCCAAAACCACTTTGAATGTCAGCCCAAGGGGCATGTGGGGACCAAAAATCTTAAACTTTTTTTTCCACACCTGTGGTTTTGATTTTATAATTTTGATGTTTGCAATAACACACCATTTTTTAAAAAAGCAAAAAAAAATTCAGTGTGTTTTTGTTCATTTTACTTTAATTATTACATTTGAAACGAAGGCCAAAAGTTACTTACATGAAAACTATGAGGAAATCACATATTCTTTATAGCCCGAATAATCTTTTTTTTTGGAGTACTTGGGTTGACGTCATCCACCTGCTTGCCAGCATCTTCCACCCATGGAATTCACACCTGATGACAATGTTATGGAATACCACACACAGAGCAATTACATCGCATACAATATAGGACACATACATAAGAGCACCACCAGAGTGGTCAAGGCAGTGGAATCTGGCCTTTAAAAGCCCAATAGTTCGCTTGTTAACTGATCTGTTGGATGCAGTGCTGAATTGTATGTGATTTTGGTTAAAGGTAAATTATGATGTGATACCTAAATTCTGAAAATAATGCCTAAAGCCACACATTACCACGTGGCCTTGCACCTGCCTGATTGCCTGAAGGCAAAGGAGTCATAGATTGTAAGCTTGCGAGCAGGGCCTTCTCACCTTTTTGCCTGTTTTATCCAGTTTATTAGTTTACTGTGTTTGTCCCCAATTGGAAAGTGCAATGGAATATGTTTTACGCTATATAAATAAATAAATGATGATGATGATGATGATGATGGGTGCTCTCAGGTCATCTAGCAACCAGGTCTTGAATCTGTTGCAATGGATCACATATAGCCTGGACATTGATCAAGTGTGTTATAGGATCCTGTGTTCCGCCATAATAATGATACAATGCCTTTGATCTTATTAATAACTAATCTCATTAATTATTGGGATATAACGCAATTTACGTCTTTCTCACTATTTTAGTCACGTCGAATAATACGCACCCATGACATCTCAGATGTACTTTAGAAGCCTAATAGTACGCAACCTTTTTAGCCTTCGCTTTGAACCATGTCAACCATAAACAAGGTATCCCAGTTGTTCTGCTTACACATCCCAACTAGAAATCCATAAGAGCAACGTATGTGATCCCTCTGGCTATTAACCTCCATGTCAGCTAGCCCACCATTATGTGTTAATCGCTAAATAAATACCAATCTATCATTTACTTCACTATACTGCATTATCTAGATGAACATCCATTCATCCTATTCTTTCCAGTTATCTAAACATATAAAACAGGCGGAAAGGTACACGTCTTTTACTTTACAAAGGTAATCAAACATACAATACTTAAATGCATACATACAATACAGATAATACATTATAGATTCAACAGGCATGATGTTATTTCAGAAGTGGGTATATATATATATATATATATATATATATATATATATATATATATATATATACTAGTGTATATGCCGTAAGACAGAAAGTGTATATGGGTGTATGGTCAGTATTGCTCTTTTGTGTAATGTGTGTTTAGAGGTAACAAGAGAAAGAGAAAAGCATTTATGAAGTGAATGTGTTTAAGCAAACACATGTTTGTGTGTGTTTAAATGTATAAAGAGAAATGTGTTTAAGCAAGCACATGTTTATGTGTGTTTAAATATGTAAAGAGAAATGTGTTTAAGCAAATATGTGTTTAAATAGGTTTTGTGCAAAGAGGATGAGTTTAAGTGGGAATGTCTGTTTGCAAGCGCGTGTAAGAAACAAATGTGTTCAGGCCTAGGAATAATACAGGCCAAGCATAGAGAGAGAGAGAGATGGGGGGAAGGAAACTAGAGTCCATTGTAGTGTAGATAGCAGCATTTCTGAGATGGGGGAAGGAGATAGCCTTTGTAAAGCATGTGTGAAAAAAATTCAGAAAGTTAATAGAAATAGATAAAACAAGATAAAAGAAAAGAAGATAGAAGTTAACAGAAAAAATGGATAAAATGCAGGCAGAGTATATGAGATGCAGGCAGATACAGACAGATATAAGAAGATAAAAGTTAACAGAAAAGATGGATAAAATACAGACAGAGTATATAAGATGCAGGCAGATGCAGACAGATAAGGTATAAGCTTACTGTGGAGTGTGTGTGTCCTGTAGGCTCCAGGTGGAAAAGATGTCCCCTCTTCTAGGTGTGTTTGTAGTGTGGTCAAAAGAGACTGTTTTGCCTGCTTCAGTGGCTTATAAACCTTTACCCAGAATGCTTTGCTTTAGGTGGGGGTTGTTAGCTTTAGCACACCTCCCACAACTGGACACTGCTTGCAATAATGACTCACTGCTCTGTGTTTTTTTTGTTTGCAATGTTCTCTGCCAAATGCCACATGTGAGAGACAATTTTTTCTTTTTTTTTTAAAATGCTCTGGCTTTCAGCCAGTTCATATTTTAATCTGCGCATAAGTTCAGCGCATGCAAACAGCAGTGGAAAGCTAGTGGCCATTATGTGTGGCTCAAGTTCCACCCACGAAGTGACTGCATCACAAAGTGGAAAATGCTTTCTATTGGAAAAAAAAGAAGCATTTCCACCCGACGGGACCAAGGCTACATTTGTACCAACTACTGCCCCATTACACTCAGAAAGCTGGCTATGGTTGAAAACTGCCCATTTTATGGGCACAAGGGACTCCTCATCCAGTGCAGAAGGATGAATTGCCGAATGTTGCAACAGGAAAGCCCTCAGCACAACCTTAAGCACACGAGTGAAGGTGGCTTGGAACATTTTGCAGCGACACCCACTGTGGTCTAGAATGATTCAGATGCACAGAAGTGCAATACAGAGTTTGATGAGTCACGGTATTGGTATCTGGATATTTCGCAAATGCTCTAGGTCACTCTGCACAATGCGCAGGTTGTCCGTGACAACATGAGGTGGTAGCTGATAACAACATGCCACCTCAGGATCATATATCCCAAAGAAGCTGACACATGGCCTGAAGACACACTCCCTAGACTGGTGACGGTGAAACAATTGCTGGTTTCAGAGTGGGTGATGCCTTTTGTCCTCCAGATTCTGGTCTTCCACCATGCCCATTTTTTATGCTCTTTAGCAAATTAGGCCCACTGTTGCTACTGTTATAGAAAGATATGTTGTATATAGTTTTGCCTAACAAATATGCCTTGTGTTAATATGCTGTAATTATGATTAGCTGTTTGTCTCCCAAGCCTCTTTTTGATATGTCAGTAGTGCTGCATACTTGTGATCTGTGATATTAGAACATGATATTAAAAAGCTTCCATTAAAAAAGTATCTGGAGTTTTTTTTAACATAAATCACTCTGGTATAGTGTACGAAGACACATGGTGGTGTTCTGTTTTCATTTATTTTTTCTTCAAGTTGCTAATAATGATTTACAGTTTGCTATTTTCATGTGACTACAATAGCACATGATATTAACATGAAAAAATGTAGTGGGCAGAGAGACTTTGGAACTTTAGCATGCTTGTTCACAGCACAATCCCCCTTACTCCTCTGCCATCATGTACATGGAGAAGGGGGTCTGATTTCGGCTAAGATACTTTGCAGACATAAAAGGAAGACTGAGTTATGAGAGGATGTCCTAGAAAAAGGACTTATAAATTTGATTTATGTTAAAAATGCACTAAGCTTGAGGTTTAAAAATAGTAGATCTGTGAAAATGGATCCAAATGTCTGGCTGGAAATTTCTATTTATATCACCCTGTCATCCCTGTAATTTTACACTATGCCATATATATCAGTTTCACAATTGCATAGCTTTCAATGTTTTTAGTGGTGTCCCTTTTACAATTGTTTACTTTTATAGTGGCACGATATTATGAAGCATTGTGCAGAAAATATATAATTTGCATCAGTCCCTGCCCCACTGAAACGTACACACTAGGGCAGCATTTCCAAAGTGTGCACCATGGCTCCCAGGGGTGCTGCAGCGATGTCACAGGAGTGCCGCAGCCAGGGGACAAAAAGCAACTTACCAATCCGGCGGCGCCTGGGACCTAGCATCCTCCTCCCTCCTCGCTTCTCACTGAATGTTGGGCGTGACATCATCACATCTGACATATTCAGTGAGAAGCGGACGGTGAGAGGAGGATGCTGGGTCCCGAGTGCCGCTGCATTGGTAAGAAGATAGAAGAGAAGACAGAAAAAAATAGAAGAAAGAATTCCAAGTATGGTACGTAAAGAAATTGAGGGGAAGGTGAAAGGAAACAGCAATGGAGGGGCAAAAGAATGAAGGAGAGGGCAGAGTGAGGATGAAGAGGGTCAGACAGTGAGGATTAAGAGGGGCAGACAGTGAATGGATGAAGAGGGGCAGACAGTGTGAGGATGAACATGGGCAGACATTGTGAGGATGAAAATGGGCAGAAAGTGTGAGGATGAAGAGGGGCAGACAATGAGGATGAAGAGGGGCAGACTATGTGTGGATGAAGATGGGCAGACAGTGAGGATGATGAGGGGCAGACTGTGTGTGGATAAAGAGGGACAGACTGAGTGTGGATGAAGAGGGGCACAGAGTGTGTGGATAAAGGGGCACAGTGTAAAGGTGAAAGGGCACAGTGTGATGATTTTTGTAAATGTTGTTGTTTTATTTTGTTTGATCTTATTCCTCTTAATATTAGCTGTAAATTATTCTTTGACAGAAATATAATTGAAAAAAAATATATAAAATAATTATTTTCCCTTGGAATTATGTGTATTATTTTTGCAAACAACTTACAAGTATCTCTGTTCTGACCTAAATACTTATTACGTTGACTCAAATACTTAAAAAACGGGATTGCTCGGTAATTATTTTGGAGGGGTGCCTTGAAAAAATTATGGAGACTCTAAGGGTGCCACAAACTGAAAAAGTTTATGTTTTCTGAAACCCAAACAAACACAGAGGAAGCATATAAATTTCACACAGAAAACGCCATAGTCAGATTCAAATCCATGGCCCTAGTATTGTGTGACAGCCATGCTAACCACTGTGCCACAGTGCTGTTGATTGTTGTATTGGCTATTTCTACTGTATAAAAGAACTTGAACTTTGCTCACAGCTGTCAGTCTGCAGATTTCGTTTAATACTTTTAAAGGGATTCATTTTGCGTCTCCGTGTTGCACTTCAGAGGAGAAGCACCTTCGAAGCAATGTAATATTTACACTTTTGCACAGTGCACCTCACCCAAAACACTTTGCTTTGTGCATCTTGTGTGAACATTGCAAATCGTCTTTACTCTATATGTGTATATATCTATAACTCACTCTGTAGTATCTGAAGTAGCTAAGAATACTCTACTATATTGTTACATGTATTGCTACATTATTATATTGCTTACTGGTAGTTGCAAAAGGTCCCATATTTATGTCATATCTTCTTTTTCTGTTTCTGGATATGCTTGTTACATTACCATACGCGTTTACAATTTCCCCCTTATGACACGCCTACATCAGTCATTTAAACCTAATTTACTGTATCACACAGATTTCTATATATAATATCTCCTGTATCAAGACATTATAAATTCATAACCACAACACAGATATATATGTATGAAATAGAATATTTACTTGTACAAGCTATACCACATGATCTGTGATTCTATTACAAAGCTTACAAAACAGATATTACATACTTGCCTACTCTCCCGGAGTTCCCGGGAGGCTCCCGCATTTGCCGAAATTCACAGCAATGAATGGAGGGTGCAGGGCTTATTTGCATGATTAAGCTCCACCCCCTCCATTAAATGCTGTGACTTTCGGTTTCATATAATGGGGGCTGGGCTATGGTGATGCGACAATGTCACCCCACGCCCTCCTCCCACCCCATGTCACATGACTTCTTAAAAGTTGGCATGTATGAGAAATTATCTTCTAATAATATAATGTAACAACAATCACAAACAATGTAAAGACATCTAATCTACAGTATTTCAAGTCTTTATATTGTAGGTTCTATAGTTTTACCACTATAATACTAGCAATCTTTGTAAATATCACCTTGCTTCCATATCCAGCAGGGACATGAGGTATATTATATGGCACAATTCAACTCCTAAGATACTCCATACTTGCCAAATTTTGGCAAGTGCATTCCGGGAGAGGGGCGTGACTAGAGGGCGGGAGGGGACGGGCATGGCAAAACGCGTCAGTGGTCGAAGTGGAAGCTTAGAAGTGGCGGTATGAAAAATGTAATGGGAATGTAAACAAGTGGATGGAATTTTATTATTTTACAATGAAGGCAGCATGAGAAGTAGCGGTATACCATATACACCCCACTTCCACCACTGCTTACCTTTCAGTTCACACAAATTGTACTTTATGATTAACACCTAAGTTTAGTTAAAGATAATTAACATGTCAAGAAACTATAGTTCAGGGTTAGTAAGCCCAGTAATGAAAAAACAGTAGTCTCCTACCACTACTACGTCATAGACCGTCCGCTACTACAGTTACTGACTGTTACTGACTGCAGCCCTCTACCTACAGAAACATGAAAAAGTGCTGTAATGTAATAATCATGTTAATATGTCAGTCTTCTGCATGAATCCCATAGTGCAACATTTAAACAAGTCAGACCTCCTCATAATATAAATGTGTATGTGAGGGGCCATTGTCTGTTTGTATTATTTTTTTTTTCTCTTGTCGCCCCCCAGCTGGGCCCCCCCAAGAACCGTTAGGCCCTAGGCAGGCGCCTAGGTTGCCTAGTGGTAAATCCGGCCCTGACTCGGATACTAACCCTCTATGTTGTGCCAATGTATCTCCTATCATTAATAGGTTTACCGTTAAACTACTAACAATATGCAGTGTACATTTTATTCATATTTAAGTATATTGCCTCATGTTCAAAACATTACCAACACCCTGAAAAAGGGCCCAGGTAACAAAATCCTTGCATCTGTCTGTTTCCAAAATGAGGAGAGAAATCCTGTGCAAGCATGCTTGTCTGATCCCAAAAGGCGCCCTTAACTTCAGAGAGTTGATTACAAAACTTCTTTAGAATGGGCTGATATAAATGATTGGAAGCCAATTGTTTTGATATGTAAATGTGTTTAGCTTACAGTTCTTACAGTGCATATTTAGAGCAATATTACACTTGATCCTTTTTCAACTCTAAATACTGAAGTAATCAATGCACAAATTTGTACATCACTACTTTGTATAGGTGCAAATAAAACTCCTACAATACATATAAGTCATAAGGCATAACTCTAACCATAAATACATGTAGAGCTTAGGAAAGCTAACTTGCATCTCAATGCCCTTGCTGTACTGCACTTACACATGAACGTCCCTGAACCACAAGTTTTAAATACTGTATGTACAGTTCACAATACTTGTGCATGTTGCGCACATTAACAGTGCAACAGAGTTTAGATGGAAGGCAACATCACAATGCATAAATGCACTTACATCCAACTCTAAATCATCCCCTTTGTGTCTTGCATTTTGCAAGGTCTCTCATGCTTTGCCTTGCACAATAACTCACAAAGGCCCCCATGAAGTCACAAATGGTTCTGTAATTGTCAGGAAAATACCAGATGTGACATGCATGTAAAATAGTTTGACTAAACTTCTCTTACATGCTTAGGGTATTGCTGAGTCATTCACTTTGTCCAAAAGAAACATACTCCACCATCCAGTTATTTATATAGTTCTTACTCTCATTTTGCAATGATACCCCACCCCCTCTGTCAGGAACAAACTCCCAACTTCCATGACTTTGGGTGTTTACTGTATGATGTTACATACGATGCCAGCACAATCTTTCTTACCTATCGCACAGGTTATAGATCTGCTAGGGTAGTGTGGTGTGTTTTTGTTAAATAAAAAGTCAAATGTGTGGGTAGTTCTTGATGAGTAGCCTATTGTTTAATGGTTTGACAGATCACTGAGGGAGGACCCAGGTCAGCACAGTTCCACATGAAGTATTACTGTAATTACACTCAGTTGCTGAGTTTGGCAGACATATGTACAGAGTTTCACAATGTACAACATGCATTAGCCAATTTTATCCAAACTCATATTGTGTCCAGTGTAAACTTTGTTATGCTTAACATTGTTGATTCTCTTTCTGCCAGAGAGGATGTACGATCACAATTGGATTACTACATTAAATGCTGTTGATGCATGTGTTTTAATGCCAGCCTTTAATGGGCTGTTGCATGCCCAAGAACATGCCCTTTACGTGTGCCGGTCCCTTCTCTCCTCGCTTCATCAAACTGGTACAGCGGGGACATTAAAGCAACCAGTAATGTTCTGGAAGCTGACTGTGACTTCATTTTCATCAGCAGAGAGTTTCTCTCTGCACCTAATCCTAATGAATGCAAATTACTGCATGTACTTACTGCTTATAGTTCATTAATTCTGTGCAAAGCAGCTTCCATCACAAAACTCATCACAATGTGCCATGTATCCAGAGACATTGAGAGAAAGGACTTTCACAAATATAAGCCCAAAGTCTTCTATACGGAACACATCCCCAAGATTATCTATTTACACACAACTGGAATGTTTCTATTTGTTCACAGCATGGTGAATATTGTTTGTATTTATCCAAATGTTTGTTATATGCTACAATTCATGACATAACTGTTATTCCTCCCCTGGATATGTTTTACATTGGGCCTATGGCATATCCGGAGGTAATCTAAAACCAAATGCTGGCAACTTCGACACGAGGCAGCACGACATATTCAGACCGAATATTGAGGAGCACGACCTACTGTTGTTATCGATTGTTAATTATACTGACTTTCGGTGAATGCATTAATGAAGAGGACGGCACCACAAAATGACGTCCACGCGGATGCCGACAGTAATGTTTGTACACTTAAGGGGGCAGTTATAGAGTAGCTTAAAGCTTATGTAAGCCTTACTTAATAACATTGAAGATGCGCCACCTCTTCCAACTGCCCCTTTAAGAGTGCAAACATTACTGTCGGCGTCCGCATGGACGTCATTCTGTGGTGATGCCCTCTTCACTAATCGCATTCACCAAAAGTCAGTCGTGCTCCTCAATATTCAGTCTAAAAATGTCGTGCTGACTCCTGTCGGGGTTGCCAGTAGGGATGAGCGGACTCGGATTTTAGAAATCAGAACACCCCGAACAGTGCCGATCCGAGCCTAATCCGAGCACTGTTCGAGTTTTCCCGCCGATCGCAAAACTCAAAACGAGGCAAAACGTCACAATCCCGCCGTCGGATCTCGCGAGATCCGGATTCATATTAGTCCCCGCATGCCGCCGCCATCTTCACTCGGGCATTGATCAGGGAAGAGGGAGGGTGTGTTAGTGGTGTCTTTTGTCCTACTCATTCCAGTGGTGCTGTCCTGTGCTCTGTCCTGCTCAGTCCAGTGGTGGTGTCCTGTGTTCTGTCCTGCTCCGTCCAGTGGTGCTGTCCTGTACTCTGTCCTGCTCAGTCCAGTGGTGGTGTCCTGTGTTCTGTCCTGCTCCGTCCAGTGGTGCTGTCCTGTACTCTGTCCTGCTCAGTTCAGTGGTGGTGTCCTGTACTCTGTCCTGCTCAGTCCAGTGGTGCTGCCCTGTGCTCTGTCCTGCTCAGTCCAGTGGTGGTGCTGCCATAATTACAGTGGTGCTGTTCTGTGTCCAGTCCAGTGGTACTGCTATATAAGTTCACTGATCCTGCAGTATAAGTCCATTGGTACTGCTATATAACTAAGTTCACTGATCCTGCAGTATAAGTCCATTGGTACTGCTATATAACTAAGTTCACTGATCCTGCAGTATAAGTCCAGCACTACCTCGGTGCAACCTTTTGGCCTAAAAACAATATTGTGAGGTGTGAGGTGTTCAGAATAGACTGGAAATGAGTGCAAATGAATGTTATTGAGGTTAATAATAGCGTAGGAGTGCAAAAAAACAAAAAAACAGGATTTTAGTAGTTTTTATGCTTTTTAAAAAAGAAATCAGAACCCAAAACCCAAAACCCAATACCTTGAGGGGGGTGTTTTGGCAAAACCCATTAGAACCCAAAACCTTAAGGTAATCAGAACCCAAAACAAGAAAAGTGGCCGGTGCACATCCCTAGTTGCCAGCATCGCATTTTAGTACCCAACCCAGTATATCATTCACCTATACACAATAGAGACAACCAATATTCAGCTATCTAATTCATTAGGTATTAGCAGCATGAAACACTGAGATTTGATGAATAATTTACTATATGTTATATCCCTGGTATAAATCTAGACAACCAGTGGTTTTCTGGGTGTTGTGGAACTGCGAGGCATAACTTTGGCTGGCAGAACATACTGAGACTTGTGGTTCTACAAAAGCTGCTACAGTGTATGTGAATGTGATACACAACTTTTAATAGATGACATTGTGTATCATTATGTATGAAGCATTGTGTATAAAGCAGATAGTAAATTTAAAGCTGTTCTAACCAGGAGAGACCCAACAGAAACAAAGAGCCAATCAGGTAGGGTGTTCAGAGGTCAGGGTCAAAACTACTATATAAACTAACCAGTGGTAGATTAAGGTAGATTAAGGTTACACCACTTACTATGTTGGATCTACCAGTATGACTAGCAGGGTCTGATTAAGTGTTCTTGCCGCCCTAGGCTAGTACACCCGTAGCACCCCTGCTCCCAAAATCATTAACGGAAAATTTGGACAGATTCTCTTACCTGTTCTTGCTGTTCTTTCTTGCACTATCTGGCAGCTTTGTTGTTGTTTAGCTGTATTCTGGACAGTTGGGGTCCTTTTTTGCAAATGTACAAACATTACAAACTTTGAATGATTAGGCTCTTTAGAGAGCATCCTCACAAATGCCACACAATACAGAGTTCATGCCCACCCACCAGCCCTTTCATCACACCCCAGCAACCAATTCATGACCCTCTTTCCCCCAGCCATTAGATCACTGTGTCCCTTATCACACTGCCCCCTCAATACACTGTGCCCTTTATCACAAGGTCCCCCTTGCAGCACATTTTGCCCCTCAGTGCACTCTCCCCCTTGCAGCACACATATATTTTACAAATCTGGATCATATGAACAAATATGAACTGAAAGGAACTTATAACCTACCTTATTTTTTAAGGATATATCGCTGTACCTATTGACAATATGGATCATATGAACAGATATGAACTGAAATAAATTTGCTACCTGGTCCCTAACTGTGGAATGACAATATTTGAATTCATCATTGTTGTGGATAATATTGTATTTATATATTGCTCTGTACATGTGCATAATTTATTTTAACCATATAAAAGTTAACACATTATATTACTTTGCTATCCTTAACGAGATCTTTTCTAGTACATTATCATTAGTGTGATATATCTATCCGCACAATCCTTTATTGATCACACTATTATTAGCCATTCACATACCCAGTAACGTTATAGACACAAAAGTACACCAGCAACAAAATTGCTATCGTAGCGCTGGATTAATTTTGATATATTTTGCAAATCTTTGCTTACCTGGCTTCCTGTCGACAGTCAGTTCTTCACTGCAGCTTCTCACTGACACTGTCAGGACGTGATGATGACATCACGCCTGACACCAGTGAGGAGGCGAGGAGAAGATGGGGGGATTGTGAAGGGGTGGAGAAGGGGAGTAGGGGGAGTGAGCGTCAGCATGGTGTTGGCACAAGGGGTGGCTCGAGGGCACAGAATCGGTACAAAAAAAAAATTGTGAAAAAAATTCTTACATGCTGCCGGCGCTGTGGCCCCCCAGGTCCCAGCACCCCAGGCTACAGCCTGATCAGCCTATTGGTTGATCAGATCCTGCTGACTAGCTTAATCTTAATTTATCTAAACTCTTCAAATTAATATCAACATCTGCTTTGCCTTCAGTACTTACCTTCCACTCCTGATTTTTTTCAAAGTATGGAAAAAAGACAATTGAGCAGTGTATGCGCTTGCTGCTACTTGGACCCGATTTAAGAGCTTCTTAGATCTACCTCCTCTATTCAGGGGAGTAACTATGTACCATAGAACTCTCTTGCCCCAAGCCAATTGTGCATTTAATCCTACTCAAAACAGAGCTGTCTACCCATCCAGCTCTCTTGTAGTCCACCACTGCAAACAAACATTCTATTTTATCCCATGGCCAATATAGCAGTTACTATGAATGTTGTATGAGTTTCCATTGTGAGGTCTGATAACTTGAATTTGACTAAATTTACATGATCCTGGCAAATGACAATAATGGTTAACAAAATAAGAAGTCAGGCGCCAGATTCAGATCTCAATTGAAGTAAAAAATCGAGTTGACACTGACAAGTGACAACAGTGATTAACAAAGTCAGCTATGAGCATCAGGTGTCAGTAACAGGTCTCATTTTTAATTAAAAATTGGGTTAACAATGATGATTGACAAAGTCAGGTGCCCTCATCAGATAGCAGCTACAGGTCTCATTAGTATTAAAATTGGGTTAACAGTGGGTTTAATCTAATAAAACAGATGTAACCCTGTTACATTTGATGATATAATAAAATGGATACTGTATATATAAATATTAAAATACTTCTAACCAGGGGTCAAAGTGGTCTGGTATATGGCCACTGATCTTACTGTTTTGATGGTAAAACGATCAAGTTCCATTCACTTAAATTCCCATTACATTTTCCATACGGCCACTTCTAAATTCCACTGCTTCTGACATATTAAAGGTGCGTGCATCATAGAAAAATGATAGAACCCATCTTTCTAAATTTTGTAACTTAATAGAATGTAAATTGCATATACCTACATTATGGGGATGATGTTGAGTTGGGCATTCACTCATTTGTGTAGGACATTTACATCACACCAAAATATGCGTATGAATAAGTCCTTTTGCAGAATCAGACGCATTTTACAAATGCGTCTCTGGGACAGGGAAGAAAATGGGCAGGCAAACATAGGCAGGGGCAGTAACGGCGCGTTCTTGCAAATGACCTTAACAAAGCCGCATATATGCCTGTCAGGAGCTGTATCATTTGCAGCTGTGGAATGGCTAGTGCAATCGTCAACAGCATAGGCTTGCTAGTGTTAAAAAAAAGATAAATAAATAACTTAAGAATAAATGGTGTGTCCCTTGTTCCCCAAAAGTATTCCAAGTACCAGCATGGGCTATTGGCGGCAAATTCAGGAGACGAACAGTGTGTGATCCCCCGAAAAGCTGCTACTAGCGCTAGGCTATGACAGTCTGGACTAGTGACACTATAACAGGGAAACCTGCATCGTGTGGTCCCCATGTCATAATGTCACTAAGCCATATAATGTTCAGCATGCTGAAAGCACAAGGACTTAGCCCACCACCCCTGTTCGGTGGGTGTTGAGGTAATAAATTTGTAAAATATAGATTTTCACATTTTTTGCTGCTGCATTTTTGATCTCAGCAAGCTCTGGCACCCTGAAACTGTTTGGGTATTCTAGCACTTGTAAAACTACAAGAGCATGCCCATGGCTGGCCAGAGCATCCTAGGATCTGTGGTGAACCAGAAAATAAATGCTGTAAAATGAACACACTGACACTGTGAAAAAAAGACTTTAGTAAAACAAAATACCCTAGATACACGCTCTGTTATAGCCATATAAAACCCATGTGGGGTATAAGCACTATATGTTATATTGAAACAATGTAATTCATTGAATGAATCAATAAATGTTATTATTATTATTATTATTATTATTATTATTATTATTATTATTATTATTTATGATAACAATAATAAGAGAAATAATAACATTGATATAGTTATCTATAGGACAATAGGAGTTTGATACATGAGGTTAAGCTATATGATCCAGTCAATGTTGAGCAATGAGCAATGTTGAACACATGCAAGTTTTGTCTGAAATGTGTAGAGGGGTGGTAATCGGGTAAATTAGAATAGAGAATGGTAATTAGTTAAAATAGCCTAAGGTGGTTAAAAGGGTGGTTCATAAATTTGATAAACTTGCCTGAAGAGGTGTGTTTTTAGGGAAAGCTTGAAGGTTTGGAGGCTAGAGGAAAGTCTTGTTGTGTGAGGGAATGCAGCTCAAAAAAGTCCTGTGACCATGAATGGGAGCAGGTAGTGTGTGTGGATGATAGACACAGATCTTGTGCAGAACAGAGGTGTCAAGTTGGGAGATATTTTTGTATAGTTTTGTTGATGGCCTTATACCGATCAGCCACAAAATTACAACCACCTGGCAAATTTTGTGTAGGTTCATCTCATTGCACCAAAACAGCTCTGACCTGTCAAGACATGGAATTCACAAGACCTCTAAAGGTGTCCTAGCAGCAGTTGCTTTAATTCCTGTAAGTTGCGAGGTGGGGCCTCCATAGCTCAGTCCTCAAACCATTCCTGAACAATTTTAGATTGTATAGATGTATATATACAATAGATTGTAACAATGAGAGTCTGGTTAGGGGAAGATCGGTGAGGAGGGTAATGCAATAGTCAATGCGAGAGATAATGAATGAATTGAAGTTTTTGCAGCCTCTTGTGTGAGATACATCTGTATTCTGGAAATGTTTCTTAGTTGTAGCTAACAGGATATGTACACAGATTGGATGTTGGGAACAAAGGACATTTCTGAGTCAAGGATAAAACCTATGTAGCAAGCTTTAGGTGTAGGATTTATTGTTGTGTTGTCAGCAGAAATCGAAATGTAAGTTAGGTAACATCTACTGGCTAGCGGGAATATTATTAACTCGGTTTTTGAAAGATTGAGTTTGAGGTGATGAGAGGACATTCAAGATGAAATAACAGAAAGATCTTCAGTTCCACTTGTAATAGCAAATCATCATGCTTTAAACATTCACACGCACTTATGTGTATATGCTGATTCACATTAATCTTAATCATATGTGAGCATTTGCATGTTTTTGCGTGAACACATTTTTTCATCTGCATTTTTTATTCAAATGTGTTCAAATCAGAATCAGGCCCTATATGTTTTGAGGACAATAAGAACTTAAAATGTAAATTACAATCTAGGCAGAGGTCCTGCTTTTTCTGTGCCACCTCCTTGCGGATATTCTAAATGATACCAAACCTCATTACATTCATCGGTAGTAAAGAAAGAATTTAATTTAATTTACAAACACCATTACATAATTAATATATCTGTACTGGAACATGAAACACTATTTGTCATAACAATGACACTATGAAATGACTTCAGAGTTGTCATTCTGAGTGATTTACAAGTACTAATATCCATTTTGTTGCTTTTAAGAAATTCTGTTCAGTGCCATACAGATGATTTTGGATCAAATAAAGTTTCAAAAGTTACAAGAAAACAATAATCTTGGTTATCTTGATGAATTATAGAGGATGCATGTCGTGGTAATCCTAGGCCAATTGGCTTTTCTACAAATTTGGACCTATAAAGGCAAAGTTTTATCCAAAGTATTTATCAAATAAATTCCACATTTCGGGGAGGGGGCTATATCAGGTTAAGTATGTTATCAGCACCTCGTATCTGCCTGTTTTCCATTGTTAGAATGCAGTGCCATAATCCATTATAAACAGAACCCACTTTCTGTGTTTCAGGATGCCATTTGTATATCTTTTGCATGGGCAGTTGGCATCACTTGCTATTTTGCATTGATGAAAAGTAGTCAGCTTTGAGTTGACAGAAAATGCGGAATATCTGTATAATTTAGAATGGAATTTCAAAGCAACTTCATCTGTATCGTTCAGGATTTTGGCAGGGTGTAAATGAGTTGATGTATAATAAATTAATCAAGAAAACCAGTGTTCATAAGAAAAAATAAGTTATCAACTATCCTAGTTAACAGGAATTTGGAACTTAATCCTGGCAATGCTTGTACCTTATTAATCATGTGACAAGGGGCAAATACATTACTGGGAAGATATAAACTTGCATAATTTCACTGTCACCTATTGTCAAACAAAAACTGCCCAGTTACATCCAATATATGAATAGCAAACATATAAATTCAAGGCACATATAGCAATATTACTTTATATCTAAAATATATAATGTAATGTCCCCTCCGGAGCTGTTATTTACACCTCTCATTGACTGAATGTGTGGCCCCAGCACTAGGATCCAGAGGAGACACAACAGCTGCTTAGCAACAAGGCTGAGGAGAAGTGTTTGGGTAGAGAGTGACAGCCAGGGACCCAGGACAGAGAGGCGGAGGTACCAGGATCATCTGGCAAATTTGGGTGCAGGTCCATAGCTTGCTGCTACAAGAGGCCAAAATACAACATAACAAAGAGGATATGAGTGAAATTGGATAGATTTGAGGGAGAAATTACCTCAGAGCCTGGTTGCATATAACGAGAGGAAAGGAGTCCACAATTTCAGAGAGCCACAAAAAACGGGAAGGAGTCCCAATAACGATAAAGAAGAGCTACTGAGAGAAAAAAGGAGGAACACCAATAAAGAAGGGGAGTCGCTTCCAAGTAGTGTGGAGCTAATTAATAGTGGCAGCATTGAAGATCTACCATATAGATTCCCCACATCTAGAGATGGGAGAGTATGTAAAGATATCATATGGGGTGGGTTGCTGTAAGATACAGTGCAGCAGTATTCAATATATGAGTGAGTAAAAAAGTTGTAAGAGGACACTAGTGAGAGTGTCAGATGATGATCTACCAAGCAAGTCTGAGAGTGCACCAGAAGGAGTGGGTTTCAGAGCCTGCACAAATTCAAGTGAGTGTGAGAATCCTAGGAGGGGCAGAGAGAGCACAACAATCATGTACTATACCCGAAGGCCCCCGCAGAGGACGGGTGATTACCTGTGCTGGAGTGAGAAAGGAGATGTACATATTTATTTAAGTGTTATTTGCAACTCATGTATTGTGCTGGAGTAAAAAAAAAGTGTAAATAAAGAGTTTTTTTGTTATAGAGATGGTCTGACACCCAAATTATTGTGACATGCGTTTGCACTCCACCCTTAGTTACCACATCTGTGTCCCAACACCTTATAGAGGCATAGCTAAAAACCTGCGTGTGCAGCGACCCTCTGGTCATTTATACCAATGCCAGAGAGCTTGCAAGGACAGAGGAAAGCGCAAGTGAGGAAGTCCATTACCTGCATATGCACCCCAGGACCACACACAATGTGACAGATAGATAGATAGATAGATAGATAGATAGATAGATATTTATATTAATACACCTTTCTGGTAGTGGGTAGGACACATTTACCCCACAACAGCTTAAATTCCTGCATGGATTAAACATTCCTAAGATATTCTGCTCCATGTTGACATGATACCATCACATAGTTCCTGCATAAATGTCGGCTGCCCATTAATGTTGAAAATCTCCCGTTCCAACATATGCCAAAGGTGCTCTATTAGATTGAGATCCGGTGACTGTGGAGGCCATCAGAGTACACAGACTCATTGTTATATTCATGAAACCAGCTTCAGATTACGTGTTGTTTGTGACGTGGTATCACATATCGCCCAATACAAGGGGTTCGATACTCTCACCTGCCAAATGTGGGATACCCGCCGGCGCCAGGCTCTGCGTCCGTCCGATGGCGGCCATCTAGATTCCGGTTCTGCGCATGCTTCTCACATATAACCAACTGGCCAGATAATAATGGGAGGTGACATTGTGAAACATGCATTTTTCTACAGATATACATATAATCTTTAAGAAAAGGAAATAAATTTGACAGATGCACACCACTTTCAGAAGGCCTGTAACTATGTTTGGTTTGGGATTATGGATGTGGAAATGTCATTATTACAGTTTAAATTAGTACTAAAGTATAAAAAAAATTCTGAAATGAAAATCATAACATCTAATTAGTGACAGATTAGGGAGACATTTTACAGGAGGTATTTGGGTAAGGCTTTGTAACATGTGAAAATCAGCTTAGGTCAACTGTGAGCATTATCCCCAAAGATGACGTGCAACTATGTTTGCTATATAACATCTGCCGCTGCAATATTATAAATGTCTGTAAGTTTATGTCAGTATGTTGCCTTAGTGGTTATCACTCCTGCCTCACAGCACTGGGGTCATGAGTTTGAATCCCAAACATGCCTTATTGACCTGGAGTTTGGGCCTCAATCGGTAAGGAAAGTAAATGTTCCGCCAAAAATTTATGATACAGGGGCCAAAACATGTTGCATTGCAGGGGGAGTTAGATTTGAAATCTGGAGATATATTTATATTTGTGATATGGCATGTTCTTGAGTAAACTTTGAAACTAATGGTCAAACTGAAGCAAGTATGTGTATTACTGTATTCAGGGCCGGACTGGGACTAAAAATCAGCCCTGACATTTAAAGAACACAGGCCCACCTCTGTTGATTAGCAGGAAAAAAAATGTGTGCCGCAGTGCAGTGGCGGTGCCGCCAAAGGCGTAGCTACTTTATGTTGGGGGCGTGGTCAAAATGGTGCGTTGATACATACATTATAATAAAACATTACATTTATCAGGCCCTCCCCATCCACATTGCGCCACCCCCCCAGATACATTATGACACCCCCAGCCCATTGTACTTATCTATGCTTCTGATGCTGCTGACATTCCTGTAGAGTGAGCAGGGAAGCTCTTAGTCTCATGAGATTAATAAATCTCGTGAAACTTAGAGCTCCTCGGCTTGCTCTGCAGGCTGTGCCCTGTCCGGGACGGAGCACAGATCCTCCTGCTGACCAACTGGATTAAGGCTTGGGGGGGGCACGGGCACTTAAGTCAGGGGGGCTCCTATGATGTAATTTGGCTATTAGACAAATTTTTGACAAATACAAAGGCAATACTGTGTGCACTACTGTTAGGTGCACGCAGTTCTGCCTTAACAAGCAGTACAGTGTGAAGCAGGACATATCTCCCAACTGTCCTTGTAGTCAGACCAAATCCTGACTAAGTGGGACAGTCACCCACCAAAATCAGAACAGTTGGCAGACTGTCCTGGTCTCTTCTACCTGTCTTGTCATGGTCACCACTTGTGGCTGCTGTGTCTTTAGATCAGTTGCTGCTTGTCTGGATCCTGGAATGTTGGATGCCCTATTTGGAGAAAAAAATGAGCAGATGAAATTTAGCCCTGGTGTTAAATCAATATAGCATCCATGTTTTAAAATTAGGCCTCACTGCAGCCACAACATTAAAGTACTAGTATTCACATTTGATAAATACATCTATTTCCCTCCAACTAGCCCTGACATTAAATAGTATTCCCATTTAATAAACAAAACTATTTCCCTCTCTCCAAAGCACCCCAGCATTAAATTAAAAATCCAATCACCCCATCTGAAATTGATAGGCCCCACTATTAAATTGCCCCCACCATCAACCCACAAATAGAATAGCACCCAATAATTAGCCCCCACCTGCAATTCCCTATTAGATTAACAGCCTACCTCTCACATTATATTAAGAGCTACCTATACACACATTATTGTCATACACCGGCCCTCACACACACACATTATGGTCATACGCCGGCCCACACACACATACTATAGTTCATACTTACCAACTCTCCCGGAAAGTCCGGGAGACTCCCGAAATTTGGGTCAGTCTCCCGGGCTCCCAGGGGAGATGGCATTTCTCCCGCATCCCGGATTTCACAGAGAATCGCGTCATTTGACGCGATTCTCGGTGAATCACGCCATTTTGGAGGGTGGGAGGGAGCGGGATGAGGCCAATCGCGTCATTTTGGCCCCGCCCCCGCGACGCAAATTACATTTTCACGGGGGGACGGGGCCTCCAGTCTCGCCCCCTCTCCCGGAAACAAGTTTCCGGGAGTTGGCAACTATGCTATAGTTATATTGTTACACACATACACACTATAATCATACCCTGTCACACACACACACACAAACTATAGTTATACTGTTACACACATACACACTATAATCATAAAGGTCATTCTTTGGATATTTTTTTTAGGGGTTATTTTTTGGGTAATTTGTATTCATTGTCATTCAGAGCTTGATTTATATATTTTTTAACTTTGTCGATCCCATTTTTATTGGCGCCTGTCAGTAAATTCTGTGTTATTTTTTTGTTACACTATAATCATACCCTGTCAAAAAATAGATACCCTGTCACACAAATAAATAGCTCCCCTGTCACACAAATAAATAGCTCCCCTGTCACACAAATAAATAGCTCCCCTGTCACACAAATAAATAGCTCCCCTGTCACACATATAGATCCCCTGTCACACATATAGATCCCCTGTCACACATATAGATCCCCTGTCACTCATATAGATCCCCTGTCACACATATAGATCCCCTGTCACACATATAGATCCCCGGTCACTCATATAGATCCCCTGTCACTCATATAGATCCCCTGTCACTCATATAGATCCCCTGTCACACATATAGATCCCCTGTCACTCATATAGATCCCCTGTCACACATATAGATCCCCTGTCACACATATAGATCCCCTGTCACTCATATAGATCCCCTGTCACACATATAGATCCCCTGTAACTCATATAGATCCCCTGTCACACATATAGATCCCCTGTCACTCATATAGATCCCCTGTCACACATATAGATCCCCTGTCACACATATAGATGTCCTGTCACACAAACTACCCCCCCCCTCCCCTCTTACATTGTGCGCTCCGCGGCGCTGTGTACAGTCTCTCCTAACACATGGGACGGCACCTATCACATGGTGCACGTCCCATGTGACATCTCCAGAGCAATTCATAGAAGAGAGGGGAGGAGGGGAGGCGCGGCCACACCAGGAAGTAAGTGTAGAGCCGACCCCACCACTCAGCGCACAGACTGTCATGCCGATTTCTGGCCCTGACTGTATTTTATGGATGTAATAGAGCATTCACAGCATATCTCCTCCCTCAGTTCCCCCAAAAGCTGGGGCTGTTGCTACTGTAAGTCGCTCCAGCGTGTACTGGAGCTGAACTACACTGTGACGTCAGTGAAACTGGCGCCACAGGAATCTGCGAACCCTTTGGTAGGACTGTGGGCATACTGTCCATTGCCTTGGCCAACACCCGCAGCTCTTTTCGTGTGAATATGCTGGCTCTCATTTTGGAAATTATGTATTTTCCAATAATCTGCTCTATGATTGGTTTTCAGATCAAGTGTGGGTGAGCTCATGTCACTTACGGATCTTTACTACACCTGTGTGCAAAATGTCTGCCTGTCATTCACTCATGGTATCCTAGAAAAGGGGGGGAGGATCAGTAGGAAATGTTCGCAGTTCGCAATTACTGGCACTTTATCACAGAAACCTATAATTGCAGGCACCTGATAATAGTCACTAGATTTATAAGATTTATAAGTGTGATAGTTTGTGAGACCGCAATAGAGAGTAAAAGTGGAAGGGAGAATGTGCTAGGGGTGGGTACAGTACAGGAGCAGTTACAGAGGTAGAAAGAGACCCAGGAGAGAACTGTGTCTAGATGGACAATGGAATGAAGGATGTGTACTAGAAGACGGTGTTCTACAGTGTCCAAAGCAGCAGAGAGTTACAGGAAAATAAGTATTGCAAAATGTAAACATTAATATTTATTTATAAACACAATTTCATTAATCAAATGAAAGACAAAATAAAACAAACTGTAAATTCAAACTCCTTTTTTTAAAATGTTGGTTTTATGTAGTGATGGGTAGTTCACGAATGATTAGTTCAAATGAACTAATCTTCAAACTGAACTAAATCCTTTAGTTCACAGCTCTGGCAAAGATTAGTTCACCAGGAACTAAAACAAGTGGGAGGAGTTAGAAATAAAGCCGAGCAGCTCCAGCAGCCTCACTCACTGTCTGATTCACACTGGCTCTTTTGTTTCTATTCAGCTCCCCTTAATTTAATACTCATGAGTCAGTACCTCTAAACTACCAAAGGTGGCACTGCTGTGCTCAGACATTGTGTGAGACTCTGGAGCTGATCACTGACTGTGAGTCATGAGTCATTCTCCTCGCTCAGGAGTTCATTAGTTCATCTAGTTCATGTCACTCTTCAAATTATTTCACTCTTCGAATCTTTCCACTCTCCGAATCATTTCACTCTTTAAATCATTTCACTCTTCAAATCATTTCACTGATTTAGATCATTTAGCTCATGAGTCACAGGATACATTCCCTTCCCTGTCAGCTCAAGACACACTGCACTGCTAAGTGCTGCATGTTATATACTGTAGTTCTTTTTACTGCGCCATATATACAGGGGAGATGTATTAAACCTTCAAGAGAGATAAAGTGGAAACGTTGCCCATAGCAACTAATCATTTTCTGCCATTTTATAGACTCTGTTAGATAAATGACAGAAGCTGATTAGTTATAAATGCCAACATTATGTTGGTTACGTCTGGGAGCTCCTGGAGCGGGGTATGGACGTAGGGGGCGTGGCTTCGTGAATTGCGCCATTTTGGCCCCGCCCCTAGTGACGTGATGCCTATTTTGGGTCTTTTTACAGCTGTCAAAATTCCCCCCTAAGGTTTGATACATCTCCCCTATATCCTGATTGCACTGATCTCAATTTTAAAAGCAAAAAAAAAGTTTATAATACTCTGAATTTGTGTCTTTTTCATTTGCATATTATGGAAATAAAAAATAATAATGAAAATGTAATTAACTTTGCAGAGCTCAGCATGTCACTAATAGTTTTTGTATAAGTGATTGCCCTTTTCAAAATATTAAAAATGATCTGACATATTAAACTTATCTGATAATTTTAACAGGACTATAACTCATCTGAGAAGTAGTAGATACGCCTGCAGTATGTGTAATAGACTAGGGGGTAAATGTATCAAAGTGCGAGTTTGCCAGCGTGTTTAAATCGCAGCAAATCGCGGGTGTTTACCCGCGAGTTTTGAAAAAAAAAACTGAAATATATCAAGCTGCGATTTTGACACTGATGTTCAAAATCGCTGGTCATCTCTGGCGATTTTGTGCAATGTAAACACTCCCGAGTTTAGCTAACTATCCTGTGTTTGGCAAACTCTCCTGTTTTGTAACAGTGAGTTGTAAACACATCACTGTTACACTGCCCCTGTCATACACCACATCTATTTATTAAAAATAAAAAAGCCACAATAAATACACTAACCACCCTCATTTAAACCACATCTATTTATTAAAAATAAAAACACCCCAAATACTCACCAAATATGCCTTTTTTCTTCTCCAAAAGCTCCGTGCTTGCCCCAGTCCCATAATATTTATACTTCCAAAAGTTTTGGCTTGCCCCAGTCCCAGCAAAATTATACTTCCAAAATGGCTTGAATAATATCTTCTTCACTTCGCCCAGAAGGGGCCCCTTGTTGATTGAAGTCTTCTTTGCTTCGGCCAGGAGGGCCCCATATTTGTACATCCTGACACTTTCATGTTGATTGAAGAAAAATAAAAAAACTGTGGAGCCGGCGCTAACACCTCCTACTAGGTAGGAGGTCCGGTACTTATAGTTATACTTGTAGTTATACAAGCAGCAGCATGGCCACACTGTTTTTGGCAACTTGGCTGGCTGGGGCTTGTAGTTCCACAAAACAAAATGGCGTCTGTTTATTTTTTTCATTCTTTATCGCCGTATTACCTTACTACCCACAGCCCAGGGGTAGTAGGAAGAGCCCTAGTGCTATCAGCACTGGGTTGGTTCTTTCTAGGGGGGGCGCTTGTTTTTTTTGGCGGACCCCACTCCCTAGGGAATCCAGCCCAGCGCTGAACAGTCTAGGGTTGGTTAGTCATTATGGCAGGGGGACCCTGCAAATAGCGATTTTGACAGAAGCACAACTCTGTTGATTTTGCATGAAATCTCAGCTTCATACATCGGCGAGTTTCAACTCTCCCGAGAAAATCGCTGTAGTTGCAAAATCGCACTTTGATACATTTACCCCCTGATATATGTCTCCAATCACTTCTCTCAGCAGTGTTCCAGAGCCAGTGATCTAACTGAACTAACTGAGCTAAATGAACTAAATGAACTACTGAGTCAAATGAGTGAAATGAGTGAAATGAACTACTGAGTGAAATAAGTGAAATGAACTACTGAGTGAAATGAACTAACATTTTGAACTAATCTTTTGTGTGAACTAGATCAGAATGAACTAATCTTCAAAATTAACTAGATTTCCCATCACTAGTTTTATGGTTTTATGGTTAGAGGTGTTGCAAGGCAGGTCATGCTGGAACGCATAATGGCTGCCTTCTTTACCTGTTTAAAATATTAGAGTAAGCGATCAACCTTAGGCCATTTTTAAACATAATTGTATTTGACTATGTGTACTTCAACCTGTAAAATCTACATTTTCTGATGCCTTAACTGTAACACAGGTCACCCAACAACCTAAAAAGAATAACATTGTTAACTATAGATACTTACATGCTGCAAAAGGCAACTCCTTCATGTCTTGATCTTCCTTCATGAAATGATCCTTCCCGCACCTCTTTTGTGCTCCAGCTGACAGCTGGGTCATAAGGTCTGTTTGAATAAATTACAAAAATTTAGCTATTTACTAAAATAGTGTCTGTTTCTCACTTATACTCAAAATGAAATAGAATGTAAGGTATCTCCATTAGAAAACATTGACAAATCAGTGCCTTATAATCAATAAACAGAAAACACTTAGTTTATGTGCGTTACCTGGGCTGAAAAGAACATTCACATAGTGAATCAGATACACGATTAACACAGACTATGCTTGATTACTGAATATTTTTCAAGTGAGGCAGACATGTCCCAGCTAAGGTACATCAATGAAAGCCTTTAGTTTGGTCTATTTTAACCTAAACTCTCTCAATCAAGCTTCATCATTATTTTTATAAGTGCTATGGCTATGGTTATGGCTATAAAATTCACATCTGATAATCTCAGCAGGGGCAGTGGCAGCCCTTATAGCACAATTACAAAATTGCAGATTTCAAAGGTAAACATTTTTTTAAGTCAAAACGGTCTGGTGCATGCATTTGTATATGTTTTGAAAAATGAAACAGGCCTTTACTTTCATCACTAAACAACAACTGCATTTTTAGGATATTGGAGAATTTAAAAAGTGTGAAATAAATCATATTAGAAAAAAATATACCTTGCAAATCAGTCTGGAACCTGAAGTGGTCTGCCTCCACAGTATCAGGAGGGCTGGGGATCTGTTGGATAAACATGCAACATGGGGAAGTGCAAAAACACATAAGAATCATCTTAATAGATGTTATATTGAAAAGCTTTACAACCCCCCCCCCCCCCCTCACACACACACACAAAAATGAAAAAATAAATTTGGTTAAAATTTATAACACAAACAACACACACATTAAAATGCGCATTACATCTGAAAAAGGAGGTGAACCTTTATTGTGGAACTACAAATACAAACTATTGAAGTGTCTATAAAATAGTACAAATAAAAGTTCACTATACAAAGTCACACCAGAAAACTCCACTATAGAGTCCTAACCAACTTCAAGTGTGCATGAGCCAGTCTTTTATAGTAGATTGTAATGAGACAAGGTGAATGGCCCACTGTGGTATTTGATGATGAGATCTGATGCTGGGTCTATGCAACGGTGGTTACGGAAATCGGTTGTTTAGTTTTATACTGATTAAAATATGTTTGCGTTTATTTCTGATTGCAAATCATCATCATCAACATCATCATTTATTTATATAGCACCACTGATTCCGAGAGCTCATTCACATCAGTCCCTGCCCCAATGGAGCTTACAGTCTAAATTCCCTAACACACACACACAGACAGAGAGAGACTAGGATCAATTTTGATAGAAGCCAATTAACCTACCAGTATGTTTTTGGAGTGTGGGAAGAAGCCGGAGCACCCGGAGGAAACCCAAGCAAACACGGGGAGAACATAGAAACTCCACATAGATAAGGCCAGTGTCGGGAAATTGAACTCATGACCCCAGCGCTGTAAGGCAAAAGTGCTAAATACTTAGCCACTGTGCTGGGTAAATCTATGCATTTGACTTTCTGTTGTGAAATTGTTTATTTAATTATGATCATTAACACTTTAGGTTGCCACTAGTGCCTGTGTTGTGTTGTATGTGTCTGAAGTATAACTTAATGGTTAGACAAACCTGCTGCTAACCGTAGGGTCATGAGTTTGAATCCAGAGTCATGCCTGTATCTGTGTGGACTTTGTATATCCCCATGTTTCTGTGGGTTTACTTCAACGTGTCACTTATAGAAAAGTACACTAATATATGTGTTGGTGTTTTCTCTATCTATAGAGTATTGTTTTGTGCATGTATATTTATGATTGCAAATATTAGCTGTTAAATTAGCATCCACAGTTATTTACAATTCAAAATAACAGAGATGTATCTCTGATGTGTCTCTGATGTTAATAGGTACATTCATAGATACGTTCTTTGAGCGATGTTATGGTACGCCGTACATATTACAAACCACATGTACAGAATAAAAAATATATAACATAAGAGGTTTAACTTTAATCAATTAAAGGAGACCATTAATATGTGCAATAACCTTAGAATCATGATACTTCATATAAATGCTTATTTGCATTTAATGCAGATGGACTATTTATTCAGTCCAAATGTGGAATTTTTCCAGGGAAAGAAGGGGCTTTCTTTAAGGCTAGATGCCTCAGTTTATATAAATTGCCATTTTGAAAGGAGTTTGTCCAATGCTTATCCAGAGCGCAGCATTGTATCCCTTCTTTAAGAAACTTATTATTCAGCCTCTTCCTATTGTTTTCATGATATGCATTTTTTACTTTTCAGTTTCACGAAAAGAGCATTTTAAAGTGCATTTTGATGAGGCTAAACTTAGCAGTATCTGAGGAGTGAAATAGATCCAGGCTCATCCTCACAAAAGACATTTCTCAGTGCAAATTCTGAGCACTTCATAAATAAGTCAAATTGTTTTTCTGAGCGTATAATGTAAGGGTGTGCACCGGCCACTTTTAGTGTTTTGGGTTTTGGGTTCTGATTAGCTTGAGGTTTTGGGTTCTGATTTGTTTTGCCAAAACATCCGACGAAAGGTTTTGGTTCTGATTTATTTTTAAAAAAGCATAAAAAGTGCTAAAAACCAGTTTTGTATTTTTTTTCCTACTCTATTATTAACCTCAATAACATTCAATAACAATCATTTCCACTAATTTCCAGTCTATTCTGAACACCTCACAATATTGTTTTTAGGCCAAAAGGTTGCACTGAGGTAGCTTGAGCACATAATGCCGAAAAAAGAGGTACAAGATGGAATTGTTCTGGACCCTCCCTCCCACCCCTCGCGAGATTCGACGCGAGACTTGGACGACAGAGCCTCGTTTTCATTTTTTGCCCGCCGGAAATATCCGAACAGTGCTCGGATCCCATTCGGATCCGTACTGTTCGGGTGGGCTCGGATTAGCGGAATCCGAGCCCGCTCATCTCTAGTATAATGTGCTTTTGCTTACTGCACATGTGCACGAAAAACGTGTACATATAAGACTGTATGCAGACATATATATCTAACAATTATTCATCTACACACTTAGAGAGTCATAATGGGGGGGTGGAAGGGTCACTTAAGCATAGGGGAAGTACAATAAGGGTGTTTTGCACACATTACTTACAATGTAAAGGTGGAAGCAACTGTTTTAAGCTTTAAGCAATTGTTGAATTTACGCTTAAGATACCTGCAGTTCTGCATGATCAGTAAATTGCTAATTTTCTAAGATGCAATTTACGTCCATGTTTTTGGGTAAATTACATCCAACCCAGCATCAGGCCCATAAAGGGTAATTTACAAATACGGTAAAATGTGGAGGAGCAGCAAAATTACTTTTGCCTCTTTTTTGTATCATTGTGGGCTTGGTTCATTAAGGAATGTAAATTCTGATGCATGTCATATTTTGTGTTAAATTGCACTGCACATGCCCAGGAACGTACTATATGCCAGTGAACGCAAGAACATTCAATTCATCTTCGAGTGCAAAGGACAACTCCAGCAGCCTATGATTTCATAGGCGGAACGGGGAGGGGAAGGAGCAAATGCACATAGCCAATGTAAAGTAAGGGCGTGCCAAGCTCGTGTGCATGCAGCTGCTTCTGAATCAACCTTTTGGCATTTCTGAGGTACATGTTTTTCAGTCATATCACTTGCACCAGTAACAGATCAGGTGTGAGGTTCGGGTGATAGTGATGACGGCCACGTATGCATGCTCGAACATGTGTTTGCAATCAAGAGTCACTGTAAAAATGCATTTTATGTACAGTAGACATTAACAGCATCCTGACAAATGTATTTAATGGAATAAAAATTAAAAGCAAAAAAAACTTTTTTTATGACTATATTATTAAAAGGTGTCAATAATTGAATAGTTTTTTTTTCTCTGCATTCTGCTGGGTCTTTATAGTTCACATATGTATTGTACGTATCCAGCAGTGTATCGTGTCTGTCTCAACAAGGCAAGTGTCGTATATGCAGGGCGTACTGTCAAAGTCAAATAATTGGATGAAGTAAACCATATTGATTAATATTGTTTTACCATGCGATTGCGATCAGTATGTGACGTGTTATGACGCAATCGCACAATAAATAGCGCACACATACATTTACACATACGCTTGTAATTAGTTCATATTAAAAATAGTTACAACACATAGTTACTTATGACCAAATGTAGCAGAGTTTATGGTTAAATATTATAATGTTATATATACTTTAGTGAGATCTAAGGTTCAGGATACAGGAAACATATCATGTCTAGTATCATTCTAATCCCCTATTTATTCTCAGACGTCCGGTTCAATCGCCTAAAGGATCACACCTTGCGTATGCAAGATATGGATTATAGGGACTAAATGAACAGAATGGTATAGTGTGTGTAATGTAAATAGACCAGTTTGAACCAGCTTTCGGCGGTAAGATTAGTATGTATCTTTTGGAGGGCTGACCCCCACCCTTGGAGGGCATCATTTGAACTGGCCAATGGCCTGCATTACACTGGACCGTCCTGAAGCCTGAACCTATGGAAACATGCCAAATAATCTGATTTGTTTTCACTGTATCACTAACTGTATATAAACAGGGGCTCTGGGGCTAACAGACAATCTTCTGACCACAGACTTCAGGATTGAATGACTGTATGCAGGATCCAGAGTGCCCACGTATGTAATCGGCTGTACTTATAGTATTGAATTATTATTCTTTTGCTCGTGCTAATAAATCGCATTGTGATTTGGAACCACAACAATCGCAGTGGACAATAATTATTGGTAAGCGATAAAATAACTTTAATAGTACCTACACCTGTATTCAACAAGAGCTTTTTCTTCAGATCCTCTTTAGTTGAATATTGATGCACTTATGACCGATTTATGTGCATTTAAAAATATTACACAATACATTAATTTTGTTTGCCTTAATCAATCAGGTCCTGTATGCCTATTTATGTTATGTTGCTCCTGCGTTTACATGTACATGCATGGGTTGACTGGGATCAACAAGATTTTGTAATTAACAAGTGTAATTAAAAAAAAATTAATTTGCCAATGTAACTAAGAATGCCTAGAAATTATTATTATTATTATTATTATTATTATTATTATTATTAGTTTCCTTATTAACTTTAATTTATATAGTGCCAACATATTGCCTAACACTTTACAGAGAATGTTTAATTATTCCCATCAGTCTCTGACCCTGTGGATCTTACAGTCTAAATGCTGCACCACCCAACCTCACACACAATAACCCACCAGTAGTGTTTGGATTGTACAAGCTTCTCCATTGGCGTGCAATTGGTGGGTGCAAAACGCGTGCCATGAAAAATATAGATGAAAACTCAGAGTTGGTGTAACAGTCAACGGGAAAAAAAAACCCTCTCAACTTTTTTACATATCTCATATGGAATGGTCTTGCTCCACACGACTCTGTCAGTCAATACAAACTTCTGTTCCTCTGCAACAAAAACTCCATTCTGTTCCACAGACGCTTACACAGAAATACAAGTCCACATGTGCAACTTAAGGTGCACAGTGCCACAAAAGTAGATTTTGCTCTGTACCACAGTCATTTTGTTGTTCATAAACCACCTCCAGTGATGGCAAAACACAAGATATAAAGATCTGCAATAAGCAATTTGTTAGTAATACATTTTTAAAGCTCAGTTTGAGACAAAAAAAAATCTGTACTTATAAAGTGTTGTTTTTGAATTGTGTCTAGATGCTTCTAACATGTTTAAACACAAGTAAAAGTCGCCCTCTACACATATTTGTGCCATCTGCTTCATGCATATTAAGCATGCTCAAAATAATAAGTCTGGCGTCTCTGTGATAAAATGCACAGGGATTTGGGAAAATAAAGTTTCACATCTGGCAAAACTGAATAATTTAATCCCTTTATTTTTTAGAATAATGAGTTTTGCTTTTCATTTAACTCCTTCACTCCCCTAACCCCGCCCCTCCACCCCCCCAAATAAAAAAAAAAAGCTGGAAAATGTGTTGTTGTAAAATAGTTAATAATAGATATGTCAGCTGGTCAGCAGGTGGAGCTTTTGGAAGTGCCACGATGAATTGGCCTATGATAACATCTGAGCCGAAGGCAAAGGACCTGAAATTGTCCTGTCAGAGTGAAATATGTGAACTCTTGCAGGCAGAAAGAAATAGATTTAAAAAGGAAGGTGAAATAATGAAAGTGGCCACGTCATAACTGTAGCAAAAAGAGGTGACAAATTCCTGGAATATCCCAGCATAGATATTGATAGAAATTTGTTGCATCTCATGAAGACGATCAATGATAATGGCTGAATACTGCACTGAGCACATTTGAGCAGTAAGAGGTGGTTTGTGACAAGATGATATGTTTGTGTCTGTGCATCCTATTGACCTTGAAATGTCAATGTTCTGATAAGAGTCTTGGATAAGGATGAGGCTGTTTTTTTTAATTCAATGTCCACCTGTCCTGTGATGAAACATCAGCCATTCAAGTGATGTTGATCCCTGGGAGAGGATAAGAAGACATGTTTAAAGAGGATGCAGATTATTGCTGCAGATACGTCCTTATCAGTGCACAAGTGGCTCTCTTCTTTGTCTTGCCTAGACAGGCTGGACAATGAATGCTGCCTGTAAATTTTCAGCAATAGAATTTGTTTTATCTGCTGCAATGTGAGAAGAGAGAATTTAGAGTATCTCTAATGTTTACATCCCTATGCTTTAAATTGAATCTCATGGCATAAAATTGCATTGAATATTGAACACCAGGTTTTCATGACACTCCTATATAAATAACAACAGCACTTATCAAAATCGCAGGATTAGTTGAAGCAAGTAATAGTGTGATTTCAGTTCCCACATTTCTTTCAGGATTACAATTAAAATATACATTAAGTACTACAAAAATGCCAAAAACGAAGAGCAACCCTCTTACTTAATTAGGCAAACAGCTATAGTCATATACCAGTAGTAGTTACTCAGCAATATGCAGCAGCAATGCCCAGGAATATGTCAGAAGATGTAGTTATATACAGGCAGCGGTAGCAGTAGGGATTATATACCCGTAATAGTTGCCAAAAAGATACGATCAATAATATTCAAAGCTATTCATCCTCTTTTCTGGCCACCACTGCTACTTCCAACTTTCATAATTTCTCTCTGAGGCCTCACCATGACAGCGTTAAGTGAAGTAGTGTATAGCCTGTGTGACAAAATTAGTGGCTTTACTTAAGTCTGTGCCTCATTCCTCACAAAATGTGGACTAAAGAACTGGTACTTTTAAAGCCCATCTGATTTTCCCTAGATCCACAGGGCACTGGGAAGATGACATTGTCTCATTATTTGGGGGTTACGTTTGCCCTGTGATTGTAAATGTGTACTTATGTAACTGTGATGCACACGGTCACTCTATATGTTAATTCCATGGTCCTGCTCAAATGTCATAACATGTGCTAATGACATTTCCTATGTAAGAGTATTCAGTATGCTTCCCCAGGAAAAACAAGTTCTGGTAGTATAGATGGATGGAACATCACCTCTTGGTCGAAAATATTTGTTCGACTACAGTGCCATTCAATAACAGCTACTACTGACTAATGTAACTTCAAAGTAAAGATGGGACAAAGCATAATTTATTATGTCAATGCAGCATGTTGCATACGTCCAGGATGTTGATTTGTCTTCTCCCCTGTGCAGGATTGGTGCACTATGTTTCAAACATATTGTTCCCCTCTGCTGATCATATGAGGTCAGGTCTGAACAATCTGTGCACAATGGTGATATTCGCTTAAATGCGTACGGATTGGAAAGAACAATTGCTACCAGAATAGTCCCATATGCATCTGTCAGTTATGTAAACAACTACCCAGTAACATTCTGCATATAGACATTCAATACGCGACTGTAAGGTTGCATTTCACATTGTACGCAAGGGACATTTACATATACAATTGAAGTCCTATTCTTTATGCCAGGAGATTGGGCTGTAATATGTGTTATCTTGTTTTCATGTTAGATAATTGGTGTGATATTGATAAATATATTTTATTGCTGCTTAAATGTGGCCAGGTGATTTGTCAATAATTCTGACAGATCTCAGCTAGCCCCTTTATGAAGAAATACCAATGCCAACATTTCAATTTGCCAGACACTGATAAAATATCGACAATGTGATTGCTGACAGTCACAATGAACATAAAATTAGCAATGCCAACCTGAGATAATGGGGACATACTCAGGGTATTTAAGGGGCAAGGTCAAGATGATTAAATGACACTCCCAACATTAACCCTTTACAAGTTTATTCAGCAAGAACTAGATTCCAGCTGTTCAGGAATTCCAGTAGAATAATGAGGGGGGAATGAATGCAGCTACAGACCCCTTACCTGTATCATGGATTTTGGACCCCACCCTTATCCTTACCCACATGGCTTCAATTTAAGAACAATGCAAAACAACACCACTGTAATAACAACAAAATTAATTTTTACAATGAGTAACATGTCATTAAAAATTCTACTGTATAGTCATTGGTTCAATGTCCCCTTATCCCCATGTAATAAGGCACTGTACTTGTACTCTAGTGAACTGGGGAACACTAACAGGGCTATAAAAAGTACATGCAGTTATACTCTACATTGTGCGAGAAACCAGGGACAGGATGGATAAGGTGATATCAAACTTGTTTTGTCACATCTAGGAATTAAATTAAAATAAATGTTGCCGTTTCATTAAAAATATATGAAAGTTGTCCACACTCTGAAGTGAATACTCTATTTGGTACGCATATTTGTCTCTGATTTCTCCAATACATTTTAAAATATATTACATTATATTGCTTTTATATTTGTTGTGCTTTGTAGCATCCTGGTTCTTTTGAAATCAAGCTCCTTTCTGAAGATATCTTTGGAGAGAACTGATCTTATGTACATATTCATAAAAGATTAAAGATGACTTCTTTGCTTTGAACTCTACATACCAACCAGATAAGCTAATTTTAATTTATTTTTGACATTTGGCCACTTGTATTACATTTTGGAAAAAGTTAACTTCTATATACTACACTATGTTTGGCACTCTTTTTTTTTGTAATTTAGTGTTATCTATTGCCTGCTGATTAAAAAGGATTGTCTGAATGGCCCGAAGATCCTCCCAAATGGAGATCAGCAACTCTAGCGACTTGCTCTTCCCCACGTCATTACCCCTGATGAATAATACTAAAATGTCGGGGGGACCATGAATAGCCACCTCCCCTGAGAATGAAAGCATAAAGGACAACCATCCTAATCCTCTTCTCCCCACTCACCCGATGTCCACGGGTTAAAAGAAAGAGGACCAATCCTGAACTAACTGGTGTCTGGCTGCCCAGTACACATATGAATGGCCCATTACCCAAATCCGGATCCTCTTCACGGGTGTACCTAGGACGAAGTACATAACATCTCATCAGGATTTATCTCTCCCTTGAAAGCGTCCACTGGCCGAGCTTTGGGCCTTTCCATAGGCCTATCACTGTCGCAGCAGTGGGCCATGCACTGTACAAAAGCAGGCCCTGCCTGAGCAGTGCACCACTCCCGAGTAGGCTTACTATATAAGCAGAACCCTGCCAGGGCAGAGGGCTGCACACCATAGAAGCAGACCCTTGACAGAGCAGTGAGCCACACCAGATATAATCAAATCACAGCAGAGGGCCGCATACCAGGCAGATTCCCATGCCATAGCAGTGGGGCACCTGAATGGGGACGGAGCAGGGAAGTGATAACCCATATGAAGGTAAAAACCCACAAAACCATAGAGGCTCAAAGCTAACCAGGCCTTGATTCGTGGAATGCTAGCAAAAACACAGTGCTAAATAGTAGCATCTCATAGGCGTCTGTTGCAATTTTTGTCAGGGCACTAATCAGACGGGTTAGGGTGCCTATGGCTATCGCCCTAGGCACCCAGGAGGGCATGTCTTTGCCTATCATTTAAAGGCCTTAGTTATCAGGAAGGATTTGGTGGGATCTAATCCTCCCTGTATTTTTGACAAATGAAACGCCCACCAGTGTGGCAGCCATGGCAACTTTTATTACCCCCTTAGGTATCTATTCCACATGAACTCAAAAATGTTGTCTCTCTGACCTGACGTATCGGGAACCCACAAACTCAGGAACAGCAACCTTTGCTGCCAGGCCTACCAGGTAGGCCCTCCTGGTAGACAGGGCCAACAACGCCTCCTCGGGACCCATTATGGAGGCTCAACCATCTGGCAAACATAAGAAGGACAGAGGATTCCAATCAGTGTTGCATAAAGGGCCAGTTACCAAAATCAGCACTAATTAAAACATGAAAACACTTTTGCTAGCCCGTTGTCTGTGCCAGGAACATGTCGGGCATGAAGGGTGATGTCATGCTGCAAGCAACTTAGCACTAAATGCTGGAGCTGGTTAAATGCTGGTTGTGATGTGGTGCTCTTGCAGTTGATTGCCTGTTCCACCATCAGGTTATCGCACCAGAATACCACATTCCTGCCATAGAGGCAGTGGGACCACCACAGCTCGACGGACACCTCTCTAAAGAACAATTCTAGGGATAGTAAATTGCGCACTAAGGCATTGTTCCACCATGATGAGGCCTGCCAAGAGGCCTGCACACCAATCAACTTGCAAGAAGGCCCAAAGCCATGGGCCCCAGAGTCATCCTTGTGGAAATGTAAGGTCATATTGGATACCTGGAGGGTGGAACATCTGCGGACACCATTGAATTATTGTAAGAATTGCAACCAAATTTGCAGGTTCCAATGGATTTCATGCGTGTGGTCCCCTGAAACCATTTGTGGCTATTTTGAGCTTCCTACAAAATATCCAACCCATACGAAAAACCTGACATGCAAAGTTGAAGGAACCTAAGAGTGACTGGATCAGATGCAGGGTGCCTCTACTAGTTGTGACTCTATCCTCTTAATTTTATCTGTGGACAACCGATAACCTAGGAAAGATAAGCTGGGCACTGGCGCTTCCATCTTATAGTGGGCAACAGATACTCCCATAACTGAGAACAATGTTTGCGCCAATCAGTAAGCTGGGCCTATGAACTAAAAATCATTTACATAGTGTACAATCCCAGGGCGTCCTGTTCCTGCCGGTACACACCAATGCAGGAAGGAGCTGAAAGCCACGAAGTATGCAGAACAATGTAGAACCCATCTGGCCACCGAAAGCCCAAATATTTAAAGGACTCCGGGTGTAGCGGGAGCAGATGTAAAAGCTGATGTTCAGCTCCACCAAAAACGCCCCTTTCCCAAATTTTCTAACTAGGGACACAGACCCTCATTGTTTTTATGGCTCTTTCTCCTTCATACTTTCAAGTTTCCCTAAGTGCCTCATGACTCTGCCTTGTTCACTGACGTTTATAACCTTATATGCCTGTGCATCAGTTTCCTGGCTGATCTCCAATTCTACAAAAAGCTTCCAAAGTAAGCTCTGGAGAAACTTATTGTATGATCAAGTCTCAACAAATATGTACAACATCAAGAACGCCAACTTTAAAAGTTAGAAGCTACCATATATTGAGCCATATCTGATGCAGACACATATCTGGTGCCCAGCCTAATGCGGACGCATTTCAGATGTACAATATAATATATACATACATATCTGGTGCTAATTTGAATATATGGGCCCATATATGTGTTAACGGCAATATATTGTGTGATCCTTAACTAACTGAACCGCTTCACAAGGTATTCACCTATAGCAGCCCCCTTTCCAAGGAACTATATGTGTACCAGTGTACTCAGTTGCCCCCAGGACTTATGCTCAAATAGTATTAGCTGTTGATTACACTATTGCCAGTGGAGTGGACAGAATATGGAATGAGGTACTGAAAATCCTAGATGGTATTAGCAGAGTAATACCAGACTGACAAGGGTTAATTCAGAGTAGTAATGAGAACCAGGCTGGCAACGGTTAATGCAGATTAATGGACAAGCCAAAGTGAGGAATTGGAGAAGACAACAGTTCCTTTAACAGTCAGGGGTCAGGGCAGAGATAAATGCAGATCCATTTAACAAGCCATGGTCAGGTGCAAGAGAGGACAGAAATAGCGATAAACAATCATGGAAGCGGGCTTGGGTGACAAGAGAAAGAGTGATATTGTCTATCAAGAGGGAGATATTGGGAGGGATAGCAGCATTGGCATTAGAAAAGATAATAATCTCAGATTTGGAGATGTTGAGTCACAGAAAATGCTGTGACCTCCAGTAGTGACAGCAGAGAACCAGCTAGCTGCATGGGTTAGGAAGGTGGGAGAGAGGTCAGGGGAGGAAAGATAGATTTGCATGTCATCATCATAGAGGTGCAATTGGAGGCCAAATGATTGAACAAGTTCACTGAGAGAGGTGGTGTTGAGAGACAGTATGACTCCAATAAAAAGGGGAAGAGGGGGGAGGAAGAGTCGAAAGCAGACATTCTAAAAGAGCGACCAGAGAGGTAGGTGGCAAACCAGGAGAGAGGTGCTTCGCAAAGACCTGGGGAGTGAAGGGTGGTGAGATGAAGTGAATGACCGACTGTGTGAAAAGCAGCAGAGAAGTCGAGGAGTACGAGAAGGGAGAAATGTCCTTTGGACTTAGCTGAGAGTAAGTCATTTGTTAGTTTATTTAGAACAGTTTCAGTTGAGTGAAGGGGTCAGAAGCCAGACTAGAGGGGGTCAAAAAGAGAGTGGGAAGAGAGAAAGTGGGTCAGACGATTGAAGGCAAGTTGTTTGAAAATTTTAGAAGCAAACGGAAGCAGAGATATCGGGTGATAGTTGGAGAGACAGGATAGGTCAAGGGAAGGTTTCTTCCATAAGTGATAGGAAGGATAGGTGGGGGAGGTAAGTCTGACGATAATAGATATCATTATGAATAGAGTAAATGTTGTCTTTGCAGTAGGTCAAGAATGGTGATGAATAATGGGGGAGGACATAGCAGAGAATGAATGGAAGCAAAGAGGCATCAGGGTTTATTGGACAGGGGGGAATTAAGGGCTTTGAAATAGGTTTAAATGGCAAGAGAGAGAGGGCAGAAGAGTAGGAGGAAAGGATAAATTTAAAGTGGAAGAAGTCAGCAATGGTGTGGGATATGCTCCGCTGGCATTCAAAGGAATGGGAGCACTCTTGGAGGAGAGGAGTAGAAGGAGACTGCCAAGGTTGGGGTTTAAGTTGATGGGAACATGGGGGGATGGCTGGGGTTACAGTATCAAGGGCAACAGATGGTGTGGTGTTATAAAGAGAGACAGTTGTATTAGGACAGGATATGGAAGAAATGGGAGCGAGTAAGGGTTTGAGGGAGGATGCAAAGATGATGGGGTCAATGCTGTTGATGATACGCAGTGTGTGAGTGATTTTGGGTTGGAGATGGGGGCAGGGGTAAAGAGAGGGTAAAGGAAAGGTGATTGTGGTCAGAGAGGAGGAAGACAAAATTGGAGAAGTTGGAGATATCACAGAGATGGGAGAACACTAGGTCCAGGGAGTGACCATTTTGGTGGGCGGTAAAAGTTGTCCATTGGGAGAGGCCATAGAAGGAAGTGAGAATCAGGAGCTTTGAAGCAGCGGTAGTAAAAGGAGAATCGGTAGATATTTTAAAATCCTCAGTGATAATGGTAGGAAGATCAGAAGAGATGAAAATGGGAAAGCCAGGTGGCAAAATTATCAAGGAATTAGGAAGAGGGATAAGGGGGACGATAAATGACAGGAACATGAAGGTGGAGATGGGAGAAGAGTCGGGTGGAGTGAACTTCAGTGGAGGAAAAGGAGAGGTAGGGTTCAGGGGGAATAATGCTAAAGGTGTAACCAGGAGACAGTAGGACACCTACACCACCTCCTTGGCAGTCTCCAGGACAGGGAGTGTGGGAGAATGAAAGATCCCTGTGGGAGAGTGTAGCAGGGGAAGCAGTGTCAGATTGGGAGATCCACATTTCTGTAAGGGCCAAAAATACTAAGGAATGGGAGAGAGAGAGGTCATGAATGTGAGTGCGTTTGTTGCAGACAGATCTTGCATTCCATAATGCGCAGGACAGGGGAAGGTGAGTAAGAGGAAGGATGGAAATACGATTGGTGGGATTGGATGTTTGGGGCGAAAAGGATGATTAGTGGTGAAGAGAGGGGATAGGTTTGGGACTGTAGTATGGAGTAATGATGTGGGGAGCCATAAAGGGGAGTGGGTGGAACTGTTGAATGGAAAGTTATAAGGTACAGGAGATGTAGTAATTGAAATCTTGCAGAGTCATGAAATAGTAGAGAGGGCCAAGTTCCAGATCAAATCCATTACAAACTCAGTTACAACTCATCATTTTTGTGATGACAAAGTTTTGAATACGCTTGAAAATGCAATGAATTAGATAGAAGACTGAAACAGCTGTTGTAGAGGGAGGGAATGGCAGAACAATTAGAACAGCAGGCTGATTAAACAGAGAGGATGTTGCAGTGAAATAAACTGACAGATAAAACACATTTTCTTGAGGTGAGAAGTAAATAAGTTCAGAGTTCAAAACAAAGATCTTGAGATGTGAAGCTTGCAGCCAGGGAGGGATGGAAACAACATGGATAAAATATGGTGCAGGTGAATGCTGAAGCTTGTTCTCATATAGCAGTTTTTTTCTGGTAGAATGTTTCCCTCCTGTTCCCCAGTTGTTCAAATCTTGGGGTAAATGTATTATCGTCCGGTTTTGTCAACTCGCGGGAGTTCGGCGAGTTGCCGCTTTAAATTTAAGCTGTCAACTCGCTGAACTCCCGCAAGTTGACAAAACCGGACGATAATACATTTACCCCCTTGTGTATTTTTGTGCTTTGCTATACACAACAGTGTATGCACTTGTAAGAAATACACACTGGCTGGCGCAGCCTCATTCTGATCAATAAGTGTATAAACCCCCACTAATAGCACAATAGAAAGACCATCACAAATCATTAAGCAAACTATAAATTAGTAAACTAAATATCAAATAACAAAAAGCACTTCAGATCTGTAGGACTATGACCTTCTGTAGCAGTGGTATTGGGTAGCATGTTCTTCTCCTTTTTATCCTCATTTTCACTCCTGAATAACTCCAAATTAAGCTATAAAAATTCTAGTACACTTGTAACCAAACACACTTCCTGATGCAGCAACACTGGCTTGTAGCCATAGTACACTGATCACCATATTCCTTAACACATCAGGGAATAACTTACTGATGCCTGACAGGGAGAAGACACTAGCAACAGAGCATCATATTCATAACACATAGGGATGCAATCTACTGTTGCCGGCAGAGAAAGGGCACTGGCAACAGATCTGACATGTGTCAGTGGTCACCGTATACTTGACACATCAAGGTGCAATCCGCTGTCGCCTGACAGGGAGAGGCGGCCGGCTACTCTTGCTGGGTAACTGATCCGCCTAGAGGAGGTGATCACCATACTTCTTAACAATTTGGTGCCAAGTTCAATATAGAGACCCAAATGTGATGCTGATTCTTATATTCATAACTGTATATAGTGTCCATTCTGATTCACAGACCCATATCTGCTTTTCAGTCTAATTTGCAAACCAATATATGGTGCTCAATCTAATATGCAGAAACTCATCAGGTGTGAAGTCTAACATGCAGTCTTATCTGGTTCCCAGTCTATTATGCAGACCTATATCTAGGGCTAAGTCTAATATGCAGACTCATAACTAGTACCAAGTCTAGCATGAATCGTGCGAGAACAGAACAGGGGGTAAATGTATTAAACAGCGTTTTTCATAAATTGCTGATATTGTGCGACATTGCCGGCTAAACTTAGTTTTGCCTTTAATCACATTACCGCTTTAAATTTAGCCGGCAATGTGGCAGAATATCAGCGATTTGTGAAAATCGCACTTTAATACATTTACTCCCAGGAGTGCAGTTGATCTGTATGCTATTAACTAAATATATTTTTAGTATTGTCTCTCCTAGAATTGTTGTTATGAGATACTTTGCACTATCTCTCTCTTTATATGTATAATTTGTGTTGTGTGCTGTGAGTGTGGCTTTATTTAGGAAGGTAATAGAATGTATGGGGAAAAGGTCAAAGCCGTCGGTTGATGAGAAAAGAAATGCTGTCATTGAATCCTGAAGCGTATCAAGCAATACACAGCTGTTCACAATTTTAGAAGTGGGAAACAGAGTGAAAGATGTAAAGAAAACAGATTGCAGGAAATAAACACCTGGTGAGGGAAACCCATGAGGATAAAATAATAATTGTGGGGGATCGAAGAGAGAAGGAAACATCCCTCAAATTAAAACAGAAATGGAATATCACAGCACACAGCAGATGCAACCACATTACAGAAACCTAACAATTTGTCGAATTTGTTTCTTTAAGCAACAATATTGCAATTCCAGTGTTTCTGTTAATATGGCATTTGTTCCCAAATTATCTTATATTTAAAAATTGAGATGAGCTAATTGTTATGTTTACATAGTAGGGCTTGAAATAGTTGGCTTTAGGGCTAACCCAAGTGAGTGCTCCGGCCATGACAGTACAACTTTCACTCAAGTATTTAGATTAATGGGTTTCTATAGAAAGCAGTCAGGTCATGACAAGTCATGTCTTTTTGCAAATTAATCTTATTTATGAATTTTCACAATCATTGTGGGTGGATTTATCATGTACAGTAACTGCTGGCATTGGGAAATGGGATCCTGTAAGCAGCCGCAGAATGTCTACACAATTACTGTCCAAGCCCACCTTTTTCTCAGTACTAGCAGTTCTCTCAAATGACTAATCATGTCTGACACTTACACCTATGACTTGAAGGGTGCAACAGCAGAGAGAAAGGGAGATGAATGTAGGCAAGGTGCAGTAAGAGCATGCCGATGCTCATGCTGCTCATTTAAGTCCTGAGTTTCTCTAAAGTACGTGGTTTTTAGCATATCATTTACACCAGACACAGGGCAAGTGCTGACTGATAGTGATGACTGACAATGGCATAGTCTTTATTTTAAAAAGAACACTTATGTTTGCCACTACATTGCTCCAAACATGTGTATGCAAGGAAGATAGATTATAAAAATGGATTGCATTAAAATACACATTAACATTTTGATTTATGGGTTTATTGTAATATACAATGGGGGAAAAGTTTGTTTTTAATACATATGTTTATTAACAATTATTATTATTATTATTATCCTTTATTTGTTAGGCGCCACAAGAGTTCCGCAGCGCCGTACAGAGCACAAACAGTAGACTAAACAAGGTGAAACATTACACACAGTAAACAAAAAATACCAAAACTTCAGAGACGCTAGGCAGGCTAATGCAGTAAAGATGGAGCAGAAGAACAGGTATGGAGAACAAAGGGAAGAGGGCCCTGCTCAAATGAGCTTACATCCTAAGGGAGGGTAGACAGAACTCAGGCACACAGGGAGCAAGTTGAAGAAGTGGGGAGAGAACAGGGGGGCTGGGAGGAGAGAGGGGGAGAACAGGCGGAGGAGATGAGATGAGGGGGTTAGGTGGAAGGTTGGTAGGCTTTTAGGAACAGGTAAGTTTTGAGTGCCTTCTTGAAGGAGGACAGATTGGGAGAGAGATGGATAGAGCAAGGGAGGCCGTTCCAGTGAAGGGGGGCAGCACGGGAGAAGTCTTGGATTCTGGAGTGGGAAGAGGTGATCAGAGTGGAGGAGAGGTGACGGTCATTGGCCGAGCGCAGGGAGCGGGCAGGGGTGTGAATAGAGAGGAGGTTGGAGATATAGGGAGCAGTAGACTGGGAGAGAGCCTTGAAAGTGACGGTCAGGAGTTTGAAAAGAATTCTGTAAGGAATGGGGAGCCAGTGTAGGGCAAGGCAGAGAGGGGAGGCGGATGAGGAGCGGCGAGAAAGGAAGATTCTAGTATTAAAAGAATTATAGTATTAGAGAAAGAAAGAATTATAGTATTAGAAGTTGTTCATTTATTTTATAACAATTTTTTTTGCTTGTGTTCTGATAGAACTTTATATTGCACACATGCATGTGCGTATCTTCCACTCTGTTCTCTCTGTCTACATATGACAAGTACTGAGTACTTAGCCAGAGCGTACTTAAAGCCATATTGAAATGGAAACGTATATTGAGATCAATTAGCATTTGAATACGGTCGGAACTATGTTTAAGTTCCGAGCTTCTGTTTTAAGCACAAGATAAATCAGGCATGTGGACAGTGGCTTTGTGAGGGACAGGAACACTGTTTCTGTGTGGCACAAGTAATTGGAAATAAATGGTGAAAGTCCAGAACAAAAAAACATAAGGAAGAACTTTTTTGTACAGAAAGGATGCTAGATCCATACAAATATCTGTCAATAGTTGTGGTGGGGATGTACAGTTTTCAATAAAATAATTCAAGAATAGTTGCGACAAACATATTGTTGCTAAAAATAGTAGGAAAAATACAAATACAGCCCAACCAGAAAACAAAATCTAAAAAGTAGAGAAAAAAGAATAAAATAAACACACACATCTCTGACATAAAATTATGTTTCAATGTTACAACCAGTAGTCATAGTCTGTCACAGAGGTTGTTGTAAACTGCAGATTGTAGATGCTTCAATTTCATTGCACCAAACCCTACTCACATATTAAGCCTTAACTAAATTTATGCTAAAATAAAGATACTGAGCCCGAGTCATTAAGGAAAGTATGGCAAAAAATAAGATTAAATGTTCGCTGGGACGAACCATGTTAAAATGCAAGGGGTGCAAACTAGTTTATTATTTTGCACATAACTTAAATACTCGATGTTTTTCATCTAGCTCACAAATACTTGCTAGGTTTATTTTTATATTGAAATTTAAAGTTGATCTAGGACATGAAAGACGTTGGTGACGGGTGAAGGGGGTGCGGAATATAATGGCCATATTTACTTTATGGGCAAAATAATAAACTAATTTGCACCCCTTGCATTGCAACATGGTTTGTCCAAAATTAAACGTACTACTTTTCTTTTTCCTTTGTTCTCCTTAATAACTCAGGCCCTTTGTGTCACTGACCCATTTTGCATCTATATAACCCATTAGCCTTGTTATAACTATTTCTGGTCATTTCAGTTTCTTAGTGATAATTTCTTTTAGATATCTTATTATGGGGGGTTATTCAATTGTTAGCGAGTTTGGAAGTTCGAGCGTGCAAAGTAATTTTTTTGCTATTTTGCCTTATTTTCGAGCGCGGAAACTTCTCACGCAATTCTAATCTTTTTTTTTTTTTTACCGAAACTGTGTTATCGCGCTCCAAGCGTTTGTCAATGTTAAAGTATAGGCTGGCTGCGAACCCTTAGCGGAAAAAGCTATTCAATTGTTTTTTAACGCTGAGTGTGAAAAAGGCAAATATGCTGTTTTATCTCGCACCTCCAGGGTCTGCTCAAAGAAAAAATTTTTTTATTAAGTTAAGAAAAATATACATTAAAATGAGAAAATAGGTGTAAAAGTTCATATAAGTAACATAAAAAAAGAAAAGTACTAAAAAAAGTGTATAATAATTAATAATTTTTGGAAATTTCCCCCTTTAGAAAAAACCATAGTGGTGCATTTATTTAAACTTTTTTATATTATTTTTTTGTTTTTAAGGGGGGGGGGTGGTTGTGCCAAAAAGTATCATGTTTTTTTATTCTTTTTTTAGAAGCAAAATCGTTTGCTCCCCACTCTATTTAGTCTTCGCCCTAGTGCTGGCAGGCTATTGTTGTGTGAAAAATTTGACGTCTGGTTCCCCCTAATTTAATTGAACCAGCACTAGGCAAACCAGCCGGGGTGATAGGCACTATAACAGGGGGGGGGGGGGGGAACGCAGTTTGGGTCCCACGGCCATAATGACTAAACACCCACAGACTGTTCAGCGCTGGCCTGGATACCCTAGGGATTGTGGTCCGCTGAAAAATGTAAGCGGGCCACCCCCCTAGGGACACCCAGGCCAGTGCCGATAGCTCTAGGGCTCTTCCTACTACCCCTGGGCTGTGGGTAGTAGGGTAATAAATGGGGATTTTGTATGAAAAAAGAAAAAAAAATTTTTACTTGTGGAACTACATGTCCCAGCCAGCCATGTTGTCCTAAATAGTGTGGGCATGCTGCTACTTGTCTAACTACAAGCACCTGCGTACCCATAGCACCCAGGGCATGTTTGCACTTGTAGTAGAATCACAAGTGCCAACATGCTCTTACACCCACGGCTGGCTGTGATCTGTAGTTCCACAAAGCAAAATGTTAAATAAAAGCACAACACCCTCATTCCAACCACAAATCCTTATTAAAAATAATAAAACCCCAAGAAATACAGTAAACACCCTCATGTACACCATAGATTTTAATTAAAAAAAAAAAAAAAAAATACTCACCATGGACGAAATCCTCAGTTTTATGATGCTTTACTTACACACACTCATTTACGCAAAGTCGCAACAAATATTTTTACCTTCGAAGAAAGGTCCGGCTTGCCCACTGTCCCACAAATATTTGTACCTTACAAATGTCCATGCTTGGCCAGTGTTCAAATGTTTGTAAATTTCAAAAAATGTACCTCCTTGTAAAATCTTTAATTCTGCTGTACAGGGGGGGCCATTGTTGCTTGCAGTGGTGGGGCCCTTCTTCATTGCAGTGTGGGGGCCCATTCTCTTGTGCAGTGCTGGGGCCCTTCTTGATTGCAGTGTAGGGGCCCAATCTCCTTTGCAGTGCTGGGGCCATTCTTGATTGCATTCATTTACTTTTATTTTTTTATAGTAAAATGAGTGCCTTAACCACTCCTCATTTCAAACTCGCTAGGACCAATAATAGAGCGCGAGGGGGTGAATGCAAAAAAACAATTGAATTGAGGGGTTTTTTTTTTTAAACGCACGCTCGAACAGGAAAAAACGAGCGCGTTTGTTTTGGGGTTTTTTTCGAGCGCAAAATTATAACGCATCTCGCTAACAATTGAATACCCCCCTATATGTTTTACAACATTCTAGTGGTGATAAGAAGAAGCTACAACTTTTTTTGCACAATTTCTTATTTTGTCAGCAATGTCTAGCCTTGTAATTTGATTGATGGCTATCTGGTATCAAATTCTCATTAGTTTGCAATTCCTTTGTCTCTTTCATTCAGAACAAGTCAACATTTCCTGAATTTTGTTTTTCTGACTGAGCAAGATTGAGTAGGAAACTTCCATCTTCACTTCGCTCAATCTGTCACTTAGGCTATGTGACATTTCCAAAATCCTTGGCCTCAAACTTTTGGCTCAATTTCTGAACAATGTCTCCTTTGTCCCTCTCTTGCTCATAACATATTAAAACATCATCGACATAAATCAACATGTTTAGCCATATATTTTTCTGTGCTGATTGCATGGACAGCTGGATGCTTTGCTTCATCATCCATAAAGACTAAACAGGAGTAAAACTGCTATGTGAATATCTTCAAAGGCCTCTAGAATTCCTCTTAACTGTTCTAAAATTTGTGTTTGCATTTCCTGATAATTTTCCAGTCAATACTGTATAAATTTGCTAAGCAGGTACAGTTTTTTTTATATATGTTGATATTCTATTGTGGCAAAGGGGGTGGTTTGCAACAGGTCTCTAAGAGAGGAATCAGCTATTCAGCTGACAGTTTGCAGGTAAAGGATGCAGACCGGGTTACTGACAGGTATATCAGTGCACTTAGGTTCAGATATATACAGGTCTGAGACATGTGTGACAAAGTAGAAGTATGCAATGTGTTTTAACTTATGTGCTGACATGGTCAGGGCCATCTTTTCCATTGGGCATGATGGGCAGGTGCCCGGGGGCCCCACGGGCAGGGCTCTTAATTAGAATAAATAATCTTGCAAAAGAAAAAACCTGCAAAAAAACCTTCAAGGGTCACTGAGCAAGTACATCTATCTATCTCTATATATCTATATCTATATCTGTATCTCTATACATCTCTCTCTCTCTCTCTCTCTCTCTCTCTCTCTCTCTATATATATATATATATATATATATGTATATATGTATATATATATGTATATATATATATATATATATATATATATATAGGGGCCCCGGTGCACTGCTTTGTCCGGGGGCCCATAATGTTGTTAAGATGGCCCTGGACATGGTGTGTCTGTAGTGAAGAGGAATTACAGAGCCCCTGTGGAGACAGCCTTTTAAAGGCAAGGTGGGAGTGTTGCCTGTCCATCAGACCAAGGCTGTGGAAGGAGTCTCAAGTATAAGAAGCTGTTTTGTGCACTTGTGCATTGTGACCGATGCCAGCAGGTGGCCGGTGACCAAAGAGGGAAACTGGGACTAGCAAGTATTAGGTTGCCTGGTGCCGTCCTGACCATGTGTTTTCTGCTTATTGTAATTGAACAATAAAACTACTGTTTATTTCAATCAAGAAGTTGTTCATGTATGAATCACCTGATGGTGCCCATGTCACAATATATATCTCATTCATTCAGTGTCTGCAGTGCTTTCCACTTTTGCTCGGTGGTAGTTAGTTTCCCTATGACTACAATAACAACAAGTAGGACACCGGCATAAAAATCAAAATGAGAAAATCCGGCCACTGCTAATGGGTGGATCCCATGTCTCTATAATGTATTCTAGCGCTAAGTCCACCCATTTCAGCCTTAAAAGCGCCATTCGCACTGTGAGCACTGTAAATGACGAGGTTAGCAGTCGCCAAATTTTCTCTATTCGCAATTTACAGCTGACGTGTATAACTGCTGCCGGAGAGACAGTTTATCTAAATAATGGTATGTAGATATTTATTCACTGTTACATTCATGCTCATCGTGATTTTTATGCCGCTGTCCTTCTTGTTGTTATAGTGGTCTTCCCCAATACGTACCCCACCCCTTTTGCTGTTTTTCCTATATTCCACTAGTACGTTTATTACTACTTTAGTCTGTTGAATCTTCTGCCTTCCTGTCTTCATGATTACTTTATTGTTTATCTGTGCTGAGTACTTGCTACTGTAGCACTCATCTTTATATAGCAACATTTCCACTTTGAACTTTCCCATCATTAGTATTTACAGTTTTCAGTTTATCTATGCCTGGTTTAACTTCCAGACTGGCAGAAATTTTACCAAGTGGTCACCTGTTTATGCCTCTCCAAACATTCACAGAATCAGACTAAAATAATACATTGAACTGGGTGAACTGAGCCCATAACTCTTTTCAAATTCCCCAGAAGTACCTGCAGGAGCAAGGGATACCCGATCACTATCTGTATGTGAGTCAGATTCAGCCCTTTCATAAACTCTGTTAATCAGGTCACTGACCGCGATTATCAGCGTTTGCTGTGAGTTCTACATTGACATAGAATTTATGTTTGTGGCCCTCTAGTACGTTAAGGGTGCAACATAAACTTTATATAGCTAGCACAATAAAAAATATCCGTATTAGTATCATATTTTAGCTAAAACATGCACACTCACAACACTCAGTGAAGTCTGCTCAATTCTTTCAAGTCACGATGTTTCCTTAACATCAAATCTACAGGGTAACAAGTAACAACGACATTCTGATAAAGTCATGTATACTCAACTTCATAGCCAAGGAGGCTAAACTGTAACTGGTCTTTTACGTCACACTGAAATAAATCTTTATAAGCTGGCTAGAGGGTAGTTAAGATAACATTATCCAGTATTTTCAAGCATAAAGTACAAAGACAAATGTTAGCACTACATTTTTAAGTGTGCAAGCTATACACTAATATAAATGTGTTACATAGATACAAAAAACAAACAAAGTTGACAGCGCCTGTCCTCACTACTCAAAATTAATATATGAGTATATGATTTTAGCTGGATTTCAGTGTCATGTATTATCTATATGTGTGAAAGTAAGAATTGCAAGGAATGAGGACCTTTGACATTGCACTGCAACCTTTCCTCTTTTCACTGTGCTAGAAATGTATCAATTTATACTAGTCAGGATGGATGCCAATAATAAATCTCAGAGATAGGCTGGCAAGAGGCTGCCCTCCCTAACTTTGCCATACCAGGATTAAGTGTCTCTTATACCTGTAACTTTGTCCTAACTATGCCTCAGTTGTTATTTGTTCTATTGCCTTAATTCAAGTCTAGTTACCCTTCTACTCTCCATGTAATGTGTATGTGTCTTTATTGGAGTGGTTATGTTCACTAGCATATTACTTGCCTGTCTATTAATCCAAAGTCATCACAAATTGGTTCAATCAACAACCAAAGAACAATTAGCAATTAAACTAATTGACCTAATGAAAAATCATATATAATGCATTCACACAAACTCAAGAATATCTCCTGAGGAAGTCGATATACAATATCCGGTGAGTCATTGGAGTGTAAGGAAGGAGATTGCAGCCTGTGCGGCTCTGTCTCCCCTCTCTAGCACTCCTTACAATACCGCCTAAGACATAAAAGGTTACTTCCCTGAAAACCTCATCTCCCCCCTTCCTCCTCGTTCAATAACCCAGGGCTTAGCTGCTTGTCGCTTTTAGTGAGGGCATGAAGGGATTTTTCCATCTTCTTCTCAAATCAAGCCCTGATTAGCCAAGTGTCTCTGGGATTTTATGGGCTTTCACTTTCATATAGGTTACCGCACCCCCCCCCCCCCCTCATATGTGCACTGGGCATCCTGGCACCCGATGCAAACAACTGGTCTTTAATTGCACGTTCTGTAGTCGGAAGATGGCTAGGTAGGAGGGGATTAAGGTGGTTGGTCCTCCTGCCTTTCTTATCGTTAGAGGTGGAAAAGGATGGTACTCCTGACATATTGGCCTTCATTTGTTGTGTAAATATCTGGGGAAGGGTAAGCCCCTTAATTTAATTATCTCTATTAGGGAGGATTTTTGGACCATCAAGGCACGCCGGCCAGTGGTAACCATATGCTGGTCGGATGTGATAACCAGGCACGTTTGGAAATGTCAAATGTTGGGTGTGTTTAAAACGTTGAACAGGTCCATAGGACAAGTGGTCCGGACAATTGGAGGTGTGTGCATTAATCACCCACTGATCACCTCAAAAAAGAAACACCTTTATAGGGCAAATGGGGTAAACCCGATGGTAAAGGGTTTATGTTTTTTTAAATAGCAGATCTACTAGAGATTGGAGGTCGTAGTTCAGTCACTTGGTGACAGTCTGTAGGCCGTTAAAGGACTATAGCGTTGGCAGGAAGGCATCGTGAGTCGGCGACTAAGTCATACAGTGCTTCCGCTGATTGGACACAAGTTACTGCCCTCTTCAAAGTACTTTGGCTCTTGGTCCCTTTGTTAGAGTGATCCCTTGATCTGCTTTGTGAGGGCATTAGGAGACCAGAGGAGGTGTAGTCACACTGATGCCAGATTTAGCACTGGCCAATTGTAAAGGGTTACATTCTGGGTCCAGTGGTTAGCGCCAGATGGCCATACACTGTTTGGTTACTGCTATTAGTTGTAGCTGACTTGCAATTTGTCTGTCTTCTCCACCACCTTGTCTCGTTTTTAATAAATTGTGACCTGTTAATTGCCAACAAATTCTGGTGGTGTTACTTTATTATAAGTATAGTAATGTGTGAGTGGGGTTTGGTGCAGTGAAAGTGAAGCATCTACAATCTGCAGTTAATCTATAGTTCCAAAGGTTTTGTTTCAAAAAGACTGAACTAACTTATCTCAATAATCAGATAAGTGGGGATTGTCTATTTTTTATAATGTAATAAAGAAATGTATCTGTCAACAATTATGTCTTACAATATGGTACTCAGATGGTAGTCTAACACACCTTAAGGAAGCTGAAAACATCACTTTTAGGTTATTTTATAGAGGTAACTATTTATGTTCAGAAAATTCAAAAAAGTATTGTACCATATGTATCAATAACTTGGCTACTGTGGACAATGATCTACTTAAGTCTATTTTCATTATACTTCATCTATAAATTGCCAATATTTGCGAATATCGGTATAATGAGGGATGCACATTATAATACTTTAAGATCACTCATAAAACCAGAAAAATATTGGGCCATGCATACTATAGCTTACATCCTTGTGCTATGGATAAAAAATAAAGTGAAAATGCAACATATTTTCTAACCATTCTAGCATTTAAAGAGCAAGCTGTCATTTTGCCAATCAGCATTTGAAAAGAAGATCAGACTGTGTTATCTATTTCCAGCGGCCTCTCTTACTCTATTTGCATCTAACGTTGCATCATTAAACCAAGCTCAAAATCCTCTAAGGTTGAAATCCCATCTTTATGATATTTCTATACTTTCTGACAGTCAGGTCTTAGTGGTGATTTTCCAATCTCCAAAGTCTACAATAAAGGCATATAGCCGTAATATTATCTCATGCTCAATATGATTAATTTTCTTCGCCGTTAAAAAAATAAAGTGGAGACGCTCCAGTGGTTCTGTTGCATGGAAGGTGAAAGAGGTTGATTTGAATTAAATGTTGTTTAAATAGCACTCGCTTGGCTTGGTCAAACTTTATTAAATAAAACATTCCACCTAAAATCTCATTTCATTATCTTGCAGTGTTAAATTAACTTTGCTAAAATAACACATTGGGAAATAGGATAAAATGTCAGTATTGTAAGAACATTAAATGCCCTGTGTCACTATATGCTGCAGATTTATATAAAGCATTAGGATGACTAATGTGGAGGAGCTGTATAAAGCAAGGGAAAGGACATTATCAGGATTGGTTATATGGAGTAATAGGAGAAATTATTGTGTTCTGTAGGTTCTAGGCACCCTTTGCTCATTTCCCTTTTAATGATAAATGTGCCTGTTGTTGCATTTGCTCTGACATTGCAAATTTCTTTGCAAATCCTACCTGGGTGTTGCCCATGTGACTTGGATGCTAATGACCTATTTCATATTTCAGCACTGCCTGTATTCCTATAGTGCAACCCCCTAAAGCAGTTTTCCAAAATTACTCTTTAACTGCTCGTTTGACTCGTATTATTGTGATTGAATAGCTTTTTCTTCCAAATCAGTTCAAGCTGGTGCCATTTGGCAGATGACACAGCTGTAGGGGTTGTGCATAGACAAAGTACTATTTACACCTGGCTCCTCAAAGATGAAGCAGAAAAAGTAACTAGAGGGTGCAGAGGCAGAACTAACAAGCTATGGGCCCGGTGCAGGTAGGCGGGGAGGAGAGAACTGGTGCCCCCGACTTTCTGCATCTGCCATGCAGCGGGCCCCATTATATCCATTGGCCCAGGTGTACAGCACCTGCCGCATCAATGGTGATTCCGCCACTGAGGGGTCTATCTAGTAGAAATAAGCAACATTTTCTGTGGAATGTTCGCCTCTTTCCGCATTGTACTGTGAACTTTTGCATGTATTACCAGAGGAATTTGGCCTTTTGTGTTCCCAGTCCTACTCCAACCACACCACACAGAAGAATGAGTTGACTGTCATCATAACAGCATTATTCATAGACTAGAAGATCCACAAAATGCGAATCAAAAACAGTGCTGTATGGCATTCTCTGGAGTCAACGATTGTACAGCTGGAACTTCAGGCCTCTGCAAAATGGGTGATTAAATTTGAACTACATTTCACTACAACTTTGCTCGCCTCAGTATAAAGTAAACAATTACAAACAGAGTATTACTTATATAAATAAAACGCCCACAACAGTGGACTTATCAATAAAATAAAATAAAAGATCAGAAAAGACTGTCGGTAATACTGGAAAATATATGATATTGTATATAATACATGAAATGCATCAGCAACAAAACATAAAAATAAAAGTCAACACAATTATGTCATCACCATTGCAAAAGAAGGTGATGAAATAATCAACACAATTGACTTCTTATGTGGACTGAACTGTGAAAATAGTTCCTGAATATCTATCTATTTTGTTGCCAGCCCTAGGATACCCAAGTTATGAAAAGGTGAAACTAAATATTTCTTATTCCAGCTATGATCTGGTCTCATTGTCACCTGCTGATCCTCTTGTCTCATTCCATTAGCCTAGTACTTCTCATTATAGTGTCAGAGCTAAACTCAATACATGCTCTGTGTAATGGATATTTTATGGGGTCCCTTTGGCTAATGGGGTTCAACTCCTTCATTTAATGAGGCATGTGATTAGCCATCTGAAAACTAGACCTATGTAGCCTCACCTTGCAAAAATATAAAAATGAATTTATGGCCAAAGTATTACAGCATTACTCTGACTCAGAAAGCCAATATAAATACATATTAGATCAGTAAAGACATTGATGAAGGACATAAAATAAGGTAGTTTATTGAAATCTTATATTCATGCACAAGATATGTGGAGCATTAAGTATGGAAATAAATATCTTACAAAATGTACCCATTTTAGAACTGCAGTTTCAGCCATTTAAAATGTACTAGCTGTACACACACAATGAAGCAGCAATTTATGTGGCATTAAATACTAGTAAGCCTAATGCCACTGTATGTAAAGGACATGTATACTGTAGAAACTGATAAACAATGAAGGTTGCTAGTGTCTGAGTATATACAGTAGAAACTATGATTTAAATGTAAATAATGTAAATTATGTAAATTATGTTAAGGAATAAAATCAGACACAAGGTATCAATAAAAGAGTTTACTTAACTTCGATTACAAGTTAGCATACAGGCACAAGAATCTGGGCAAAAATGTATTATCTTCCGATTTTTGCAAGTCGCAGCTAATTGATGACTTTGCAGTTAAAATTTAAAGTGGCAATGGCTTTAAAGGCATTGTTTTGCCTTTAAAGCCATTGCCGCTTTAAATTTTCACGGCAAACTTGCCAAGTAGCGGCGACATGCAAAAATCAGATGTTAAAACATTTACTCCCTGGCATCATTGCAGAAAATCCCAGTGCCAACCATCTCATGATGCACCAAAATGTGCAAGACACTTAAGAAAAAAAGATATCAAGGTCCACTGAAGATATTATAAAGAACTTTTGTCTAGTCAACCTTATAAAGAAAAAAGTTAAGTACGGCATTCACTGGAGTCTCACACAGCTTGGCTGAACCATTTCACTGTTTATTGGCAGTTGTCAGGACAGCGTAAGCAGTTTCAGCGGTGGTTATAGCAGACTTAATTCTCCAGCAACCCTACTTCTGACTATATAGAAGTTCCTGGCCTTGGCCAGTTTTATTTAGTAAGAAAACAAAAGGATACTCCAAAATAAACACCTGGCCGTCCAGCTCTTACCAAACACTGGTCACTCTTGACTAACAAACTATGACAAAAAAAGAAGTTTTAGCATAGTAAATTACAGGCAGCTATCAGGCTTTCTCTCACATAGACTCTGTAGCCCCTGTCCCCAGGCCAGGGCCGGACTGGCCATCTGGCACTTCTGGCAAATGCCAGAAGGGCCGATGGCTATATGGGCCGGCCCGACTCCTCCTATCTTCATGGTAGCTGGTTCCTGACCGGGAACCAGCTACCTCTGTTGCGCTCCCCCCCCCCCCCTGTTGCACTTACAAGCAATCTGGACAGTTTCCAGATTTTTTTTTCTGAATGGGGGTTGCGGGGGTGCCGCGATTTTCGGGGGAGGGGGGGCCGCGGAGTGCCACGATGTTCGGGGAAGGGGGGGTCGTGGAGGTGCCGTGATTTTTGGAGGAGGGGGGCCACGGGGGTGCCACGATTTTCGGGGGAGTAGGCGCCGCGATTTTTGCAGGGGGGGGGTTGGTGCCGCGAGTTGCGCTCGGAGATCACCAGTGTGAGAGAGCCAGGGGGTAGGGGCTGCTGGGAGAGTGGGTGAGAGAGAAAGGGGGTGCTGGGAGAGGGGGTGAAAGCCAAAGGGGAAGGGGGTGCTGGGAGAAGGGTGAGAGGGCCAGGGGGTGCTGGGAGAGGGGATGAGAGATCCAAAGGGGGTGCTGAGAGAGGGGGTGAGAGAGCCAGGGGGTGCTGGGAGAGGGGATGAGAGATCCAAAGGGGAAGGGGGTGCTGGGAGATGGGATGAGAGATCCAAAGGGGAAGGGGTTGCTGGGAGAGGGGATGAGAGATCCAAAGGGGAAGGGGGTGCTGGGAGAGGGGATGAGAGATCCGAAGGGGGTGCTGGGAGAGGGGATGAGAGACCTGAAGGGGGTGCTGGGAGAGGGGATGAGAGAGCCAAAGGGGAACGGGGTGCTGGGAGAGGGGATGAGAGAGCCGAATGGGGTGCTGGGAAAGTGAATGAGAGAGCCAAAGGGGAAGGGGGTGCTGTGAGAGGGGTGAGAGAGCCAGGGGGTAGGGGGTGCTGGGAGAGGGGGTAAGAGAGCCAGGGAGTGCTGGGAGAGGGATGAGAGAGCCAGGGGGTAGGGGCACTGGAAGAAGGGGTGAGAGAGCCAGGGGGTAGGGGGCACTGGAAGAAGGGGTGAGAGAGCCAGGGGGTAGGGGGCACTGGAAGAAGGGGTGAGAGAGCCAGGGGGGAAGGGTGTGCAGGAAGAGGGAGTGAGAGAGCCAGGGGGGAAGGGTGTGCAGGAAGAGGGGTGAGAGAGCCAGGGAGGTAGGGGGTGCAGGAAGAGGGGTGAGAGAGCCAGGGGGTAGAGGATGCAGGAAGATGTGTGAGAGAGCCAGGGGGTAGAAGGTGTAGGAAGATGTGTGAGTACCAGGGGGTAGACAGTGCAGAAAGACGTGTGAGAGTGCCAGGGGAGAAGGTGTTGCAGGAAGACCTGTAAGAGTGCCAGGAGAGACGGTGGTGCAGGAAGACGTGTGAGAGAGCCAGGGGAGAAGGTGGTGCAGGGGGTTAAGTGAGAGAGACAAAGGAGAAGATGGTGCAGCGGCATAGGTAAAAGAAAGTGTAAAGGGAGAGACATCTTAAGAATGGGAATGTCAGGGATACAGCCATCATTAAACACAAGTAGTAATGAAGAATGGGAATGCACAGAGGGGACAATTCACTTATATTTTCCATACCCTCACTTCTAAATTTCCGCTTCGACCACTGCCCTCTGTTCCTGCTCCCGACTGCCTGTAAGCTGACAGCTGCTGATCCCTCCTCGCCCAGCGCACCCAGTAGGAGAACAGAACACAGGATGCCATAATCAGGTAAGTTCATATATTTTCTCGTGTGCAATGTGTTTTTAACCATCCTTTCTTGAACTGGGGGCACTACTGTGTATCCAATGACGTTTAAAACACTATGTATTACTCATTATTGCGCTGTAATGTTTCTTGCATATTTATCTGTACAAAGATTTTTAATTAAGAGGAAAAAACATTGCTTGTCATAAATTGTATCTGATTGTGTCAATAGATCTATTTATGTTTGCATTGTAAATGGTGTATTAAGCTGCTCCTGGGACTTACAGACTCAGTATCTGATATGCTGTACAATTTTTATTTGTGAATGAGTTTTTGTCTGGGCACTACTAATGATTTGTGGGCACTACTAGAGCATAATGTTATTTGGGGACACTATTATGGCATAATATGACCTTGGGGCACTACGATGTGGCATAATATGAACTGGGTGCACTATGGTGTGGCATAGTATGAACTTCTGCCATATTATCTTCTCTGACATTTTGCTGTAGATGGAAATACTTTTAATGTGGCCATGTGGTTTCAAATGATCATTCAATAGTTATGGTTTGTTTTTTTTAGAAATATGTTAGAGTTTTATTTCATGTGGAATGATTTATGAAAATTCTGTCATTACTATTTAATTGAGGGAAAAGGGTACCTGTTACCTATATGTGTGTATGTATTCTGTTGTTGCTATCTTGTGGGAGATTTGAAAAAAGCAAAACATTGGTTTCCTACAGTGGCGCCTGTATAATTGGTGGTATTGCTGTGGTATGGGGTGGCGTGGTGGTGGCAATGTTCTAGTGTGTTTGGGGCTTAGTATTGTTAATAAGTAGGAGAGGGTATTGCTGTAATGTGGGGGGTGATGCTGAACGCTGTAATGTGGGGAGTGATGCTGAACGCTGTAATGTCGAGGGTGATGCTGGATGCTGTAATGTGGGGAGTGATGCTGAACGCTGTAATGTGGGGGGGTGATGCTGGTTGCTGTAATGTGGGAGGTGATGCTGGTTGCTGTAATGTGGGGGGTGATGCTAGATGCTGTAATGTGGGGGGTGATGCTGGACTCTGTAATGTGGGGAGTGATGCTGAACGCTGTAATGTGGAGGGTGATGCTGGATGCTGTAATGTGGGGAGTGATGCTGAACGCTGTAATGTGGGGGGGTGATGCTGGTTGCTGTAATGTGGGAGGTGATGCTGGTTGCTGTAATGTGGGGGGTGATGCCGGTTGTTGTAATGTGGGGGTGATAGATGTAGTATGAGTGTGTGTGCGGGGTTATTTATTCCTGTAATTTGGACACTAATAATGTATTGTCATGGTATTTATTGATGTAATTGCGGTGCTAACTATGTAATGTTGAGGGTCATTAGGAGAAATAATACCCCCCCACACACACACTCATACTACATTATATTGTACAGCACCAGCAACGTGCACTGCGCCAGCATCAGTGCGCAACAATATAGTGCATGGAGCTCACAACATGTGGGCCTGTGTACTATAAATGCCAGAACTGATTTTTAGTCACAGTCCGGCCCTGCCCCAGGCAGTGAGAGACTGATTGAGCTGCCCTGCAGCCTTTTACTAGCACCACTCCTGATTACCAGCAGAATCACTGGTGACATGGAAGCAGGCCCGGCGCTCCCATTAGGCGGGGGCGGCGGAAAAATTTTGCCTAGGGCGCCGAGAACCCTAGCACCGGCCCTGCATGGAAGACCAGGTAAACATGCCTAAAGGACACAGCCCACCCTCTCTCTCCATCCATAAACGCCTGGACCCTTTTCTGGATTATCAACAGGCGTATAGCCCTTCAGCAGATCACAGACAATAACATTTTTCTGGCGTTTTAAAACAAGTAGATTAGAAAGCTAAGAGAAATATACCTGCTATCATATATGAATCCAGTGACTTTGTAACAATAGTTAAAGCATGTATTACAATTACCCCTACACCCATCTGTTAAACATAATGGACCACATTTAGGGCTACATTTACTAAACTGCAGGTTTGGAAAAGTGGAGATGTTGCCTTTAGCAACCAATCAGATTCTAGCTTTTATTTATTTATTGCATTCTACAAAATGACAGCTAGAATCTGATTGGTTGCTATAGGCAACATCTCCACTTTTTAAAACCCGCCGTTTAGTAAATATACCTCTTAGAGTTAGTGCAAATATGCACTTTGGCACAACCATGTTACACTGCAGAGGGGGGCAAATTTAAAATGTGCAGACAAATGTAAAATTCGGAGGGTGTGTGTTCTAATTCTAAATTGCAGTGTAAATATAGAGTTAGCCAGTGTTTGTGTGCTGCATACAAAGGCAGGCAGTGTTTTCCTTGCAAAAAAAATAAGAAATAAATAAATGCATTGCACCCCTTGCATTGTAACTTGGCTCATCCAGGTGCAAATTTACTTCTTTTTTTGCTTTGCTCCTATCTCCTAATGAGGTCTAAAGATGCTGTGAAGCCTTGCAAACTTGCAGTAAAGCATTGCATTATGTATATATGTGTATATAAAAAAATATATAAATGCAATGTACAACATGAATAAACCACTTCTACCCCAGATTAACAAAATTTTGAAAGCGGTTTTGCAAAATAGTCTCAGTTCTGATTTGCCAGGAAATTTTGTATATTTTGCCAATAGATATCGGGCTTTAAGTTTTACCAACCATACCACACAGCAGAATGAAATGGCACTAGTCGTCCAAGCTCTTTTCATAAAAACTGCAAACTGCAAATCTATAAATTCAGTGCTGCATAGATAAGCAAAAGTGGAACTCAAAAGATTGTGTGGCCATAGCTTTTCACCTCTGCAAAAAGGTCTGTTCCCCTTGTATATTGCATGGTTTTTAAGTGACAGATAAGCAACGTGCCTTATGTTCATTGCTTCACTGACACATAGCTTGTCTGTCTTTCATAGGAGTAAATATTTTTGTATGCTCTAAACAGAGGCTGAGATATAATGGACTTTCAGCATATAATAGTCTCAGCTACAAGACTAACAGTATTAAAATTTCATTTGTATGCAAACATATATCAAACTTTGATTCGCTGTAGTGGCAAAATATGTGTACAAAATATCTACAAAAGTACCACATTCTGTTTACCTGATAAAAAAAAGCAAAATATATTTAAAACAGTGCTGTTTTATTAGATGTATTTTTCAACTGTTTCCCGTTGAATTTTATTTATTGCCTATTGTAAAATAAACATGTATAAAAATGAACTTTAAGTATTTCCTCCAAAACTGACTCAATACCCAATACATCTACCCTAACTGATGGATATGTACTTTCTTTTAGTAACATAAAACAAATATTCTTAGACTGCAGAAAAAGTGCTATATCTTATGCAGGAGCCAACTGGAAGGTTCCTGGAAGCAGTTTCCTCCTTCTAACCCTCAGAACTATTGTGATTCAAGTTTGTGGAGTGAGGATGAGACTATATTTGGTATGGATGTAAAGCAATATGGTGGCACATTGGGATAATACAACACATAATGCTATGTGGTAGCCTAAGAGGAAGACATATTTAATATGAGTAGTATAGCATTAAAATAAATACTCTATAATATACTATCCATTATATAACGTTACATTCTAAAGTATAATACATACAGTACATCCCCATGGATGATTACATAGTCCTATAATGCTATAGTGCAGCATTATATGCTATCATTTAGCATATTAAGCCTCCTATAACCATATATGTCTCCTATGTAAAATAATATTACCTCAGATAACCTCATGTGCCCCACATGTCACCCATGAGGCTATATTGCTGTTTACTGTGGTCAACTGATTTCTCCATAAAATTTCTGGTGAGATAATTGGTATAGCCGGATTATTCTGCTCTCAGATCAAGGTGTCCTTATTACTTTCTTACAGTGTTTTGTTATTGCAAAAATGTGGGCACTTCTGATTGACTTCTGTTTTCTCCTAGGCCAGAAATTAATCTTTTGTGCTTCCAGAATGTCTGATTTTGTGTTCTGTTCTCAGCTTGGGAAACAGAATCCTTTCATTTCCAAATAGGAATATGTTCTTGTCTCTTCTCTGTTAAGCAACATTCACCCTCCTATTTAAAATAAAAAATAAAAGTAAAATAATAATAATAATAATAATAATAAAAAATATTTTTAGGAGCTTATTTACATTCCAGTAACAGATTTTTTGTATTATTTGAGAATGTGTTTTTAACTACAAAAAACAAATGTTAACAAACTTTTCTTGTGCTTATGACCTACCTGTGTGTATGCCTAAGCGGATGTATGGAAGACTGATGTAAACCTGACATCAATTCTGCAGGTGTAGAACTGGACACACCTTGAGATGCCAACGACTCAGTAAATGGCTGTTAATATGGTTTTTTTTACAGACATTTTTTTTATCTGAAATGACGTCTAGTTTGTCACCAACTCAGCATCAGGCCCACATACCAACAACAATTAAATAATATGTGAAGTATGCGCCCATAATTAAATAAACATTTGCATTTACTATTAATTTAAAGAAAATATCAATAAATGTCCACTTTTATTCTGCTTTCAACACCAGCCTAAATTTATATCAGGTGTAGCACTAGCATTGTTTTAGCAAACACAAATGTGTCAGTGCTTACATGGTATTATAAATGTAAAACAAATGAGGCGATGCTTAGAGGTAAACTGAACATCATTAAAATGGAACAGGCAATATTATGGTACTACAGCAATGAGAGGTATTTATAGATGGAGCAGAGTTTATTGCATTAAAGGTTTTTATACAGTTAACTGTAGTCTGCCAAGATAAACTAATCAAAGATCTGTGAAAAACATTGTCACGGGCACTAGGAGTCTTTACCCAGGGATCACCAGGTGATAGGCTTACCAGAGCAGTATAGGTGGTAATATGGTACTCTGGTAGCAGGGTGATCACGGAACAGGAAATAGCAGATGATGAGATGCTCAGGAAAGTCTATGACTAGCAGCACTGGCAATATGGAGGTAGTAATACACGAGGAACTGTATGGACAAAGGACACGTGAAGGTAGTCAGTGGTCTGCGGAAGCAAGTTGTACCACTGCTATAGTGAGGAGGAATGTCCAACAGAAACGAGGAGGTGATGAGAGTCAGCGGTCTGCGGATAGCAAGTTGTACCGCTGTCTGAGTGAAGGAATGGAATCCAAGTGGAGGTATCCGGGGAGTCAGTGGTCTGCGTTAGCAAGTTGTACCACTGCTATGTGAGAGGATACTGGAACAGGTGAAACTGTAAACAGGAGTCAGTGGTCTGCCACTAGCAAGTGGTACTACTGAATATATATGTGAGGAGGTGCACGGGGAGAGACTGCAACACAATATATACACGGGCACCTTGACTTTGATCCACAGTAATATGCACAATATAAATGTATAAATGACTGAACAACACTGCCAATATAGAAAGTCTCTTGAAGCAATCCGGCATGAGATAACACAGTCAATGATGGCAGTAGAGTCAGCAGATAGTACACTCCAGAGGAGAACCAACACAGTCAATGATGGCAATAGACTCAGCGGATAGTACACTCCAGAGGAGAACCAACACAGTCCAGCAAGGTATGCAATACACAGCACAGTCAATGGGAAGTATGCATACCGTGGTTCAGGAGGAGGCAGTCAGACAGGAGTGCAGAGATACCTGAAGGGCAGGAGGCCAGCAGGATACAAGTCCCTGGATGGGTGAAGCAGGGGTCTAGCAGGTGCAGCGCACAGGTAGGTAGACCAGCAGGGAACACAGGAAGGCGTGGAGAGCGGATCAGCAGTAGATGGATGAGTAGCGCTGAGAAGTAACAGCAGCGGGTCTCTGCGGGAACACGGAGGTAACCAATAGCAACCAGCAGGTGCAGTAACGATGGGACACCGGAGCAGAGTTGAACTGGAACAGATGATCACGGAGAGTAGCGGGTAGCAATAGTGGCAGCAGACTCAAGGAAACACGGTAGAGTTGACAAGGACTGAAGACTGAAGCGCACAGAGGCAGCGGATAGGAATCAGTTAAACAGTCACGATGAAACACAGACGGGTTGCAGGTTGAAGACTGTAGTGCACGGAGGCAGCGGATAGGAATCAGCTAGCAGTCACGATGATGAAACACAGACGAGTTGCAGGTTGAAGACTGTAGTGCACGGAGGCAGCGGATAGGAATCAACCAAACAGTCACGATGATGAAACACAGACGAGTTGCAGGTTGAAGCCTGTAGTGCACGGAGGCAGCGGATAGAAATCAGCTCACAGTCACGATGATACAGTAGATGGTAGAAGTGGTATGGGAACCACAGTAGCAGAAGTGGTTTGGAAACCACAGAGGTAGAAGTGGTTTGGAAACCACAGGGATCAGCAGGGCTGAATAAACAAGGAAACACAGGAACACCTTCAGAGACTCATGGGGAATGAGACTCCAAGATCAGGCAACTAGGTGTTGACCACAGGTGCTTAATATAGGGAGGTTGCCTGATCTGCCAATTAAGTTAAAGGAACATACACTGGAGGTATAGAAAGGGCTGCGCATGCGCAGTCCCTCAGGATGGAGGACGGCCACGGTTCCTAAATGTCCGGGAAGAAGCACTCACAGTCCGGTGAGTGACAGTACCCCCCCTTTTAAAGGTGGGCACAGAACGCCTGGAACCGGGCTTGTCCGGATTTTTGGAATAAAACTTCTTCAGAAGGGCAGGAGCATTAAGATCTTCAGCTTTGATCCATGAACGCTCTTCAGGACCAAAGCCCTTCCAATGAACGAGGAAACGGAGGACTCCTCGCGAAATTTTTGCATCCAATACCTCAGTAATCTCGAAATCCTCCTCCTGATGAACTTGAACTGGCTGCGGTGCTGAGGAAGGAGTCGAGAAACGGTTGATGATGAGAGGTTTGAGCAAGGACACATGGAAGGCATTGGAAATCCGAAGATTCTTAGGAAGAAGAAGTTTAACACATACTGGATTGATAACTTGAATGATCCTATATGGACCAATAAAACGAGGGGCGAATTTCATAGATGGAACCTTCAAACGAATATTTTTGGTAGATAACCAGACACGATCTCCAATTTTTAGTGGTGGAATAGCCCGCCTCTTCTTATCTGCGAAAGACTTATATTTGTTAGATGTCTTCTTTAAACAGGTTTTGACCTGAGACCAGATATTTTTGAAGGTCTGACAAGCAGTCTCCACAGCAGGAACTTGGGTGGGCGGGAGGGCAGGAAATTCCGGAAAAGACGGATGGTGACCGTAGACCACAAAGAATGGAGTTTTGGATGATGACTCATGGTACATGTTGTTATGGGCGAATTCAGCCCAAGGGAGCAATTCTACCCAGTTGTCTTGGTTGGCTGAAGAGAACATCCTAATAAAAGTCTCAAGATCTTGATTGACTCGTTCCGTTTGTCCGTTAGATTGCGGATGGTAAGACGATGAGAGTGCTAATCGTATGCCCAAGGTTTTACAAAGGGCCCGCCAGAATCTGGAAACGAATTGTACTCCTCTATCTGACACAATCTCAGACGGACATCCATGGATGCGGAAGATTTCTTTAATGAAATGTTCAGCCAGAGTAGACGAGGAAGGTAAACCGGACAGAGGGACGAAATGAGCCATCTTCGAAAATCTGTCTACCACTACCCAAATAGTATTGTGATTCTTACTTGGTGGCAAATCAGTAACGAAATCCATACTAATATGGGTCCAAGGCTTGGACGGAATGGGTAGTGGTCGCAGCAACCCTGCTGGAGTTCTGCGGGAGGATTTGAACTGAGAACATAAATCACAGGAAGCAATAAACTCTTTGACGTCTCTCCTCATTGAAGGCCACCAGTAACTACGAGAGAGAATCTCAAAGGTCTTATGTTCACCGGCGTGTCCAGAAAAACGAGAGGCATGGAACCACGAAAGGATTTTCCTCCTCAGAGTAGGAGGCACGAGGGTCTTCCCAAATGGTAGCATTTTGGTGGATGAAGCAGCCAGAGAAATACATTTGGGGTCTAGAATAGCATGGTTGGGAACCTCTTCTACATCAGAGGACGTCACAAAAGCTCGAGATAGAGCGTCAGCTTTCTTGTTCTTAGCAGCTGGTTTGAAGGTTATAATTAATTCAAAACGGGAAAAGAAAAGAGACCATCTTGCTTGACGAGGGTTCAAGCATTGAGCAGATTGCAAATATGACAAGTTCTTATGATCCGTGAAGATCGTCACCGGATGGCGAGCTCCTTCCAACAAGTATCTCCATTCCTCTAATGCAGCTTTGATGGCCAGCAACTCCTTGTCCCCGATAGTATAGTTTTTCTCTGCGGGCAGAAGACCCCGAGAGTAGAAGGCACAAGGATGTAATTTTTGTTGCTCCGAGCGTTGGGAGAGAATAGCTCCTAAGCCCACATTAGAGGCATCTACTTCTAGGAAGAAGGGGAGTGTCACATCAGGTTGTCGCAGAATGGGAGCAGACGAGAAGGACTCTTTGAGGATTTGAAAGGCTTGGAGAGCCTCAGATGACCATTGCTTAGTATTAGCCCCTTTCCGAGTTAAGGCCACAATGGGAGATGCAATGGATGAGAAGTCTTGAATGAAGCGTCTATAGTAATTGGCAAAACCTAAAAAACGCTGGATGGCACGAAGAGTAGTTGGCTGAGGCCAATGTAGTACAGCATTTACTTTGTCTGGATCCATCTTCAGGCCAACTCCGGAAACTATATACCCCAAGAATGGAATCTGGGGTAACTCGAATGAACATTTTTCCAATTTACAGAACAACGAGTTTTTCCGTAGTCTGGAGAGGACCTCTGCCACATGTTGGTGATGAGAAGGCAGGTCCTGTGAGAAGATCAATATGTCGTCCAGGTAGACAACGACACATACATATAATAAGTCCCGAAAGATCTCATTGATGCAACCCTGGAAAACCGCGGGGGGCATTACATAGCCCGAAGGGCATTACTAAATATTCGTAATGCCCATCTCTGGTGTTAAACGCGGTCTTCCATTCGTCACCGGAACGGATTCTAATTAAATTGTAGGCACCACGAAGATCCAACTTAGTAAATATCCGAGCTCCCTTGATGCGATCAAATAGCTCAGTGATCAGCGGAATGGGATACCGATTCTTGATAGTAATGGCGTTGAGTCCACGAAAATCTATACAAGGGCGTAATGATCCATCCTTCTTTTTGACGAAGAAGAACCCAGCTCCAGCGGGAGAGGTGGAAGGTCGAATGAACCCACGCTGGAGATTCTCCTGTATGTACTCAGATGTGGCTTGAGTTTCAGGTAACGAGAGAGGATAGACCCGACCCCTGGGAGGAGTCTTGCCAGGTAGAAGGTCGATCGGACAATCCCAAGAACGATGAGGAGGAAGACGTTCAGACTGAGCTTTATCAAACACATCGGCAAATGAAGCATACTGAGGAGGGAGTCCCGGGGAGGAAGATGAGATGGAAGATTGCTGTACTTTAAGAGGAATAACTTGAGAGAGACAACGATGGTGACATTCAGGCCCCCAAGACGTAACTTGAGGGGTGCGCCAGTCAATCTGGGGAGAGTGACATTGAAGCCATGGAAGGCCTAAGACAATCGGACTTGTCGTAACAGGAAGAATTAAAAACGAAATTTCTTCATGGTGTAGTACACCAATCTGAAGGGTTACTGGAGACGTACTCTGGGTGATGAGACCATTGATGAGACGTGATCCATCTATAGCCGTCACAGTAATGGGTGTTTTTAAAGTGATCACTGGTAGGGACCATTGATTCACTAGTGATTTAGAAATGAAATTTCCTGCTGCTCCGGAATCAATCAATGCCTGTGACTCAAAGGATTTGGTAGCAAAGGAAATCGTAACATCGAAAGCGCAGACTTTAGATTTCATAGACAATGGAGAGGACTCCAGGGACCCTAACTTCACCTCTCCAGAACTAGTTAGGGCCTGGCATTTCCCGATTTCTTAGGGCAAGAACTGAGCATATGTGTGGAATCAGCACAATAGATACAGAGTCTATTCTTTACTCTTCGTTTCCTCTCTTCTAAAGATAATTTGGAACGTCCTATCTCCATGGGAATCACAGAAGGTGAAACTGGACGAAATTGAGGGTTTAAACGAAGAGGTGCTTTAGCAGAAGTTGTTTTCTCAGATTCTCTTTCACGAAATCTCATGTCTACACGATGGCAAAGAGAGATCAAATCTTCTAGTGACGAAGGAAGCTCTTGGGTAGTCAGTGCATCTTTAATTTTATCGGAGAGCCCCTGCCAGAAGGCGGCAACTAATGCTTCAGTGTTCCACTGAAGTTCAGAGGCTAAGATCCTAAATTGAATGACATACTGTCCTACTGTATGGGAGCCTTGTCGCAAACGAAGAATGCTGGAAGCAGCGGAGGTCACACGACCTGGTTCATCGAACACACTTCGGAACGTGGAAATGAATTTGGCACTATCTTGTAGAATTGGATCGTTTCTTTCCCACAGAGGGGAGGCCCAAGCCAGGGCTTGTCCAGAAAACAATGAGATAAGATAGGCCACTCTGGAACGATGGGTAGAAAAATTTTGAGGTTGGAGTTCAAAATGGACTGAACATTGGTTAAGGAAACCTCTACAAGTTTTGGGGTCCCCGTCATATTTTGACGGAGTAGGCAGGTGAAGCGTAGGAGCTGTAGACACCTGGGATGGCACTGGGGAAACGGAGGAAAGCACAGGAGCTTCAATACTAGCTGTAACAGTCTGTCCAGATGTTCCTTGGGAGGTTAACGATTGGTAACATTGAAGTAACAGCTGTTGGCGAGCATCCTGTTGCTCCACACGGCTGACCAGATGCTGCAGCATCTCTTTAGCAGTAGGTTCCGTATCTGGGTCTGTCATGGCCTGATCTTACTGTCACGGGCACTAGGAGTCTTTACCCAGGGATCACCAGGTGATAGGCTTACCAGAGCAGTATAGGTGGTAATATGGTACTCTGGTAGCAGGGTGATCACGGAACAGGAAATAGCAGATGATGAGATGCTCAGGAAAGTCTATGACTAGCAGCACTGGCAATATGGAGGTAGTAATACACGAGGAACTGTATGGACAAAGGACACGTGAAGGTAGTCAGTGGTCTGCGGAAGCAAGTTGTACCACTGCTATAGTGAGGAGGAATGTCCAACAGAAACGAGGAGGTGATGAGAGTCAGCGGTCTGCGGATAGCAAGTTGTACCGCTGTCTGAGTGAAGGAATGGAATCCAAGTGGAGGTATCCGGGGAGTCAGTGGTCTGCGTTAGCAAGTTGTACCACTGCTATGTGAGAGGATACTGGAACAGGTGAAACTGTAAACAGGAGTCAGTGGTCTGCCACTAGCAAGTGGTACTACTGAATATATATGTGAGGAGGTGCACGGGGAGAGACTGCAACACAATATATACACGGGCACCTTGACTTTGATCCACAGTAATATGCACAATATAAATGTATAAATGACTGAACAACACTGCCAATATAGAAAGTCTCTTGAAGCAATCCGGCATGAGATAACACAGTCAATGATGGCAGTAGAGTCAGCAGATAGTACACTCCAGAGGAGAACCAACACAGTCAATGATGGCAATAGACTCAGCGGATAGTACACTCCAGAGGAGAACCAACACAGTCCAGCAAGGTATGCAATACACAGCACAGTCAATGGGAAGTATGCATACCGTGGTTCAGGAGGAGGCAGTCAGACAGGAGTGCAGAGATACCTGAAGGGCAGGAGGCCAGCAGGATACAAGTCCCTGGATGGGTGAAGCAGGGGTCTAGCAGGTGCAGCGCACAGGTAGGTAGACCAGCAGGGAACACAGGAAGGCGTGGAGAGCGGATCAGCAGTAGATGGATGAGTAGCGCTGAGAAGTAACAGCAGCGGGTCTCTGCGGGAACACGGAGGTAACCAATAGCAACCAGCAGGTGCAGTAACGATGGGACACCGGAGCAGAGTTGAACTGGAACAGATGATCACGGAGAGTAGCGGGTAGCAATAGTGGCAGCAGACTCAAGGAAACACGGTAGAGTTGACAAGGACTGAAGACTGAAGCGCACAGAGGCAGCGGATAGGAATCAGTTAAACAGTCACGATGAAACACAGACGGGTTGCAGGTTGAAGACTGTAGTGCACGGAGGCAGCGGATAGGAATCAGCTAGCAGTCACGATGATGAAACACAGACGAGTTGCAGGTTGAAGACTGTAGTGCACGGAGGCAGCGGATAGGAATCAACCAAACAGTCACGATGATGAAACACAGACGAGTTGCAGGTTGAAGCCTGTAGTGCACGGAGGCAGCGGATAGAAATCAGCTCACAGTCACGATGATACAGTAGATGGTAGAAGTGGTATGGGAACCACAGTAGCAGAAGTGGTTTGGAAACCACAGAGGTAGAAGTGGTTTGGAAACCACAGGGATCAGCAGGGCTGAATAAACAAGGAAACACAGGAACACCTTCAGAGACTCATGGGGAATGAGACTCCAAGATCAGGCAACTAGGTGTTGACCACAGGTGCTTAATATAGGGAGGTTGCCTGATCTGCCAATTAAGTTAAAGGAACATACACTGGAGGTATAGAAAGGGCTGCGCATGCGCAGTCCCTCAGGATGGAGGACGGCCACGGTTCCTAAATGTCCGGGAAGAAGCACTCACAGTCCGGTGAGTGACAAACATGCATTGATGTACATGGTGTACATGTAACATAGTGTGTCTGTAACAAACTTATTTTTTCACCAAGAATCATATTAGGGTCATTTTTACAGGAGCTGGATAGGCCGGACAGCCAAAGATCATTTTGGGCAGAAACAGTATAGTACTTGGTGTCTGGCACCTCCTCCAGAACCAGCCAGCTTCCATCATTTGGCCGCAGATCTTATGATCCATCTCCATCCCTCCCTTCCCCTATGTGTAGCCTTCCCTCTTCCCTATGAGTGACTGCCTCCTATCAGTATCACATGGGACGAGCAGGATGTGCCAGATGCCATCCCATGTGTTCAGGAAGCTTCCTATACAGAGTGGATGGAACAAGGTAAGTGTGGGGGTTATTAATATAATGTGTGGAGGACGGAAGGAGGGATCTTAATATAATATGTGAGGGAATTGAGTGGGGTGTCTTAATATAATGCGGGAGATAGGCTATTAATTTGATGGTGGAGTGCAGGTGGGGTATAATTATTTAATGGGTGCTGTTTTATTTGTGGGGGGATGGTAGGTGTTCTGTCTTCACTATAATCTTCTCTTTAGCCTGAATATAATCAGACAGACAGCATAACCACTCCTACTTCAATGTTGTTTATTCAAGTAGGTAAGAATGTTATAATTCAAGTGGTAAAACTATAATACAAAAATAAGGAAATACATTTACAACATGAACAAATGTATTGTAATGCAAACATGAAAACACATGGCAAAAGTGCATAACTAGGGAGCAATCTTACCATTGATGCTGTGCTAAGGGGAGAGATATACTGCACCTCTTGCTTCTAGCATGTAATATCTAAAATGGAGGCTTGTAGCTCCCATGGTGCTTTGGTGAATAAACTACAGAGGCTCTGAGAGTTCAATTTAAGTTAATGCCAAGCTGACCACTAGATGGAGTTTACACAGAATACATACATATATAAATACATAACTGCTGAAGGCATAACAGTAGGGCAATTCCATTTATTGGGGTAGCTAGTTAATTTAATAGCGGGTCCTATCAATTTATGACGGTGTGATGGGACCTTTAATTGAATGCTGTGGTGTTTGGGGGCTACTAATTGAATGTGGGACTGTTTGGGTAAAATTAGGTCTATTTATTAAATGTGAATATGAATTATTTAATGGCAGTGATGGTTGTGGGAAATAGGTATATTTATTAAAACGTAAATGCTATTAATTTATTGCTGGAGTGTGGGGGGTCTGTATTATAATTTGGGTGTGAGGTAGGTAAGGTAAATAATTTAATAGTGGACTGTGGGTCAGAGCTAATTGTTTAATGGTGGGTGCTGTTAATTTATTTGTGGGTGTTGGAGGGGTTATTTAATTTAATACTGGGTCTATTCATTTAAGGGAAGATGACATGACCTTTGATTTAATGCTGGTGTTTGGGACTACTGAATATGAGGTTGAGTTTGGGAAGGAGGGCTTTTTAGTAAATGTCAATATGAGTTATTTAATGCCAGAGATGGTTGTGGGAAATGGTTATATTTATTAAACGGAAAAGCTATTTAATTTATTACTGGGGATGTTTGGTGGGAAGGAAATAGGTTTATTTATTATATGGGAGTATTGTTAAGATAATGTTGGGGCTGGTTGGAGGGAAATAGATATATTTATTAAATGAGTATGCAATTCATTTAATGTCAAGACTGGTTTGAGGGAAATAGATCTCCAATGTGAAAACTATTATTTTAATGTTGGGGCTGGAGGTAGGCCTAATTATAAAATGTGAGCGTTTTCTAATTTTCATGTAAACAATCTTTTTCCAAATAGGGCCTCCAATATCCAGGATCCAGACAAGCAGCAACTGATCTAAAGACACCAGCAGCCACAACTGGTGAAAGTGACAAGAACAGGTAGGAGAGAGGAGGACAGTCTGCCAACTGTCCTGAATCTGTTGGAGCAGTCTCAAATTTGTGTGACTGTTTCCCTTAGTCAACATGTGGCCCAACTATAAGGATAATTGGGTGGTATATCCCACTTCACACTGCACTGCTCATGAAGGTAGAGCTAAGTGCACCCTTTGTTGTCTAAAGTTTGTCTAAAAGTAATAACCACAGGCCCCCCAGAGTCTTAATCCAGCTCTGGGCCAGAGCATCACCCAGTGTTCTGCTCAAGCCCTTTTGCTGGAAAAAAAACATCAGTTATATTAAAGCAGCACCTTTTGATAAAGCAGCCCCTGTGTTCAGTACTGTAACAGATGAATATTATATAATATACTGCTATAATATGATATAAATATATACAGCATTCTAATCTGCTAGGAATGTTAAAAAAAAAAAAGGTGCTGTACTGGGCAGTGGCAGATCCAGGGGGGATTGGGGCAATCACCCCCTCCCCACCCCCTAGCAGCAGTGGGTATCCAGTGGCAGCTCACTATACTCATATTCCCGGTGGCTGACAGGCAGACAGAGAATCTTGTCTGGCTATTTTGATTGTATTTTAACACAATCAGCGCGACTGAGCAGCATACTCTGCCTGCCTGTCAGCCATCGAGAACCTGAATACAGAGGGCAACGGAAGTACTCGACGGCTCTACAGTGAATACGGCTTACTTAAAAAGCATTGTACAGCTGGCGCGTACTTCCATTGCCCCCTTAACAGCAGCAATAATACTGTCATCGCTGAAAGTGACGTCATTCTGTATGCCAGTATCTTCCTATGTGGAAATTGTTGCACGTCACTTTTTCAAACTGTCGGTATTATGAACATGTCACCCATCACACCTTCATGATCATGTTGTGGCAAGTAGTGTCCGATTTTTCTAAGTCGATATTATGACTACCACCGCCTCTGAGGACAAGCAAAAATCAAGTTTTGCAGCAATTCATAAAACTCTAAAAACTCATTTAAATATTTTGTACTGCAACAGGAAATCTCATTTTTGCATTTGTGGGACATATGTATTAACAGATCACACCATAGACAGAATGCCAAGCCTCAAACTGAAATCCTAATTCAGATGTAATAGGTAAGGAGTTAAGCCATGTACTGCTGAATGCTCCATGGTTGTCACACATTATAATTAATTACCAGAAGAAATTCTCTAGAGGAAAGCCTAAACCACAGTGATATTTCACGTTCTTATCTCTGAAACTGTATTTCTGAGATATAGTTCCCTAAGGTTAATTACTCGAAGGCCGCTGAAGATAACTTATTTTATCCCAACTATGTTACACTGCAACCAGAGGTGGACATAAAAATTTTATGACTTGAGACCACAACTTAAATGGTTCCCTTGTTATTCCTTCCACAATCCAATATGATAATCAAAAGAAGACGAAAAAAGGTTCTGATGTTGGAGGCACTATTACTGTTTATACCAGTACAAGGACTCACATTCAATCTGTTACTTCCTATATATTAGAAAAACTAATTTTATTAGTATCTTAATTATTAAAATATCATCTGATAGTATGATAGTAATAGGTTTTTATTGTGACATAGGTTATAATATTAGTGACTATGGTAGGAAATCAGTGTAACAAAATTAAAAAAGGGAAAATAAAAAAAAATAACCCCTTAATCAGTCCTCAGTGCTCTCAGTAACTTAATTTAAACTATTGATTTTCTTTTAAATTATTGTTGCAGCTTACAATTGAAGTGTGTTGTAGTCTATCAGTAGTGATTCTTATATTTTACATATACATTTATTAATATGGTTGGTATTGCACATAAATTCAAATCCCTTTATTACTGTTCGTATGAACCAAAGGATGCGCCTTGATCAATTTAATCATGGTATTGTCAAGATCCCTTATGTATAAGATGTAACAATTCTAGGCTCTTTATTGTGATGATATATTAAATAACAATAGATATTCTCAAAGTCTTAATTGTGTCAGATTCCACTTAGACATTTTGGGCCTGATTCATTAAGGAAAATAAAGCAAAAAAAATCATTAATTTTGAACCTTGGCAAAACCATGCTGCATTGGAGGGGAGGCAACTTTAAAATGTGAGGACAGATTTATATTTGGGGTAGAGCATGTCCTACATCAGCTTTTAATGTCAGTGTAAACATAAAGCTATCAAGTATTTGTGTCCTACATGAAAAAACAGCCAGTATTTTCCTTATGTGCAAAATAACAAACTCATTTGCATCCCTTCCATTGCAACATGGTTCACAGTTACTCATATTTTTGCTTTACTTTCCTTAATGAATCAGGCCCTTAATCGATAACCTCCTTCATGTTACCAGTATGGGTGTTATTCTAACCTTAGTAGCCCAAAAGTTTATACTGTTGGAATCGGTGGTATTCGGTTTCCCGACAGCACTTTGAGCGATAACCAATATACACACAAAAACAAATGCCGATTACAAGAAGCACAGAGATAAAATGCTGACTTACTTTACAACAGGCAAAGCACATTTCCGAAGACTGTCCATGCAGACTGCTCTAAATTCCTAACATTCACCATGCCGGAACTTCATGTGTCAGTCATAAAACAAAGCGACATACAGATTTCTACATTCTACATTTAAAGCGGCAATGCCAGGACCAGGCCACTCTACCATTGAATGTAATGTTTATCCCTGTCATGCTTCTTGTAATCGACATTTGATTGTGTGTATAGAGGTTGTCGCTCAAACTGCTGTCGGCCAAACGTACCCAACCCGCTGGAATGGTAGTTGTTTATTCAACACAACACTTTAATTCTGTTACTATTGATCCTAAAATATAGCTAATGTTAGCTAATTTATCAACTTTAAAAGAAAATCAATAGTGTGATTGAATTAAGCTACTGAGAGCATTGAGGACCAAATAAGGGGTTAATTTCTTTATTTTCACCTTTTTAATTTTGTTACACTGATTTCCTACCATAGTCACTAATATTATAACCTTGCATGTCGCATTAAAAAACTGTTACTATCATACTATTAGATGATATCTTAATAATTAACATACTAATAAAATTATGTTTTTTAATACATAGGAAGTAACTAATAGATTGAATGTGAGTGCTTGTACTAATATAAACAGTAATCGTGCCTGCGATATCAGAATCTTTTTCTTCTTCCTTTGATTGTATTATGATCTACTGTTCTGAAAGTGCACCCCCATAATACATAGTGATGGATATATACCAGTAAATAGACTCATCTGGTGCTGATATCTTCTAAAATACAAACAATCCAATATGACAAATTATTTTAGTTTGAAATTGCAGGGCAAGATGGCATTTTATGTGAGGACCAATTTTTTAGGGTGATAGTAGAATTGGGCTACTAAGACTGTTCCTTCTGCTTTTAGCAGCAATCATGGACTTATCTCAATGGATGGGTCCCAAGTTCTCATAAATTGAGAAGGCAAAACCATCTAAGCAAACAGACAAATGTTTTGCCTAATGGAGCATGAACAAAAAGGCAAAATTGCACTGAATAGGATTCGCATAGCACCATCTAATTATATATGACCTGCAATAAAACATTAATTTCTATAAATTAAATCCTACAATTTGTTGCCTAAGTGAAAAGGGTCATTTTGTGCCATGGCCATTAATAGCAGTAGCTTGGCCCCATAGTAAAAAAAAATTTGGCCGGGTGGGAAAAGACCCAGCACTGCACATTTGTGCTGCAGATCTGCTCACTGCACTATGCTCTTCTAAAACTGAAACCCAAACAGAATGCACTGGTCACTGTGCATTCTCAGAAGAGCAGAGGGAGGGGGAACTCCAGACCACTGATCGCACTGATTACGGCCCTGCATCTCCCCCCCCCCCCCCAATAAAAGTCTGTAGTATTAGAACATCCACCCTCCAATAATAGTGTAGTATCAGTACATCACCCCACCCCAATAATATTGTGCAGAATTCGTACACCCCCCAACCAAATAACAGTGTGTAGTATTAGTACATACCCCCACCCCAATGATAGTGTATAGTGTCAGTACATCCCCCACTACCAATAATATTGTGCATTGTTAGTACATCCCACCACCCCAATAATAGTGTATATGGTTAATACATCCACCACCCCATTAATAGTATTTAGTGTTAGTACACCAACATCAATAATAGTGTATAGTGTTCGTACATCCCCCGTACCACAATAATAGTGTGTAGTGTTCGTACATTCCCCCACCCCAATAATAGTGTGTAGTGTTAGTACCTCCCCAACCCCAATAAAATTCTGTAGAGATAGTATATCCCTCCACCCAATAATAGTGTGTAGTGTTTGTACTCCCCCACATCAATAATACTGTGTAATGTGTAGTGTTAGTACATCCCCCCACCCAAATAATAGTGTGTAGTGTTAGTACCTCCCCAACCCCAATAATACTGTGTAGCGTTTGTACATACCCACATCCCAAAAATAGTGTATAGTGTTAGTACATACCCCAACCCCCTGGTTTCTATAAGAACAGCATTCTGGCATATTGGTGGCTCCTGGCTCCATGCTTCTCCAAAACCTTCCAGCATCAGCTCCTCCTTCCAGCAATAGCTCTTCAATGCATACAGTGTCACAACATAACTGACATTCGCAATGATTAAAAATGCAGAGAGCCGAGAGTAAACTTTGCTCTGTCTCCCTTCGATAGAGGATGGGACCACCACTCATTGGGCCCCACCGGGGATTCCCCCATTATCCAGGTGGGGGAGTCCAATGATGCGCCCATTACTGCAGTTTGCTGTGTTTGGTTGGAAGAGATAAAGTAAATTGAGGATCTCTAGGACTTTGTGGGATTCCCCCAACCACCAGTGTGCTGACTCACCTATCCCTCTCAAACAATTCACAGTTTGTGGCTACAATTGTGGCTACAATTGTTTGAAAGTAGACTTACTGCAGGGGGCATAATGGGTATTTTGGAATGATTGGTTTATTGCCGGAGCTAATGGTTCAGGACCTCCGTTATGTAGCAGGGTGCTCCCAGAGCACCCCTTTAGCGAAGCCCGTAAAGAGAGCAATGAAAAGAAGAATCAATTTACCGGTGCAGCGATCCAGCACAGGTAAGCCTGGTTGCTTATTTTCATGACACACCTTTGGGCACAAGGTCCATGACACTATTTCAGTCACTAAGCCCTTGTAGCAGTTACTGGGAAAAAGGCCATTGGGATTCTCTGGTACTTTATACGGACATTATTCCTATCTTGGTAGCATTTTGATGTTCAGGCATAGTCTGTGGGGCTCAGTAGATCCAGTCTTAGAAAGCCTGTCGGTCATAGTAGATTCAGGCTATACCTGTGGCCATATTTATTGCAGGCACTATGCGTGTGGGGGCAAATTTAGGCATTAGGCCTGGCATCAGGTATGAGGTTAGCCCCTCTGATTTAGAGATCGCACCCGGTCTGCAATTCCCTTATTCACTCTCATCCTCGACTCACATTTTGCAAGTGGTAACGTAGGCCAGTGAATACACCAGGTATTGTGTCATAGGATCCATTAGTTAGGTCCCCATTAAGGTAGAATTTTGGTATCTTGTTATGTATTGTCTTGTTTTTGCTTTATTGATTGGCTGTTTGGAATTGTGGGTGTCTCAGTTAGAGTAGTACACCAAACATACAGTAGAGATTAATGCTGCCTAGTATACCAGTCACAGAGGGTATTGTTAGGACCAAGGCGCTGCTGCTGTTGTTGTAGTTATAGTTAGCACTAGATTGGGTGGTACATAATAGTATGGTAGACAGCTTTGGGGGAGGGTTGTTTTGTTTTGCTCCTTTTCCTAGACACCATTCCTGGAATTCCTAGATGGCCATCAAGAGGCGACAGTACCTATACAGTGAGTGTCCCCCATTCTATTTCTCTCTTTTTGAGACCCTCTTCAATATATTTGTGAGTAAGATATCTGGGTGAGAGTCTTCCCTGTCACATACATCTGCACCCAGGCCCAGACCAAAATCGAGGTGTCAACAATAGGAGTAGAATGCAGTAGAATTCTCTACTAAAGCCCATCACCTATAAGACTCACTCTTGCCTTCAACACTGTACTCCCTTGAATAATGTCTTTGCCTCTTTCTTAGACTAAATGGGTGTTTGGAGAAATATGCTGGAGGTATGCTGTGAATGGTGGGTAGACAAACTTTGTGTGCGTCTGGTTGTTTTCCTGCAGGCGCTACACTTACTAAACTCTGAAAATATGATACCTACTCAGAAGATGCTCTTATCATTGAACTTTATGGAAACATGTAAATGGTGTATGTAGAAGAGACTACACAAATATGACATATGTTTATCTTTGATGTGCAGTAAAACATAGCAGCCACTCAGCAATAAGCTTTGGTCTACTGCATTTTATTAGAAAGTAAACCACAAAGTACGTTTAATATGTAGATGACAGGTCCTCTTTAACTAAAAAAGTGCTATAAAAAGGGTAAATGTTTAAGGAGGATAGAGAATTCAAAGTTAACCTTTTGACTGCTAGAGGTGCAAATGATGCATTCTTCAGCATCTGTTTTCCCAGGTATCTGGCAGCTCTTCAACCTCCCCATTTTTTTCATAAAAACATCCAACTTTTTTCTTTACTGTTTTTACTTCACTAAAAAACCTTGCTATTTTCATGAAAAAACTTAGCCTCCCCCAGCCCCATAACTTATAACTTCCCTCAGTGTCCTTCAGGTTTCCACACATTAAATGCAGATGTGCTCTGCAGGGGTATTTCTTTTGCTTTATCTTTTCGAGTCTGGGGGGATCTAAATCACTTGAGGATGCCCTTGAACTTCGCTTTGTTTACGGCAAAGCTGACAAGGGTATGATGCTTGTAGTTCAACAACTGTTGAGAACCACAGGCCATCTACTTCTGAAACACTTCACTACTCCTTTACTAGTCTGATAAGTCAGGGAAAGCGCAAATGGTAGATCTGCGCTTTTGATGGACTACAAAATCCCTGGGATAGCATGCTGATAATTATAGTTCCACAATAGTTTAGACTCACAAGATGCCTACCTCTGAAATTAATCATTTTCTCCAACGCTACTCTGTGTACTTTATCAAATTTGTAGTTTCACAATGCCTGAGAACCACAAGTAGTCTACATCTGAAATAAATCCCTTTTCCCCAATCTGGTCTGTGTTTCCCACATCCAGGAGAGGGGGACTAGACAGAGTCCTTTTTGTTATTTAATCATTTTAGCGTATTTTATGCAGGCCAATGGACAAGGGGGGAAATTTGACAACTGTGACAACTCCCGTTTTACAACTCATATTATCTACTTCAAGCAACAGTTATCTTTCTCCCACTATCTATAACCTCCTAATTCCCATGTCCCACCCTATTAATTAAAATAGATACCAAATGCAATCAATACCACTGCATCACATTGATACCTGCCACAAGTGACAAATTCAGTTTATGTGCTATTACCAATTTTGGGTATTTTGCCAGGCGCACATGTACATCTAAATATACTTGGTATATATGTAGTCAGTAAAATCTGTGGTTTATCTCTTGTGGGATCTACGTACATTATAAAGTGTTTATGAGAGAATTTCACATGCAAATAATAGGCCTGATTCATCAAGGAATACACATCAGTATTCAAATAGGAGCGGATCTGAAGATACATCTGTTGATGAATTTGGCTCTAGGTCCTCCTGCTCCAACAGAGAAGTCACTGCAGTATATTTCCAATACATATGTGGAATATAAAGTTACAAAAGAACACACATAAGAAAAATTCAATTAATGTCACCTGTTAATTATATATAGTCAATAATTACAAAACATTTAAAAAATTGTACTCATTTATTCCCACGTGAAATACATTTATTAGAAAGTTATGAATGTCTACTGTACATAAAATTAATTTTTACAGTTGCTCCTAATTGCAAAAACATGTTCTAGTCTACATACACAGACTTCATCACTAGTAATCAGCACTGACACCAGACTTAGCTGGTGCAAGTGATGCAACTGAAAGTAACATAAACAATAGAGATGCCCTTCTGTATGGAGATGCTCATTGGTTTTGGTTTTGGATCTGGATTAGCTATGTGTTTTGGTTTTGGTTTTGGAAAAACCACCCTCATGTGTTTTGGTTTTGGATCTGTATTTTTTTAGACAAATTGCTAAAATATGCTAAAATTACATAATTTTGCTCTTTTTTGATCCTACATTATTAACCTCACTAACACTAATTTAAAGTAATTTGCAGTCAATTTTGACCACCTCACAGGTCACAATATTATTCTCATACAATTTCAAACAAAGACTGCAGCAGTTGCCAGTGATAAGAAAAAAGGCCATTGTCATGCCTGGGCATAAGACCAAAAATCCCCCTCTTATGTGTGGAATTATTTTTACACAAATCCTGACAACAGTTGTCTAGTCATTTGTAGCATTTTTAAAGCCACACTCAGTAGAGGTAGGGACCTTAACCATCTAGGATCCTCATCCATGTTACGTCATTTGAAGCGAGTTCATGGAAAGCTGTTGGGAAAATCAGAAACTTATGTTAAAAAAATAACAACAAGCAGTCCAGCATCATCTACCTCCCTTTTCTCATCTAGATCCCAGCCCCTTCAATCTACACCCCCAACACCTTCATCATCAATATCCTCACAAGTGATGGGAGTTAACCCTGCATCCAAGTTGCTAAGGCTAGATGACTCCTCCACTAGCCATGATTCCTCTGAAGAATTATTGAGCGTTAGTCCCGCTGCTGGGGCTAGATCTTCAACCTAGAAGAATACTACTAGTAGTTTGCAACAATTGACTGTTAAACAACCCTTTGCTAGAGGAAGAAAGTGAGAAAGCTGACTTAAAACCACTATGCACTTGAACATAGGCTTTAGCTCATGAGGTAGAGAGATTAGCATCATCATGACTGAGACTGGAGAGTGACAACAGCAATGTCACCCCTCCTGTTTCTGTATGAGCTATGGCACAATACAATGTCACTGGAGACTTTGAACAACACTGACAGCCCTATTATTACAATTTCTGTTTAAGCACTGAACCCTGCCACCTCTCCTGTTTCTGAGTGAGCTATGGTACAGTAAAATGTAACTGAAGATTTAGACCAAGCCAGCCAGCCCTATAATTTCTATTTCAGCAATGACTCTTAGCAATGGAGCACTCCTCTTTGTCTGTTACCTATATAACACTTCTGAATTTGCCTGCAAATTCAGAAAAAAGCCTGCAAGCACTTGTATATTTGTATTTCAGCAATGACAAAATTAGCAACGGAGCTCTTGTCTTTGGGTGTATATAACACCCTACACTTATTGGTGCAAATTCAGAAAAAAGGCCTGCAAGGACTAGTATATTTTTATTTCACCAATGACAATTAGCAATGGAGCTTTGTTGAATACTGCTACCACCATCCTCTTTCACTTCTGTACATTTGCCTGCCCAACTGATCTCACTCTATCCTGTCCCTTCTGTATCCCTTTCTCAGATGGCGCTAGATCGCTGTGGAGGGTGGTATTTATAGATTCCAAAACTCGCGAGATCCCAGATCCGACAACGTCACAATGACGTTTTGCCTCATTTTGGAATCCGAAAAAGCGCGATCAGATCCCTTAAGTTCGGGTGGGCTCGGTTTTTGGGAAACCGAGCCCGCCCATCTCTATTTCTGTACAATGACTACATGCATACACCAGGTCCTCTTCCACACCTGAAATCTTAGGTTGTAGTAAGAGTCCTAGGTGCTCAAAGATTAATTGGACGTTGCTGAGTTTTTGTTTCTGGGCATGCGCAGTGCGATTTTACGCAAAATACAGCACATATCTGGATTTGCAGGTCTTAATGAAAAGGACCCACTGCTTTTGTATATTTTTCAAAGACAATTATTTCAACTTCAATTTTCTGTAGTCAGAAGAGGTTATTTACAAAGCGCAAATTGGCAGAGATGCAGTGTAGATCCTTTGGTCTTGCAATGTGATGCTAGTTATGCAAATGTCTCTGGATTTTCATTAATGCACATGTGGATGGTGCCATTTGTGGAGGAACAGATGTGTGCAATAGCCAAGAAAGACAGTTAGGTGGAATGAAAGAGTTCCAAGCTAAGTATGAAGTAGACAGACGGGTGCATTTTTAAGAATATGTAGAGAGGGCAGAGAATTTTTAAGATTATTCCTTGCTCTACAAAGGTAAACAGCCATTTTCACTCAACAGAAGAACTTCTGTTTCTTATGGGTCTCATCCTATACTTTTACGTTGATTAAGGTGATGTATTTCACGCAAAAGCTCCTAAGAAAAGGACTTCGCAATATGAAGGCGTTAAATAAACAACTATTAACAATAATAGTGGTGTTGCAGTGCAATGTCACAAAATAAATTTTGGGAGCCAGATCTCATGATAAATAAAATACAACTTTATTTACACCTCTCTCTCAGGGGTTACTACATAATTGCCCTCCTAATGGGGTCAAAAAATTGTGCCTCACTGTATCTGCTGAGCAACTGCGCCCCCCCCCCCAACCCCCTTCTTGTAGGAACCCGGGACCTCCCTCCTTTTTCCAGTATCATGACTACAATATGGCTAGAGGTGGAACTAGTGAGCTGTGGACCCCCTTGCAGGGAGGCGGGGATGAGGGAGTCCCCTGACTCTCTGTATCTGCCATGCAGTGCGCCCCATTATCTCCATGGTCCTTGGTTAACCAATAGTGGTTCCACCACTGAATATGGCCACTACTTCCCTAAAGGCAGGGAACCAGAGTCTTTATAGCAGTTTCTGGTTGTGCTGTACAAGTGTATTTTCTCATTAACTTTAAAAGACTTTTACAGCACTACACACATCACACTCCAGACACTACAAATTTAGGTTAACTCCTGAAGAGTAGCTGCAAGCCAAGTGATCATTGATTCATATGTCCAAAGGTCTATGTTCTGCAAATGGCAGCAAAACAATGCAGCAATGAAAAACATGCAATTACAATTAAATTCTCTTTGAGCACTTTCTTTTGATTTCAGGCATAGCCAGTGCCAGCAGGTAAGGCAGGCCTTTGGCACCAGACGTAATGAGGCTGAGACCTGTGGCACCAGTTAAAGCACAAGAGTAGTCTGTGCAGCCGTAATCTACATTAGTAGCCTGTGACATGTAATTCAGGCACTAGGCCTGTGAGGCCAGATTGATATTAGGCCAGGTAAGAGTTAGAAGGTACACTGCCATTATAGACCGCGCCCGGTCTGTTCCCCATAGTCTTGTACTGTATTGTATTGCACCACCCTAGACACCCCCCTCTTCTTTAATCTTGTATCCCTGCCTTCCAGTAATTCTTTCATAGACCAAAGTGGTGAGGGGAGCAGTACTGAGTAATATGTACCTCTGTCATTCCCCGCAGGCCTTGCTACCTTAGATAAGGAATCTACCTGTCCTTCTGTTCTAAGTATATCAACTCAATAACATTTATAATAATAACACAACAGCAGTGGAAAAAATATAATGCCAGGCATGTATTTATTTATTTCACCAAAACCTTAGGAAAAGGGGGTAAAAGGAGAGAATGTTTAAATTGTGTTAATTCCTGTATTGGTCAATGTTATGTGAATTTTGTAATATTTTTAAAACAAAGAAAGAAAATATAAGGAATTGAATATATATTTTTGGAAGAAAAAAACAAGCAAATAAAACAACAAATAAACAAATAAAATAAATGGAAATATATATATATATATATATATATAAATAAAACAATGGAAATGTTGTTGTCGAGTTGAATTTGCCACAGTCTACAGTTTGTTGTTAATGGGAGGTGGATTATTGGTTGACTGTCTGAAAAGGCAGGATTGTATGGTTATATTTTGGAGGAAACTCCAGAAACTGGCTAAATGGCAGTCCTGAAGGGTTCTCATTCCATGGAATGGGATAATACACTCCAGTTTATGGATGTCAATGGGATAGATAGTCAGGTGGCTGATTGGATGAGTACAGCATATTTGACACTTGGTTTTATTAATGGGAATGGTCTTGGGGGCACTTGGTTGCCTAGTATACCCTGCCCCTCGGTTGCCTCTGCATATTCTGCTGGAAAGAGGGGGGAGTAAGTGCACCTTCTCATATTATGCTACGCTAAGACACAGAGATGATGCTGTTCACCCCCCTCTACCCCTTCACTCTTCTATCCACCTATGCAGGACCTTTACATTCCACATGCTCCTGGGTCTCATACAATTTGGCCAACCATGTGTTGGACTGTGTGCAACAAGCGCCATAGTTTTACCTATAGTATAATCTTTTAAGGAGCAGTCACATGGAACTCATATGTGGTGCAGATATCAAGCATTGGTGAGTGTAGTGAGCATTGTATTTACTGTTGAGACCACAGAGAGCATCCACATCACCACCACACAATACAGAGATCAAGGTCCCCACAAGATATTTCACCTCCCACTGCCAGCCAATTCATCCCCCCAGTCATTTTTATCAACTCTCACCAGACAGTTTATGACCCCCCCATACATTTCATTATCCACCCAAACACTAATTTGCTCACCCACACCTACAAGCCAATTAACAACCCCCCAAGCCATTTTATCAACCCCCAGCAATCAACTGATCTCCCCCCAGACAATTTATAACTATTACCCCAGCCAATTTAATCAACCTCCCCCAGTCAATTCTTCACCCCCCCAGCCAATTATTTAACCCTCTCTAGCCTATTCATCGTCCCCAGGCAATTCATTAACTCTCCCTAGCCAATTCATAAACCATTCTCCCCACCCAATTCATTAACCATTTAGCCCAGCCAATTCATCACCCCCTAGCCAATTCATCTCCCCCCTTCCCCAACCATTAACCAGTTGCCATTTCATCACTCCCCCTCCTCTCCAGTCATTGACCCCCTCCACAGCCAATATATCACCTCCTCTTCCCATCTGATATTGAAGAAACTGCACTTCTTGCCCTCTTCTGAACCTCTCCAGGCTCTGGCACTTCTTCTTTTTTTTGACTGGCCGCCGGCAGCATATGCAATGCTGTAAGCTGCCCTATCAGTGCGGGTGCGGTCTGTGTGCATAGTCTGGTCAGATGAGATGTGATAATCTCACAAGACCAAACTAAACAGCTAACAGCATTGGATTTGCTGTTAGCTGCCTGCCTCAGAATCATTAGTAACAGTCTGAGTCACCCCCTTGAGAGAAGGGGCAGCCCCGATTACTGAGAAAGTCAAACACCAACATTTTTAACAAAATATATACATATATATAACATAATGCAAATAAGCTCCATCTTTACATAGTAATCTCCTCTGTTTTAATCTTACTTCCATTTACTTTCCTCCAATAAGCATGTGATTGTCCAATTTATGGTAATTCTGTGTTTGACTACTTTCTGTAAAATTCCTCAGGTCCTAGCTTATTCTGTTGAGTGATCATTGATCTATTGCCCTTTCTCTAGAAACATGATATGTTTTATTACCTTTTTAAATTGTTGCCTTCTTAAACTTTATTACTCCCTTCAATATAAGATGATATCATCTTATAAAATTCATTGTCTAAGGCAGACACCACTAACGTTCGGACATTGCAGTAATGTACCTATTTATAACCTAATGCAACTATTTGCGGGATGGGTAGCATTGCTGTGCAGCACCCAGTTTATCATTCTGGGTGATCTGATGACACAGTGCATTAAAAAGCAAGAATTTTCTTGGACAATATCCTGTCAGACAATGAATTATTCCTATTTCACCTATCTCTGTACTCTCGTTTTATACTGAAGAAGCAAGTGTGCTGCATCCCTTATTAAAAAAAGATATGTTTATGGAATGTTCAATCTCAAGCCATCCAGCTGTTCTAAAGTTACATAAATATAGTTTATATAGTCTGTGGTCAGTAACTAAAAAATGAATCAAAATAATTTTTTGATGAAAAATAAATCAATAAGTGTTTATAAAGCTTTATTTACATTAAAATAATTTCATACAAATTACCACTATCAAAACCTGCAGAATAAAATCAAAATGACACAATAACACGTTATATGGCTCCATTGGACTTTAAATGCATACATAGTTTCATCTTTAAGCACAGAATGCATCTAAATTAACGAAATGTAATCATGCAGAATAAAATAATAATAATAATAATAATAATAATAATAATAATAATAATACAGTAATAATAGTAGCACTTTTATTTATATAGTGCTTTTCTCCCAATAGGACTCACAGTGCTTTACATTTTCAGATAATACAATAGAAGCATATAAAGCAGGGTTGTCCAACCCACGGCCCGCGGGCCACATGCGGCCCAGCACGCCTGTAAATGTGGCCCAGAAGGAGTTTTGGTTGTGGCAAGGGGGCAGCGCTGTTAATGGAAAAAAAAAATCCTGCAAAAAAAAGAAAAGAAAATACTTACCTTGTGGTCATGTCAGCTGGTACTCCGCCTCCCTCCCTTGTCTCCTCCTCCGTGCGGCGCTCGCAGTGAATGTTGGGCGTGATGTCATCACGCCCAACATCCATTGCGGAGCGCAGCACAGAAGAGACACCCGCGCGAGAAGAACAATCAGCAGCAGAGAATTGGAGAAAAGAAGAGAAGAGGACAGGAGAACAAGCCGATTAAAAGGTAAGTTAAGGGGGATTTTTTTTATTATTTCAAGGGACGCTAACCAGTGAATAAAAGTCACCTGGTCCTGGAGCATCATGGACCTTATCTCCCTGCTACATACTTCTACTTGTAATACTAATAGGGAATTATATATTATTCTCTTTGGCCCATTATAAGTTGTTATCCCTTAACTAACATAGTGGTGTAATTAGCAAAACAGGTCACAATTTGGGGTCACAGTGGTGTATATGCCAGGTACTGCAGGCCTGGTCAGGACACCCTGATATACAATACCTGGCTTAAATGCACTTAATTGATATTGCATCGAAACATTAAAAAAAGTGATTAAAGTATAATAACTAGAGAGGATTTTTTGAACAGGGCGATTGAAAGGTAAGTAGAGGGGGATTTGAAAAAAAAGTGATATGTATATATATATATATATATATATATATATATATACATATCACTTTTTTTCTCATATATATATATATATATATATATATATATATATATATATGTTAACTATGTTTTCTATGGTTTTTTGGATGATCAGCTATCGTTATTGTTAGTGCATCTTATGTGCGGCCCAAACCAACTCGTCGTCTTCCAATGTGGCCCAGGGAAGCTAAAAGGTTGACACCCCTGATATAAAGAATTAACATAGTACAGAAGAGAGAGCTAAGTATTTGGGTTTTATAGAAAATAAAGGGACATTATTGAAATATTTGAGTAAACCGGTAAGTCTTTAGTCTGGTTTTGAAGATCCCTAGAGTGGGGACATTGTGGACTGTATACTAACATAGTAACATAGTTGATGAGGTTTAAAAAAGACACCAGTCCATCAAGTTCAACCTATTTTGGATCAAGATGAGATCTTACCAATGATTTATACAGTGGTAAAATTACACTGTCTTCCTTTGCATCTATGTCCCTTTTGCATGCCACAACTTTATTCGCTTTGCAGCTTGACATTGCTAAGTCTACTATACTCTCTAAAACATCACCAAGGTCATTAATAAATAAAATAAAATATTAATAAATATATTAAAAAGGAGTGGCCCCAGCACGGAACCTTGGGATACTTAAAACTTTTGACCAATTAGGGGCGTGGTCTGGAGGCTGAAGATGGCGGCTAGTTGTTTGTGAGGCTCTGTTTGTCAGCCCCTATTTATCGAGCCACATCACAGTGTGAGCAGTCCGGTGTAGCAATATTGTTGGGACACATTCTCTGCCAGTTTGTGCCCTAGTTGTTGAGCCATCTATTGGGTCTGAGGACCCCTCTGCACCACCCAGTGGTGAGACCAGCCTTGCTTCCTCGCTGTTTGCATGACGCGGGAGCTTGTGCCCCTCGGCTGCCTGGACCACCCTGTGACTGTTTTGGAGTCCCTTCATACTGCACCCATCATCCTCCTGGAACGAGCATCAAGCTGGGTAATAGCTGAAGGTCTGTCTCTGCCTTGGGCTCCCTTGCAGCTGGCGGCGCCGAGGCCCGGTAGACTGTGCTGCTGTTTTTACGGCAGTTGTCCCATTGTGGTTACCACCTACCCGACCCGCCAGGATTGGAGGTAATCAACTGTGCCCATTGACTGAGGTCTGTTTCCGGCTGTGGACGCGATCTCAAGTGCCGAACTTCCGGTACCCGGCCTGCAACTTCCGGTCGGCTTTTCCATTGTGTGGCTCTGGTGGGGGGATCTCTGGCTGTGGCTAGCTTCCGCTGAGGGTGCTGTGGATTTGGACCCTATCTTCCTGCACCGAGGTCAGTGCTGAGACACATCATTCCTTACACTATTGGAGCGCTGACTCCTCTGTATAACATTGTTGCCCTCCCAGGGCCAAAGGAGCAGCACTGCTGTGCTCATTATATCTTTGGGCTTAAAGTCTTCTGCTAACAAGTTACATTGAGGAAAGCTGGGCCCTGCCTGGGGATACAAGAACAACCTAAAAAAACAAAAAAAAAAACACGAAAAACCCCCCAAAAAACAAAATACCCAGCACTACTTCTAACCAGACGAAACAATAGCACACCAATCAACTCTTCCATCACGAGCTAAGGCTCTGTGTGTCCGTGAGGGGGATGAATGGGCTAATGGAAGACTTTTGAAGTGTCACACATGATATCCCACCCGCGGGGCATCCCCCTGAATATCTAGTGAAACTGAGTTTATTTACAGTTCTTGCAGGTCTGGCGTTCTGCTTGGGGAACCATGCCTCCTAAAAAGATCAAAACCACTACTTTGGCTCCTCCGATTAAATTTCAACCGAAACCGAGATCCACAACAAGCTCTACCACGTCTTGCCCCTGCTGTCTCAGACACTAGAATCAGCGGTTTGTGCTCTGGATGTTCCCTTATCTGATCAGGGCATGGACACAGTACTAGATGCTCCATTAACAGCTCGTACTTTGCACCAGATGCTAACCGTCTTAAGGGCTGACTTGTCCTCTGAGATGAAAGCAGTGATTGGAGGCCTGAAAACAGATATGACTGAGCTGGGAGATCGGACGGACCATTTTGGAGATGAAGATGGGAGAATTGGTTGCCTCGATTAATGACTTATATACTTCACATAACTCTTTAGAAAGTGAAGTCTCGTTGAAAGAAAAAGTTGCAGACTTAGAGTATCGCTCCTGTAGAAATAATATCAAGATCAGGGGCATCCCTGAATCTGTCTCAATTCCAGATTTGCGGGACTATGCTGTTTCATTATTTAGAAGGCTGCTACCATCTGTAGAGGTTAAAGATTCCCTCATTGACCGTATACATCGCCTTACACACCCACGTTCTGCACCAGGGAACGTTTCAAAAGATACTTTGCTCAGGGTCCATTTTTTTCATGTTAAGGAGATGATCCTTAGAGCGGCAAGGGAACCCAGCAACGCGGCGGTGCTTAACGATCTGCAGCTCTTTCAGGACTTCTCGCTTCGCGGCGGTGCTTAACGATCTGCAGCTCTTTCAGGACTTCTCGCTTACCACTATTAATGAAATGCGAAAACTCCAAACAATTACGTCAGCCCTGTGTGCAAATAATATCACTTACAGATGGGGCTTCCCGGTTAAGCTGTTGGTTCACCATGAGGATTCTGCTTACGTCATCTCTTCCGTCGAGGCAGGCATCAAGCTTCTGGAGGAATAGTGCATATCTCTACTTCCAAGACCTACTACAAGCAAACCACCGCCTCAATCTGAATGGACTCAAATTTCTAAAGACTGAGCTCTATTGCTGTTTCTTCTGCTGAAGCCTTAAAAGCTTTAACTCCATTTTGATAAGTAATAATATAACCACTGCTAGTATTAGTGTTTGATTTATTACAGGAGGTAATGTAGATTGGTGCCCAGCGTCAGACGCGCTGGGGGGCTGGTCCCTTCCGTGGGCAGGTGGCTCATTGATATAATGTCTCTATAGATGTTTGAAACTTGTTATTTGTTCTATGCAATGTGCTGATACTACTCGATGTGGCTGTTGTAATGCTTTCTCTTTTTCCCTTTCTTTTTTTTTGTCTAGGCTGCTCCGTGCGTGGGATCTGCTCGAACCACCTCTCCAAATGTTGACTAATTTGTCACACTCTTTCCCATGTGGAAAAATGCTCTGACCCCATTTCTTGGATCAGCTCAGTTTATTTCTTCATTTTCTCCTTCCTTCCCATCCCACCTGAAATTCTTCTCTTCCCCTTAGTCACTCTAGCCTTAGATCCCAAGTACATTTTATATCCTCTTATCGCAAATCCCCCTCACTGTGGTTCTCTAGGGTATGGTTGTTATGACTCTACCTCTATTTTGTATGTGGCAGCAGTGGTGCTGCTGTTCTGCCCCTGAACTTTCCACCATGCCTGTTAATCTTCCTTTCAAATTAGAACTGCACCTGTCTCACAGCTTCTAATACCTGCCTCAGTCTGTGCTCTGTGCAGTTCATTGTTTTTACCTGGCTGCTGCTTGTCTCCTGTTAATCTCTGCTCCAGTTTTGCTTAGCTGCTGTTTGACCTCCTTTTGTGACCCTCTGCCTGTTTTTTTTGTTTGCCTGTTGCCCTTGCCTTGGCTTGTTTACTGGACTATGCTTATTCGTTTGTGACCCTGACCTCTGTCTGGCTATTGGATTCTGCTTACCCTGATCTCTGCTTGGTCACTGGACTCAGTTTGTCTGTTTCACTGGACAGCCTCGTGCCTCCTGGACTGAGGTAACTCATTATACTTGTCCCTGCTATTTAACTGTATCTGTCATTACTTGGAACCTGTTGCTCTGTGGACTTTCCTGCCATTGATCACACCTGTTCATATCTGTGGATTTGAGTTATACCTGTTTATACTGCTACCTGGAAATCTGCATATCCCACGAACTGAAACCTTGTTTATATATTTTGCCTGAATAAAGACATTTGGTTATTATACTTCTGCTGCTTCCTGAAATTGCTAGGAATCGTAACAATGGTTAAGTTTTATACCTTGAACGCCAATTCTCCTAACAACGTTGTTTGGTGCTTACAACTTTCTATAAACATAAAGCAGATTGTGTAGCTCTTCAAGAAACAAATTTCTCTTCCCGTGCCTTTCCCCAACTGAGGGACTCGAGATACCCGGTGGGTTATTTTTCAAATGTCCCTTTCAAACGAAATGGATTGGCTGTTCTTTTCAGCGCCCGTGTACACTTTCAACTTCACCTAAAAATAGAAGATAAATCTAAATTAGATAAGTCTAGACCTCAGAAGTTGTCTGGCCCTGATCCTTCCCTTGGCCCCTCTACGGCTTTTCGTAAGCTTTTAGCGGAACATGATCTATATGTTATATGGTGATTGCAATCTCCGGGTGCATGGGAATATACCTACCATTCTATGGTTCACAACACTTATTCTAGGATAGATATGGTTCTGACAGATAAGTGGACGCTCCAGCACATTGACACTATTAAAATTCTCCCCATAACATGGTCTGATCATGCTCCGATAGAGTGGTCCTGGAACTTGTAACTTACTAGGTTCCCCCCAAGACATTGGCGTATGCCAGCCTACTTATTTACCTCATTGGAACCCAAAGTTGCTCTGTCAGAATTATTGTCACAATACATGCAGACTAACAACCCAGACGATACCTCCCTGTCAACTTTCTGGTGTGTCTTGAAGGCAGTCCTTCGAGGAGTAGCCAATTCAAATAGGAGCCCACCTTAAAAGCAATACCTCCTATGCCAATGAACACTTGAGTCTAATCTGGCTACGATGAAGCTTCAAAACCAAACATGCCCATCTAAAACCCTTCAAAAAGAAATAAATGACGTGAGGAAATAGCTTAACACTATTTTTATTTCTCGCATGAAGGAATCCCTGGCTAAGCTACGGCACAAATTCTACAAAATGGGAAATAGAGCCAGTCGGCTCCTAGCCCGAAAATTAAGGGATAAGCAAGCTAGAAATTGTCACTCACCGGACCGTGAGTGCCTCTTCCCGGACATTTAGGAACCGTGGCCGTCCTCCATCCTGAGGGTCTGCGCATGCGCAGCCCTTTCCCATACTTCAGTGTATGTCCCTTTAACTCAATTGGCAGATCAGGCAACACTCCCTATATTAAGCACCTGTGGTCAACACCACGTTGCCTGATCTTGGAGTCTCATTCCCCATGAGCCTCTGAAGGTGTTTCCTCGTGTATTCAGCGCTGCTGATTCCTGTGGTTTCCAAACCACTTCTACCTCTGTGGTTTCCTAACCACTTCTACTACTGTGGTTCCCATACCACTTCTACCATCAACTGTATCATCGTGACTGTGAGCTGATTCCTATCCGCTGCCTCCGTGCGCTACAGTCTCCTATACCACTCCAACGCTATTATATTCCATAGTGACTGTTTGCTGATTCCTATCCGCTGCCTCCGTGCACTACAGCCTTCTCTCCTTATTCACTCACCTGTTCATCATCAAGTCTGTGAGCTGATTCCTATCCGCTGCCTCCGTGCACTACAGCCTCCAGCTGGCAACTCGCCTGTGTTCATCATCGTGACTGTGAGCAGATTCCTAGCTGCTGCCTCCGTGCACTACAGCCTCCAGCTGGCAACTCGCCTGTGTTCATCATCGTGACTGTGAGCAGATTCCTATCCGCTGCCTCCGTGCACTACAGCCTCCAGCTGGCAACTCGTCTGTGTTCATCATCGTGACTGTGAGCAGATTCCTAGCTGCTGCCTCCGTGCACTACAGCCTCCAGCTGGCAACTCGCCTGTGTTCATCATCGTGACTGTGAGCAGATTCCTATCCGCTGCCTCCGTGCACTACAGCCTCCAGCTGGCAACTCGTCTGTGTTCATCATCGTGACTGTGAGCAGATTCCTATCCGCTGCCTCCGTGCACTACAGCCTCCAGCCGGCAACTCGCCTGTGTTCATCATCGTGACCGTGAGCTGATTCCTATCCGCTGCCTCCGTGCACTACAGCCTCCAGCTGGCAACTCGCCTGTGTTCATCTTCGTGACTGCTAACTGATTTCTACCCGCTGCTCCTGTGCACCTCAGCGTCATCTCATCTCTCCCGTGGGTTCGCAGAGTCCCGCTGCCGCTGCCAGTCCTATCGTCCATCTACTGCTGATCCGCTCTCCACGCCTTCCTGGTTCCCCTGGTCGCTACCCTCCTGTCAGCATTGGATTCGTGTCCCTGTTGGTCTACTTACCTGTGCGCTGCACCTACTAGACTCCTGCTTCTTACATCCAGGGACTTCTCATCCTGACGGCCTCCTGCCGCCTAGGTATCACTGCACTCCGGTCTGACTGCCTTCTGAACCACGGTATGCATACTTCTCATTGACTGTGCTGGTGTATTGCATATCTTGCTGGACTGTGTTGGTTCTCCTCTGGAGTCTGCAATCCGCTGAGTCTTTTGCCATCATTGACTGTGTTACCTTGTGCTGGACTACTTCAGAGACTTCCTACATTTGCAGACCTGTTCAGTCATTTATATATATTGTGCATATTACTGTGGATCGTGTTTAATGTGCCCGTGTACATCCTGTGTTGCAGTCTCTCCCCGTACACCTCCTCACATATATTTTCAGTGGTACAACTTGCTGAAGGCAGACCACTGATTCCTGTTCCAGTATCACCTGTTCCATTCCTCTCACATAGCAGTGGTACAACTTGCTACCGCAGACCACTGACCTCCCGGATACCTCCACTTGGATTCCATTCCTTCACTCAGACAGCGGTACCACTTGCTATCCGCAGACCGCTGACTCTCATCTCCTCCTCGTTCTGTTGGACATTCCTCCTCACTATAGCAGTGGTACAACTTGCTAACGCAGACCACTGACTACCTCCACTTGCCCTTGTCCATACAGTTCCTCGTGTATTATCACCTCCATATTACCAGTGCTGCTAGTCATAGACTTTCCTGAGCATCTCATCATCTACTATTGCCTGTTCCGTGATCACCCTGCTACCAGAGTACACTATTACCATCTACATTGCTCTGGTAAGCTTACCACCTGGTGATCCCTGGGTAAAGACTCCTAGTGCCCGTGACAGTAAGATCAGGCCATGACAGACCCAGATACGGAACCCACCGCCAAAGAGATGCTGCAGCATCTGGTCAGCCGTGTGGAGCAACAGGATGCCCGCCAACAGCTGTTACTTCAGTGTTATCAGTCATTAACCTCCCAAGGAACATCTGGACAGACTGTGACAGCTACTCCTGAGGCTTCTGTGCTTTCCTCCGTTTCCCCAGTGCCATCCCAGGTGTCTACAGCTTCCACGCTTCACCTGCCTACTCCGTCAAAGTACCATGGAGACCCCAAAACTTGTAGGGGTTTCCTTAACCAATGTTCAGTCCATTTTGAGCTCCAACCTCAAAATTTTTCTACCCATCGTTCCAGAGTGGCCTATCTTATCTCTTTGCTTTCAGGACAAGCCCTGGCTTGGGCCTCCCCTCTGTGGGAGAGAAATGACCCTATATTGCAAGATAGTGCCAAATTCATTTCTACATTTCGAAGTGTGTTCGATGAACCAGGTCGTGTGACCTCCGCTGCTTCCAGCATCCTCCGCCTACGACAAGGATCTCATACAGTAGGCCAGTACGTCATTCAATTTAGGATCTTAGCCTCTGAACTTCAGTGGAACACTGAAGCCCTAGTTGCCGCCTTCTGGCAGGGGCTCTCCGATAAAATTAAAGATGCACTGACTACTCAAGAGCTTCCTTCATCACTTGAAGATTTGATCTCTCTATGCCATCGTGTTGATATGAGATTTCGTGAAAGAGAGGCTGAGAAAACAACTTCTGCTAAAGCACCTCTTCGTTCTAACCCTCAATTTCGTCCAGTTTCACCCTCTGTGATTCCCATGGAGATAGGACGTTCCAAATTATCTTCCGAGGAGAGAAAACGAAGAGTAAAGAATAGACTCTGTATCTATTGTGCTGATTCCACTCATATTCTCAGCTCCTGCCCTAAGAGATCGGGAAATGCCAGGCCCTAACTAGTTCTGGAGAGGTGAAGTTAGGGTCCCTGGAGTCCTCTCCATCTTCCTTGAAATCTAAAGTCTGCGCTTTTGATGTTACGATTTCCTCTGCTACCAAAACCTTTGAGTCACAGGCATTAATTGATTCCGGAGCAGCAGGAAATTTTATTTCCAAATCATTAGTAAATCAATGGTCTCTACCAGTGATTACCTTAAAAACACCCATTACTGTGACGGCTATAGATGGCTCACGTCTCATCAACGGTCTCATCACTCAGAGTACGTCTCCAGTGACACTTCAGATTGGTGCTCTGCATCATGAAGTAATATCGTTTTTAATCCTTCCTGTTACGACAAGTCCGATTGTCTTAGGCCTTCCATGGCTTCAGTGTCACTCTCCTCAGATTGACTGGCGCACCCCTCAAGTCACGTCTTGGGGGCCTGAATGTCACCATCGTTGCCTTTCTCAAGTTATTCCTCTCAAAGTACAGCAATCTTCCATCTCATCTACCTCACCGGGACTCCCTCCTCAATATGCTTCATTTACCGATGTGTTTGATAAAGCTCAGTCTGAACGTCTTCCTCCTCATCGTTCTTGGGATTGTCCGATCGACCTTCTACCTGGCAAGACTCCCCCCAGGGGCCGGGTCTATCCACTCTCGTTACCTGAGACTCAAGCTACATCTGAGTATATACAGGAGAACCTCCAGCGTGGGTTTATTCGACCTTCCACCTCTCCCGCTGGAGCTGGGTTCTTCTTCGTCAAAAAGAAGGATGGATCATTACGCCCTTGCATAGATTTTCGTGGACTCAACGCCATTACGATCAAGAATCGGTACCCCATTCCGCTGATCACTGAGCTATTCGATCGCATCAAGGGAGCCCGTATTTTCACTAAGTTGGATCTTCGTGGTGCCTACAATTTAATCAGAATCCGTTCCGGTGACGAATGGAAGACAGCGTTTAACACCAGAGACGGGCATTACGAATATCTGGTAATGCCTTTCGGGCTGTGTAATGCCCCCGCTGTTTTTCAAGGCTTCATTAATGAGATCTTTCGGGACTTATTATATGTATGTGTCGTCGTCTACCTGGACGACATATTGATCTTTTCCCAGGACCTGCCTTCTCACCACCAACATGTGGCAGAAGTCCTCTCCAGGCTACGAAAAAATTCATTGTTCTGTAAATTAGAAAAATGTTCATTCGAATTACCCCAGATTCCATTCTTGGGGTATATAGTTTCCGGAGTTGGCCTGAAGATGGATCCAGACAAGGTGAATGCTGTACTACATTGGCCCCAGCCAACTACTCTTCGTGCTATTCAGCGTTTTTTAGGTTTTGCCAATTACTATAGACGCTTCATTCAAGACTTTTCTTCCATTGCATCTCCTATTGTGGCCCTGACTCGAAAAGGGGCTAATCCTAAGCAATGGTCGCCTGAGGCTTCTCAAGCCTTTCAAACACTCAAAGAGTCCTTCTCTTCGGCTCCAATCCTTCGACAGCCTGATGTGACACTCCCCTTCTTTCTAGAAGTAGATGCCTCTAATGTGGGCTTGGGAGCTATTCTCTCCCAACGCTCTGAACAGCAAAAATTCCATCCTTGTGCCTTCTATTCTCGGGGTCTCCTGCCCGCAGAGAAGAATTATACTATCGGGGACAAGGAGTTACTGGCTATCAAAGCTGCATTAGAGGAGTGGAGATACCTATTGGAAGGAGCTCGCCATCCAGTGACGATCTTCACGGATCATAAGAACTTGTCATACCTTCAGTCTGCCCAATGCTTGAACCCTCGCCAAGCAAGATGGTCTCTTTTCTTTTCCCGTTTCGAATTAATAATAACCTTCAAACCAGCTGCCAAGAACAAAAAAGCTGACGCTTTATCTAGAGCTTTTGTGACGTCCTCTGATATAGAAGAGGTTTCCAACCATACCATTCTAGATCCCAAATGTATTTCACTGGCTGCTTCATCCACCAAAACGCTACCATTTGGGAAGACTCTCGTGCCTCCTACTCTAAGGAGGAAAATTCTTTCGTGGTTCCATGCCTCTCGTTTTTCTGGACACGCCGGTGAACACAAGACCTTTGAGATGCTCTCTCGAAGTTACTGGTGGCCTTCAATGAGGAGAGACGTCAAAGAGTTCATTGCCTCCTGTGAATTATGTTCCCAATTCAAATCTTCCCGCAGAACTCCAGCAGGGTTGCTGCGACCACTACCCATTCCGTCCAAACCATGGACCCATATTAGTATGGATTTCGTTACTGACTTACCACCTAGTAAGAATCATAACACTATTTGGGTGGTGGTGGACAGATTTTCGAAGATGGCTAATTTCGTCCCTCTGTCTGGTTTGCCTTCCTCGTCTATCCTGGCTGAACATTTCATTAAAGAGATCTTCCGCATCCATGGATGTCCGTCTGAGATTGTGTCAGATAGAGGAGTACAATTCGTTTCCAGATTCTGGCGAGCCCTTTGTGAAACCTTGGGCATACGATTAGCACTCTCATCTTCTTATCATCCGCAATCTAACGGACAGACTGAGCGTGTCAATCAAGATCTTGAGACTTTTATAAGGATGTTCTCTTCAGCCAATCAAGACAACTGGGTAGAGTTGCTTCCTTGGGCCGAATTCGCCCATAACAACATGTACCATGAGTCATCATCCAAAACTCCATTTTTTGTGGTCTACGGTCACCATCCGTCTTTTCCGGAATTTCCTGCCCTCCCGCCCACCCAAGTTCCAGCGGTGGAGACTGCCTGTCAGACCTTTAAAAATATCTGGTCTCAGGTCAAAACCTGTTTGAAGAAAACATCTATCAAATATAAATCTTTCGCAGATAAGAAGAGGCGGGCTATTCCACCACTAAAAATTGGAGATCGTGTCTGGTTATCTACTAAAAACATTCGTTTGAAGGTTCCATCTATGAAATTCGCCCCTCGTTTTATTGGTCCATATAGGATCATTCAAGTAATCAATCCAGTATGTGTGAAACTTCTTCTTCCTAAGAATCTTCGGATTTCTAATGCCTTCCACGTGTCCTTACTCAAGCCTCTTATTATCAACCGTTTTTCAAAACCTCCCTCAGCTCCGCAGCCAGTTCAAGTTCATCAGGAGGAGGATTTCGAAATTACTGAGGTACTAGACGCAAAAATTTCGCGAGGAGTACTCCGTTTCCTCGTTCATTGGAAGGGCTTTGGTCCTGAGGAGCGCTCTTGGATCAAAGCTGAAGATCTTAATGCTCCTGCCCTTTTGAAGAAGTTTTATTCCAAAAATCCGGACAAGCCCGGTTCCAGGCGTTCTGTGCCCACCTTTAAAAGGGGGGGTACTGTCACTCACCGGACCGTGAGTGCCTCTTCCCGGACATTTAGGAACCGTGGCCGTCCTCCATCCTGAGGGTCTGCGCATGCGCAGCCCTTTCCCATACTTCAGTGTATGTCCCTTTAACTCAATTGGCAGATCAGGCAACACTCCCTATATTAAGCACCTGTGGTCAACACCACGTTGCCTGATCTTGGAGTCTCATTCCCCATGAGCCTCTGAAGGTGTTTCCTCGTGTATTCAGCGCTGCTGATTCCTGTGGTTTCCAAACCACTTCTACCTCTGTGGTTTCCTAACCACTTCTACTACTGTGGTTCCCATACCACTTCTACCATCAACTGTATCATCGTGACTGTGAGCTGATTCCTATCCGCTGCCTCCGTGCGCTACAGTCTCCTATACCACTCCAACGCTATTATATTCCATAGTGACTGTTTGCTGATTCCTATCTGCTGCCTCCGTGCACTACAGCCTTCTCTCCTTATTCACTCACCTGTTCATCATCAAGTCTGTGAGCTGATTCCTATCCGCTGCCTCCGTGCACTACAGCCTCCAGCTGGCAACTCGCCTGTGTTCATCATCGTGACTGTGAGCAGATTCCTAGCTGCTGCCTCCGTGCACTACAGCCTCCAGCTGGCAACTCGCCTGTGTTCATCATCGTGACTGTGAGCAGATTCCTATCCGCTGCCTCCGTGCACTACAGCCTCCAGCTGGCAACTCGTCTGTGTTCATCATCGTGACTGTGAGCAGATTCCTATCCGCTGCCTCCGTGCACTACAGCCTCCAGCCGGCAACTCGCCTGTGTTCATCATCGTGACCGTGAGCTGATTCCTATCCGCTGCCTCCGTGCACTACAGCCTCCAGCTGGCAACTCGCCTGTGTTCATCTTCGTGACTGCTAACTGATTTCTACCCGCTGCTCCTGTGCACCTCAGCGTCATCTCATCTCTCCCGTGGGTTCGCAGAGTCCCGCTGCCGCTGCCAGTCCTATCGTCCATCTACTGCTGATCCGCTCTCCACGCCTTCCTGGTTCCCCTGGTCGCTACCCTCCTGTCAGCATTGGATTCGTGTCCCTGTTGGTCTACTTACCTGTGCGCTGCACCTACTAGACTCCTGCTTCTTACATCCAGGGACTTCTCATCCTGACGGCCTCCTGCCGCCTAGGTATCACTGCACTCCGGTCTGACTGCCTTCTGAACCACGGTATGCATACTTCTCATTGACTGTGCTGGTGTATTGCATATCTTGCTGGACTGTGTTGGTTCTCCTCTGGAGTCTGCAATCCGCTGAGTCTTTTGCCATCATTGACTGTGTTACCTTGTGCTGGACTACTTCAGAGACTTCCTACATTTGCAGACCTGTTCAGTCATTTATATATATTGTGCATATTACTGTGGATCGTGTTTAATGTGCCCGTGTACATCCTGTGTTGCAGTCTCTCCCCGTACACCTCCTCACATATATTTTCAGTGGTACAACTTGCTGAAGGCAGACCACTGATTCCTGTTCCAGTATCACCTGTTCCATTCCTCTCATATAGAAGTGGTACAACTTGCTACCGCAGACCACTGACCTCCCGGATACCTCCACTTGGATTCCATTCCTTCACTCAGACAGCGGTACCACTTGCTATCCGCAGACCGCTGACTCTCATCTCCTCCTCGTTCTGTTGGACATTCCTCCTCACTATAGCAGTGGTACAACTTGCTAACGCAGACCACTGACTACCTCCACTTGCCCTTGTCCATACAGTTCCTCGTGTATTATCACCTCCATATTACCAGTGCTGCTAGTCATAGACTTTCCTGAGCATCTCATCATCTACTATTGCCTGTTCCATGATCACCCTGCTACCAGAGTACACTATTACCATCTACATTGCTCTGGTAAGCTTACCACCTGGTGATCCCTGGGTAAAGACTCCTAGTGCCCGTGACAGAAATCGTATAAAAGCCCTTCATGACTCTAAAGGCAACAAGATAAATAACTCTGCGGCCATAGCTAATCATTTTGCCAAAGTCTACGCTAAGCTTTACAATCTACAGGACGATAGAGGCACTGTTAAACCAACAGAAGCTTCCATATCTGCATTCCTACACCATCTGAATATGCCCTCGCTAGACGCATATAGCTTAGAGTTGCTCAATCTTCCTTAGTCTCAGCGGGAGGTTGAAGATGTTATTAAACGTTTTCCAAAAGACAAGGCACCTAATGCTTTCTATACCACATTCGGGGTGGAGATTGCACCATTTCTTACTAACTTGTATAATAACGTTTCGAGTGGGGACGGCTTCCCTTCGGAAATGCTGGAAGCACAGATTATAACTATACCAAAACCTGATAAGGACCACACTGATTGCAAAACTTACAGACCCATAGCATTGCTTATCACTGATTTGAAGATATATGCCAGACTGATTGCTGACCGTCTGAATCCTCTGTTACAGCGGTTGATTCATTGGGACCAGGTAGGCTTTGTATTAGGCCGCCAGGCTTCCGATAGCAGATGTCGCGTACTAGATGTGGTTGACTTTTTGTCCGGGCTCCAAGAGCTTTGTCTTGCTTTCTCTAGATGCAGAAAAGGCCTTTGATAGACTCCACTGGAAGTATATGAGAGAGGTATTGATCAAGTTTGGCTTTCAGGGAAGTGTCTTACATTCTATATTAGCCTTATACCAGGGACCCTCTGCAAAGGTATTAAGCAACGGTTTTTTTATCCCCCTCTTTCCCCATCACTAATGATACCAGGCAGGGGTGCCCTCTCTCCCGTTAATGTATGTCCTGGCTCATACAATTCGACAAGCTGTTGATTTTCCGGGTATTACTATACATTCACATAGGCATAAAGTATGTCTATTTGCTGATGATGTGTTTTTGTTTGTAACCAGCCCAGGGACCTCGTTATTATCTTTGACATATATTTTAGATTGCTATAGCACGGCTTCATTTTACAAATTGAATATTACCAAATCTGAGGCCCTTCCTATTAATATACTGCAATCCTCACTTCTGAATCTACAAAAGAAATTTCCCTTTGTGTGGGTTGAAAAGTCTTTGCCATATTTAGGTATCCATAATTCCCCCACTCTATCTACTGTGTTTGAGGCCAATTTCTGTGTGATTTTTCTCCATCTCTCCTCTCTACCTAAGAATTGGATTGACTTCGAGGTCTACTGGTTGGGCCGTACAGCGGCATTCAAGATGATGTTGTTACCAAAACCTATGCATATTTTCCACACTATACCATATATTGTACCAAAACGATTGATGGCTTGGTGTTATACTTTGATGATGACATATGTATGGAGGCAGAAACCCTTCTCACCCATAAGCGCATGACACTTCCGCAGTGGCGGGGTGGCTTAATGCTTCCCAATTTGACATATTACCAGGAAGCATGTATGTTGAACCACTTACGAGATTGGTCGCTACCTCATGCCTCTAAGCCATGGGTTGATATTGAGAGGGCCCTATATGTCAATTATCCCTTAGTGGATCTCCTGTGGACTCCCAAATCTGTCTTCCCCTCGGTCGTCCATAAACTGCTCTCCATCTCGGACGCCCTGCTGATGTGGGATAAAATCATTGAGCTACATTCAACTTTGCACTCTTGTCTCGTAATCTTTCCCTCCAAGCATTGTCAAAACTTATTCCGGATTTGAATGTCACCATATGGATGGATAGAGGAATAGCCTCTTTATCCGAGTTGTTTGCTCATAGCCTCTTTCTCTCCTTTACCCTGCTTAGGGACAAATATAATTTAAATATCTACAAATTAGACACTGGGTGGGGACAGTCTCTCGAATTCCCTATGCTTGCTACCGGCTCCTGCCCTAGATAAATTAACAAAAAGTGCTAATAAAGGAGGAATAACATTCTGGTACCAGTATTTTCAGTCTTTGGTTCCAGCCTCCAAAGCCCCGATCCAACTCAGATGGTAAACAGATATTGGTTTAGCCCTTAAAAAATTTACATATCTTCACATTGCATGTCTAAATGTATTAATCATACTGAATTGCATGTTAAGCTTCTTAACTGGCTCTACCTCACTCCAGACTGACTGCACAAGATATGACCAAGCCAATCAAGATGCTGCTGGCGCCAGTGCAGCCAGATAGCCGACATGTCTTTTGGACATGTTCAGTGATGCAGCCGCTCTGGAGAGAGGTTTTTACTCTGATATCCAATATTTTTGAAACCTCTATTACACCAGATCCTGGTTTAGCCCTTCTTCATATATATCTGCCCATCATTCCCAAACATGACCGCTACTTATTAGGACATATACAATAGCTCAGAGTTGGAAATCCCCCTCACACCCAGTATCACCAGAGCTGTGTCAAACATTCAATATAGTTTCGATATGGAGACAACCGATGTGCCCTATACTTCATCCGCTTCAGACCCTATCATGAAATGGTTTAGGTGACATGAATATGTTACGGATGGCCTTGGGAGATATTGCGATGCTTCTGGATCTTTGCTCTCTTCTTCCCCAGTAGCCCTTATAGAAGACCCTCATCCAAATGAACACGCTTTACCTATGTGATACTCTGGGTGTATACGATCCACTATATGTTCCTCTATGAGCCATAAGAAAGATTAGTGTGTATATGTTATACCTGCTATATTTTGTAATTATGTTACTGATATAAGAGTGCTGTTTCATTTGAGGGACTTTCCCCTTCCCCCTATGTGGGGTATTCCCTGATATACTCCCTTGAACCCCCTCCCCCCTTTTTTTTCTTTTGTGTGTGTATTTGTCATTCCCTTTCTTTACTTCTGTACCCCATATATCTTTTGAAAAACTTAATAAAAACTATTGAAGATAAAAAAAACTTTTGACCAATTACAAAATATTCCATTTATCACAACTCGCTGTTCCCTATTCTCTAACCAGTTTTCAATCCAAATACAAATGTTGTTTCCTAGACCCAGTTCCCTTATTTTGTAAACCAACCTCTTGTGTGGCACTGTATCAAACGCCTTTGCAAAATCTAAGCAGGCCACATCTACTGTGCTGCCCTGGTCTAAGTTCTCACTAACAAATCCATGTTGATTAACACTAATAGTCTTATTGCGCAGTAAAGTAATCCTCAATACTATCCCTTAATATTAGGGGTGTGCACCGGGCACTTTTAGTGTTTTGGGTTCTGATTAGCTTGAGGTTTTGGGTTCTGATTTGTTTTGCCAAAACACCTGACAAAAGGTTTTGGTTCTGATTTAGGGTTTTGGGTTCTGATTTATTTTTAAAAAAGCATAAAAAGCACTAAAATCCATTTTTATTTTTTTTTTTACACTCCTACGCTATTATTAACCTCAATAACATTCAATAACAATCATTTCCACTAATTTCCAGTCTATTCTGAACACCTCACACCTCACAATATTCTTTTTAGTCCAAAACATTGCACCGAGGTAGCTTTCTGGACTGCGTAGTGGAGTGGGCCCGGTACCCAATTTGGTACCGGGGCCACAATATATCACCCTCAACGGGTCTGAATTCCACTGCACAGCTGCCTGCTCCTACATCCTCTGCAGCATATACAGGGTGTAGTTCGAGCGCGTCAATACTTCTTGTTTTTGACGATGAAAGGTATTTTCATTAATTTTGGATTTGCCCCAACACTGAATGTAGTTGATACGCATCTATCTGGACTGTGTAGTGGAGTGGCTCCGGTACCCAATTTGGTACCGAGACCACAATATATCATCAAAGCGTACTAAGGGCTTCATCCACAAAGAGCTACATGCTTGGTGGAATCGCAATGGTTTACCGGCTCCTCCCTCACTTTCTCTTGTAATATAGATTGCAGTACCTATTCTCTGGAACTGCTTAAAGAATGAACGTAGTAAATGTAATATAGATTGCAGTACCTATTCTCTGGAACTGCTTAAAAATTGAACGTATTAAATGTAATATAGATTGCAGTACCTATTCTCTGGAACTGCTTAAAGAATGAACGTAGTAAATGTAATATATTATCTTTTTTATTTCTTTTGCCATTTAAATACTTATAAAACTTTTGGGGGTTTGTCTTACTTTCTTTTGCAACTTGTTTTTCATTTTCTAATTTAGCCAATATAATTTCCTTTTTGCACGTTTCATTACATTCCTTGTACTTACGGCAGGTTTCCTTAGACCCTTCAGACTTAATCTATTTAAATGCACCGTTCTTCCTTTGCATTTCATCCCTTACCTTTTTATTTAGCCACATTGGTTTAGACTTAATTATTTTACATTTATTTCCCATAGTAATGAACTTATACGTGTATGTTTCCAACAACATTTTAAAGACAGCCCACTTTTTCTTCCGTATGTTTTCATTCAAAATCTTTATCCCAGTCTATGCACTTTATAGACTCCAGTAGCATATTAAAATTTGCCTTTCTAAAGTCCAAAGTCCTAGTTGATCCCTCATACCATTGATTCTGGAAACTAATTTCAAATGAGATCATATTATGATCACTGTTTCCCAAGTGTTTCCTTACTTGAATATTTGATATTACGTTACATCAGGGCCATCTTTTCCATTGGGCATGATGGGCAGGTGCCCAGGGGCCCCACGGGCAATGGGGCCCCATATGCAGGGCTCTTAATTAAAATAAATAATCCTGCAAAAGAAAAAACCTGCAAAAAAAATCTTCAAGGGTCACTGAGCAAGTACATCTATCTATCTCTATCTCTATATATCTATATCTATAGCTGTATCTCTATACATCTATATCTATATATATCTCTATATATGTAGGGGCCCCGGTGCACTGCTTTGCCCGGGGGGCCATAATGTTGTTAAGATGGCGCTGCGTTACATTATTAGTCATTACTAGGTCCAGTATAGCCCGGTTCCTAGTTAGTTCCTCTACTAATTGGGACATGTAATGGTCTTTTAGCATGCTCAGAAACCTATGTCCCCTAGCTGTACCGAAGGTCTCAGTACTCCAATCAATGTCTGGATAATTAACATCCCCCATAATTAAAACTTGACCTAGTTATGTAGCCTTTTCAATTTGCTGCAGAAGTTGGGCTTTCTCAATCATACTAATATCTTGCGATTTATAGCATATCCCTAAGCTATATGTATGAGGCAGTGAGTTCCAGATAGTAGGAGTCGTAAAGTTAAAAGCTCAATCTACATATGAAGAACGGGAGATTTTAGGAATTGAAATGAGCAAGTGGAGAATAGGGAATCAGACGCTGCTTTAAGTAGCCAGAACCCCGGGCTTTGAATGTCAATAAGCTAACCTTGGAATAGATTTGTGATCTTACAGGAAACTAAGGAAGTAGTGGAGAACAGGAGGTATATTTACTAAACTGCAGTTTGCAAAAGTGGAGATGCTGCCTATAGCAACCAATCAGATTCTAGTTATCATTTATTAAATTCATTCTACAAAATGAGAGCTAGAATCTGATTGGTTACTGTAGGCAACATTACCACTTTTTCAAACCCGCAGTTTAGTAAATATACCCCCCAGGACTTATGTGGGAAGAATAGTGCTGGTAAGCTTACAACCTAGATGCTGCATTTTGTACCAGCTGCAAATGGTGCAGTCCTTGGTCCTCACACAACCTGCAATTTTGGAGATGCTCTGACCCAGTCATCTAGCCATCACAATTTTGCCCTTGTCAATCTCGCTCAGATCCTTATGCTTTCCTATTTTTCCTGCATCCAACACATCAACTTCAAGAACTGATTGTTCACTTGCTGCGTAATATATCCCAACCCTTGACAGGTGCCATTGTAACAAGATAATCAATGTTATTCACTTCACTTGTCAACGGTTTTAATGCTGTAGCTGATTGGTGTACATCGATTAGCACAGACCTTTCAAATATGTTTAATTAAATAAATTTAAAAAAAAACAGCTTCCCTCTCCCCAAAGTGATAACATCATTAGCGTTCATAGTCTAGGCTGTTATTGACAAGAAGTTACTACCAGCACTAGGTTCGGTTGGTGATACTATAGCAGGGAAACTGGCAGCATGTGGTCACCTGCCGGTGGTAGTCATTTCTCAGTTAGCAATAAAGCTGACAGCAGTTACAGCGGACCAAAAAATTCTGATGACTGTAAGCACAACAAGGAGGAAATATAGACTTACTATATAAGTTACAGCCAACATTCCCTACACGCTTACATCCCGTCACCTGTAAAATCCGACTTTGTCAAATGTCACCAGGGCAAATGATGTCAGTTCTAATGGGCAGAGTGAGATTGCTGGTTTTAAAGCGGCAATGTCTGGACCCGCTGCCTGGATTACATTATACACGTCGAGTCCGAATATATCAAAATCACTCACTTGCTGGCAGGATCAAAATCGTTCGATTAATATCGCTCACTTGTTGCTTTCTCTTGTGAGTGTGCTGGCTGGCAGAACACCCAAAGTTTGTTGGTAATTCTACTAATTCGCCCAGAATTTCTCTATGAAGATTTCTCCTTTTTTTGGTTTCACTTCCCCTTTTTAAATGGGGTGCATTTCTGCTGTCATCTTTGCTGGAGATTTCACCTGCTTGCAATGAGACGCGTGAATCCATGCAGATTTCTCCTTGATTTTCACAAACGTTTACATTTTTAAACGTTTTTAATTTTTATTATTTTATAATATTATAATAATTATTTATAATATTTTATATATTTTATAATTTTTTTTATTTTTAAACGTTTGCCAGAAAAACAAGCAGTATGGTTTTTTTTTCTCCTAAAAGTCCAAGTGTAATTACACTATAAATACTGGGAAAAATTGACCCATCCTTGGGGTACTCGGGTCCAATTGTACTGCATGGTACTGTATGTAAATGCAAATAGATACTGACTATCTGCAAGTATTGGTATACTAAAAAAAACAGTGCACAAGTCAATTACAGTGAAGTTTTTGCTTTCAGATGGAATCTGCTTTAGATTTGTTGTAGGGTTTGGGACAACTGGATGTAGAGGTGCTAAAACTGAAATTATTGCCCTTAGGTTTTGAATTAGCCGATAACCACCCTCTACTGTCAAGAAAGGAGTGCTCACTTGTTTCCTATTATAACCGGCAATTTCTATGTTTCTCTTAAAGATATTTCTTTGTTAGCCACACCAACAGCATAAATTACATTTTCAGTTAATTAGTATTTTTGTGTTCCTGATATTAGGAATCTTGCAGCACCTGTATCTATGAGAAAGGGTTGCTCTTTACTCTATATAATCAAATTCACTGTAGGTTCTTGAGAGTTACACATTTGCGACACAGGTGTGGCATTAAGTAGTCATTGAGCCTTACTGGTCTCATCCTCCTCCTTCTGCTCATCTGATGAGACTTATTCTGAGGAGGTCTCTTTATTTTTGGTCTTGTACATTCCCTTACAAAATGACCCCTTTTCAGACAATTATAAGAAGTGCTACACCTGTGTCGCAAATGTGTAACTCTCAAGAACCTACAGTAAATTTGATTATACAAAGTTTGAATTTTGTTTCTGTACAGGTGCTTTAAAGAGCCTTGTTCTCCTGCTTGGTTAGCGATTTTTTTCAACTTGTCGACTACGGCTTTGTCCCCTTTGTCCCTCACTATCCGTCCTCTCAGGGCTAAATGGCTTGGCTGGTAATAGTGCCACTCTGATAGCTGTGTGGAGACGCCGGCTCCACACACGGGCCGCGGGCCAATCACGGCGCCCGCCCACGGACCAATCACGGCTCCCGGCCGTGATGAGGTCATAGGGAAGCGCCTGGCCCGGGGATATCGTCGGCGGCCACGTGGGAAGCGGCCTGTTCGGCGGGAAGTGAAGCTGGAGGAAGGACGTCCGGACACAGCAGCACCCTCAGCAGCAGCAGCACCCACAGCAGCAGCAGCAGCACCCTCAGCAGCAGCACCCACGGTAGCAGCAGCAGCAGCAGCACCCACAGTAGCAGCAGCAGCAGCACCCACGGTAGCAGCAGCAGCACCCACGGTAGCAGCAGCAGCACCCACGGTAGCAGCAGCAGCACCCACAGCAGCAGCAGCAGCACCCACGGTAGCAACAGCAGCACCCTCAGCAGCAGCAGCACCCACAGCAGCAGCAGCAGCACCCACAGCAGCAGCAGCACCCACGGTAGCAGCAGCAGCAGGACCGAAGAGGAGTTACGCTGGCGTCGCGAGCGGAGGACCTAGACCAGGTAAGACCCCAGTGGGGACCACCCCTCCCGGGCCCACGCCCGCATCCTATCGGACACTCTTTACCCGGGCCCAGGGCCTTCTGCCGGCGTCCATTAAGTCTGCCTTTCCATTTGGTAGCTCCCGTTAGACCCAATAGGGCACCAGGCCCTGAGTAGATTCCCTAGGGCGCGAGGCCCTCAGGTCACCCCTGGGCTTTAGGCCCTGCCTTGGAAGTCTGTCTTTGTTCCCTCTCTCCCTTTTCCTAACCGTATCACCCTTGGGGCAGAGTAGGACAGGAACACACACACTCTGCTTTGATATTACACTTTTCCGTGTTAATAGTGTCCTGGGTATTGTACTGTGCAATTGAGTATTGTATTGTGAGTATTGTACTGTCAATTGAGTATTGTATTGTGAGTATTGTACTGTCAATTGAGTATTGTATTGGGGGGTATTGTACGGTGTAGTGGGCGGTTGGGGCGTGTTGTGTCTCCCTGCAGGGGTCGGAAAGTGGTGTGTTGGGACTGATCGCCGGGTGGACTCAACTCGTTCCCGAGCCGTGCGTACGGCCTGGAAAGGGCCAGTAGGCAAGCTACGTCCCACCCCAGGGAGAAGGACCGAGGAGGGTCTCCCGAGCCGGTAAGTATTGTCTATCCCCTTTCCCTTCCCCCTTCCGTGTAGGCCCTGGTGGGGCAGATCCTTGGGCGGCGGTGTGGCACGACTTCTTCGCGGGCTGGGAGAGATCCAGGTCTCCCTCGGTGCCTTGGAAGTAGTGCAGCACAGCCCTTCTGAGTTCTGAGGGCGGTTCGGGCGTTCCGCGGTTCCACTGGGGCAGTACAGCCCTGCCCTGGTGAGTTCCGGGGTTGGTCACGGCCGTCCACGGTTCCATTGGGGTGTCTGGCCTGAGTTCCGGCAAGGTTGCCTGGCGGTTCCAGGGCAGACGGTGCCTCGTGGGGTAAAACGGAGTCCGCCCGCACGCCGGCAGGAGACTGACGGTTCTGGGTGGGGATTGTGTTACCTCGCGGCGCACCGCCGGCGGAGTGAGTCTTGTCCCCACACTTGTGGCCCTCCCCAGAGGGGAGTAGGGAGTTCGGGCGAGAACGTTCTCTACCCCGAACTCTTGGAGCCGCGTGGCTTGGCCAGAATAAAACGGAGAGTCGCCAAGCGGGGCTGAGTAACCCTCTAGTCCTGGGCGGCATTCCGGACACCCCCTTCCACTTCCCCCATTGTTTTCGTGCCTCTGTTCCTCTCGCACGCAGGAGGGACCGTGACTGCAGCAGAAGCCTCCTGCACTTGACGGGTTCCGCCCATAGCGACCCTCGGGATCAGGTGAGAACCTTTCCCCATTACAGGGGATCCTTTGAGACGTTCTTCGGGAGTACCGCTCTCACAGCTGCTCCAACCAAGTGGCTCTCTACTGGGAGCAACCAGCACCATAACACATCTTTCACAGTACTGATAGAAATTAGAAACTCCTATATCCCACCCTCTTTCACCCATCACAAGGTACTGTTTCCACCTTGTTGCGTAAAGTCATGCCTGGTTCTGTATATCTATTTGCACGGCCCACAAATTGTGATGGATGATGTCATAATGAAATTTACAGGTCAGATGCAATGTGGGTCATATAAGCAATTGACCCACAATGATTTTAACCCTATGTAGGAAATACCTCCTGCTGTTTAAATAATTAATGCATGACGAACAAACCCATCATATGGACATGCTTATATTAATATTTAAAATGAAATGTAAATGCTCATGTCAGGCTGCATTCAGGTATTGGGAATCTGACATAAGGGCAGCAGTTATATGTATTGTGTAACTACAGAGCAGTGTTTATGAGTAAAATGCAGAGCAGTATATGCATGAAAGAATACAATACTCCAGTAGCCAAATCAATGTGTGTGTCACTAAAACAATAAAATGTGTCAATAAGATATGAGAAAGCAGAGTCCAGATGGTGATAGTATAATAGCTTGTAATGCAGAAACTGTGAAATGTAATGAAAGGCACCAGCTGCTGTAATGTGTTTTAATATTTACATGAAACTATTATTATTCTTCTTTTTCTTATTGTTGCTGTTGTCATTGATTTGTAAGGCACTACAGTTCTCCACACTGCCAGACAGTCAAGAAAACATGGCATACACAAAACAGGAACATAAAAGGTAGGCAAAATAAATGCAGACATGAAAACAAAGTTTAAGAGAGCTTAGAATCATGAAATGCATTGTTTTGAATTATTGTTTTAAGTTCAGGTTTTCCAAGATTAGTATATATTTTTATTGCTTATTAGGCATCACTTTAGTCGATGCCTCCCCCTAATTTTTCCAGTCCCATGCTTATTACAAAGAAGTGATATTTATTTACTAAAAATTAGCGCTGGACTATCAAAGGCTTTGGCTATCAAAAAAGGGCTCGTGATCAGCCAAAGTAAGTAAATCCCTTGGTTTTATCTTGGCATGCTAAACTTCACCCCACCCCTTCACCCGCTGCTATTTTTTACTTTTGAATATAGTTCCCCATGTCATAACGTTTTAGTACAGTTATGAATAAAAACAAGACCCTAAAACAATGTAATTATCTACAGGTACCTTACTTAGTTCCCTACATATGCCTAATCTACCTATCATTTGGAGCACCCTGGAAAATATATCATCTTGCCATGTAAATCCATTAATAGCGACATAAAAGCAGGCCTAACAGCTGCAAAACAGTTGAGTGACACCACAAACAGTTTTTGGTGGACTTTATGTGGAATTATTGACTTGTAAAGGGCTCCCACAGTGTCTACCTCAAATGAAAAATGCATGAAACTTTAAAAGGGCCACTAAAACTAACATTTTCTAATTTGCTACACCATAAGGGCACCTTTTCTTTTGTATTTATTTTATTTTCATATTACATATCTATTAAAAGAATGTATCTTCAAGAAAGGGCTGCTACCTCAAATATCTAAATTGCCTGTATGCTTTTTATTATTTTAAGGTGGAGCCATCAAGTTTATTAAAATGAAAACATAGGTGGAGGAGAAAGCAAATGCAGCTCAGTTAGAACCAATTCCCATCATATCACAATGAGAATCATTTACTCTCTTGACATAAACAAAATGGTGGACATTTTCCTCCCAGGGTGCGACTGTAAAACAATTGGGTATCCATAAACCCCCTTCTGGACTTACCAAACGCAACCAACAAACCCGCTCCCAAGGGTGATGCCTGTATCTGAAAACAAAGCCTGACACTTCAAAGGGAGATGGACTCTTCAGCTAATAACATAAACTACTGTGCACCCTTAAAATATTGGCCTCTGCCTTCTGATGCTTTCCGACTGACATGGAAAATATGCACTCCCAGAGTCTTGGGATCCACACTCCCCGAACACCCACTACCAGTCCAGGGAAACTGAGAAACTGCACAGGAAAGCAACTGGTGCCTGGAACCCAGAACCCACAGAAAAACAAGGTCCCTAGACCTGATCTCCTAGCAGCCACTAATTATGTCAACGAGCATTGCACTCAAAGCGCTCAACAACATACACTCTTCCAATCTATACTGGGCAGACAGCATATGCATGGCAACCAAGGCACTCAACAGCAAAGAATCCAGGGACGAGAGGGTGGGCAACTTGACCTAAGCAAAAGAGGGAGATCACCATGCTAGCAAGGAAATGTATAATGTGGCATGTTAGGTAAATTCCCACAGTGTTATACCATGGGAGTAATCTAACCTGCCATGCCCACCTAACCCCATCAGGGGATTGAGCCGTTTATGGTTTGAACACAAACCTTAGTCTTTTAATTTCCCTTGGACTGATGAATTTCCTCAGTTGAAATAAAACACTTAATGGTTGATGTTCAACCATAACATTTCTGCAACATTAATAACTTAAAACATTGTAATTAGAGCTGAGCGCTTCGGATTTGGTGAAATCCGACTAGAGCCATCATTGGGGATCCGAGTGAAACCAAGTCATGACTCAATTTCGAGTGTCAATTTCGGATAATGAAAACGAGGCAAATTCTGGTTTTCAAAACTCGCTATATATATATATATATATAGAGAGAGAGAGAGAGAGAGAGAGAGAGAGAGAGAGCTCTCATTTTCTCAAGTGCCATTTTAGAACTGACAGCATGTAGGAAAGAGGTTAGCTTCAGTATGCTGCTCTAACAATAGGATGATATAGAAAGCAATAGAATTGTGTGATTATTGTAAAGCTGTTCTGTAGAGATTAGTCAGCTAGAATAGTTTTCTGATCAATTGCTTTTAATTTCAATCTTTCAGAGAGTTTAGAATAGATGGACTAGTGGCTACCGGCTGTTGTTAATGCCTATATAATAGTACTATTATATAGGCTGGAGGAAAACAGTGTTCTTTTACTGTATGACTATTAGGTGCAGAATTGAAAAAACATATACATTTATTTCTTTTAAAACTTTAAGCTTTTGTATTGAAAGTCATCTTGTGTGGGGCAGTGACATCTGAAACAATTTTGAAAACACCTGGGTATTTGCATGTGAGGTTCAGCAGCAGCTGCACACCCCAAAAAAGCTATACATTGTAATATTTTCAATTTTTCAATACTTGTCAGTTTTGAAAGGATCATTCAGTGTCATCTATATTTAAAAAATGGGGTTTGGGTGTAAGGATCAACGCAGCTGCACACCCCAAAAAATGCTATATATTCTAATCTTTTCTATTTTTCAATACTTGTCAGTTTGTAAAGGCATATTTAGTGGCATCCATATTAAAAAAAAAGGATGTTTGTATGTTCGGGTCAATGCAGCTGCCCAAAAAAGGTTTATAGATTCTAATCTTTTCTTTTTTTAAATATTTGTCAGTTTGTAAAGGATCTTTTAGTGAAATCTATATTTAAAAAATGTGTGCGTGTGTGTGTTTTATTCTGGGCATTTTCAACATTCTGCAACCGCATGTAGAACATTGCAGCGGCTACAAAAAAAAATGTCATATGACATGCCACCAACTGAAGCAAGTCCATTAGATAAATTAAACACCAAAAACAATTTGATGTAAGCTGCAAAAAATGTAGAAACACTATGCACTCACTAAATTTGGACTAATACACAGCATGCATCATGGAGAGTAAAGAAGCAGTAACAATCAGATGTCAGTAGATGGACAGAGGCATCAGGACATATTTAGTCAAGTAGATATCAATTATAAAGAGCTGCATACTTTGCTGCCACTATATAAATAAATGATGATGCTGATAGATGAAGGTGACCTGCATTAATACTAAAAAAACTTCAAAGACTACGGACACAATACATTTTCTGATGGCCATAGCATTCATCGGTAGCCAAGAGCAGGGCTTTCTTCACCTTCCCTTCTATATAAATAAATATTGATAATGATAGACGAAGGTGGTGCACAGCCATAGTACAAAAATTCAAAGACTACGCACACAATACATTTTTCAATGGCCAGAGTATTCATTGATAGCCAAGAGCAGGGCTTTAATTTTCTTGTTTTAGTTATATGTTCTGTACCGTAATGCTGCCCTGCTGAATCAAACCAAGGGACTCATATATATTTATAGGGGGGCTGAAGAATCAAACCCCCAGTGAAGCTTTGTCAAACCCCAGACATAAAGGGGGCTGCCCGAGATTTGCTGCAGAGGTTGTCCCCAAGAAGATGTGTAGTCACTCTGCCACCAGATTTTGCACTGCCCAATTGCATGTCACAAGCCACCGCACTAGCCGAGATGGCTTGAATGTATCCAGACTATGGTCACAACCTTGTCATTGCCTTGGCAGCTAGGACATCACTTCCAATCCTTCGCATCCTGGCCATTTCCAAGGAATTAAAGTAATTCTATCGTTTTCAAATAGGCATTGCATAGGCGATTGTGTTGTGTTTCTAACGCACAAAGTGATTTATTTTAGCAGATGTAAATAGTCAACAATTCAATACATTATTATATTATAATACAGTACAGTACAGCCAATACCAAAAGATACATACATACCGCTGCTATCGCATGCGCTCGCTGCGCTAACCACGGGCACCGCTGGACAGTGATTCACCTTTGAATACTGTGATCAGTGAAGTCTGAGAACTGGGTGCACAGCTATGATCATATATACACAGTCAGTGTTACAGAGAACAATGCAAATGACGTGGCTTGCTTCTATAGGTCCAGACATCAAATGGGTCCAGGCTAAACAGGTCATAGGCTGATTCAATCTAAGGAATCCAAAGGTGGGGGTCGTCTCTCCAGGGGATGAGCTCCTTTCTTCCCGCCAATGCTCCAGTTACAATTAGCATTTCATAGCCAACATCATACAAAGGTTTATTCCCTAATATCAATAACTAAAGTATGCAATGTGCGATCTCTTCGCCGACTGCACCGGACAGCTGCTGATGAATAGGGTTTTAATATGATACTAGGCATGATACCTTTCTTATAACCTGAACCTTCAATATCACTGAAGTGTACATATAATCATTATATATATATATATATATATATATATATATATATATATATATAAATATATATATATATATATATATATATATATATATATATATATATATATATATAAATATATACTAATAATAAACCAAATACTATCTGCTCATAAATTACAGTGTAACGGAACCAATATGGATATGAATTATATAAATAACTAAATGTTGTAATGCGAGTGTGTGCGTGTGTATTTTACCGTGTGATCGCACCATGCCACGTGTTACGTGGCGTACGGATCGTAATCGCACGGCAAAACAATATTAACCAATATGCTTTTGTTCATCCAATTATACGACTTCAACAAAGGCAACCGGGAAGCCTCACACACTGCTGCAGTGTCCCAACTAGTTACAAGCCAGGCAGAAGTCACTAGATTGACAGTGATATGAATGAATAGAGTTAGACATTTATGAAAGTAAATAGACAAAGGTGACCTGCAGTCATACTACAAAAATTCAAATACTACACACACAATACATTTTTCAGTGGCCATAGCATTCGCCAATAGCCAAGAGCAAGGGTTTCATACCTGGTTTTACTTATATGCTCTCTGCTGTAATGCTACCCTTCTGAATCGGCACCGCTGAGGTGTGGAGGTGGTCTCCAAGACCCATGTATATAAATATGGAATACATATAAATATTATATATATGTTCTATTAGAGTATGCATAATACTCACATTAATGCCAATTTGGTTGCCCAAAACATGTCTTGACAATGCAATTGAAAGTTCCCATTCTGAGAAATTAAGAGGACAGATTTTGGCCCTGGCAAAGAATTAATGTAGAGATGGAGATATGATAGCTGGCAATTTACACTAAGTGATAGAGTTAGGGACTCATATAGACTGATTAATTATTTTTGGAATTGAATGGGAGAAAGCAAATGCAATGATAGAGAAATTACAAAATCCTTCATTAAGACAGCTCACTGCAGACTGACTGTGGCTAAAATTGGAGACAATTGGGACAGTTGTGAAGAGATCATTAGAATATAGACTTGAAGTGACTGAAAAACAACAACAATTGAGTATCCATAAACCACAAACATCCGAGGACCAGCGTTCCTACTGGGCTGATCAAATGCAACAAACAAGCCAGTCCATGAGGACGGTGCCTGTATCCGGAACCAAAAGCCGACACTTCAATGGGAGCTAACTAACATAAACTACTGTGTGCCCATCAGGTATTGGCCTCTGGCTGTTAATAATTTCCGTTCAGGACAAGTTTCGTTAGGAACCAATGCCCGCCACCATACTGACCTGAAATGACTGCATCAAACACTTATAAATCTGCTTGATAAAAATGCCTAAACCTTTATCCATCAAGTGAACTCCATCCAGCCTATAAACATGTGAAAAGTGGAACTGAATCAGCGGATGCTCAATTCCAACCCCCAATGGACCGCACAAATCAGGAAAACATGGAATGCACCTTCCTCCACATCTGTTTAATGACTCTACCATCAGAAAAATGTCAAAAAGCCCATATAGGAATAATGTCAGACCAGCATGTTGGTGTTCTGGAGTCCATGACTGAAATCCCTCAGTTTTAAATGCTTCAAATTGATATTCTGCAACTTGCTTTCAGAAGACACAGGTGTCTACGTTATTACTTGTGTTGTTCTACCAGCTTCCTGTTTTCAATCCTTGCAGTTCCTGCTTGATTATTTCTGAAACAAATATTTTTTCTTGCAGTGAAATCGTTAAAACCACAGTATCCCATCCACAGTCTTCACTCCATTATAAAAAGACTTACACTCTGCATTTGCTCAGATACTTATGGCCTCTGCTACTGAGGATTCAAGGCTTGCATGCCACTCACATCTCCCTTTGTCTGAAGAGGAACGCATGCACAGAAGAGCTAATCATTAATGTTTCTAATTTTGCTAAATGTGCAATGGGAGAATTAACACTAGGATGTTTCTCCCAAGATGTCATCTCTGATTCAGAAAAGGGATAAATAAGTTAATACCACTTTGGTGTTAAAACTTACTATGCAGTTTAAGTCTTGCTTCACCTCAAATTTCAAGTAATTGGGTAGCAGGAGGAAAGAACTCTTTCCTTTTCTTCACTCTCTTGAACATACATACCTTTGCGGGCTCCTGTCCCTCATCTGAGATATTGACAACCTGCCTTATTGATAGCATCAGGTCCATCAGCCCTCTTCTCAGAGCCTGTCAAATTTGATGTTATATGTGGAATCTGTTTTCCTCAAATAGAGGAACGCTGGCCACCGACAGTCCCATGTCTTGTCTCAGTCCACCCCCCCCCCCTCCTCCCCTACATCTCTCTCCCTCCCGCCCTGTTAGAGAAGTCATCCTCTACAACGGACAAATACTCGCAATAGGAGTCATTTGAATATCACCATCCTCCTGGGAAGATGGGTCCATGTCAGAATCCCCTATATCCTAAGGAAGGGAACGACCCAGGCGTTTACGCCGTCTGCCCACAACAGAGGATTGCAAGATCTTCTCTAAAGATGAAGATACTTTAATCAAACCCTGGTCTGATCTTTCCAAGTCAAGGGAGACACCTGAGAAATCCCTGCAGTGGTGGGCAGTAACTAAGATGTCTCTCCCGAGTTAAGGACATCAGAGGATTGTGTACCCTGGGCAGAAGAGGTAAAGGTATCAGCACCTACTGTACCCAGTTCTTTAGCCCAGGCCGGTTCCAACATGTCAGCAGCAACCTTTGCTGATGCAGGTCGTCAGCTTCACAGTTATTACATAGGCCATCAGAGTCATATATGTACCAATTGTTTGAGAGAGATAATATAAGAATGAGACAGATATAAGTGAGTAATAACACACAAAGCCCTCACACACAGTTAGAAATATCTAATTCTCCACAGATATATGTGCGAACACCACAGGCAGTAAACCATTACTGAGTTAACTGCCCTGGAAAACAGGGGGGCGTTTCTTAACCTCTGCAGCTGCTCTGTAAAATGGCTGCTTATTTATAATGTGTTCTGACCACAGAGTAAAACAACCAGGTGGGGACTACAATATGTGTGACAGCCCGTCACCGGTAATATATCCCTAATACCCCAATCTCCACCGCTGATGTCTCCAATTCTGGAGCTAATTCAGACCGCAGGCAGCGCCATAATCCCCTCTGTCTGGGAAACTGTTTGCTGCAGCCGGCGTTCCTGGTGCGGCCTGCAATGTTGCCCTGGTAACTGCTGTCTGCCAAAACACCATTCTAATGTTGGGTGATGCTTTTCCCAGGGAAACAGCAATCGTAAGGTGGGTGGCACTAAAGGGCTATAAGCGCTCTCCCTAACTGCCCACTGCAGCGTTCAGTTAGTGAACGCCGCTGTAAATACCTATCTAAAAGAAATAATTAAAATAATAAAGACTAAACTAAAAATGTGCCCTACACCGTAGGCACTACTAAAAAATCTGATTCTGCAGGCCAGAGGGGTCATACAGGGGAGGGGAGCAGGCTAGACAGATTTTTAGTGCCTGATCCACAGAGCACCCTCTATACCCCATGGTGAGCAGTGTCCCCAAACTGTTGGTGCAGGTGAAATGTGGTTGATATCACAGGATCGTACTGACTTTCACGATTATCTGATTAAGGAGAAAAGATCTCTGCACTCACCGATATAATTTCTCCTAGTACTGCGTTGGATCCCCCTTGGTTTCCCAGGCAGATACAATGTGGCAACTTTCAGTCAAACTCACTGCTGATTCTGGATATGGCCCGGAAACCCCTCTTTGGTTCAATACTGACTTGTGTGAGTTGTTGCTGATGGATGGGGCAGCTGCCTGGCATAAATTTGGAGTTCATCATCTCGGGCATTTATATGAGGGAGGCATTTTTAGGTCCTTTGATAAATTAGATTTTTTTATTATTTTTATAGATATTTACAAGTAAGGCATGCTATTAATTTGCAGATTCTCTGGCTCTCTAAATGTTGTGGGAGACATGCAATGACCTGTCCAAAGTGTGGGAGTCAGCAGGGTATCTTCTGGCATCTTTTCTGGGACTGTCCCATGTTGTCTCGATTCTGGTGTGAAGTCATGGACTGCATACTACAATTGGGAGTGGGGTTACCTCCATTAGTCCTAGAATGTGCCTCTATGGTCTTAATCTGGTGGGCAAAATGCAGAAACTTATTAGACAATTGATATTTACTTTGATCATGTTGACCAAAGACCTTATTGCTAGGAACTGAATAGCGCCTGAGCTGCCCACTGTAAGTGATTGGATTGGCCTGGTTAATGATGATCTTGGACATGAAAGATTAATGTACACAAGCCGCAACTTGTTGGATAAATTTGAAAAAATCTGGTATAGGTGAAGAATATTTCCCTTTGTCCTAAAGGAGCTGCTGGCATTAGATTGGCGTCGTGATTTATACAGGACAGATGCCCAACCGCTCTTCAAGTGTTTTTCTTCAGGTTATCACATGTTTTCATTTCTCATTATAATGTATATTTTTATTTGCACAATTTGTACTGTATTGTATGTTATCTCTGCCAAACTGAAAGAAATGGAGATTTTCTGTATCTTTTCTTTGTTATACAAGCCATCTGGTTCTTTTGCAGTGTTATTGCTTGCACAGTGTTAGTTTACATGACATGTTTGTTGCCTCTAAGTGGGTTTATTTTTAGGGGTATATTTACTAAACTGCAGGTTTGAAAAAATGGAAATGTTGCCTATAGCAACCAATCAGATTTCATTAATCATTTATTTAGTACATGATACAAAATGACAGCTAGAATCTGATTGGTTGCTATAGACAACATCTCCACATTTTCAAACCTGCAGTTTAGTAAACATACCCCTAAGTGTTTCCTTGTTTTTCACGCAAAATAGTATAAAAACTCAATCAAATTTGTTTGACTAATAAAAAATAATAATAAAAGTTTGTCTGAGATGGCTACAATTGACAGGAGTGAAGTCTCTCTGAAGGTTTCCCTTCCATGATCCAGTGTGTGTGGTAATAATTCATACAATATTATACATCCAGAAACAAAAAAAATGGTCAGACAGGACATCCTTGTGTATTATTTAAATAAACAGTTTATTAAAACATATAATAATATCTGCTCATAATTTAAAATATGATCTCTCTCATTTTATGTCACCTAATCTAGTTGTGCCACATTCACTATATATATATATATATATATATTTTTTTATTTCACATTCCCCTCCCTTGCCTCCATCACCCATTTTCTTTTTCTGTTTTTTTTTAAAATATTTCCCTCCTCTTCTGTTCTCAGTTTTATACATTCCCTCTCTCCTCCATATCCATCCTCTCTCCCCTCCTCTCATCACTCTTCAAATTCTCTACCCACATTTTTTCCCCTCTCCCTCATACACTATCAATGAATGGAGAGCAGAAGTTATAAAAATGGAAGAACACCTGACAAGAGAACTGTATATAAAACAGCAGGAGACTTGTTATCGGAAGATTGAAACAAAAAATCATTAGGTTTTAGCTGGTTTAGCACCCTAGTGAAACATCAGCTGGTAATGTCCGGATACTCTTAGTAAGTGGCCCTGTGTCTCAAGCTCAGGGGAAGACTGGCAAATGGAAAGCAATTACTTGGATGTACTTGCACAGGAAAGTGATGTGCACTTGGAAAGAGAAAATAGGAGCAAGAGATGAATGGTTATGTAGGGCAAAAAAGATCTTGAGTAATTAATAAATAATACACACTATAGACATATATATATATATATATATATATATATATATATATATATATATGTGTGTGTGTATCTAGAACAAAGCAAGAGTAGACTGAGTTAGAGGAAAAGGCTGGTAGTAATTAGGTAGTGAGTGATATGTTAATGAGGGAAATTAAAAATTGAACTATTAACATATAAAATATACATAAAGGGAAGTCAGAGATGGATGGCAGCAAGAATACAGTGATACTTACATAATTAATGAATAGAATATTTATATTGTAAGAGAGAAATATATGGACTGGTATAATGGCCCAAGCTCATGATGAAACATACACATACCCTATATGTTTTTATAAGAACGAGCCTATGAAGATGAATGCAAAGATTACATAGTTAACTTATCAGGTAATTCATACAATAAACAGTAACCTAGGTGAGAATGTTATAAACATCATAATAAATCAAGACAGCCTCTTCATATACCTTGTCCATCAGTATATTTTCTAGTAGATACACTTGCTTTAAAGTATAAAGCACAGGAAAAGCAACTCTGTTAACAGAAAAATGTAAACAGTTCTTGGAAAACTAATGAAGGATATTGAATAACTGGTGTGATGTCATCAACAACTGCTACTTGAGAAACAGCAGTGAAGTGAATGGTTAGATGGTGAAAGCAACAAGTGGAATGAGACATGCAGCTCAGAAGACAATCATTCAGAAAGCATAATGCCTTTTGTCTGCCAGTAATAGATGATGGACAAAATGCCAGAGGTGAGTTCTTTATTAGGCATCAAACAATTTTGCGTAAGTAATAACTGGAAGCAATGTGATAGATGAAAAATACTACATATGCCCAGGCTGGAGCAGCAGGATGCAGCACCCTGTTCAGTGTGCTTAGATTTCTTCTTAGCATTTTGTTTTAATATCTGCTATTGCCCAGTTTGGTTTGCAATTGTGTGCAAGTAGAGACTAGACTTTCTGACAATCAGGTATCATAGGGTGTGAAACACTTATTCTTAATAAGGTCATACTTGCCTACTCTTCCGGAATGTCCGTGAAACTCCTGATTTCTGGGTGGGTCTCCCAGACTCCCGGGAGAGCAGGCAATTCTTCTGCATCCTACCCACTTCCTAGTGCAGTGGGCAGTATAGGAGCCTCAATGACTCGATTCGGGGTGAATCGCATCACTTTGGCCCCACCCTTTGTGACAAAATGCCGATTTAATCACAGGAACGGGGCCAAAATTATGTGATTGACTGAGCCCTGCCCCCTCTTAACTCCCACCCCACCCCCACTTCGGGTTATCCCGGAGGTCAAAAATTCAAAGTTGGCATGTATGAGTAAGGTTTAGCTGGACCCAGTCACAGAAAAGGTCTTAATCTTCTTGGCAGAGATGTCAAAAACTTTACTAAAATAAATAGATACATAAGGAAAAATATTCTTCAAATTATGTTGTTATTAAATTATTTTCCAGATCCTCAATGAATTAGGGAATTATAAGGTGTTTTTTTTTATTGAAATAGCAATATTGCAGCGACAACTGTCATTTTTATCGCCAGTTATCAAAGTGATTAAAAAATTACTTTTTGCTAACAATTATTTAAAAAATGTAGTGTTATTCAGCTGCCCCTGTGATATTAACCCAGTGCCGTAACTAGACATTTTAGTGCTCTGGGCGAGACAGGACACCGGCGCCCCCCATCGAAGTGGGAGTGACATTTGCCAAGTGGGTGTGGCCAACCTAATGTGAGGGTGTGGCTAGCACTTTACTGAAATAACCCCAGTATATCACCTATTATAAAACGACTCACAGAAATCACTATTTTTAAACTACTTACTATCTAGTTCTTGCTCTAACGCTTCTCTCCTATGTCAATTCTTCTCTGAACCCTGTCAACGATATTGAAAAAGTACCAAGTATTTACAGATGGTGTTAAGGCACAATCTCACATTTTTAATGAGCCAATTGAAATGCGCACATTAAACTAACATGAAATTTGCTCAAAGCAGCACGTGTTTTGGGTCTTTCAAAACCCCCAATCATTGTATGCTATATAATACATACCACAGGTTTACCTCTCTGTCTGCCTGTGTTACCCAGTATTGTTTTATTATTGTGTTTGTTCCCAATTTTAATGCACTACGGAATTTACTGGCGCCATACAAATAAATGTTGATGACGATGATGAGGTTAATAAATAATGTGGTTTTGTGCTTTAAAACTGCATTCAATTTATGGTGGTTTTGAAACTACTGTACATTCACAGCTGCTGCTGTATGAATACTCTCTGGGGCAGATTCAATTAGACGCGATGTTTGAAGGAACATTAAGGCTGCACATTTTTACAGTTTATAAGGTAAAAAGTAACACTCACTTTTGCTCACGTCCCTATGGGGTGCAAGTAAAAGTGAATGAATATTTCACTAAAAAAATTGCTGCATAGTGTCTTGCGCCTTTTACGGGACACTATGCAGCGATTTTTTTTTTTTACAATTGATATTTCACTAAAAAAATTGCTGCATAGTGTCTTGCGCCTTTTACGGGACACTATGCAGCGATTTTTTTTTTTTACAATTGAATCTACCCCTCTCAGTGTCTGTATGGAGTGGGTTTGCTGACATAATATTAATCCTATTTGGATTTTATATGACTGTAAATAAAGATGAAGGTGCAAACTTAGAATAACAGGCATCTGGCTAGTGATACAAATCACTATATCAATATATATTGTCTGTGCGTACGAGCTGACATTCTAGGTCTCCAAAATTAAACTCTGCTAGGAGCATAAGAGAACTCTAATGTTCCCTTTCTCTATGGTCAGAGTGTCGCACAGTGGATTAGAGGCCTGTAGGCGACCTGGAAGGTAAGTAATGGAAGGGTGTCCTTCCCTATAAACTCTTTGGATCCCTTTGAAATTTTGCTATTAGGTCCACACATTTCTAGATGAGCTTGGTGTAACAAAGGCTGCAGCACAATACCTTTTTGTCACTAGCATACAGGATTATAGAAATATTTGACCATGCATATGCATATCTGCATTCTGATTGGCTCAACTTTTCTTATGGAAATTGTTGGTGGATTCTTTTTTGGTTTGGCAATTACATACTGATGGTGTAACTGAAAATCAAAAAAATTTACAGAATCTTGAATTTGTTAAATCTCATTACTTAAATCGAGTTGTGAGCATATGTTAGGGAGGTTTGAGGAAAACCATGGAGACACCTGCTCTAAACAAGCAGAGGTGGCTGTAAATGTACACGTCACCAAAAGGCAGTTGCGAAATACAGGTATGGGATCTCTTTTCCGAAATCCCATTAACCAGAGAGTTCACAAAACCAGAAAGCAAAAAATAGTAAATAATGAATGGTTTTTAAGAATATTTTTTTACTTACTGACACGAAGATATAATCATTGAGGGTTCTAATGTCACTGTAAGGAGCACTGCCAAACAATTTAATTTAGAGAAGGACTGCGTGGTAAATAACATGGGTCATTTTAAATATAACTTAGTATATTGTTATTGCTCCAACTTATGGGAAAAAATATCCTGTTTTGGACAACGCTAAGTCCTAAGTGATCCAGATAAATCATCCTATACATATACTTTAAATTGCTGAAGTGTTTCTACCAATAAATGACTTAAACAATAAAACAGTCAGTATTTAACTTATGTGCAAAACAGAATACAACTGCACCACTTGCATTGTAACATGGTTTTGTCCAGGATACTTAAATAAGAAGTTTCTTAAGTTAAGATCCTTAATGAATCAGGCCCGAAGTTAGTAAGTAAGTTTCACAAAGTGTCATCCATTTTTGTTTAGACGGATATATAATAATACAAGCTTTGTAGGCATCTCATGGGTATCAGTTTTCCAAAAATCAGCCACTGGCTTCAAAGTCTGCCACAGCTTTTACAGCTAAACTTGGTGCTTGGTACACTGCAGGAGAATGATATCAGGACTCTCATTTGTCCTAAAAAAAAAGGCTCACACTTACCCTCAGAAAGAATATCTTACAGGAGAATTGCTCAGGTATAGGGCAGTTTCTCCAATAGTACAAGCAAAGAATCAGATATATTCTTTTAACTTGCTCCTCCACATTTAGGACTTCATTTACAATTTGCACCCAGAAACTATGCATAAAATTCACAAAAAAATGCGTTGTTATGTGGGTATGGTAAGTCACACAAATCTCAATATATGTTCATTCCTAAACACAGCAGTTTTTCTATGTTAGGTATACAAATGTGTATAAATGTTTGATTGCCAAACCCCGGAAGAAAGTTGACTGTCCATCATCTTTGACTTTTAAAGACTTAGTTTGGCACATTGCATGCATGAAATTTTTTTGTCTTTCTCAAACCAATTTATTGATAAAGACGTTCATTTGTTTCTCTCTTTTCAAAGTTTGATACCAAAGTAATTTCGAAGATATACTTTTACATATTTGTATGTTGCCTATAACAAAGAGAGATTTAAAAAAAAAACAAAGAAAGAAAGAGGACAACTGAAGTGAGGAAAACCATCATAAGCACCACAACTCTGATTCAAGTACCAGAGGATTAGGTGGGAGCATAATCTGACAGCTAATGGTCAGGTTAGGAAGCAAGCTATCACTATATCTGGAATTTAACCACTAAAGCTATGTGACCTCCTATGCTGCTTTGACTTTCCACTATTCTGACTATTTATACTTGTTGCGTTTGCTCCTGGTAACAAAAACAGGCTTGCATGAACAATCTCCATCTGGTGCTGATATTTTACAAACCCAGCACTTCCTTTTACACCTTGACAGTCCATTTTGCGTTCTAATTCTATTCCCGCCTCCAGCTTCTGTCTGGTTTACTTAGTGCTTTTAAATACTGTTTGTAATTGTAACCCTAGCTTTTGTCAGGCTTCATAGTCAAAAACATGTTAGATTCTGACTTCTGTCTTGTTCCTGGTCTGCCCTGTTTCCGCTGTCCATATTTTTCTTCCTTTACATTGCTCTTGTATTGCACTTTACTGACTCTTTGATTACGGACTGTTTTTCTGGTTCAGACACTTCTCTTTTTTCCCTTAAGTACTCTTATTTGACCAACTATTCATCCACTCCATCCAGCTCAGCTCTTTGTCCTATATTTCAATCACCCAATTAATTCTGGTTCATCTACTTTTGGTTCCCATAATTTTTCTCAGTTCCATCTGCTCAGAGTATAGTTTCCTCATTCTACCTTTTCTCCCTTGTTTTGCAAGTCTCTGCTATTTGTTATCTGGGTTTCCAATCCACATGCAACACAACGTCCCTGTTTCCAGCAGCATGTATAACACTTGAGCAGAATGAGAATACAGGCCAGGGATCGAGCACACGGACAGGAATCTCAAATAAAAACAATCTAGGAGGAAGGACTGAAACAACAAAGGTAGTAACAGAACAAGAACATGCCAAGTCGGTCGAGCAGGCAATCTACAAAGAGCACTAGATGTAAATGTATGGAACATGCACACACACATGTTAACAGTCCTGTCACAGTCATTTCAGGTGTACATGTATGTGCTCAAAGACACATATCATACAATCACCAAAGCAGACTGACAATAGGCAATATTTATGTTTTGTTCTTTGATATTTCCTTCTGGTGGAAATATTGGTGCATGCTTATGTCTAAGTCTTCATTTTACAAGTCCGTTATTCTAAGTCTGTAGAGTCAGACTTATAATAAAGCCTCCTAAAGATGTAACCAGGGGTGGGCTGGCAAATTTTAGCCCGGGGGGCAAGACTCAACTGAGCAGCCTATTAGGAACATTTAGGAAAAAAATGCAGGTGGCCCAGTGACCCAGTCCAAAGTAGCCCACTATAGTACTGGCCTAGGGGGCAGATGCCTCCCTTCTCCCCAGCCCAGCCTGCCCCTGCCTATAACCCTGTCTGTGTATGTCAGACAGTAGTTAGAGTAAGCTGCATATTAACTCAGCTCTCTGTCCAAGCGCCCACTTTTCCTTTTTCTCACAAATATAAAGCATTGGATATTTCTGAACATTGTTGACAAGCGTCACAGTAGCACTGATGATTGACTTCACATTAAGAACAAGGCTGTTTTATGATCTACCGAACTACCACCTCTATAACATTGTTGGACCCAAAGAGCTCAATTGTCATTGTAGATTTAACCACAGCAATCTTTTATCTGTAACTGTTCAGCAGCTATGTATTTTAGCTGCACAAAGGAATTGGTCCAGGGCTCTGCATTGTCTCTTGACTCTGCCACCAGGTAATGGAAAATTTGCATTCTCAGGGGTCGACTCATCTCTTGCAACCAACTGGTCCACACCTAAGCTAATGCCAAGCAATCAATTTGTGGCTGAACTATTGTTACGCTCTGGGGTACACTCAGTCTGCAATCTCAGAGTGGCGTTAACAGCAAGAAAAGACTAAAAAATAATGTCTTGATTAGTTTCTTTTAAATTAATGGGACAATCAAGCATTTGAAAAAAAAAAAAAAAATAAGTTCTACGTGATTTTATATTGTTTGCTATCAGTGTTGCTGGAAACTAAAACCGAACTTCCAGTTCCACACAGTTGAGCAGAATGGAGGTTTCAAAGCAATAAGTAACTCTTTTTGCTCTGGATATATTAAGTAATGGCAGCCGAGTTTCACTCAGCTGCCATAGAAATAAAATACTGTGAAATTGGGTCAATAAATAATTTTTATCAACACTTATCAAATTAGTTTTAATGCCACAGTGAATGTTAATTCATAAATAGACCCCTAAAAGTTTGGAAACAAGTATATGAACTTACTAAGCATATTAAATTGGCTCGTTACTATCTTGACATAGTAAGGATTTGTTTAAAATACTGATAAATGTTTCCCCTGATAGTAATATAGTTTTTCTATATAAAAATATTTAGAAAGAGGATTTGCCTGGGGAAATCAGGAACAGTTGGCTTCAATGCATATGGAATTGAAATAAGTCCTTTTTCATGCCAAATTTTAGCGTATAGAGGGAGATGAGTCATTTGGGGCAGTCATTGTTATTATTATTTTTCTTTAACAATCTATCTTGATTGTGGAAAAAATAGCTTAGGTTCTTTCTCAGACATCTGCATTGTTGCTAGATTAACCTCTTGCTGGCTTTGACTTCTGTCAATTTATCTTAACTTGCTATTCTCTCCTCTTTTGAAGGGTATGAGTCTCTTGTCTTTCTCCAGTACATGTGCATTTAGTATAATGGTCTTAAATCTTCTGCCTACATCATATGCGCTCAGAGATCTATTATATTCAATGCCTTAGTGACTACTCTGACACTGCAGTAGGATTAGCGGGTGGTTGTTGTGAGCTAGATGAATACATTAAATATATTTTGTCACAAAGCCCATCTGCTTCTAGTTTATTGGGATATCCTATGTCACTTTTGACTTTGCTCTCCATGCTGCTTCCAGAGATAAATCTCTCCGTAGATAATGCAAAAAAGTGGAGTAAAGTCAATGGAAAATAGGACATTTAAGCATTGTTTGATTCAGAGAATGAACTACTACTGGAATGGTGAATGTAAATCATTCATTCTACAGAACTGTATGCTAGACAGGCATCTGATGGTCAGTCCTGATTCTTGAAGGCCCAGAAATGTTTCCAGACTGACCACACTTGTTAAAGATCACATTGCACAGTTCCAGTAATTCAGCATGATAACTGAATAACTGGATCTCAACAATTTGGCCCACCATGAGGTGCTCCAGTAATGGAGTTAGCAGATAACACATGTCTGATAAAAAAAACTCTAGCATGTCTGATAAAAATCCAACTGATTCTTATGAGGCTATCATTGTGTTAGAGGAATTTTTGGCTCAACAAAAATAAGCAATTTGCTGTACATGACCTCTCCATAGGGGTCATTCACATATTGGCAAAGTTGTAGCCTCAGTGCAAATGCCAGATTGTGACCGCATGAGCTTAGTTTTACACAATTGTGCTTATTTATATAATAAATGTATGGCTTAACATTCAAGATTGACGTAAATGCAGTGTTGCACTGCTTTTCTTCATCTCATGGAAGGAACTGGGCAAATTGGAGCTGTCTTGCTGAATGAGCTTTAAGAGGCAAAGATTAGGTATCTGAGTTGGTGAATCCATACTGTGTCCTCAAAAAAACCTGATTTTTCACAGCCTCTGAGGTGGTATATATACAAGAGATACCAATGTAATTAAAACATTAAAAAGTACAAATTAAACAAATGTAGTTAATATAATGATAATTTAAATGAAGTTCAAAATATTTTAGGAGAAAAATGAAAAAGTTATAATTAATAAGAGTGTGGTCGAAAAGTGATAGCATATCTCTCAATTGTATTGATTTCAGCTGGACTGTCCTATTGGTTGGCGAGTTTGTTTCAACCTGCGGGAATTTTGGAGGTATGTCCCTGTACTCCATAGTGAGTCAGTACCTCTGGTGACAATGCCACTGAAAAGAGTTTTTATGGTGGTAGGGGTGGGCTGGTGCTTAAGAAATGCTAATCACACCCCACAGAGATATGGCCACAGCCATTGTGGAGTGGCCCATCCTACTCCCCTTTCAGAGGTGGCCTGCCCATATCCCGAATGTTGAGGTGTATATGATAGTAGGATGGATTTTGAAGTGAAATTCAGTTTTATTGGCATGCACATGCACATCAATTCAAAGAATGCTACAATGGTTGCCAAATCATATCCACGGAGGCACTTTCCTAATGAATAATGAAACAAGCACTTATGCATGGTCATGCCATGCATTGCAAATGTCTGCTAGTAAATGGCCCTCCATGCCATTTATAGGCTTATGCTACAGTACATTGGCTACTTTATAGCCTAATGCTAATTTATGTATCTAGAGATGAAAAAATAAACCCAATTAACATACTCCATAGACAATAAGACTCACAAAGTATCTCATACAAAAAAACCTTATGGGGAAGTAAAGACTAATGATAAAAAAAAAACTAAGAATAAAATATATACTAATTACAATTTGAGCATTTGCTTTATTTTTTGCCTCAAACATCCCTTGCATACCAGAATCACTTGCAACCTTCTTTCTACTTGCTAAGCATCTAAGCAGGGAACGTCAGGTAACACCTGAACCAGTGACCTCTTTAGTCTAAGACCCATGTACAAGGTTCATTGGTGTTCTTGCATGCAGGATGATTTTGAGAGAAATTACAGTTTTAGGTTTAAGGGGTAAATATACTGTACACCTATGTAGTTTATAGAGTTTTTTTGCATGTTAAACACATGGATTGTGTATGCACCTAGCCCCTTTGAAACAAAACAAACCCCATGAGGACGATGACCCCTACAACAACTACAACACAATAATGTGGAATAAAATATCCACACTTTTTGTTGTGAAACTTTTAAAAGGCAGGTATATGTCACAGATGTCATACCCAAACCAAACACTACCAAGTCCAGTGGTTAACAAATGGTTTTACTGCCCACCTTCAGGATCAGTGTAAATCTTGGAAATCTGCCCAAATGTGCACTTGACACATGCATTTTGAGTTGTATATCATACATCATATATGCAGGATACAATAACTAAACCCTCTCCTCTAGACTCCAGCCAAAGTAGTCATACCACACCTTAAATTAACATCTACTCACCAACAAATGCAATATCTTCTCCACCGTCTTCTGTGAATGCAAAGCAAAAATATTAATGCCTATCAGACATATGCACCTCAAACTGTCAATATAAATCAGTGGGGAGATCCTCAAGATCAACATGTCTAACTGAGGAGGAACCCATATGCCTGAGGTCATTATCCACACTTTATTAAACATCCCAAGGCTCCTCTGGAATGCCTTAGGGTTAATACCTAAGTCAATCAAGATGTCTGAGACCCCCAGACCTTCAATCAGCTTCTTGATGTGCTTAATAATTCACCCACCCACCCACAATGCTCCAAAAATGGACAATGTGAAGGCTAAGAGAACAAAGCTGAACTCATGCTTTGACCTAAAGATAACTGGAAAATAAGAAAAAAATTCCTTGGAGAACCTCCATAGTACTGGAGTACAGTTCTTCGCCATCTGCTGTCCAGGGTAGAAGTGAGCTTTCTCTAACCTGACATGATAAAGAGGTTTAACTGGTTGGAGATGTTCTACCTACCTGAAGACTATAGTAAGAAGAAATACCTGAAAAGACATTCTCCTCAGAGCTAAATAAATATCTCTTTGCCTTCCAGTCAAGTAAAACTGTTCCAGGGAACTAACCTGAGGTGACCCAGTAGACCACAATTCCCAAGCTTGTAAAAGAATATCTAAGAGTCCCAGCAAGCAGTCCATGAGCTGTGCATCACAGTCTCAGATCAATTGCGTACTTCGCTGCCTTGCCAAGACGTGAAACCATCCACATGTGGCGCTAAAATGCAAAATGTTGACAATTTAAAACTGAACAGTGCATCCACTATATCATTGCTAAACCGCTGGACAAGGAATTTAAACCCTCCATCATTGCCATTTTTCTGACAAAAAGACATCATAAGTGTTAGCCAATTAAGGAACCCAAATCTCTACTACAAATAATTCCAAAACCAACTCCAGAAAATGGAGGTTGTGCACCAAACAAGAGCGGACCCAGTCTGGTGTCACCATTGCAATGAGACACATTTTAATTAATATGTGCAAGAAATTTTAGCGCACAGTTGAAGGATACTTAGAAGAATTAACAGAAGATGGTCACCACTCATACCCCTGATATAAGGTTTGGTGACAGCTAGGAATCAAACCGTGTCAAGTGTTGTTATTTAGAGTGGATCTGGAAATAATAATCAACTAACTCATAACGAATCTCTGTGTAACTGTTAATAAAAGGACACATATAGAGTTACAATATCTACCTACTCCCTGACTGTATCAACCTGAACCCTGAATATATATTATAAGATTGCCATTGCAAATTTCTGCATTTATCTTTTAGCAACACAAATCTATTCACTTCACAATAAACTTTTTGTATTTCGATTAAAATTATTTTAAGAATTTCAATAATAGTAACTTAGTTATAACATTTTACAAAATTTTGGTATCCTACAGTACACCGTATGCTGGCAACTATATTGTTATAGTAAGGTCACCATGGTGGCACCTCATCCAACAAGTGATTCAAATTAATTAATCTGCATTGAATATAATAGAAGACAGTGATACAGTGAATTCCAGATTTTGTCAGTATGGTTGAAATATTTTGCACCCATAGTCTTAATAATAAATTATCAGTTCATACTGCTGCTTATGATTATTATGCTTAATTACCCCATAAACCACTTTTAAATTGCGTTGTAAATGCAATTAATAACTGTTACAAATAAAACACAAGAAACATATCAAAACGTATATGTATGTCAGTACCCCCAAATAAGCAGCGTTATGTGTGATGCTATAGGAAAAAGAAAATCTGCACAAGAGACAAAGCAACATTCAAAATGAGGATTTTTCTGCTCAGAGACAAAGTCTTATACGCTCATCCCTAACCCATCCTACCATTATATTTATAATTATTCACTAATTGACTGTTAGTCTGTCACATTAACCTTTACACTCTTTGAACATCCCACATAAAATATATTTTTCACCAGCAATAAAAAAAAACAACACATCATACTCATGCAGTGTCTCTTTTTTTGTCTTGATAAGCTTTGAATCTCTAAATACTTCTGAATTTATTCCAGACAGGGATAAAAAGGAGCGTTCATTAGTACTGGCAGTTGTGCCAGTGTTGGAATGTCACAGTGTTTGTGACAGCTAATTACCGGGAGCAGATACCGATGTGAAGCAGAGCACTATCAATCTTCCTCTCTCTGATGTGGGTGGTGAAAAAAATATCCTCTGGTTTACTCTACAAACTCCCCACCCCTGCCATGTTCTCAATGTCATCACAAGCGTGCAGGAAACAAGGGCTCTTCAGTATTAATTACGGGGGCACATCTCTGTGATGCTGACAGTGCAGAGTTCTAGAAACTTCAGCCCGTCATTTGGAATGCAATTTAAGGTTTAGGTGCAGTACAAGGATGTAATCTTTTTAAGATTTGTATTTTTGTGTAAGAGAGTAATGTTAAAATTATCCAAGATATGTATTCATTATGTGGATTAATTACAATTCTGATAATAGTATTTATTATCCTAGGTGACTTGCAAGAACAATAATTTGAATTTGGTCTAGGAGCTGGGGGTAAATAATGTAAATTTGCCAATTAGGACATATGGAATTAACTCCAAACCAAACTGCCCTCTTCCATCCCTAAAACTTATTTTCACAGCAAATGACCTGAATGTGATAATATTATGCTCATTTTATTTCATACTATTCCAAGATGCAATTCCAGATTTTGTACATGCTGGTATGTGGTAGATTTCAGATATTTTCCATATTTAATTGTACCTTCCCCTCCAAACTCCCTAGGCATTGTATTAAATAGATGAGGAAAAATTAGTTACAAACAGATATCTTATATATAAAAATCATTGGTCTGTTTGTCTATCCGATTATGCATTCGGACACCCCTGCACCGATTGGAATGAAACCAACACGAGGTGGTCCAGTTGGATCCTGGCCTGGTTTTCGTTTCATTAGGGACCTGGTCGTACTTCCCGTTGGTGTACTTTGGCCAAAACTTTGACCCTGAGCGCCTGTTTAGAGCCTGCATTCGGACATCCCCGCAGTGAAACCAACGCGAGCTTGTCCAGTTAGATCCTGACCAGAATTTAGGGGGGTTAGCATCCCGTTCAGACCTCCCGTTTGTCTACGCTGGTCAGAACTTTTACCTAGGGAGCCTGTTCTGAGCATTCATTTAAACACCCCTGCACTGATTTGGATGAAACCAACGTGGGGTTAGTCTAGTTGGATCCTGACCAGGCTTTAGAGGGGGGTTAGGGATCCAGTCGGACCTCCCCTTTATGTTCGCTGGCTAGATCTTTGACCCAGGGAGCCTGTTCTGAGCATGTATTCCGACACTCCTGCACCGATTGGGATGAAACCAATCGGTGCAGGAGTGTCGGAGTACAAAGTAGCTGCCAATTTACCTGTGATGTTAAATTGGCAGCTACTTTGCATGTTGTTTTGTTTTACCCTCCTCTGGATCATTAGAAATTTGAAAGAGTTCAACATAATATTTGACTGGGGTATTTTCTTCAAACTAATTATGTAACTATGCATTAATTATAAATAAACTGTAGGTAGTATTTCTAATCCTTATGCAGCCAGAAGTATGGTGTTCCCCAAAAAATCCAGAAAGCATTCTGTGCAGGGAGAATATTCTGTTACTTTAAGGATGGTGGAGTGTCCCTTGCATATAATCACTGTGGAAAAGGTATTGCACAGTGTTGTGATGTAAATCATATATGGCAAAGTAATCTATCTTATGTTGTATGGGTGATTAAAAGTGCTGGCTACCTTATCAGTTACATTTCATTTTAATACGTTTTAATGTTTTTTTCTGTCTATAATAAGTTTTAAAATTGAAAAAATGTGTTTTCCTGTATTTGTATTGATTTTATGAACAACCATTGCTATTGAATGACACAGGCATCAACAAGTAATAAAAAGAAAGCAATGCTTTTCATTTCTTAATAGTTTTCCAAATGTTTTACACTCTTGCCATTCAATATACCATATAATTGAAGCACAAAGCTATAAATACTAACTAAACTAAGCTACTAGACAAACTCCATGGTGATGTTTGCAGAATGGAATATGTATACGCTAATGGAGATTTATATAAACACTTTCATCATAGGTATATTTTAAGTGAACAGAGCAAATTGCAGAAGATAGCGAAACTAAATCTAATAAAAAGATTTCTTCATATACATTAATAAAAGAGTGAATGGAGCAAATCCAATAGGTACAGTGTCAGGCACAATGTACATATCGACAGGAAGGTAGAGATTACACAACAGAAATGTTTAAATATTGCATTTTGTTTTGTTGCTTTTATCAAGAAGTTCAAGGTCTGTGTTATATTGTGGTGTGTCACCCATTTCCCAATATATAAAACATTGCTTAATAATAATGCTTCCATATCCATTTTATTTTTAACCTTAAAATTCATTTATGTAAAAAGGAAAAAAAAAGTTGCATTTGAAAATCTTTATTCAATGAAGGAAAGATATTATTTATTTATATACTAATAACATTTTCTGCAGTGCTGTACAGCAGGTGAATAAATACTATCAGACTCTCCGGAACGGATACACATCTGCATCTAGTCTTGGATATTGTTTGTATATTACAGTATACAGCCCTGCTCCATCCTGGATTCTGTGCTATGCTCGTCATCATGTACACCACACAGGGCCGGTGCAAGGTCTCTAGGCACCCTAGGTAAAGTTTTAGCCTAGTTTTGCCACGTCATACTCTATATTTGATTTTCAAACTATGGTGGAGAAAATGATTATTTTATTGGCACCTTATGCTCTATTTTTGACTTACAGCAATTCAAATATAGAGCATGGGGTGCCAATAAAATAATTATGTGAGAATATTGCTGGACTGAGGCGCCACCGAACAGTGAGATTGTCACATGATGTCAGTGATCATGTGTGAGTGCGGCGGGCGGCCCGGGCGCATCGGATAAAGAAGAGGATGGGTCGGCCACTACAAAACAGCAGCAGGCGCCCCTCCGCCGCTGCACTTCTGTCCCAAACCGCTGACTAGATTAGAAAATATAGTCAGCGGCGCCCTGCAGGTCCCGGCGCCCTAGGCAACTGCCTAAGGTTGCCTAATGGGAGCGCCGGACCTGACACCAACATAAAGACCTAGGATAGTCTAAATTTGCATATACTGCATATAAATTCATATGATGCACAAAAAATACATCCAACTCTAAATGAGCCCAAATGTGTAAAAATGTGTGGCAAGGGAAGGATATGGGGCATAATGTGTCACAAGATGAAGGTTGTGGTGGCTATAACATGCACATTACGAGGCTTTCTGTATTGTATATCGGCCACTAGAGTGCTTTCTATATTGTATACTGGTCATTAAAATGCTCTCTGTATTGTATAGAGATCGCTACAATGTTCTCGATATTGCATATCGTTCATTAAGATGCTCTCTGTATTACATAGAGATAACTAAAATTGTGTCTAGCACAAAGATCACTAGAACATTCTCTGTATTGTACAGCTGTGACAAGCTTTCTCTCTGTATTGTATGCTGAGCACTAAAATGTTCTCTGATTTGTATAGTGATCACTAGAATAGTCTCTGTATTGAATACTAGTAAGGAGGAAATGTGTTGTATTTGCTTATAGCTCTGTGACATAATCATGTTTCATATATTGGCGATATTAAGCCAGATCCACATTAGACATAGCTTTACATTTCAGTGTACAAATAAGCTATCAAGTATTTGTGTGCTACATGAAAAAACAGTCAGTATTTAACTTATGTGCAAAACAGAAAACTAATTTGCACCCCTTGCATTGTAACATGGTTTTGTCCAGGAGACTTAAATACGAAGTTTCTTAAGTTAAGATCCTTAATGAATCAGGCCCCTTATTTTTAAGAAGAAACAGGGAGATAAGAGTGAAGTTAAGATGGATTTTAATCTTAACTTAAGAAATTCTTCACTTACGCAGTGGATTTTGCTTCTTATCTCCCTTTTCTGAGCATGCACAGAGTGGATTTGCTTAAGATAAGCAAAAAACGGCAGATAAGATCACTAATGAATCAGGGCCAAGATATATTACAATACTGTTGAAGTTCAACGACACAAAATGGGCATCTGCAAAAAGAAATTAACAAAACTAGTTTAGACTTGTTTACTACTTGCTTTAATGGCTAATGCACTAAATCTATTATAACTGTATATTTGTTATGTTGCTCCTCATATCATTAGACAAATGTAATATCTACATTCATGTCATTGGTCTATATGTAGTATCATATTTTTAAATTCTGATTACAAAAAGTTCTGTTATCACCAGCTTCCTCAACATCTGTTGTTGGCTCCACTTCATGTAGAGCGAGGGTCCTGTTTATTCAGCCATGGGAGCTTACATATGTCAAATTATGAAAAGAGGAATCACTGTATACATACCTAACTAAAACCATGTCATAGACATTGCATATTTCTATTTATAAATGTGTGCACATGTTTTCATTGATATTTACACATTTATTATGTAATGTAATGTAATTTTTTTTTAAACGTATTACAAACCTGCGACAGATATACAGTTCATACATGTAGGGATAAACTCATAGCTATTAAACTGCAGATTGTAGATGCTTTACTTTCACTGCACCAAACCCCACTCACATGTTAAGTCTTAAACTATACTTATAATATAATAACGACACTGACACCAGAATTTGTTGCCAATTATTAGGTCACAGTTTATTAAAAATTAAACATGGTGGCAGAGAAGTCAAATTGGGAGTCAGCTACCATCATCAGCAGCAGCTATTTATATAGTGCCACTAATTACGCAGCACTGTACAGAGAATTCACTCACATCAGTCTCTGCCATATTGGACCTTACAATTTAAATTCCTTAACATAAACAGACCGAAAGAGACTAAGGTCAATCTAATAACAGCCAATTACCCTACTAGTATGTTTTTGGAGTGTGGGAGGAAAGCGGAGCACATAAAGGAGATCCACGCAAACATGTGGAGAACATACAAACTCTACACAGATAAGGCCATGGTCGGAAATTGAACTCAGGACCCCAGTGCTGTGAGGCAGAAATGCTAATCACTAAGCCACCGCGCTGCCACACTGGCCTGCTTGCCTTGATGGTCCACAAATCCTACTTAATGGAGCTACAAATAATATTAGTAACCAAACAGTGTATGGCCATCCGGCACTAACCCCTGGACCCAGGCTTTAAGCCTTTACGATTGTCTGGTGCTAAATCTGGTGTCAGTGTAACTACACCTCATCTGGACTTGCAATGTCATGCCACCACAAAGAAGGTCAAGAGATCCCCTTCACAAAGTAACCAAGAGCCAAAGTTCTTCGATGAGGGCAGTGACCTGTAGCCAATCAGCGGAAGCACCATATGAATTAGTCGCTGACTTACAAATGCCTTCTGCTAAAGTTGCGATCCTTTAACGGCCTACAACCCACCTTCAAGTGCCCGAACTGCCACCACCAGCCTCCAGTAAGTCTGGTCTCTATAAAAATATAAACCCTCTCCAGTGAGGTGTATTCCGTCTGCCCTATAAAGATGTTTCTGCTCTGTGGTGGTTTGTGTGTGATTAATACACACATCTCCTAGTGCCTGGAACACTTTTCCTGTGGACCTGTTCATCTTTTCAATCACACCCTGCATTACGGGCCGGGATCTGACATCTCCAGATGAGCCTGGGTATCACGTCCAACCCACATATAGTCACTGCTGGTCAGCATGCCTTGATGGTCCGCAAATCCTTCCTAATGGAGATAATTAAATCAAGGGACTTTCCCTTCCCTAGATCGTCACCCCCCAAATTAAGAACCAATATGTCAGGGGGACCATCTTTTTCCACCTCTAATGAAAAGAAAGACATGAGGGCCTTTGTTATCATTAAGCTAGCACAATTATGTGCTGGCCTAATTCATGTCAAGGAGCAAATAAAGCAAATATACGTCAGAGTGTGGCCATAGCTGTCCAGGTACTGTCCGCCACTGACACACAGGTACTGGATCCGCGGGAGGAAAAAGAGGGCATTAAGGGTGGGGGGTGTCGTAACCCATATAAAGACCCATAAAACCCCGGAAGCACGTAGCTAATCTCTTCATGCCCTCACTCAAAGTGATGAGCAGCCAAGCCCTGGGTTACTGAAGGACAAGGAAAGGAGGAGGAGGGGGGTTGACAAAGAAGCAACTTTACATCCTCGGCCGTATGAAAGTTTTATAGGCATCATACTTCCATCTACCCAGGGTTTTAAAGGCTTAGATGGAAGCTCCTGCCTCGGCTGCAACAGTAGCTACCCCAAGCCTCAAGCAGTGGGTGCCGTAAAGGCTGGATCTAAGCCCACATATTCTAAGAAGCATTTAAATAGAGCATTGAATTAAAATTTGGAGAGAGGAAGGAACCATCAACATGTGCCAACCATAAATCCCTCTCAAGGGGTCTAACCCAGCGCTACTGGGCATATACTGGAGTCTCTGTGTGCAGGTAAGTTTAGCCAGCAGCCTTCTCCCAAATTGAACTGTGTTATATTGAAGCAGTTATTTCCAAGTGCCAGCTGCCCAGGAAATTAAAAAACCTGCCCCGGCCGCGGATGTAGCTGCCCCAGACCAGTAAATTGGGTACCGCAGAGGGACGGATCAATAACCATGAACGACAAAGAACGCTGCATTAAGCTAACATTTGTCGAGAGGGGCATGGCAGCATGAACTAAACCGAGCAAACCCCATCCCCCAAGGGGTCTAAGCCCAATCAATTTGAGCAAAAATAGAAACGCAATAAAAGGGGGTAAGGAAAATGCAATGCCAAATAAAAGCACACGGAATTGTCAAACGGACATTCACAGTGTGTTGTTGCTGCGTAGCCATCGGACTTCTATCCTGTTAAATGCTGTAACGATGCAATGGATGCCACTTTTAAAGCCGCATCTGTAGCTGCCCCGAACCTAAACAAATGGGTGCCATGGTCCCCAGCTGAGCAACCTTGTTGGCCTCTGAAATATTGCTAGTGCGAATTAAAGTAAACAGAGAAACAAAGCGTCACCAAGTATGTGACATCCCCTTTGTTTTAAAATACTGCTTATCTAAGGCAACTGGACATACAGTCTGGGATATAAGTGAGTCGATGGAAAGCTAAATAATTGTCTGCGGCCTCTGACGTTCAATCAGACAGCAAGTGATGCTGCATCAGCTCCATCTATGCAACCCATAGCTGTAATCGACTTCTGTAATTAATATTATATACTAATAATAGAAGTCGCAAGCCATGTACAGCATCAAAACAGACAGGTACAAAGTGGTGCACCATGTTGAAGTCGTATAATTGGATGAACAAAAGTATATTGGTAAATATTGTTTTATCGTGCGATTGCACTCAGTGCACCACGCTACTCGTGGCATGGCGCTATCACGTGGTAAAATACGCACGCACACACTCGCACTATAACATTTAGTTATTTATATATATTTCATATTTATATTGATTTCATTCCACAGTGATTTATGAGCAGATAGTATTTAGTTTATTATTAGTTTATATATTATGATTATATGTACAATTTAGTGTTATTTAAGGTTCAGGTTATAGGAAAAATGTCATGTCTGGTATCATTTGAATCCCCTATTCATCAGCAGTTGTCCAGTTCATTTGCCGAAGAGATCGCACATTGCATACTCTAGTTAGTGATGTTAGGGAATAAATACTTAAAGTGATACTGACTGTAATGTGTAAATAGACTAGCTTAAACTGGTTTCTGGGCGGGAGAATCATCTGGAATGTTGACCCTCAGCCTTGGAGGGGGTTGTTTGAACTAGCCTATGACCTGTTTACACTAGACCCACCTTAAGCCTGGACCTATAGAAGCAAGCCACGTCATCTGCATTGTTCTCTCTGTAACACTGAGTGTATATATTATAGCTGTGCTGGCACTGGCTTCGGTCTACTCTGACCACAGTATTCTGGAGTGAAATACTGTTTGCTGGTACCATTGGGAGCGCAGATAGCGCAGCGGTATGTATTTATCTTTTGGTATTGGCTGTACTGTATTATAATCATTTATTGAAATGTTAAATTTTACATCTGCTAAATAAAAATTACTTTGTGCTTTGGAAACACAATACAATCGCTTATGCAATGCTTATTTGAAAATGATAGAATTACTTTAATAACCAATTCAAAGGTTTTGAAGGCAGTCTCTAAAGTTACATGAGGTAAACCACAGGTACTCCTCGTCCTTAACTTGGACCTAGTATGACACAAAAATAACGGTCCAGCGAAAGTCAGAAAGTGTGTAAATTACCGTGAGTCAAAATTATAGCTTGGAGTGTCCCCCTGCCAGCAATGTATATTAAACATGTTTTATCAAAGATCCTTTAATGACAATTAGTCTAGAGTAAGCATAACCTAGGGAAAACATATCTCCAAAACTGAAATCAGCATAAATTAACCTCCAGTTTTGCAGCAAAGCATGAAAATGGTGCAAAGTGTAGTGGTTAACTAGATTGTACTCTGGAATGTTCACAAGGTTTTTTTACTGTCAAGAAAGTGTTATAATATATCCCTCTATTGGAAATTAGCAGGTCCGCACTCACTAAATCTTGTCGCCCAAGTACCAAAGTGCCCCCAGAGATGTTATCTAAAGAGAGTTAAAGCATCAAATATGCCGCTTCAGTAAAACCTGTAACCGCACAAAGCTAGAGATTCCCCCAAATATTTACATGCGTAAAGTGTAGCAAGTAAAGAACTGAACTTGGGCATGCTGACGTAATGGCACTGCCTAAAATCATGGAATAAGATTACTGCCAAATAAAAATCAGTATTGGGTAACTATAGGCTAGATAAGGCCCTAGACATTTAATGAATAAAGATCTGCCAGATATGCTCAGGGAACAAAATTATTACAACCAGGAGCTACTAGAGCAGATGACATTAATTCAATGACCAAACAACTTAGATGAAATTAGCCTGGGCCAACAGGGAATATGGACTGTAGGGCCCAATAAGAGAGCTATAGATAAGGCTCACTGGCTTTTAGGGTTAATGTTAAAATCTGAGTTTACTTATAACAGTCCCAGAATTGTTCCAGATTGTATACTAGGAAAGTCCTGCAATTAGCGAGTCACTAAGCAGACAGGTAGTATGAGCAATCGTCCCACACTCGTACAATGAGCAGCAAAACCAAGGTGTTCCTGCCTCTGAAATGAAATCTTGAAAGGGTATGGTATTAAAGGAATGATGTTGAATGTACCTGGAACATGTCTGGATGTATCCACATAATGTGTGAGCCTTGACATATACTTAAAGTAAAGTACAGATTAATTGTCCCGAGATAATTTAAGAGATTATTACATAAATGTCACAATGTGAATGTTTCCACTCCAAAGCCAACACGAGCGTGCTAGTGGCACAAAGGTATCTAGCTAGTTAGCTATAAAAGAGGCAAAACTTCATCTGGCCATGTATGTATTACCTTCCACTTTGCTGCTGTTTCATCAGTATTTGCACAAAGTGTTTGTAATCTGCACTTTGATTTCATGATCCAAGGACAATTCCATCTTGCGCCACTCTTCTTTTTTGCCACTGCTGTGTGGAAAAGTTTCCTAGATGTGCTATGAACTGTCGTGTCATTGCTCTGTCGCTTAGCATCCAGCCAGGTCGCTGGAGTCTTTGTTTGAAAGTGTTTGAAAACAATATTGTGACCTGTGAGATGGTCAAAATTGACTGCAAATGACTTGAAATTAGTGTTATTGAGGTTAATAATAATGTAGGGGGGGAAGCAAAATTACGTGATTTTAGAAAAAAAAATAGGGATTTTAGAAAAAATAGGGATCCAAAACCAAAACCAAAACATGCAAGGGAGGTTTTTCCAAAACCAAAACATGAAGTTAATCCAGATCCAAAACCAGAACACGGGGGTCAGTGAACATCTCTACACCATACTAAATCTTCCTCCCAGATAAAATTGTCGCTTCTCATATCGAGATAACAAAGTAAATAGGCCTGTTTCTTTGTAGGCCACTGCAATATAAAAAGGCAATACTCATAAGCCTCTAAACTGCTACCCATTGTTAGGTATGTGGTCACCACTTAGCCACGTCATTGCCCTGCGACTCATACTGGGCGACAGTGCTCCTATTCAGGTTTGCTGTTATTCATCAGGATGATGAGTGTGTACAGGGCTGGATTAACCTGAGGTCTAACTGGGCTACAGCCCAGGGGCCTCGGGCATCCAGGGGGCCCTTGAAAGTGCTCAGCAGCATTATTGTTCAGTCGGGGGCAGGGGCGCTCGGATCACGGGGGGAGTCCTCATGGGGGAATGGAGGCCCCCTTAGCCCAGGGGCCTCCATTCCCTTAATCTGGCCCTGGGTGTGTAATAGCCTTAACAGGCTAAGTGGGCCCTTGACAGTGTTTAAAGAGCCAGAATTGTACTGTGTGAACTGTCGTGTTGTATATGAAAATGTATTGTGGTAGTCATACTCACTGGGTACTTGTCCACAGGCCCACGTCAATGGGTTCCCTTTCTCTCCAGAACATTGCACTGAATGACATTATGCATCATCTACTGCTTCCCTTGATCTGCTGTGAAGCTCCGCTGCCGCCTAAAAGTTGTCCTCTCCTCGTAGCATCTGTGGTACTGAAACGGGAAACATGTAAGAGCTTAGCAATGACTGCTCCTGTAATATGTGGTAGGCCAATGGCAGGGGCTGTGCCAATACGGGACAAGGTCGGGGAGCTGGAGGGGGGGGCAGAATATTGCCGTGTGGGGTATGTTTTTGCGGCTCACATATTACAGACAGGAGTTAAAGCGACCAAAAAATGCAGAATACTATAAGGCCGATGTAGGGTAAATACAGACTGACTATAAACACGTCTGATGTAAATAGCGGCTGGAGAACAAGCCAGTGGGATTCTCATCACTTGAAATGGCCACAGTCAGATAAGCGGCTTTAAGGGGGCAATGGCAGGACCTGCCGCATGTATAATCTGGAACCCTTAATCCTAACCCTAAACCTAAATGTATTGCTAACCCTAACCCTAGATTTACCTGTTAGATTAGATTATACACACAGTGGGTCCTGCCATTGCCCCCTTAAATCCGGCAATCTGACTGTGGCCATTTTAAGTGACGATAATCCCACAGCCGGTTTGTTCTTCAGTTTGTATTTATTTTAAATCTGTATTTACTACTACAGTGGCTTTACAGTTTTTAGGGTTTTTTTGTCGCTTTCACTCCTGCCAGAAATATGTGACCCAGAATAATGACAACAACCGGGATTGCCACACCTTGCTGCAGTCAGGGTTGGATTGTGGGAGGGAAGGGTGAGGGGGGAAGTAGCAGCAAAAATTGAATAAATAAATGAATATATAAATATACTGGGGAAGGGGTGAAGACTCTAACCCTCCTATCTCTATTGTTAAACCTGCCATGCTCTGGGGAGCTTTTTCTATTTTATTTTATTTATTTATTTTCCAGTTATTTGTGTGGGGAGGGCACCATCACACCATTGACAACAGCATGTGCCGCAGATAAGGGGGGGTTAGAGAATGGAAGTGGGGGCATTGTGGACTGGGACGAGGGGGTGTTGTGGAGTAGTGCATGTTGGATGTAGCTGATTATACATTTTGTAGTGTCACTAAAGTGGGTGATGCTCGGGGGGTGCAGAGGGAGGAATGCAGGGCTTTGGGTTAGTCAGACACTCCCCACCCCCCCTGGGAAAGCTAGTGGGAGTCTGCAGCACTATGTCTCTTATCCTGAGGGGGCTGGCGGGTGCTGTGACCTCATTTAGCTCCAATTGACATGTCGTAAATGTTAGAAAGGGGTGTGTCTCATGAACACGAGACCTCCTACCTCCTGGAACGTCTGGCAGAGATTTCCAACCGCTGTTGCTGGGTATGGCAATACAGGGGGGACCTTGTGAGGGGTGGACTGAAGAAACAGGCCACCTGGCTGCACCAGCAGCAGCACACACTCTATGGCAGTAACCACTTGTCAGGCTGCTTCCGGAGAGGATAGAATTAGGCAGGTAGGTGGCAAAGCAGGGTGGGTCCCTATGGGAACAGGGGAGCCATCCCACAAGTGGGTAGGGAGGGAGGGGGTGAGTTGGGGAGGATCATGAAAGTTGCAAGGCAATAAAGTTGAAGAAAAGTAGAGAAAAGGATGAAAAAACCGTGAGAAAGGGGGAAGCTGACAGAAAAGTATGGAGAAGGTGGGGGGAGGGGGGGCATGACAAGAAAAGAGGAAAAATTGAGGAGAAGATAGGAGAAAATTTGCAACATAGATAAAGAAATGAGAATAAATACAACAGCTATCAATTAAATGTAAGGAATTAAAAGGAATAATAATAGAAATCCTCTGCGTTACAGATCCCACTGGAATTCCTGCTGTGAAAGAGACCCAGCAACCTTTTGAAGGAGCCTTTATACCGGAGATGAGAAAACTCCCATTGGATTCCAATTGGCTGGGACCTGCAGTGAACTTAGCTACGAATAATTAAGATTCTTTTGTTCTGCTCAAATTTTTATTGTGTACAACATCTGCCTGGGTAAAAACATTTGGAGACTTTCAACATTTTAGAATGGTGTACCCCAGAGTTAAGATGTTGTCATCTATTAAATCAGAGGTGTCCAAACTCAGTCCTCAAGGACTACCAACAGTTCTTGTTTACTGGATTTTTGTCTATAGAAACAGGTGGGATTATTACTGACCCAGCCAAAAAGATTAACTCACCTGTGCATGATTAAAGAAATCCTGAAAACATGAACTGTTGGTAGCCCTTGAAGACTGAGTTTGGACACCTCTGTATTAAATGCTTACGTTTTAGTTAATGAAGACTGACAACCTGTCTTAGTAGTGTGTCTACAAAACTGTAATGTGGAGTGCCTATATATATATTGCTTCAAAGAGATAGCTACTGGAATTGTATTAGCGAGAAAGCGAGACTTATTATGTTGTAGATCCCGCTGGTGTTTCATATTTACACTTGAAAAAAAGCCCTAAATGTGTAAGTATAAAATTAATCTCACATGTATTGTATGTAATACTGTTGACTTGTGGAGCTTCCATAATGCATTTTTAAACCAACATTATTCTGAAGAAAAAACTTACAACTCTGTCTCCAAATTTATTTTGTTTTCTATTTGTTTTATTTTCATGAATATTGTTCAGGTCTGTCAGCTGGGAATCCCACCTTTTCTGCCCTCGCTCTCACTGTTTATATTCTACTGATGCAGCCCATCATTGGATACTTACTGTGAATTGCAAGTGCAACAGTTTTTCTTCTCTTTGTTGCCATGTAATTTTAGATGTTGGGCCACAACTTCCTAGGGATCACTTTTTTCTTCCCAGCTTGATAGACTGACTCATTTTGAACTTGGAAACAGAGGATGCACTGCTGATGCAATCAACTGTGGTGGCAGGAGTAAAAGGGTTTATTACATAGCCAGAATGATCTTGAATGCACCTGAAGGAGAGGGTGCCAGAGCCTGTGCAGAATCAAATGAGTGTGAGAATCCTAGGAGGGGCAGATAGAGTAGAGCGAGCATGTGTTATACCCCATTCATACTGCACCAAAAACCCGGGTTTTTGCAGAGGCACGCTGAAAAACCCGGGTCATGGTGCAGTATGAATAGTCCAACCACAAAATCCCGGGTCTAAGTCCCGGGATTTTAGACCCGGGATTTTGCAAGGGGTAATTCCCGGGTTGGACCCCGCTCGCCTGCAGTATGAATGGTGCAACCCGTGTAATTCCCGGGTCTCACCATTCATACTGTAAAAAAAAAAAAATGGGGAAGTAAAAAAAAAAGATTTTAATTAATAAAAAATACATAACAAATGTTTACTTAACTTATTTTCAGCCAGCGGTGTCTCCGGTGCGTTGCCGGCTGTCAGGGGGACCTCTGGGTACTAAAATGACGTTGTTTCTAATGGACTAGAAATGACGTCATTTTAGTACCCAGAGGTCCCCCTGACAGCCGGCAACGCACCGGAGGCACCGCTGGCTGAAAATAAGTTAAGTAAACATTTATGTATTTTTTTTTAATTAAAATCTTTTTTTACACTTTTTTTTTTCTAAAACCCGGGTCGGGCAGGTGCAGTATGAACCCGCCCGACCTGGGAATCTTCTTATCTATACTGCCCTGTGCCCCGGCAATATCCCGGATTAACAACCCGGGATATTGCCGGGGCGGCAGTATGAAAGTGGTATTATAGTCCATGGGATAAGGCCCCTGCAGAGGAGGGGTGATTAACTGTGCTGGAGCGACAAAGGAGATTTTTTTTTATTTTTTTTTAAAGTATATTTTATTGACAATTTTATAGTTTCAACAGCATACAGGTTAGACTGCAAAACAAATAATTTGTTAACAAAAGTAAACTAACAAGAACATTGTTATAATGTTAAACATCAAATGAATTGAGGGTGGGAAAAAACAAGAAAGGAGGGGGGGGGGGGAGGGAAACTCGGCCCGGCATCCTGTTGTCAGCTAGATGTTTAGAAAATCCTTTTGCAATCGAGGTCATAATATCCTTTTTATCATTTAACTAAGACTTTGACTTTGATCGGTCCCTGGTTGATCCGTTCCATAGATAGCCAGCCAAGGTTGCCAGGTATTTTGAAATTTAATGGGTTTATCATTTATTATACTAGTAATATGTTCACAACGATAAGTCTGCCATATTCTGCTTATGATTTCAGTTAAAGTGGGGGGTTCTGCTTTTTTTCCAGTTTGCTGCCAATGCAGTTTTAGCTGCGTTAAGAATATGGCCCACAAGCGCTGCCGTTTGTTTACTAGTATCTGGGTCAGTTCTATGTAGGAGTGTATAAGAAGGGCAAGGGGGTAATTGTAGCTTAGTGACTCTGTGTATTAGATTATGAACTTTTTGCCAGAATCCCACCATCTTAGGGCATGACCATCATATGTGATGGAAGGAGCCCTCTTGCCCACAGTTCCTCCAACATAAGTTAGAGGAATCGGGATAAATGGCTTTTAGGCGAGTGGGGACCAAATACCACCTATACAACAATTTATAAGCGTTCTCCTTGGTTTTACACACATAGAGCTCTTGGCGACACGTGCTCTAATCCTAGCCAGGCCCGGCGCTCCCATTAGGCAACCTTAGGCAGTTGCCTAGGGCGCCGGGACCTGCAGGGCGCCGCTGACTAGATTTTGTAATCTAGTCAGCGGTGTTTGGGACATAGTACAGCGGCGGAATGGCGCCTGCTGTTTCCGGGTTTTTTTAATGGATGCCCCCGTCCGCGCAGCACTCACACATGACCACTGACATCAGTCAGTGATCATGTGATATCAGTCTTCGGCGGCGTCTTCAAGGTCCAGAGAAATGCTGCCCCCACCCCCCGTGTTCTCACACTGTCTGTCACTGACAGACAGTGTGAATAAAGTTATTTCCCAGAGTCCCCTCCCAGCATGCACCGCTCCCCTCCACCCCCCTCCTCTGTGTTTTTGGAAGCCGAGGAGCGTTTTTGGCAGCCAGTGGAGAGAACAGAAGAAGTGTGAAGAGTCTGCATCTGCTGACAAGAGAAAAAAAGTAAGTAAATAGAATATTATTATTTTTTTTTAATTTATTTATTTTTATTTGATTGTCAAAGTGTTCCTGCGGCGCGGGGGGGGCGCCAATTTTTTTTTTGGGGGGGGGCGCCGATTTTGAGAAAGTGCCTAGGGTGCCATGGACCCTAGCACCGGCCCTGATCCTAGCCCATTCCTCCACCTCCAATACCTCTCCAAGGTCTTCCTCCCACTTAAGATCATACCGATCCTTGTCAGGTTGATGAAAGATAAAGGAGATTTTAATGTTTATTTTAGTGTTATTTGCAACTCAAGCATCTTTCTGAAATGAAGAGACATTTATTTTGTGATAGAGATAGTCTGTCAAGACACTTTTGTCACCTTTAAAGAGACTTTGTTGAAAATCTGCATGTGTGTGGACCCTCTGTTCATTTACATCGATGCCCACGAGCTACCCAGGGCTAGAGAAGGAGGTTCTTAATTCACTAATGCACCCCAGAACCACACACACAGTGACAGGGGGTTACAGGTAAATAGATTGCCCCATGACTTTCTTATGCACTCCTGTGTACAAGTGATTTGACTATTTTTAATCCAGTGAACTGTTTGATGTATATTTACTGTGGGTGTAGATTGAGTGTGTGTGTTTTTGTGCATCCATTTGTTTATTATTCTAGATTAATTTTGTTTCATTATGTCTTGTTTTTGTTTGGAAATCAAGAATAAAGCAATTTTAAAGCTCAGTATATTCTGTCCCTAATGAAATTAATGGTCTACAAGCACGAGAAAATTCTTCATGTATTTTTTTTATTACATTTTTTAAAATATTTCAAGGTGGACAGCAAACTGCTTATGAGAAAACACAGCAAACAACAAAAAACATTTGACAAAAACATAAGTAACAGACAAAACACATATAAAATTGTTTCTCCATTTACAACCTAAAATTAAAGAAACAAACTAAGTCCAGCAGGTCATCTGCCTTGAAGGGTGAGCTGGATAGCCTGTAAAATTCCACACATGATTTGTTAACATGACAAAATTGCTGGTGGTGATTATTTTGTCAACCACTAAGGCAAGTAACATATGTTATAATTCACAAATGAAAAGTTCATATAAAGTGCAAAATTAATATTAACCTTTTTGATACACAGTCCTATTCTGTCCTACTCACTGATTACACATAATATAAAGTCTTGTCATTAATCAGGTTTTAAAACTAAAATGGGTTTGTGAATATATAATTAAACTAGAGACTTGAGCATTAATAATTTGTTAATTAGGCAATGTGCCCCTCTGATTTAGTTGGAGGCGGTGGGCATAGGGTTAATGAAATCCTGTTTATTTTCAAAGCTAAAGAAGATTGGCATGAAAAAAATTGACATTTTATAGATAAGATAAAAAACAAGTGTAATTTGCATATGTATTACTGCTGAAACCGCCTCTCGCAGCAAGAGCTGCGAGTCATGTGATATAGAGACAGGATTTACCCAGAGAAAATGAAAAAGGTTTTATTGAGAGCACAGAGGCGTCACCTTTTAAATCTGACTTGAAATTACAAGTTATTGGGCCGTGAAGGAATGGTTTTCATATGCTCAGATGCTTTTGCACACCCGGCACATCTGTGTCATTTACTTCCAAAATCAAAGGCGCTCATTCAATTTAGTCCTAGCGATTGAGATTATTACTAATGCCAGCTAGTTAATTTGTCTGCTGTCTATTCTGTTACTGCCATCTGCTGGTCATCAACCCATACCATTCTATTTATGAAGGTATCATTTCTTCAATGCTATAGCTGTCACATTAAAGTGTCTGGAAGGAAAGGTCACATTCATAGCTTATGTACTAGCAATAAACACCTGCAGATATAGGAGCCAGCTCTGTTGGTGCTGCCTGTGCCCAGTATTTGTGCTGCCACTAATCATGCCTATGCATGGCATTTTTCATTCATATGGGAGGGTAATTAGAGCACCCACAGTCATTTAAAAAATTTGCCTCCTATATATGTTACTGATATTGTAATAAAACAGGTAATTTTTCCCAATCTTTTTAATTTTGTGGCAAACCTGCTGACCTAGATACGGACGGTGTGATTCATTTTTTAATGATGTACCAATGTTAGATTATTGCAGTTTATATTTTTGTACTTAGTATGTTTGAAATTCAAAGTGAATTACAGCTAATTTGTTTTCATTTACAGTCATACTGTTTGAATATAATCTGCATGGCATCTTTTCAGACTTTTCCCATTACCTGCAAATTCTTGTGACAAACCTAGCCTGACGTCCTGATATACAGGTTAGAAATCACTGCATTGGGGTTTTGCCAATGAGGGTCTTTCAAGCATAAAATTAGCTAGGTCATTTTAAAAGGTATTAACCGCCTAATGAGTGGAAAGTTTTCTCTCTATGATTAGACCAAATAATATGTTTTGAAGATGAGTCAGTATCACTATGAATAACATTTCTAATTTTTCATCCAAATTTTTTTGTATTTTTTTGGAGAACAAATATCAGGCCTGATTCATTAAGGAAAACAAATACCGATATGTGCCGTATCTTGCGTAATATTGCACTTTGCATGTCCAGAAAAGGACTATACTGTAGTGAACACAGGTACATCCGATTCATTTTCGAATGCGAAAGACAATTTCCACAGCCTACAATTTCAGGGGAGAAACGGGAGCGGAAAGGTACAGTAAGGGTGTGCCAAGGTCGAGCACATACACATCCATCTGATTCAAGCTCTGGGCATCTCTTTGGTACATGATTTTCAACCGTATCACTTGCACCAGTTACAGGTATAAGTGCCTAGCGATAGCGATGACTGTCGCGTATGGATGCTAGAACATGTGTTTGCAATCAACATCATAATAAATGTATTTCATGGGGGGAAAAAATACAGGACAAAAATACATTTTTTAAATGTTTTTTCATTAATTGCTATATATTTTTTTTTACCAGAATAATTTTTAATTAGGGTATTTAAGTGGTAGAGGAGAAGGTGTACAAAAAAACGGAGAAGCTGGTTGGGAAGGGCAGAGGTGGCAGGGGCCGACAATTCTGATGGGCATAGTATCTTAGAGCCCTCACCATCTGTGGTGAACACATGCCATGCCATCGACTTGACTGTGAGTGAGGATGGAGCCATAGAGTAAGCGACATCATATGTCTCCATCCTATAGCTGAACTGAATTTTAGCTGCTATTTTATGAATAGTTGTGCGATTGTTGCCATGATGGCGATAAGGATATGACCCCACACATATCTATGGTGTTTCGCCAGTTGTTTGGGATAGAGATGGACGAGAGCGTTGAGCGGGGATGGAGTTAGTTGTACCTTGGTGACTTTTTCTACTAGCCAAAGCGGTTGTAATACCGGGCAGGACCAGAACACATGGAAGATATCTCCGATAGCCCCACATTGGCACCAGCAAAATTGAGAGTGAGTGGGCCATATCTTATGTAGGCGGGATGGGGTTAGGTAGGTCCTATATAAACATTTTTAGGTGGTTAGTACATTTAGACATTTTAGATAAACTATTATAGATATGATCCCATTGGGTTGAGGAGAGAAGTACATCAAGGTCGGATTCACACTTTGTTTGAGAGGTATGTTTAGGCATAACAGGGAGAGTGGTGAGGTGAATGTACGAAAATGTAATGCCTCCTCTGTTGCCTCTAGTCAATTTAGAATAGAGCAGGGGTGGGGGTAGGTTCAATGGGCGAGCCCGACAAAGAAGGTCAGTGATTATATGCCGCAGCCGCAGGTACTTGTAAAAGTCTTTAGAGGGAAGGCCAAAGCTGTCCTGCAACTGCGCGAAGGATGAAAAACCATCAGCTCCAAATTGGGGGTACCAAATCTGGGAAGGATCGCACTGTCCTATCCCAAACCATAAGGGCGCCCCGAATGGATGAGGTCTCAAGAACTCAGAGAGCCAAATCAGGTCAGCTATGGGAAAGGAACGGTGAAGGGCTCGCTCCAGGTCAACCTAGGGCTTGTGATGAGCCAGAAAAGCCCAGTCCTGGATCTGAGATATAATACATACCTCTTGGTATTTCACCAGGTTAGGTAGGACTAGCCCTTCCTGTCTCCTGAGCAGGGCCATTCGGGCAAAGGACAGTCTGATGGGTCCATCCAGATGTTTTTAAGCATAAGGGAATGGAGCGTGTCCATATACCTCTTTGGGAGTAAGTATGGGACTGTTCTAAAAACATACATGAGTTTAGGAAGCAACATAATTTTGAACATGGCCACCCTACCCAGCCAGGAGACCTCATTGCCCATCGAAGAGGTAGATAACTTGGTGAACTGGGCTATCAACAGCAGATAATTAATATCAAACATGTCAGAGATGTTTTCCGGGATGTGTATCCCAGGTAGGAAAGTGAGTGTTCTTTCCAGGCATGTTTAAAGTGGCACTTAAAGTGGGTCAAGGAGTCTAGTGGGAGGTTAAGTGGGAGGGCTTCAGTTTTAGTAGTGTTTAACTTGTAATACAACGCCTGACTATATTCGGATAGAATTTTATTTAGTTCCAATAATGAGGTTTTCGGACTAGACACAAAGAGAAGCCTGTCATCCGCAAACAGAGAGAGACTATGGTTGGTCCACCGAAGGCTGAAGCCTTTGCAAGCATTGGAGGGGAGTTTGCATTCCGCCAATGGCCAATATATACATGAGAGGGTACAAGGGGCATCCTTGTTTGGTACCAGTAGAAATGGCAAATTTGTCAGAGAGGAAACCATTGCTAAAAATTTTGGCACATGGACTGCCACATAGTGATAGGGTCGCCTTCATAATACTGCCAGTAAAACTAACTTTCAGTAAGACTTGCCGCATGTATCCCCAATGGAGTCTGTTGAATGCCTTCTCCGCGTCCAGAGAAAGCACCAACAGTTCATCCTGGCATCTTGACATACTCCACAATATTTAAGACTCTCTTCGTATTATTGGAGGCTTTACGCCCCATTACAAAGCCCACCTGATTGGGGTGAAAAAGATTGGGAATGAGAGGACTAAACATGTTAGCAATTTGGCATAGATTTTTAGGTCAGTATTGAGAAATGCAATCGGCCTATAATTACGACAATCAGCTGTATCCTTGCCTGGTTTCATTATCGTCACCACTTGAATCTCCAGCATCTCCTCCGGGAACCCACCACAGTCAGTGCCCGCATTATATAACTTGACCAATATGGGATCAATTCCTAAAGGTAGTATAGAAGTTGTTAATGAACCCATCCGGACCAGGAGCCTTACATTTTGTAAGGCCTTTGATCACATCAAAAACTTCTTGGTGAGCCCAGGAGGTATTTAGTGATTGCAAGGCATCTGCATCTAGGGAGGGAAGATCAAGTTGGTGTAGGAAGTCATGAATATGGGTAGGTGAGGGTTGCGGGGTGGCTGGATCATCTTTGAGGTTGTAAAGGCCCTCATAATACTTACAAAGCGATTGGCTATGTGTTATGGATTCTAAATCTTTAAACCTTCAGGATTAGAGAGATGCCTGATCCTGTTTCTAGCTGGTGAGCTCCTAAGCTTCTTAGCCAGCATCCATCCCGCCTTATTGCCAGTGGTGTAGAATTTATGTTGGAGACGGGAGAGTGCAGCCTTGGTACGGGCCAAGAAAAGATTTTGAAACTGTTGCCTAACTTGGGTCAACTCCAGATTTAGTGTCGGCAAGGTACAGGATTTGTTGCGAGCCTCCAGCGTTGAGAGCTTAGATTCAAGCTCCTGCTGAAGGAAGGCATTCGCTTTTTTCAGTCTCGAGCCCTCCTGTATTGCTGTCCACCGCAGGACGACCTTAAGAATACACCAATATGTAAAAATATAACATTAATTACTATATTATTAACAGGTGTTAATGTATTTTCATAATATTTTTTCAACCTGTGCGTTCTGCTGGGACTTTAGATGCCACATATCTATTGTTCGTATCCTGCAGAGTGTTGGGTCTGTCTCAATATGTGAAGTACTGTATATGTACTTACACCCGTTTTCAACAAAAGACATTTCTTCAGGCCTGCTTGTAGTTGAATATAGACATGTGTATGCCTGATTTACTTGCATTTTTTTTTCAATTGCACATTACAGTCGTTTTACGTGCCTTAATGAGTCAGGTCCATAGGATTTTCTTTTGAAAGCACAGGACTGTACTGGGTTTAAAAATCTTCCCTGGTTTTGAAAGCACACAGGTCCACACGCTCCATGCAAAATATAATTGCATGCTGATGGGGTGTATTGGTGCAATGCAAGATGAAGCATTGTAAAAAAAAAAGAAAACGCCCTAAACACTCATTGCCCTTGCTTAAAAAACAAACATATTGTTTATTAAAACAAATATGTAGTTAAAAAACAGTGTACACTCTATTGCTGTAACAGCAGTATCATAACACTTTTCACAATGTGGTATTCAAACCACCACATTGTTAACCTCTCTGTCCACAAAGGCTTTAACACAGATGTGCCATTGTGTCTTCGCAAGTCAAAGAAAATTGCTGCAATAATACTGGCCTGTGACACTAACAATAATAGACAGTAATATAGATAGATAGATAGATAGATAGATAGATAGATAGATAGATAGATAGATAGATAGTTATGCACACCTATCCTTCCAAATTAAGCCAAGCCTTTTGTAACAGGATTCAGAGGTTTTTTTATCATTAGAACCCCAATCATGGTGATAAGTCTAATTTATTTTTTTTATCACAGTCATAAAATAAAAAAATCTGTTATTGCAGATACGCGATACTCAGCTGCTCAGAAGACACTTCCCCAGAGCAATAAGAGTTAATTAACTGCACTACTGAGTCAGTCTTTGCAGATATGCCCTGGCTGACACCACCTAGTGCTGGTTCTAGTAAAATCAGGGGGACCCCACACTTTTTGTCCCCTCGATTTTGGTGGTACCAGCCACCGGCAAACACCCTTTGTTTGCTGGTGGCTGGCAGGTCCAGCGGATGTATTGCCAGCACAGGTTTTCATGTGTTTTATAGGGGGTAGTTAGTGTTAAGCTTTATTAGTGTTAGTCGGCATTACTTGTTTGATGTCAGCCATTGTAACTGTTGACATTACTACAGTTCACAGTCACAATGTTATCATTTTAAGCATGTGGACAGAATGAATCTGTCGACATTTACCCTGTGACCATTTTGGTGTGGATAGGATAAGTGTCCATAGATTCACTGTCAGAAATAAGACTGACACCCTATTAATACACATGCCTCCTTCACATCAACAAGCCCCCGTATTAAGTTAATATCATTCACATTTATTTAACACTCCTCCTTCCTCCAAATCAACCCTGACATTAAATTATTACCATTCACATTTAATAGGACTCCTTGCAGCAACTAGCATCAATATTATAATAATAGCATACACATTTTGATATATAAGCCTCCTTTACCCCAACCAACTCCATAAAAAAATTATAAACCCCCAAATTAAACAGTTATCCTACATTGAATTATTAGCCTCTACAATCTATTTACATCAACTACCAACCCTTCATTACACTAATAGCTCCAACATTTATAAAAAAAGACAACATATTTAATTAATACTTCCCACCTGCTGATACATTATTACCAGCACCCACACATTACACATTACATTAATACACCCACAGACTTACATTACATTATCACCCCACACACACAAACTTTACAAATTACAGTAGAACCCCACCAACACTACTCTCACCTGATCTGCTGTGCTTGAATGCTCTGGGAGTCTGACCCATATGGACAGCAGATGATTGAAGGGGCAGGAGATTCACATTACATTAATAGGTCCTGCCAGGTGGCAAATTATATAAATAGCCCCTTCGACAGCCTCAGTACATTAATGCCCCCAACTACATTACATTAATAACTCCCACCAGTCCCCACACTATAAACCCTTAATAGCTCAGAAAAAAAGCTGTAAAAATCAAATCAGTTGTTATCATTCAATATAATACTACTGTTAAATAATACTGCCATCAAAAACTCTGCAGCTCTCAAAAAAGGGCTACTGGAGCCCTTTCCAACTAAATATCACTAGAATACTAAACAAATTGAGATTGCTGAGATGTAAACTATAACAGTGTTTATTGAAAACAGTCCTAATACTCTAGGAATCAATAATGATGTACAAAATATACAAAACACAATTCCTTTAGAAAATGTTGCCATCACAGTTAGGAAAAATCAAATAATAGTCTCATAATGTACATTATAAGCGGCATGTGTAATATTCAAACTTTAAGGATCCTTAATAAATTTTGTCTACTTGTAATCAAGCCTGCATGCTATTGTTTCAATGATTTATATGCAATGTGTTAATTGAACAGCTCTTCCAAGTATGTAATGAAGTTAATTAGTTTTCCTCTTGATATATTTTTCTCAACTCTAACAAGTATATAATGGTATTTTATTTACAAAACTTGCCCACATTAGCAGATGTTCTTAAATATCCACATATACTTATCTGAAGAATTAATCTCCCTGATGTAAGAGGATGGATCCAAGACATAGCAGGTAATGAGCAGCAAACCTTTTTCTCCGCAATATTCAAGTTTGTGGGTCAAGTTGATTCATGTACAGCTAAGTGATCCTATAGTGAGCCGTATTGTGTAGCGCATACACGCTACTTGTGTAGAGCCTTGCTCCAAACTTCCCTTCAGTGTCAGAGTCATTGACAAAATAAATGGTATATGGATGATTCTACACATAGAATCCAATAGTATGCATCACCTGACCGTAATCATATAAATATCCTTTACATGGGACAATATTAAGTTCCTCCATATCTTTGAGGCCCTGGCGAACAAGATTCTTCCTCCTAAATATCCAATATGCCTCCTTTTCTGCATAGCAAACTGTAGTGCCCCCCCTCTCTTCTGGTATCTTGAATTTGTACGATTAACTTCACTGAAACTTTAATGACATCCATAAGACGGACACTGGAATACATCAGAGGGATCAAAGGCAGACAACTTCAGTAATAAAGGAACTGCATGGAAGAATTTTAAGAAAAAGATACTGTAGGTTAGAAACCATGGGGTAAATGTATTAAGCTCCGGGTTCTTCAACACCCGCGAGTTCGGAAACTTTCCTTTACAAGGCAGCGCCGCTTTAAATTTAACGGCCGAAGACGCCGAATTCGCGGGTGTTGAAGAACCCAGAGCTTAATACATTTACCCCCATATGTTTATTTACTTTGTGAAAAGGAGTCTTAGAAATTATGTAATTAATTTGTGTAAATATATCCAATGTTTGCTAGACACAGGTGTCTAGCAAACATTTTGGACCTAAGCCATTAAGGAAAACAAAGCAAAAAAAGGAGTAACTTTACACCTTGGCAAGACCATGTTGCATTGGAGGGGGAGGTAAATTTAAAATATGATAGCAGATTTAAAGTTGGGGTAGGGGATGTCCTAGATCAACTTTGAATTTCAGTGTAAAAATAAAGCTATCAAGTATGTGTGTGCAAAACAATGAAGTAATTTGCACGCTTAGCATTGTAACAGTAATGGTTTGCCCTCTACTCCTTTTTTCTGCTTTGCTTTCCTTAATGACTCAGGCCCTTTGTATCTAGTACTATGCAGATGACAGAGGGCAAAAACTGGTCCTGGAAACAATATTTTTTTTTTTACTGTAAGGGTAGTAAGTTGAGTAATTTATTACCATATGACGTGGTGGTGGCAAATTTTTAACGGAATGTAAAAAATTAACTGGATGTCTTACTTAAAGGAAATGATATCTGCAGCATTCTTACTAGAATACATTATGGGGTGATTGATTCAGGGAAATAAACATATTGTCATTTATTGGTTGAGGAAGATTTTCCCTCTGAAAGTGGTCAACATTTTCTGCCTGTCTGAACATTTCCAATAGGATATTGATTGAGACTGGCAGCTGTTTTGTGCCCAGATATACTGCAATTTGTGATCATTTAGGTCTAAAACAGCCTAATGGCTATCAGAGTGATAGTGTGCATGGGCGCACAGTAAAGCATGATTGTAATATAACTTACAAAGCCTGCAAAACAACACAAGGGGGTGAAACGGAAACATAGAATTTGACGACAGATAAGAAACACTTGGCCTATCTGGTCTAACCATTTTTTAACCTATGGTAACCTCAAACCCAATTTGATCCTTAGTTCTTTGTAATGATATCTTCCCAAGCATGTTTAAATTGCTCTATGTATTAGCCTTTACCCCCTCTTATGGGAGGTTATTCCACTTATCCACTACCCTTTCTGTGAAGTAATTTTTCCTCAAATTTCCTCTGAACCTACTTCCCTCCAGTTTCAGGGCATATCCTTGTGTTCTAATACTTCTCTTCCTTTGAAGAATGTTTCCCTCCTGTACCATGTTAAAACCTATGATACATTTGAAAATTTTTGTCATGTCCCTCCTTTTCCTTCTTTGCTCCAAACTATACATATTAAGACCTCCTAGTCTTTCTGTAAGTTTTGTGCTGTAGAACATGCACCATTTTAGTTGCCCTTCTTTGTACATTCTTTAATAAATATATATATATATATATATATATATATATATATATATATATATATATATATATATATATTATATAAATGTCTAGTGGCGTGTGTTAGTCTGTGTGTGTGTGTGTGTGTGTGTGTGTGTGTGTGTGTGTGTGTGTGTGTGTGTGGAAAAAAATAAAACCAAGCTGCAGCGCCACCTGCTGGGCGGAGTTATACACTGACCTACTAAATTCTTAGTGTGTGTGGAAAAAAAAATTCAGAAAGGGCTGAAATTTGGTATACTAAGATGTTTTTAATTTGTTAATTTAATTTGTTAATTGTTAAAAGTGTTTATAAAGATTTAAAATATATATATATATATTTCTTGAAGGAGAAGTGAGAGTTGGAAGTGGTTGGTGGTTGCCGGGGGTGACAGTGGGGAGTGGTTGGTGGTTGAGGCCTGGGCTATGGCCCAAATGCATGACAAGAACCTTTTTAACACCTTAAGTAGCTTGATTTGACTAGAATGCATGAGTATCATGCACGGGTTAACTTGTGTATATATATATATATATATATATATATATAATACAATCTTTCTGAAGATATGGACTCCAGTACTGGACACAGTTTTCTCGATGAGGACGTACCAATGACCTGTACAGTGGCATTATTACTTCCTTCTTTCTGCTACTGATTCCTCTCCCTATGCAAACAAGCATCAGATTTCCCTTTTTCATTGCCTTGTTACATTACCTGCCTTTAAATCACCTAAAATAGTGAATCCTAGGTCTCTTTCCTCCTCAGTAGTTTCCATTATAGTGCCATTGATACTATATTTAGCCTTTCATTGTCATCAACATTTATTTATATAGCGTCAGCAGATTCCATAGTTCTTTATAATTTGGAACAAACAGTAATAAAATAATAATACTGGGTAATACATACAGACAGAGAGGTTAGAGGGCCCTGCTTGCAAGCTTACAATCTATGGGACAATGGGAGTTTGATACACAAGGGTAAGTACTACATCATATTGCATATTGGTCCAGCTAGAATGCAAAGGTAAAAAGTATTTAGTGAGCTGTATGATCAGTCACAAAAAAACAATGTTCGTCAAAGGGTATTTGTCTTGTGTTAGCTGCGTAGTGGATGGTAATAGGGTAACCTGGGGAGATTAAGAGGGTGGTTGAGGAATATTATGAGCTTGTCTGAAGAGGTGGGTTTCCAGAGAGCACTTGAAGGTTTGAGAAACAAAAAGAAAGTCTTATTGTGCGAGGGAAGGAATTCCACAAAGTAGTAGCAGCACAAAATAAGTCCTGTGACCGGGAATGGGAGGATTTGATGAGAGTGTAAGAGAGACACAGATCTTGTGCAGAATTGAGGTGTCGAGTTGGGAGAGATTTTGAGACAAGTGAGGAGATATATGTTGGTGCAATTTTATTAATGGCTTTGTATGTCAGTTGTATGTAAAAGTTTTTTGAAGTGTCCTGTGTGAGATATGTACGTATTTTGGAAATCTTTTTTAGATGTATGCAGCATGATATATATTTGAAGTTCATGTGGGGAACAAAGGATAGTTGCAAGTCAAGGATTACACTTAGGCAGCAAGCTTGCGGGGTGGGATTTATGGTCGAGTTATCAACAGAAATAGAAATGTGAGGCAGGAAGCTTTTGTTGGTGGGTGGGAATATTATTAACTCAGTTTTTGAAGGATTGAATTTGAATTGTCGAGAGGACATCGAAGATGAAATGGCAGAAAGACAGTCTAGATTGGCACAGGCCTAGCAAGACGCAGAGTCCAAAAACCCCCTGGTCTTCACCAAAAACCACCACAGGGATGGGTTTAGCTAGGAGGTATTCAAAATGCCCGCCTCGGGATCATGTGACCAGCACCACCGAGGGATCATGTAAGCAGCCGCGCCGCATACCCGGAAGTGTCACGCAGCTGACAGGATGCAACAAAAGAGCGAGGAGAGATAAGTCTCCTCACAACAACAAAGATGGTGAGAGATCAGGAGAGGATAGATAAATTGTGTATCATCTGCATAGAGATGATACTGATGTCCAAAGGAGCTTATTAGTTTTCCAAGAAAAGTGATGTAGATAGAGAATAGCAGAGGACCTAGGACTGAGCCTTGCGGTTCTCCAACTGATAAAGGAAGTGGAGCGGAGAAGGATGCAGAGAAATTAACATTGAAAGAGCAATTAGATAGTTAGGATGAGAACCAGGATAGGAAAGTGTCTTGAAGACCTAAGTATTGTTGTGTTTGAATGAGGAGAGAGTGGTCAACAGTGTCAAATGCAGCAGAGAGATCCAGGTGAATTAGAAGAGAGTAATGGCCTTTAGTTTTAGCTGTGAACAAATCATTGACAACCTTGGTCAGGGCAGTCACTGTGAAGTGTTGAGAGCGAAACTCTGACTGAAGAGGATTCAGTACGTTATTTGCAAAAAGAAAGCTTGTGAGACGAATACAGGCAATTCTCTAGATAAGTTCGTGGGATATGGGAGATGAGAGATGGGGTAGTAATTTGAGAGAGTTTGGGTCAGGATTTAGCTTTTTCAGAATAAGCTATTGAATAGTGATGGAAAGATATTAGTAGAGAGAGAGAGATAACAGATTTTAGTTAGAGGTAGAATAAGCACAGTGGACATGGACCTACCAATTTGTGAGGGTATGGGATCCAGAGGACAGGAGGTAGAATAGGAAGATGAGAAGAGATTAGAAACTTCCTCTTCATTTGTGGGATCAAATGAAGAGAGAGTGTCAGAGAGTGCTAAGAAGGAATTGAGCTGATTGCTTGTCGAAGGGGATGATACTATTTCTAGTCTGATCTTATCAATCTTGTCCTTGAAATAGAAAGCAAGATCATGGGCACTGATGGTAGTCGGAGGGTTTGGGGTGGGAGGATTTAGAAGAGATTTAAATGTGTTTAAAAGGCATAGGTTAGAAGCCTGAGCATAGATTGGATGTTTGTTTGTTTAGCAGTTTCCAGAGCCTTTCGATAGAAGTGGTAGATAACAGTATATGTGATGAAAACATTAGAGGTACAAGATTTTAACCAGTGACGTTCTGCTTTATGAGAAAGTTTTTGTAGATGTTCTGTTAAATTAGTGTGCCAAAGTTGACAATGAAGTCTACGCAGCGTATGAATAGTCGTTGGAGCCACTTGATTAAGGGCAGTTGCTAGGGTATGGGGAAATATGAGGAACTGCCATATCAGGGGACAAGAATGTAGAAATTGGGGAGAGAAGGTGTTGAAGAGAAGTGGAAAACTGTTCAAAATCAATAGAGTTAATATTCCTGCAGGTATAAAGAGGCTTGGAAAAGTTTGTCAGCAGGGAGGTTAAGGAACTGGGGGTGAGCGAGTAGCTGATAAGGTGAGGATCCAAGAGGGGATAAAAGAGTGTTGGGGATATCAGAAACTGAGCATAGTCTTAAGAAAATAAGATCAAGATGGTGGCCATCCTGATGAGTAGCGGATTCAATCCACTGGGAGAGTTCAAGTGAGGAGGTTAGAGACAGTAGTATTGAAGCAGCATTGGAATGTGGATTAGCAATAGGTATGTTGAAATCACCCATGATGATGGTGAGGACGTCTGAAAATAAGAAGTGAGGGAGCCATGCAGAGAAATGTTCAGGAAATTGTTGGTGTGGTCGAGGGGGACGATCACAGCAACACACATAGAGAATGGGTTAAAACTCCTAAGAGTATGTACTTCAAAAGATGTGAACGTGAGTGATGGGACATTTGGTAGAATTATGAATGTGCACTGTGGGGAAAGAAGTAGTATAACCGCACCTCCTTATCTGCCTACAGGTCTGAGGGTGTGGGTGAAATGGAGGTCACTATATGAAAGGGCTGCAGATGAGGCAGTGTCTGATTCTGTGGCCAGGTTTCAATTATTGCTAGCAGGTTGAGTTTGTTTGAAAGGAAGAGGTTATGTATGGATGTAAGTTTGTTACAACCGTGCATCTTCTGCAGTATAGTGTCAGGATGCTGCCTAATCTCAGCAGCTCCTGCCTCTGGGATTGGAGTGGACTTTATTATTGTGCTTCACTGAATGTGTTATTGGCAGTACCTCTGATTCACCAGAGGTGCTGCTATTGTGCTTTGCTTCTCTGTCTTTTAGCTACCTTCCTGCACCAATTATCTCCTGCACTTGGGTGTTCCCTATTTATACCTGCCACTCCTTGCATACCTTGCTGGTCATTGTTGTTGTTATTGCTGTTCCAAGAGCCTGTGCTGTTCCCTGCTGTTCCCTGTTTTGCTCCTGGTTCACCTGTTCCCTGGGATTTCTTCATATTAACTGTTTATCTGCATCAGTTGTGTTCCTGGTATTTGCTTTCTGCATCTCCCTGCAATCCTCAATCTATACCTACACCATCCGGTTTGTACCATCCAGCAATAAACATTGTGTGTTTCACAATATTCCAGGTTCCTTAACTGTTATTTCTGCATTGAAGTGTGACAATATGACCAGCCCAAAAAACAGTTTTGGAGCCGTGTGATAGATTCAGCTTCAGATTTTTATTCCTGGGACTTTTGCTGCAATTGTTTTCATTCACTTATTCCTGCAACATATCTGCCTTATAGATCACCGAGTTACCTCAGCTACAAGCTCTACAAGCAGATATAATTTTATTATGATCTCAGATGGCTCAGTTTGCTGCTTTACTTATTGACCCATTCAGGAAACTGTCAGATTTTGTTTCTCACAATTCAAATACTGTTGATTTGCCTCAACCAACCGTATCTGCTGCTGAATCAGTGCAAACATCATATTTTAATAGTGCAACTACAAATTACTGATTACCAAGAACTATGGTGTAACAAACTCCAGGCTCACAGGTGCTCCACACCCCCATCTGACCGAAGAGGAGCGGCGGTGCAGAAGAACTAATAAACTATGTCTCTACTGTGCATGTAATATACACTATTACAATACTATCCACTCCGCAGACCATAACAACCTACAGAACCGTCTTCTGTATATTCCCCTCCTCATTCTGCATTTGTTTGTTTTTCACTTTCTGTTCCCACATTACAGCCTGTTCTGCTCCCTAGGATGAGGACTTGTCCGCCACTTCCAGCCGTCTGTCCTGAGACGCCAGTTCCAGCCGCCTGTCCTTAGGTGCCAGTTTCAGCCTGCTGTCCTAAGGCGACCAGTTCCAGCCGCCTGTCCTGAGGTGCCAGTTCCAGCCGCCTGTCCTGAGGCGCCAGTTCCACCCTTCTGTCCTGAGGCGGCAGTTTCAGCCGCCAATCCAGAGGTGCTAGATCCAGCTGCCTGTCTCGAGATGCCAATCTCTGATGCCAGTCTCTGATGCCAGTCCAGAGGAGCCAGTTCCAGTCGCCTGTTTCGAGGTGCCAGTTTCAGTTGCCAGTCCCAAGGTGCAATATTCAGCTGCTTATCTCGAGATGCCAGTCTTTGCCGCTAGTCCAGAGGTGCCATTTCCGCCCTCCAATCCAGATGTGCCAGTTCCAGCCACTTATCTCAAGTAGCCAGTTTCGGCTGCCAGTCCCAAGGTGCTAGTTCTAGCTGTCTGTCTCAAGATGCCAGTCTTTGTCACCTGTCCTGATATGCCAGCTCCTATCGCCTATCCTGGGGTGCCAGCTCCTGTCCCCTATCCTGAGGTGTCAGCTCATGTCGCCTATCCTGTGGTGACAGCCCCTGTCACCGGTCCTAAGGTGCCAGCCCCTGTCGTCTGTCCTGAGGTGCCAGCCCCTGTCGTCTGTCCTGAGGTGCCATCTTCTGCCTCCAGTTCAGAGGTGACATCCTCTGCCTCCAGTTCCGAGGTGCCAGCCTTGGCTTCCAGTCCTGAGTCTCCCGCCATTGTCTCCAGTTCTGAGTCTCCTGCCATTGTCTCCAGTTCTGAGTCTCCTGCCATTGTCTTCAGTTCTGAGTCTCCTGCCTTTGTTTCCAGTCCTGAGCGTGCTACCATTGTCTTTCGTCTTGAGCCTCCAGCCTTAGCCTCTGCTTTCGAGTCACCAGCTTCTGTCTCCAGATCCGAGTCACCAGCCTCTGTCTCCAGATCCGAGTCGCCAGCCGCTGTCTCCAGATCCGAGTCGCCAGCCGCTGTCTCCACTTCCGAGTCTGCAGTTCAGAGTCGCCAGCCGCTGTCTCCAGATCCGAGTCGCCAGCCGCTGTCTCCACTTCCGAGTCTGCAGTTCAGAGTCGCCAGCCGCTGTCTCCAGATCCGAGTCGCCAGCAACTGTCTCCACTTCCGAGTCTGCAGTTCGGAGTCGCCAGCTGCTGTCTCCAGTTCCGAGTCGCCAGTCGCTGCTTCCAGTTCCAAGTCGCCAGACGCTGTCTCCAGTTCAGCCTGAGTTGACACTTGATGCGGTTCAGCCTGAGTTGATATTGAGGGAATTCAATAATTACATAGTTGCAATGTCCTGTGCAATCAGAGAAGCAGCAGAGTAAGGATGCAGCAGATATAGATTATTTCTAGATGTCTTCAATTGTTGTTCAATGTTTGTCCAACTGTTTAGTTTAACTGTATCTTCTAAACACTTTGGGCCTGATTCATTAGGAAAGTAAGGCAAAAATATGAATATGTTTTTTCCGGGACAAAACCAAGTTACAATGCAAGGGGTGCATATTAGTTTGTTATTGTGAACATAAGTTAAATGCTGGCTTGTTTTCATGTAGCACACACATACTTGATATTTTTATTTTTACACTGAAATTTAAAGTTAATCTAGGTCATGCCTTACCCCAACTATAAATTTGTCCTAACATTTTAAATTTACCTCCCCCTCCAATGCAACATGGCTTTGCTGAGGTGCAAAGCTACTCATTTTTTTGCTTTACTTTCCTTAATAAATAAGGCCCGTAGTGTAGAAACACATGTCTGTCCCCACATACGGCTTCCCCAGACTGAATGCCAAGATGTAATGAGGCTGATTTCAAAATAGGTTAAATCTGTGCTAATTGGACAGCTGATCAGAGAAGGAAGGGGGAAATATTGGGCTTACATAGGCTATATGAAAGCCAGGCCAGAGTCCAAAAATTGGTTCAATAAGCAAAAACTAAACACAGGAAACAGCAAGCAACAGAGTCCTATTACATATGTTTTTAAAATACAGGCACAGTTGCACAGATGAGAACAGAAGAGGATGAGATGGGACATTTGTAGCCCATGTACATATGTCCCCTCCCCCAGACTGAATGCCAAGCGTCGTAGAATCCAGTCCCAAACTTTTGAGTTTATTTAGTAATCTGCGATGTGGGACAGTGTCAAAAGCTTTACTAAAGTCTAGATAAGCTACATCTACGCCGCCCCCCATTCCCTTGATCTATTACTTTAGTCACCCAGTCAAAAAAGTCAATAAGATCTGTTTGACATGATATCACCCCAGAAAATCCATGCTGTTTACCATCCTGCAAGTTACTGGACTTTAGATATTCTATAACTCTTTCTTTTAAGAGTGTTTAAATCAATTTCCCTACTACTGATGTAAGGCTCACTGCTCGGTAGTTGCTTGCCTCTTCCTTGATTCCACATCTGTGCAGGGGGACTACATTTGCTCTTTTCCAATCCTCTGACATTATTCCAGTAGCTAGTGACTAGTTGAATAATGCTGTTAATGTGTCATTCTCTGTGGTGGGGCCTCAAGCCGCCGCGATTCCCTGTGTCCACAGGACGCATCCCGGCCGTCACCATGATGACCGGGACGTCACTTCTGCCCTCCTCGTCCCGGTTACCTAGGCAACAACCGGGACGCTTGTGTCTCCCTGCCGCTGCTTCCGGCCAGCTGTCAAACACCCGCGCGCAGGTCTGTCAACTCAGCCTCCTTGGCTGATTGGTGGGTGTTCCTCTAGCCACTTGGGCTGATTAGTCTGCTGGGTACTCTGCCATTACATTGGACAACCTCATTATTTAAGGCAGTAAGGACTGACCCTCACTGACGGTTATAGCGCTCTGTTCACAGTTAGCTGATCTGCTTCTGTGCTGTATTTGGTGAAAGCCTATTAGATTGACTTCTGTGTATGACCTCTGCCTGTCTCCTGGACCTGATACCTGCTTGTTGCCCTAACCTTCTGCCTGTTACCTGGATTTGAATATTCGCTTGTGGCCCTGACCCTGCTTGTATCTGACCTTTCTGCCTGTTCTCAGTTTAGGCCAGTTAGACATTATCTCTCAGCTCCGGACTGCAGATCTCTGCCCTGTCCCTAACTCCATGTTGTTATCTCCCCCTTCTGTGTGCTGCTGTGCGACCATAAACTTGTACTACACTGAGTGTAGGACCTGGGGGCATCCGAGTACCTGTGAACGTAACCAGTCTCTACGGGAAAGGCAGCTGCTATAGGTGAAGACCACTTCCGCTAGTTCTACAAGTTTATGACACACTGGTGGCCATAACATAATGGTGTTGCCAACACCTGTTTAAGTTCTTTTAGTTAATACAAGGGAGTTATATACAAACAAAAACATTTATAATAATAAAAAATACTGCATTCCGTGTTCAAGCCCTACGTGCAGGGCCGGATTAAGGGAATTGAGGCCCCTGGGCTAAGGGGGCATCCATTCCCCCATGAGGGCCCCCCGGTGAGCCGAGCCGCCCCCAAGGCACTTACGTCCTTCTCCTGGCATTGCAGTCCTTCTCCGGCACGTTGTACACTCTTTACTGAGGAGATCTCGTGAGTAAGGAGACTACAGCTCGCCGGTGAAGGACCGCAGTGAAAGTGCTCAGCAGCATTGATCGCGCCAGGGGCGCCCCCGCCAATGACCAATCAATACTGCTGCTGAGCACTTTCAAGGGCCCCCTGGATGCCCGAGGCCCCTGGGCTGTAGCCCAGTTAGCCCTAGGGTTAATCCGGCCCTGCCTACGTGCATATGTACGTTTTTCACCATTTAGCTGGATATGGGCCCTTAAAAATGTTGCAATGAGGCCCACAAATGTCTAGTTATGCCCCTGGTAGAAGGGGAATAGAAAAAAAAACAGAATAGTGGCCTTAAGGAGCAAAAGGAAAAAAGAAAAAGGAAGTATGGTAAACAATATATATATTGAAATGTGACTGTGTTTGTGTAGCTATCTCATTGTGTGTTTATTTATATGTGAGTGTCTCAGTGTCAGGAATCACACAAAAACTCTCAAAAAGTCAGTCCGATTTCGATCTACTTGTAGTGGAGGCACGGAATCTAATGAAGAGACCACTGCAAGCAGGTCACCTCTAAAAAAGAAATGGATTTTCAAAGAGCATCTAAAAATTTGAAGGCTGTGGGAAAGTCTGATTAAGCGTAGTAGGGAATTCCATGTGGGGAGCAGCACGGGAGAAGTCTTGAAGGCGGGAGTGAGAGGTGGTTATCAGAGACCAGACAAGGTGCAGGTCAGAGGTAATACCGCTGACAACCTGTCGCGATTCAGGTGACAGGGTGATTTACTTTGTTTATTCATTATCAATATAAGGAGGATTCTACATCTTTGGATATTACTATTCATCTACTTTTTTTCACTTGTGAGCAGATTTCTCACAGTTAGTGTTTCCATCTGGATGTGCGTACATTTTTACGAACTGTATTAATTAGTGATGGCCACACTTTTCTTCTGGTCGCGCATTCCAGTGTATAATTGATCTTAAATCTACAGCCGCGGTTGGTTTTAATTTAGTATCGGAATCTATATTTCTGTGTCATATACATGTTATATTGATTTTGCACACTGATTTATTAATGTGTAATGTTTTTTGGTACATGTTCAACTTCTGATGTCGAATTTATATAAATACCTTTGTACATTACTGTCCAGTGCCTCTCTCTATATCTCAAGTGAAAACCGATGTGAATAAGGACTGTTTATTGTGCTCAGATAGCAGCGCAACCCCCATCCTTATGTAATTGCAACATGGCTTATCCTGCTTGGACTCTCCTGAGGATATGTGATTTTTGATAATACCACCAATATTGTTAGAGCATTACAGCGGGGGGAATTCCATCACATTCCCTATTTTGCTCACACAATCAACTTGGTTTTACAGAATTTTTTAAAAAATGACAATGACATGCAGGAGATGCTGTCTGTGTCCCGAAATATTTAGGATCAATTTAGGGACTCTGCAACAGCATGTAGGAAAATGCATCAGCTGCAAGAAGAATAGAGTTTAGGGGGAATGTACTTTAGTCCAGTGAAGTGGAGAATACTTTCTGTATTGTGCAAGGTGCTGAAACCACTCGAAGTAGTCACCTGTGAAGAGAGTGCAGACACTGTTAGCTTGAGTCAAGTGAATACCCTAATTAGACTTTTTGAAAAGCAGCACGAGAAATTGAAGGAGGAAATAAAACAAAGCAATTCTGCTAATTTTGTTGGACTTGTAGATTAAGTACTTTATTCGCTTCGCCAGAGTGCAGGAGTTATCAACAGATTGAAATTGGATCATTACATTTTGGCAACTGTGCTTGATCCTAGGTTTAAAAGCTATGTCTTTTCTTTTTTTCAACTGACCCAGGTCTCAAGAGACGCAAGCTGACAGCTCAAGTGGTACATGACACAATGACGTCTCCTCCTCCAGTTTCACTGGAAATTGCTGCTAGGAAAAAACTTAGCTTTCTCAAGACACCCAGTGGGGATGCAAATGAGTCTACACAACATTTTGACATTTGGTCTGGTCTAAAAGAATTGTCCAAAAATCGTGACAGTTCTTCCATAAAATGAACTACAGATTCTATGAGGAAGTCCATTAACGGCAATTACATCAAAGTACATAGATTTCTGTGATGGTGGATTCCAGTGGGGATGAATTAGTATTGTTTGAGGATAACGTACACACTGATGAGGGTGAATATGATGACAGTGTAGATTGCAGGTGCTGAGATCTAGCTGAGAGAAGGGAGCTAGCTGATGCTGGTATGCTTGGTAATATTTTGGGTAGAATGGCATGTTGGCAATTTTATGTTTTTCTCCAGTAAACTTTCTCCTTTATTAGAGAGGTGTTTTTTTCTTTACAAAGGTAAAAGCTTTTTATTTACATTTTTGTTTCCCTGACTTAAAACCACTATGCACTTGAACGTAGACTTTAGCACATGAGGTATATGGATTAGTATCATCATGACTGAGACTGGAGAGTGACAAGAGCAATGCCAGCCTTCTGTATCTGTATAAGCTATGGCACAGTAGAATGTCACTGGAGACTTTTAAGAACACTGAAAGCCCTATTATTACAATTTCTGTTTCAGCACTGAACCTTGCCACCTCTCCTGTTTAAGTTAGTTATGGTACAGTAAAATGTAACTGCAGATTTAGACCAAGACTGACAGCCCTATTATTTCTATTTCAGCAATGACAATTAGCAATGGAGCAATGGAGCTCTCCTCTTTGTATGTTAACTATATAACACAGTACAATGTGACTGCAGATTTAGAATACTAAGCCTGTCAGACCTATTATTTCTATTTCAGCAATGACAATTAGCAATGGAGCAATGAGCTCTCCTGAATGTCACTGGAGACTTTGAAGAACACTGCTACCCCTCCTCTTTCTTTTCTATCAATGACGCTGCCCAACTGCACTAGAGACTGCCAAGAACTGTGCTACCCCTTCTGCGCCCCTCTGTGAAATGGCGCTGGATCGCCGTGGAGGGCGGTACTTATAGAATCCAAAACACGCGAGATACGATATCCAACGACGTAACAATGACATTTTGCCTCGCTTTCAATTCTGAGGATGCGCTAAATTGCTGAGCCGGCTCTGCTCAGTACTCGGATCTGCTAAGTTCGGTTGGGTTCGGTTCTCGGGGAACCGAGCCCGAGTATCTCTACCATATTGTAATATTAAAAATTGCAAGTGTTTATTTCACGTTTAATATTTATTTATATAATAATCTGAATTGTTATTTTGATGTTTCCGTTAATGTCTGAAAACACACACACACAGAAAGTTATGTATGAGGGATTTTTCAGTGAACGCCCCAAACCTTACTAATATATGTATACTTTATCTAATGTACCAAAGATATGTACAATCCAGAGCTTTTTATATGCATGCTGAACACAGCATAAACTTCACCGTAACTAGAGATTATTAATCCCAATGAAGAAAACACACAGTACATTTAAACATTCAAAGGGATTACTGGTTGAATTATGGACACAATGCTAACATACTGCTTCCATGGTCCATCCAAAGTTCACTATGAATGCTCATATGCAATGTGTAAATATTCTGCAAAAGGAATCAATTATGCTAGTGCCAGCGTTGTTTATGTCATGATCACCAATAAATACAGCGTCCATATGTATAAACACTAAAAAAGAGAAATCATTGTAATAAAACAATAAGGGTAATGAAAGGAAAAAATGAAGGGAGGACAAGTAACACAATGGTTCTGGACATTGACCATATATTAATGTCATTGAGAGTTTTGGTGAGACTGTTTTACCTGGACAATTCACGTTGTATCCCTATGTTCCAAGTACTAAAACTAGATTGTGGGAGGCTATGTATAATTGTAAGCTGTACCTATTTTAAAAAGTAAATAAGCAAAACAATGTTTTTTTCCACGTAAATTAGATTGCTGAGTCAGATATTTTTTAATTTTCTGCAACATTATTAAAATACATAATTTAACAATGGCTATTTCGTAGAATTCTCTTATTTTATTTTTGTGTCCCAATAAAATCTTGCTTTATAAAAGTAATACTCTTTTATTGTGAGATCAAACTGCAAGTTTAAAATATTTACTTGAGAATAGACCGCCACATGAATGTTTCCTGCTTAATAATATGAAAATGGCACAAAAAATATTTTATTCCTCCAAAATGCACATAAGAGCGGCCAATAACAGTAGAGAAAAATAGCTCCCAAAAAGACTATTCGCAATTCAATGCAATTCTTACCTAATGGCAGCAGTTTAAACCTCAGAGGGCAAAAAAATCAGAATGCAGTTAAAATATGAACTTGTGAGAATTCAATGGTTTAAACTGCTTGAATACCATCTTCCTGTAGTAGATTTCATTTCATTGAAGCTCTTTCTTTTTTGACATTATTCATATTTCTACATTGGTCATACTAGAGGGCTGCAGCAAAATTGTGCTGTGGGATGTTTTGATAGAGTGGCGTTCAAGAAATAATTAGCAGGTTTAATGTGTCCCAGCGCTCAACCTGGAAAATTAACTGAACCAAGAGTCTCAGAGCAGCCATTACACTGCGCTTGACTCATCATGTTATTTAATGAAAGCTGATGCATCATCTATTGCTGTCCTAAGAGGCAGATCTGTAAGAAAGACCAGACCGTAGTTTGATCCATCCAAATCTATCCTTGAGACAAAGCACATATTTTTTCCTTTACCCAGATTATCTCACCACCTTGGTTTTTGTCATTCTGTCTTGGTTTTTGTCCAGCTCCAATTATTTATTTATTTTTTTTAAAAACCTGTTTAACCTCTTTATATAGGCAGATTAACTATATTGGAGTGTACCTATCAAATGGATTGATAGGGGCAACAATATCAGATGCAGGGCAACCCTGATGACAAGGCCACATCAATAAGCTTCTCATTCACTCTAGCATCCAGGATCTAGCTGTCACGACTATATTGTATACCTGCTATTATTGGCGCAACTCAGAGGAAGGTGCGGAGTCTAATGTGCCTCTGGTATTGACCAGGCACCCCCGCAAGGAAGTATGGACTCCGCTGCAGGGACACGTAGGTCGCGGTCCTTCCAAGAGTCAACAACGAGATACAAGGAGGTGTCAGACAGGCCGGGTCGGTAACGTTCTGGTAGCAGAGGTACAAAGGGAAATCCAGAAGAATGGTGAGGCAAGCCGGGTCGGTAACTTTCAGGTAGCGCAGTATAAAGGCAGAATCCAAATAGAGGTGGTCAAACGGTCTGGGTCAAAAGGTCACAGGCACCACAAGGTAAGTCAGGAAACAAATACAGCAACTGGTACACACAACGCTGGAGGCAGGAAGACCTGATACTCTGGCACTGGTAGGTGGGCCAGAGGAAGTTTAAATAGTGTGGTGCCCCAATCAGAATCAGCGCTGCAGCGCTGTCATAACTGCCGCCGGGAGATCCGCTCATAGCGACCCGTTGCCTAGCAACTGGGCGCGTCATCACTACAGAGGTCGGGCGGCAGGGGGATCCGAAAATTGCTAGGCAACCAGACGCGCTATCGGAAGACAGGCGGCCGTGCGGGATGGCGCCTGACACTAGCTTTCCAGTATTCAGTACACAAGTCTGCAGTGTCCAATGTATTGTTTCCCCGTGTCCAGTATGCAACTTCCCAGTGACTAATATACATTGATCAGCACAACATTAAAACCACTGACAATTCAAGTAAATAACATTCATCATCTCGTTACAATGGCAAAGGGTTAGATATATTAGGCTGAAGGTGTACAGTCAGTTCTTGAAGTTAATGTGTTAGAAACAGGAACAATTGGCAAGCGTAAGGATCTGAGCAACCTTGACAACGGCCAAAATGTGATGGCTAGACGACTGGGTCAGAGCATCTCCAAAACAGCATGTCTTGTGGGGTGTTCTCGGAATGCAGTGGTTAGTGCCTATCAGAAGTGGTCCAAGGAAGGACAACTGGTTAACCAGCAACAGGGTCATGGGCGCCCACGGCTTATTGATGCACGTGAGGGGAGCAAAGGCTAGCCGGTCCTTTCCAATCCCACAGTAGAGCTACTGTAGCACAAATTGCTAAAAAGCTATTGTTGGCTATGATAGTAACATGTCAGAACACACAGTGCATTGCAGCTTGCTGCATATGGGGCTGCATAGCAGACCGACCAGAGTACCCATGTTGTACCCATGTTGACCCCTGTCCACCACTGAAAGCTCTTACAATAGGCACGTGAATGGGACCATGGAGCAATTAAAGAAGGTGGTCTGGTCTGATAAATCATGTTTTTTTTTACATCATGTGGACGGACGACTGTGTGTGCATAATTTTATTGGGGAAGAGGTGGCACCAGAGCAGGTTCTCCTCTCTGCCACATTTTGGGTTTCAATACCTCCCTCTCAGAACTCAGGCAATCCCTGTCATTTTGGTATGTTACAGGCAAGTCCCAGAGTCTCCCTCTTCAAACTTGTGCTGTCACTTATCACTTAGCAACTAGATGTGTGTCAGATGGCATTGGGATAGGAAGCACTCCAAAGAGTTTGGAATAGAATTGAATGGTTAAGCCTGGTGCTAAGGTTTTAGACCCAAATTGGAGAGAGCTGTCAGATAACATAGTGAATTTCAGACAAAAATCCCTTAATCATAGTCAGTCTTAGGTATTGAAGTTTGAGATAGGTTAAGATTTTATGATAAAAATTGAAGTAATATTAGACCTAGACTTATAGTATGTCAAAGGGTTATAAAAGGCAGAATATTTAAGGCACTTAAGCACCAAAATTGAACACTAAATAATTCACCCAAAAGCGTTGAGAGCACATAAAGTGCTAGTGCAAATGAATATGACTCTAATTCCTAACTGTCAATTTCCTAATAGTCATAGTAAAACTGAAAGAGCGAATTCTTGCATTAAACTGACATAAACTGTTGAAAAGACAAAATGTGTATGTGTATCTGCTGCTATAAGTGGTACTGACCTTGAACCATAGCCAGGATGGGACAGTCTGTGAAGCTGTGAGGCTGGAACTACTTAGGCACTTAGCACCAGGAAGGGAAAATTACAGTTACACAGTCCAGACACTCCTGGAAATGACCCCATCACATGGAAACCTCCCAGACACATGGTTTTTTTTTTATCAGGGGGTATTTTATTAGCCTTTCTAGAATGCCTAAGGGTTGAGATAGGGGATGTTACAGTATCTATTCTCTAATTCGGTAAACAGAAATATAATGGTGCTTCGCCCAATAATATGGTAAGCCATGGATAAATGTCCCATTTGCCATTTATTAAAACAGCCAGGAAATAAACAGCAAGAAATAAACCTTTCAGTTTTTTCCAAAATCATTTTGCTATATAGTGGATAAATGCTGAATGAGCAGTGTTGTTAGAAAAGTACTTTTGGTTCATAATAAAATTACTGGCTCTTGTTCTCTGACCTCTTGCCACTGAGCTCCATTGGGTGTCATTGAAAAGCCATGTATTCCTGTGTTGGAGGTGCTGCTATGAGAAAAGCCTGACATGTAACTCAGCTCTCCCCCTTGGTTTGCTGGATAAAAGAACCTCTTGTGACAAGTGTTGGCAGCTTTTATTGTCTCCAGTGAATCATTCATAAAGTGCATGGCGTTTGGAACAAATTCTTCATTTTCCAGCTGCCAAACTGATTTTTTTCAAAAGAAACACATAGATCTTAAGAGGCTTTAAATAATTCACAGCTTTGAGTGTCAAACCTTTCCACTCTGTGTCTTTATGGTGGCATATCATATGTGAATTTGCAGTGCCTGTCAGGGGCTATCATTTGCACTGAATATATTTATGTGAGTATTGAAGTAATAGTTTTGCCAGAGAGTAATAAAACATAATGAGCTGGAACACAATTTAATCCAAATGCATAACAAATTCCAGATATCCAAAGCATATTATTGCTAAATTTGTCCATTATTAATAGAGATGGGCGGGTCCGGTTCCCCGAGAGCCGACCATACCCGAACTTTGCCTATCCGAGTACCGAGCTGAGTAGCTCGGTACTCTCCCGCCCACTCCGAATCCAAATGGAGGCCGAACGTCATCGTGACGTCGTCGGATCTCGGGGCTCGGTTCTCGCGATACTTCAACATTATGAATACACGCCTCCACAGCAATCCATCGCCATTTGACAGAGGGAGAGAGCAGGGTGTAGTCACAGGCTGATTAGAGCAGGGACAGAGAATACAATATTCTTCTTGCAATTGCTCTAACAAAAATCGCTAGAGAAGAGAGGAGGATAGAGGTTTATTATTATTTTTTTTTAATATTTGGCACTCTCCAGTGCTTTTGGGGTGTCCCCCATAATTGTGCATAAATATTTCTGGCTGTCAAAAGTCATATCTGTCAGCAGTATCTACCAAATAATTTTTAGCACTCCTCAGTGCTTTTGGGGTGTCCCCCATAATTGTGCATAAATATTTCTGGCTGTCAAAAGTTATATCTGTCAGCAGTGTCTACCAAATAATTTTTAGCACTCCTCAGTGCTTTTGGGGTGTCCCCCATAATTGTGCATAAATATTTCTGGCTGTCAAAAGTCATATTTGTCAGCAGTATCTTACCAAATAATTTTTACCACTACAAGTGCTTTGCGCTCAGAATGGATCCAAAGCAGTCCACATATGATCAGAATGAGCAACCAGGTTCTGTCACCAGTCCTGATGTTAGTGTACCCAGTACGTCATCTGGGCAAGGCGATGTCAAACCACACAGTGTTTCGAAATCAGTCCAAAAAAACAAAACCCCCAAAAAATTGACTGTGTTGAAGCGAAAAAGAAGTGTTACTGTGCAAAAGTTAAGTGCCGATAAAAAAAAAATTGCCAACATGCCATTCTACACACAGAGTGGCAAAGAGAGAATGAGGCCTTCACCTTTGGCTATTAGTGGCAGATCCAAAAATGTTACAGAGCCTACAATTGGTGCACAACTACTGTTACGCGTCAAAGCCGAGCTGCAAGATAACAGTAAGGCATTAGAGGATAATGTTTGCTCTGATTCACAAATGACACCAATCCCTGTGGAGAGTCCATCCAACAGTGGGATGTCTAATCGTGAGCATTCTGTTAGTGTACCCATAAAGAAGGGCCCTTTCAGCAGTTCTGCTGATGTGTGCCTGAACAGCCCGAGTGTAGCCGGTGATACACCAAGTGAGGATGACACTTTGGGCTAGATTTACTAAGCTGCTGGTTTGAAAAAGTGGGGCTGTTGCCTATAGCAACCAATCAGATTCTAGATTTCATTTTTTTAGTACTTTCTACAAAATGATAACTAGAATCTGATTGGTTGCTATAGGCAACATCCCCACTTTTTCAAACCCGCAGCTTAGTAAATCTAGCCCTTTGTCTTTAGAAGAGGATGTGGGGGAAATTTGGGTATCCGACGATGAGGTTGCGGTTGATTGTGTAAGTCCTGCAGCAGTGTGGCACCAGTGGGAGCAGTTCTGGCACGTGAAGTTCTGGCACCAATATGCACTTTCCAAACACAAGCAGAGATGACGCAGGTGGCAGACCACAACAGTTTGACATCTGGCCTGGTTTGAAGGATTTGTCAAAAAATGTGTGCATAACTGCAACCATTCCTACTATTAACATGCAAAGGATGGTGGAGCGCCTATCAGGGATTAAACTGTATTTTTCCTAATTTTAACTAATAATGTTTCGGTGTAATATACACCCAAAGACGAGTGCTCAATTGCTAAGAGTCATTGATGAAGAGGAAGACAAGCAGGCTTGTCTGTTGAATTTGCAGGCAAATTGTGCTGCGTTATATAGATAATACCCAAAGAGAAGAGCTCCATTGCTCCATTGCTAATTGTAATTGCTGAAATAGAAATAATAGGGCTGACAGTCTTGGTCTAAATCTGCAGTTACATTTTATTGTACCATAGCTCACTGCGAGACAGGAGAGGTGGCAGGGTTTAGTGATAATCTTCCTCAAACAATACTAATTCATCCCACCATCATAGAAGTCTGTGTAGTATGATGTAATTGCTGATAATGGCCTTCCAAAGGGAATGACTAGTTGATTTTAGGGCAGAGCTGTCACAATTTTTGGGCAATTCTTTTACAGCACAGCAAATATCAAAATGTTGAGCGGACTCATCTGCATCATCACTGGGTGTCTTGGGAAAGCAATTTCTTTTACAACAAGCAGTTGCTAGAGAAACTGAAGGAGAAGACATCCCAACAAGATGTTGATAAGTCTGGGATCCTTGCAAAGAAAATTAAGTATTTAATCTACAATTAAAATATAGTTAGCACATTTACTTTGCTTTATTGCACACTATAATTTTATTTTATTTCAAAATGTATTATTAAGGCAATCACTTGACTCAAGCTAACCGTGTCTGCACTTTCTTCACAGGTAACTACTTCGCTGGACTAAAGTATATTCCCCTCAAATGCTAGTCTTCTTGCAGCTGCTGCATTCTCCTACATGCTGTTGCAGAAACCAGAAATTGACCCTAAATGTTTCTGGACACAAACAGCATCTCCTGCATGTCATTTTTAAAAAGTTCTGTAACACCAAGTTGATAGTGTGTGCAAAACAGGAAATGTGATGGAATTCAACCCCGCTGTAATGCTTGACCAATATTGGGGTTGTAATCAGAAATGACATATCCTCAGGAGAGTCCAAGCAGGATTAGCCATCTTTCAATGACATCCCTTAGTTTTTGGAACAGCTTGTCAGCTGTATGCCTCTTACTGAAGCCGCTGATACACAGAGTAGCCTACTTCTCAAAAATGTGACGTACCTGGGTACATGCTGCTGCTGTCCATGCTGGGGAAGGCGAATGACCAACCCAGTGGGCTTTCACAGTCATATAAACTTTAGTTTGCCCAGTTCCGCTTGTACACATATCTGCGGTTAAGTGTACAGTGGGTAGAATGCCATTTTGTCGCCCAATAATTAAATTTTTATGAACTTTCCGGTACAGGAGAGAATTAGCTTTTCCAGTAAAATGGTATAGTGATGACATTTGCTAACAGGGACAGAACACCTCAATTAAATGTCTTAAACCAACTGTATTAATAGTGGACATTGGACGCAGATCTAACACTAGCATAGTACCCAGGGCGTCTGTGACCCGCTTTGCGACTGGGTGACAGGTTTCATTCTTGCTTCCTCTTGCAGAGGATTGTTTAACTGCCAATTGTTGGTTCAGGGGATATTGATTATGAAGGTGTTGGGGGGGGGAAGATTGCAGGTGCTGGGATGTAGATGAGAGAAGGGAGGTAGATTATGCTGGAATGCTTGTTGTTGTTTTTTTTAACCGAAGTTTCTGGTTTTCCCAACAGTTTTCCAAGAACTCGCTGAAAAATGACGAAACATGGATGATGATCCCAGATGGTTAAGGTCCCTACCTCTACTGAGTGTGGCTTTAAAAATGCTAGAAATGGATAGACAACTCTTGCCAGGATTTGTGTAAAAATAATTCCACACTTAAGAGGTGGATTTTTGGTCTTATGCCCAGGCATGACAATGGCCTTTTTGTTATCACTGGCAAGAACTGCAGCAATTTTTCTTTTCAAGTGTATGAAAATCATATTGTGACATAGGAGGTGTTCAAAATTGAATAAAAAATTACTGAAAATTAGTGTTACTGAGGTTAATAATAATGTAGCTACAAAATAATACCTAAATTGTGTTATTTTAGCACCAATAAATGTAATTTTTTTAACAAATTGCAAAACAAAACCAAACAAAACCAAAACCAAAACACACAAGGGCGGTTTTGCAAAACCAAATCCAAAACCAAAACACGACGGTAATCCAGATCCAAAACCGAATCCAAAACCAAAACACGGGGGTCAGTGACCATCTCTAATTATTAATATCCCCTCTATAGTGCACAGCAGATCAGTCCTGTACTGATTTCATGAAATATACATGGTAAAAAGTACTCCTATGCAGGTTTGCAAGTTACTGGACATAATCCTGTGTTGGTATACATTGCAACAGGTGCAATTTAACATTAGTGCTCTATTAACACATGCTTTGGATGACATTTATTTTATATAGCGTAGTTTTAACCTGTTCTGCTATTGGTCCAGCTAGAGACTTCTGCAGTGCAGATTTGTTGCTCCTAGTAGGAGGCACCTTGACACCTTTCTCTTAATAAAGTAGTTATTGATAGCAGAGAGGGAGGCACGAGAGGCTAGAAATGCATTGTCGGGACCCTATACAAATTTTGCTGTAGGGCATGGCAATTCACTTTTCTGCTCCTGACTTTGAGGTTAACTTACTGCAGGACTTCTCACCTCGTGACTAGTGTATAGCGGGACTTCCACCTTGTGGCTAATATAGAGCAGAAATTTCTATCTCGTAGCTAATGTATAGCAGGACTTGTAACTTTGAGGTTAGTTTTTGATAGGACTTCCACTTTGTTGCTAATGTATAACAGGGCTACCCATCTAGTAACTAGTTAGACAACAATAAGGGACAGATTTGATTGATTTATATAGGTTGTGAATGGCTGACTCACTGCAGGTAAGATGGTGAAATGTAGACAGATGCAATCTTGAATCAATCTTACCTGCCTTATCTTACCTGCCTTGAATCAGCCAGCCATAGAATCTGATCTTTTATAATGTGCCCCTCAAGAAAGGGATGCATTGGCAATCCTATAGCTGGTCAGACTTTCCTACTGGGGTAGCGGGGAAATTCCTGGTACACCCTACCACCCAAGAGCACCCCTTTCCCTAGGGGGTGGGGCCAATATTGTGCACTATGGGTGCCATGGGTCAGTTTGCTTAAGCCTTCCAGGCTGGTCCTATAATGAACTGCATGTTGAAGCCTGAAAGAAGGAGGAACTTTCCTCTTCTTCCTTCTGTCTGCAGAAGGGGGTTACATGACTCATGTACTGCAGCTGGCCCCTCCCCTGCCACCTAATTGTAGGTGCCTATTCTTCTTCTTTTTCCCCCTCTTCAGGAGAGTGTGTGTGTGTGTGTGTGTTTTGAACATGCTATAGGGACAGGTGTCTATGTAAAGGGTTAACATGCTGTGGGGTCTGGTGTGTGTATGTAAATGGTTAATATACTGTGTGGAATGGTGTCCCCCCCCTCCTGGTTTCCAAGAACCCCTTCTGCTGCACACCCCCTTCCTGTCTTCCAGTCACCCCATCTGCCAGAATGGTAAACAATACTAGTCACCTCATGCTGACACTGGCCCAGCAGCACATTTCTCCTTACTACTGATTGACATCTCCTGCTGCTGTACCTCATCTGCCACCACACTCCCCTATTGGACTCTAGGCTGGCCTCCCTGCACTGCTTTTATGGCTGTACTGAAGTAGAGAAATGACAAGAGAAAGAGTGAGAGAAAGTAAGAGAGAAAGAAAAGAAAGAAGAGTGTTCATTCACTTTGATCTAGGTAAGTGCATGTATAGTATTTTTATGTACAGTGTACATATATATATATATATATATATATATATATATAGTATATATATAATTATTGTTTTTCTTTCTTAGGTTTAAAAAATAGCCTTTCAGGTGCAAAATATAGATAATATATAACTTATATAAAAAAATGTTTTAACATATTTAATTTATAAAAAAAAAATATTTTGGTACTTAATTATATGGACAGCACTGTAGCTCACCAGCACTGTGCCACTACTCATTTGAGCTGCTGTTTTCAAATCTTCTGCTTTCTAGCTGATGTGATGACTTGAGCCCATCAGCGGGTAATTTGAAATAAAGCTGTTCAAGGGGAAAAATCATTACAGAGCTGAGGCACTAAAGTGTACCAAAAGAAAAAAGGTATACTTTTTTCCATAGCCTGTCCATACCCCCTCTAGTGGCTCATCTCTGGTGGCTGGCCATGCTCCTTCAGAAATACATAACGTAAAGAGTCAGCAAGCACATGCTATTTCATAGGCCCTTACCATTGCATTCCCCTGGTGGGCCCTTATGCCCTAGTCCGACACTGTTCCTACTGTGTGCCCAGGTTCCCGCTCTGTCGTTTATTGGTTGCTAGGGGGAGAGCCACCAGGAAGTGTCAGCATCAAACAGGAAACTTTACACTAGGAGGTTGATTCATTTAGCCATAAGGTCCCATAGTAACCTTGTGTAATCATACAGAAAACATGACTCACACCTCACCGAGGTACAAGTAAAAATGAAGAAATATTAATATCAGAAACATCCTACAGAGATATATCATGCGAGGTTTGTACTGGACCATATCACAGCATTTGGATGTATATAACCGCTCCGTAGGATCTCTACCTTCGCAAGGATAGACAAAACCTAAATAGCGCCTCCCTTCCCCCTCTCTGTAAGGTGAAAAGGTGTGTAAAATGATTGAGTAACATCACAAAACTGCATTTGTTCAAGACTTTTTCATGTATAGTATGTATAGCTAATAATATATATATATATATACTACTCTGAAAAAATGTAAAGCTCGCTCTGCCTTCCAGAGGAATTAGTACAAGTTATTTTGCAATGGTAGAAAGTGCAGGGTAATAGCATTTCCTTGTATTTTAAGCTATATCTCAGGTTCACAATGTTTTTTTCAAATAAACCTCCACAAGTGGAGACAGCTCTGCTGAACAAATCAGCCCACAAAATGAATGCCTGCACTGCGTATAGGAAGTGACTGGGTCCACTTTAAAAATCTCCAAAGCTATTGTTAATTGCACAAATTTGTGGCAACAATTATCTGTGTCACAGGTCTGCACAATTTCATGTTTTTTATTGCGCTGTATCATTTTACAGCAGCTGTACAAATGTTACCAAATCAATTAATAAATGAGATGTTTCAACACGCTCCTCGTAAACAGATTTATTAATGCAACTTCTTGCTTCAGTAAATTAACACAACATCGTTCTCTAAAATGAGATAATGATTTCCCTCCTGGGTAATATTTAACTCTTCTACAGGAAGATATAAAGTGATTTCTAGGGATACTATGATATGGTTGCAACAGCTAAAGCAAAGCAAATATTCCAGTTTTATTCCTGCTAACATTGAATTTATAGTTAATATTTCAGTGTAATTGTATATCATTCTGAAGGGCATCTTCATTCGGGTACATGCTGTTTTAGATATCCTTCTGTCTGATTTTGCTATCAGTATAACTTAAAGCATACTTACCTACTTTCTTCAGCTCCCTTCCGGCAGCCAGCCAGTGGAGGGGGGCGTGTGGCGGCGGGTCGGCCAAAATTGCGTCATTTCGGCCCCGCCCCCTGTGACGTCACAACGTAAATTGCGCCACGATTCATTGGGAATTGCAGCGTTTGGGATCTAATTCTAGTGAAGTGGGCACTTCCTAGTGAAGTGGGCAGAATTCGGGAGATTGCCACACTCGCCCGGGAGTCCGGGAGACTCTCGCAAAATGCGGGAGTCTCCCGGACATTCCGGGAGAGTTGGCAAGTATGACTTAAAGTGGAGTGGTAACTCACATGTGAGTTTCTATAAAACTAATCAGGGCCTTATTCATCAATGCACGTAAATGCTGATATGTGTCGAATTTGCGTAAAATCACTCTTCAAGCACAATGGACCCTTAGTAAAGCTTACGATTTCAGGGGCAGAACAGGGAGGGGAATGGGTGTATGCACGTAGTCAATATACAGTAATAGAGTGAGTGCTAAGCTCAAGCGCACGCAGTAGCGTTCGATTCAAGCCTTGGCCATTGCAAAGGTACTTGATTTAAGTCATATAAAATGGACCAGCTACTGGTCTGGTGTAAGTGCTGATTATTAGTGATGAAAGCTGTGTATGTAAGCTAGAACAGGAGCAACTATAACAATGTATTTTATGTACTGTAGAAATGAACAATATCCTAATAAATGTATTTCATGGGGAGAATGGAAATATTTTATAATGTTTTGTGCTTTGACTATATTTTCAACAGGTGGCATTAATTGAATAGTTTTTTGTTATTTTCAGTGCGTTGTTTTGTAAATTGAGTTTCCACATATGTATTGGACGCATCCTGCAGTGTCTTGTCTCTTAGGCAGAGTGGACCTAGACTCATATTCAACAACAGACGTATCTTCAGATCTGCTCCTTGTTGAATATGAACGTACGTATGCCCGATAAATGTGCATTTTTTTGAAAAAAAGTGCAAAATGCTTCATATTGCGTTCCTTGATGAATCAGGCCCTCAGTTTATAAATATTAACTTATCTAATTTCCATTTCTTTCATTCCACCTTTATATTTAGATTATTACTGTGTATTATTTGCTCGTCATGCTCCAATGCAGTAAGTATAATACTTGCGCTGATTTCGAGTCGCATATGTGGGTTCTAATTATACATTTCATGCAAATTTTTTTGCACTGCACATGATTACAACTTGCCCTTATATTTACAGCTACAAGTATCTGTATTTCAAGGAGCGAATCAGAGGCACTACATTTAAGCGAAGTAAGTATCGACATAGAGATGCACTTTAGCTACGCCCTTTCCGTTGTGTCAGTATTTTAGTTTCCATGTAATATTTTAAAACATTTATTACGAAGTGTAAATGATCCATCTACAAAATATAGGTGCAAAGTATGTTCCATGCAACTTGAAATGCCACAATAGGTTTACGCTTGCACGTATGATAAGTCATGTCTTACTAAAAATACAGACATGCAGATTGTTTTACATCCAATTTGAATTTGCTTCCATTGTGTGTAAGCTCTGCCTACTTGTATGCCTTTTTCTCACTCACTCATTAAGTCCCCATTACATTAGCTTAGTAGTAGCTCACCCTACCCCAATATACCAGCAAGGTGAACGTTCATCCACTGGAATTCTCACTATTAAACAATGTTATTGTCATGGTGTCAGAGTGTAGGCTCTTTGACTAGTAGATTCCTTGTTGCCAAATAATGTTTGCACTGACAGGGTAGAGGCACAGAGACCCCAAGTAACAACTAGTGTTTGCAGACTTATGTAATATCACTCTGGCATAGTGTCATACAGTGCTGGGAACCCTAGTGTTTTTTCATCTAGAAAAGTGCTAGTGTTCATAGCTTGCAATCGCTCCTTTGGTAACATGTTTCAGTCAAGGAGGAATATTCCGCCGCTGCCACACAGAAGTAATTATGCTCCAAGGACACTAGAGGATAAATTTATCAAGCTGCGGGAAAGAAAAAGTGGAGATGTTGCCTATAGCAACCAATCAGATTCTAGTTATCATTTATTTAATACATTCTACAAAATGAAAGCTAGATTCTGATTGGTTGCTATAGGTAAGATCTCCACCTTTTCAAACCTGCAGCTTGATAAATATTCCCCTAGGTGTCACAATTTTTAAGGATCATTGCTTCCATGGGACAATGGAAGAATATTCTCCCTTCACTTTAACCTGTTCCCCTTTGGATTGATTAAGTGCTATAAATGCTAGAACTTTTTTAGCTGGAAAATGGCTAAATGTCATGCAGAATGCATGTTGACTTAAACCTAGAATTTCTAGAATTTACAGCGCTCATGTGATGCCACCCTTACAATAATGACACTTATGGTTGCAAAATGCTAGCTTTGTGCAGCTACTTTTAATCTGTGACTCCCTCTCCATTATTTTCTATATAGAGCTGCAAAAAGTTTATACATGTAGCTGAAAGATGCTTATGTGAGAGAAACCCAGGATCTACAGAATATAATGACACGTTAATGCCACAATTAAACATTACCATTATTTAGTTACAAAACTCATTTTGCAGAAATGTGATATTACACTTGGAGTAATGTCACACAAGTGATTAAAAACACTGAAACATATAGTAGTAATAAATGGAGACTAGGAAATAGCAATTATATAGTAACTAGAAGTGTATGTTTGTTATCCTACACCTTTTTCACTAGCAGTTAAACATCTGCTGAAAAAACGCTTAAATACTATGAAGAGATTTTATAGCTGCATTTTCCTTGCTCACTGTAGGAGAGCAGAGGATATGAATTAGAATATTGCTCTGTCTTTTACAGGTATTTGTACTTTCATAGTGAACCCTGCTTTAGAATGATGATCACTTGGCTATGGATAAAGCAAAAATAATAGATAAATGTGATTGATGATGATATCAGAGTTATAGGCAGCTGCCTATTGCGACCAATATCCCTATTTCCCTCAGAAATAGATTTCAGTAGGAGGTGGCTGCGGGCAGAGAGGGTACACCATCCATATTTTCCTATTGGCTCCATGCTTTTTCTCCCTAGAATTCACCTTGAGCCTGCACCCTTCATACCAGATTACTGAAAAAAAAATTTGCCTCATAGTTGCAAATTGTACAATAAACCTGTCATGGAATGGTTAATAAACCTGTCATGGAATGGTACACATTGTGGTATGCAGAGTTTGTGTAAAAAATGAATGTAGTCTCACAACAAGGTATTCAAATTAGCAGATCCATGGTCAATTAGTGTATTTTATCAATCAATCAATCAATCAATCGATCGCTGTTTAGTTTTAGGGTTTTTTTTCCTCATGAAGGCATGGTGTGACTGCAAAACCTTCCATGTGCACAAAATAATTATTGTAAGAGTAAGTGGGAAGAGTGTAGATAAAAATTTTAGGACTAAATGCATTCTGCATGATATTTAGTATTGTTACGCATACATGCAGTTTGTTTGTTTTTACTCATGCAAAATCCTCGAGTGTCACAGAGAGTGGGTGACATGATTTAGCGTGTTTTGGATCCTGCCGGACTAACCATCTGTCATTGTTACGCATACATGCAGTTTGTTTGTTTTTACTCATGCAAAATCCTTGAGTGTCACAGAGAGTAGGTGACATCATTTTGGGAGTTTTGTATCCAGGGCCGGACTAACCATATGTCAGTTTTTGCAAATGCCAGAAGGGCCGATGGCTAGCTGGGCCGGTGCAGGGACGTATTGGCCATTGTTTTATTATCTATTATTATGAACTATCTGTCATGTTAGGTTCCGGCTTCACAGTATCTGCGTTCGAGCTAATGGGGCCGACCCTAGCCTATTAGTGGCCGGCCCCGACACTGACTAAATTCCTGGTGGCTGGCTCCTCCCCAGGAACCAGCCACCTCACTACAAGTGTCGCGCTTTGAACCCCCTCCCCCTCCTGTTCCTCGCCTCCACCTGTCATGGGTTCCCCGCTGGAGTGCTCATCTCACAAGACTGCCTGCCTGTGTGAGCTGTTAGCTGCGGCTCCCTCCTCATCCGGTGCACTCAGCAGGAAAATCAGTTAAGTTAATACAGTTTCTCATGTAGAATGTACTTTTGATTACTTTTTTTTTCCTTTCTTGAATATGGGGCAATACTGCATGGCATAATATCACTTGGGGGCAGTACTGTGTGGCATAATATTATTTGGGGGCACTACTGTGTGGAATAATATGATTTGGATGCACTACTGTGTAGCATAATATGATTTTGGGGCACTACTGCATGGCATAATATGATATGGGGGCACTACAGTGTGGCATTATGTGAACTGGGGGCACTACTTCTACCTACCTCCTATGGCAGTTTTTAGATTGTATGTTGGTTTGCCTTGGTAAAACAATGAAAAGAAAGCCTTCGTGCAATACTTGGTCATATGAAAAAAGCAGAACATTGGTTCCCTACAGTGGGACTGTATAATTGGTGGTATTGCTGCAGTGTGTGGGTGGCGTGGTGGTGATAATGTTGTAGTGTGTTTGGGGGTTAGTATTGCTAATAAGTAGGAGAGGGTATTACTGTAATGTGGGGGCAATGCTGGTTGCTGTAAATTGGGGATGGGATATTCATGATTGCTATAATGTGGGAGTTTTGCTGTTAAGTGTAGGGGTATCGCTGATTGCTGTAATGTTGGTGAGTATTTATGTAGTATAAATGTGTGTATCATTAGGGTATTTATTGCTGTAATTTGGGTACTAACAATGTATTGACATGGTATTTGTTGATGTAATGGAGGTGCTAACAATGTAATGTTGGGGGTCATTAGGAGAAATAGGTCTATTTGTTAAATGTGAATGCTATTGATTTAATGTCAGGGCTGGTTGGAGTTTTCTACATTTCATGTACCCATTTTTCCCAAATTGGGCTTCCAACATTCCAGAATCCAGACAAACAGCAACCAAAGACACCAGCAGCCACAGGTGGTGACAGTGACAAATACAGGTAGGAGAGACCAGGAAAGTCTGTCAACTGTCCTGAATTTGGTTGGTGACTGTCCCGCTTAGTCAGGATTTGATCTGACTGCAAGGACAGTTGGGAGGTATGTCATGCTTCACACTGTACTGCTTTTGAAGGCAGAACTGCGTACACCTAACAGTAGTGCATATAGTATTGTCTGTGTATTTGTATACAATTTGTATAATAACCATATTACATCATATGAGCCCCCCTGTCTTAAATGCCCCTGTCCCCTGACAAGACACAGCCCGCAGCAAACCAAGAAGCTCTAAGTCTCATGAGATTTTGTTTCCCTGCTCACTCTACAGGAAGTTCCCAACCTGATGGATTTCAGCAGCATCAGCAGCATAGATAAGTACAGTGGACTGGGGGAGTCATAATGTGTCTGGGAGGGGAGTGATGTGAATGGGGAAGGCGTGATAAATTAAATTTTTTCGTTATAATGTATGTATCAATGCCCCATGTTGACCACTACCTCAATGTGGTCATGCCCCTGGCGGCTGCGCCACTGCGTTGTTGCACATGGTTCATTTCCTACTCATCAGTAGAGGTGGGCCTGTATGCTTTAAATGCCAAGGTTGATTTTTAATCACAATCCACCCCTGTTTGTATCCTATGTGTGTCTGCAGCAATAGACCACAATAATGCAGAGATGCTGCATCGGCTTACCTATGCACTGACATGGCCGCCCCCAGGCTGGAAAAATTATTTCCATTGTAACAGTGTTTTTGCATTGGAATACATAGCATTCACATTGAACACAATGGGGCTGATGCATAGCAGCTGCTCCTCAAATCCCAGGCGCAAATTTTGCTCACTAAAAACGCTACAATTGTGGGTATTTGCAAAGCGGCAATTATCGCAAGATACGAGCACGTCTACTCGCAATCACCCGCAAATAATGGTGCTTAGACAGGCGTAGATATAGCCTGTGTCCCAGTCTGCAACTATTGCAATGACGCAAATACACCCTTACTGTAATTGGCCTACTATAGAGTGCCCCTTCCCTCCCTCGTCCTGCCACTCCAGGTACAAGTGGACCTAAGTGCCAGAATTACGCAAATCTGCACAGTCGCATACGCATGCAGCCACATTCCTGGGCATGCTCAGAGCAATTCCACACAATATACGCTACACAAATTGGTGAAGTACTCACTCTGCATCATGCCCAATCTATAAAGCGATCAGGTGCCAGCTCCTGGACACAGTGTTGGGATTGAAGACTGTCACAGCACTAGTGGGAGAAGGGCCACTAAGCCAGCTTTATTTCCCCATGCTTGTTATTAAGAGTCAACATAGTCCGGGCTGCCATTTATATATGTTAGAAGGTTGGGAAGACATTAAGCTTGAAAAAGTGAGCAAAAACAAATAACTGTAACAAAATTTTAGCTTACTTATTATTATTTTTATTATTATTATTATTATTATTATTATAAAAAGCAGTTCCAAAACATAAGCCCCTACAATGGGAAATTGTGGATGTATATTTTAAATACATTTACAAGGTTCTGTTCAGGAATCTAGGAGGTTTACACAGGTAAAGGGTGGCTGAGGCTTTTCCCTGGGTCTGTGACTCTTTCCAATCCAGTAGTTTGTCCTCTGCTCTGGATATGTGTAATTCAATGATCAGGAGCTGTGAAGAGTCAGATAATTGACTGTCACCTCCTGTCTGCCCACTTTACATCCCTTATATTTACTGAAGCAGCCATGCAGTCATCCAAAAAAGTTTTGTTCACAATGTAACAATTTAACTGTCTTCTTATTATACACCCATTTAGGTCCACTGAGGATAGTGACATTATGTCTGTGCAAATAGCTTATAGCACTAAAGTGGACTTGTAGGCCGCTATCTGCAGCTGAAAGATCCAACAGTATTATTTGCTATCCACAGTACAGTCATCACTTTCTCAGGACAACAAGAACACAGGTAATAGTGGAAATCAAAGCAACTTAAATTTTAAAATTGACAGGATATTTTTTTTAAATAGTATAGAGTAACATTTCAAAAGGCAGCTCACAAACTAGTAGAACTTTATTACTAAACAAGCATTTCAGTTGTCATTGGATTTATCTTTTAAAGATCAGCTGAGCTAAATGACAAAATTAGTCATGCTTGCCAACTTTGGCACAAAGTTATCCGGGAGAGGGTTCTGTCATGGGGGGGCGTAGATGGCGTCATTAGGCCCAGTCTTGACAAATGTTGCCAATTACAGCCTATCATAGCAGTGGGTGGGGCAGGGAGGATGCGTTTAGCCCCGCCCCATCCCCTTCACCAACTAAGAGGGCTGGCTGCGGGAGGTTGTCCTACTCCCGGGAGAACTCCCAAAAATATACCGGGAGAGCAGGCAACTATGAAATTAGTTTCATGTTATTTAAGGCTCCACTACCACCTACTGTAAGATTTTACTAACACGGTCCTCCCCCTAGATATATTCTCTAGGCTTTCATGCACGTGCTGACTTGGGCACACCTGCAATGACTGGCTGGTAAAAGTTATGTTATTATCACTCCTTCCCAGACTCATTCCAGATATCTCTTAGTCTATAAAAAGCTGATTAAACATATTTTAAATGCGGCTAAATGTCTCATAGGAACATGTTGGAAAAATCCACCTACCCAATGTAAAGTATTACAGCTATACTGAATAATACTCCAGTAACCTTTCAAACCACTTGGGGCTAGATTTACTAAGCTGCAGGTTTGAAAAAGTGGGGATGTTGCCTATAGCAAACAATCAGATTCTAGCTTCCATTTATTTAGTACTTTCTACAAAATGACAGCTAGAATCTGATTGGTTGCTATAGGCAACATGCCCACTTTTTCAAACCCGCAGTTTAGTAAATCTAGCCCCCGGACTTCCTGAATGAGTTACTACAAAGCTGAAGCTCAATTAAATACCGTTTGACATTTCCTAGACAAATAGAAGTAATCTATACATTACCCTGGTGACTTTTAAACCACTGAGTTACACACAACAACTCAGTTTAATATTCATTAATTGGACCTGAATCCCTTCCTACAAAAAAAAAAACAACTCACAACTATCCAAAAATGACACAAATTATAATAGGTAACTGTGCATGCTTCCTTCCTTCCCTGACTCTCCCACTCCTTGTCTGTCTTCGCTCATAAGCAAGTTACGGTATATAGAAAAATGTTTCATTCTTTTAATGATATTTCAATTTTATGTCTCTATTTTATTTTTATTTTTTTCATTTATTACCAAATAATAATTGTAATTTGTTGCAAAAAAATGTTTGTACTTTGTCTAATAGCTCATGAAAAACAATTAAATGTACTTTTTAAAAAAAAGGAAGTTATGTTAACCCTTAATGCACCAGTCCAGTATTGCAAGGTAGCTGAATATCGCTCACCTAGCACAGCGATATTTTATTTTCTACATTTCAGTGATAACTGATTTTTATTGAAGCAATAAAAATCAGCCTTATCGCCAAGATCCAAGTCCTAATAATAAATAAGCCCCTTAGTCTGTAGTCTGTAGTCTTCTCTTAAGAAATCAATGATGTCTATGCAAGAATCCAGCCATCATTTGTTCTGTGGAAAATCACAGGAGTTGGAAATGAAAATGGTGTACACATTTCTTTACCATTACCAGTAATAAACTGCTGCAAGTACATGGATCAGATTACCTGGTGCATTAGGCAGGGGCGGGCTGGCAAATTTCAGCCCGGGGGGGCGCACAGGCGGCCGCATCACATGACACGCGATGCGGCCAGCATCATCAATGACGCGACCGCATCGAGTGTCATGTGATGCGTCCACCTGTGCGCTGCTGGTAATATTCAGTTTATGCGGACGGCACTGCATGCATCCCGGCCCAGCCCGCTCCTGGCTTTAGGCAAGTAATCCATGCCACGCCTAACTTGCACAGAGCCATGACCAATCAAATCAGATACCAGATGCACAGAACAAACTCCATCCTAGCTAGCATGAGGTCAGTCTACCATATCTGACACAGGTTTTGTGCAGATAACAGTGGGGCACTAGGGGGCCCATCCACCAAAGGGCCGTATGGGAGGGGACTTCCTAACTAAGGAGAATTTTTTAAAAAAATGACAGCTCCTTTAACTAACTGCAATGGTACAGCAATGCAGCATATGTATTTGATATGTGTTCAAAATGCCAATTTTCACAATCCTGTCCATAATCCGAGAAATACCTTATAATTCTACTTCTCGTGTAATGTAATTGCTATTAGACTTTCTATGTTGAGTAAATGTTGCATAATCATCACCATATCTTATTTCAGTTTACAAAATGTGATCCTGAGATTATACATTCAAATCTAAAGACACTCTCTGTAAATAGCCTATAAAGCAGTAATGATTTTACTAAATGTTTTTCACAGAATTACTTGTAGATGTAGGTTGAATCTTCAGTGTCTAAATAGTCACAACATCAGTATTACTGAACCTTTTTTCTCATCTAAGCCATGTTTAATGGTAGTCTGACTCTTGCCTATATGGTTGCCACCTTTCCTAAAAAACAAAATGCAAGCCTTCCTATCTATTTTATGGTTCTGCCTGATTAATAATATTTAGTACTGAGTACCTTTTTACCAGTTAAGTGGAAACCCTACTTGTACAAGTGTGTTCAACTAGCTGATCGATTAGTTGCTTCTCTTGTGTTCAGGCAAAGATATTCATAATGAAGTCTGCTTAAGGAGAAGGTTGAAAAAACACAGCGTTATTGACTGACATTGCATACTAAAGAATACGGAATGATTGTAATATTGTGCTCCATCACCCTCTAGTGATAAAATATGGAAGTAACAGTTGAGGTGTTATCTGCAGTGGAAGATCAATTTATGTTCTTTATTCTAAATTGATATTTGTTTATCTTTTCTGCATTACACACTGGTATGTCACTATCTTTCAACATGGGCAGTTTTACTTAGAACACAATGGTGCACATATATAAAAAGTAGAGATGTGCACTGAACCCCACTTTTTGGTTTTGGTTGTGGTTTTAGTTCTAAACCGTCTTCGTGTTTTAGTTTTTTTGCCTCAAAATCATGAAAGGTTTTGGTTTTTTATTTGGTTTAGAATCTGGATTTAATTAAAATTTATGAAAATAGGTAAAATTATGCTATTTTGAGCTGTTTTTGCTCCTTTATTACTATTTATAGGATTAACATTAATTTCCAGTCTATTTTCTAGTTGGTTTTGCTTTTGATGTTAATATAAGTGGTAAGCAGTGTTAATGTGGATGTTAAGCCACAACGCTTTTGTAACTTAAACAGGTTTCTGCTTATTGAAGATGATAACAACAGATGAATAAATTCAGCTACTCACAGTTGGTAACTTGTAGTACAGCAGTAGTTTAACAATAGTAACAGTTTGAATACAGTTGAACTTATACAGTTTTATATACAGTATACAGAAGTAGATGTGCAGGTAGGTTGGTAATACACTTGGTGGTTCTCTATCTGCACGTCCGTGCAGGTTGCTGTGGCCATACAGACTCCTCCCATATATATAAGACCCCCAAGTCTTATATATATACATACAGAGCGCAGCTTACAGTACTGGGTCCGTTTTTATTTTACTGGTCTGACAGGAAGTGCCCCCCACTTCCTGTTTCTTCACTAGACCAGGGGGTCGTGCTGCAGTTGCCATAGCAACGCAGCAGGGGAGACGGAGTGAAAGCCCTCCTATATACCATATTTTCCTACTTTCAGGCAGTGCAGTCCGGGAGAGGGGGTGACTAGATGGTGGGACGGGGCGACCGCCGCCGATCGCAACATTTTGGCCCCGCTATGAAACTGACGTTTTGTCGCGGGTGACGGGGCAAAAATGACGCGATTCACCACAAATCGCATTATTTTGGCTAGGGAATGCGGGAGACTAGCCTGCTCTCCCAGAAGTCCGGGAGACCGACCCGAATCTCTAGGAAGGTTGGTAAGTATGCTATATACTAACATTTCTAATCATCCCTTCATAACTGTCCAAATTTTCACCAATTTTGGCCGAAGTCTGCAGTGATCTGGCTGACTAAAATTAGTGACAGAGCAGTGGCACAAATACATGACATAGACATCACTTTTCACTGATTATCTCTGCTAAAGTGTAGTTGGAGCGTGCAAAATGAGTCATATAAAACATATGAAATAAGATTCAATCTCTGCAACGTCTGAGCTACTGCAAAAACCCATTAATCTCATTTCAATAATCTTGCTATGCAAACTGAAATCTCATTTTGCAGTATTTCACAAAACTAGACCCAGCTTTGCCTAACAGTGGTCATCTTCCTCAGTGGTGAAAAATGACAGTGTAATCATCACCCTCAACCTCATACTCATCAAAGAGGTCTTCATCAATTACATTTTCATTTGAAAAAAGAAGATACAACAAGTAGGTAACTGGTAAGCAGCATGTGTGACACATTGGAGAGGGCCACCAACAATACATTGGAGTGGGACACCAAAAATACATTGGAGAGGGTCAGCAGCGGCAGTATCAAAGCTAATTAGAGAGACAGAGTCAGCATCATCAGTAGCCATTATTCAACAGATGATGAGAGAATATGAACAAAATGTTAAATGTTGCAAGATGGCAAAGTTCTTGGGGCCACACACCTAGGTGTGATACATACATATGTTTGACAGTTACATGATTTACATAATAAGATAGGTGGGCACCATATATATATATATACACAGTCAAGTCCATAAATATTGGGACATCGACACAATTCTCATATTTTGGGCTCTATACACCACCACAATGGATTTGAAATGAAACAAACAAGATGTGCTTTAACTGCAGACTTTCAGTTTTAATTTGAGTGTATTTACATCCAAATCAGGTGAACAGTGTAGGAATTTAACGGTTTCTATATGTGCCTCCCACTTTTAAAGGGACCAAAAGTAATGGGACAAACTAAACAATCCTACATCAAACGTTCACTTTTTAATACTTTGTTGCAAATCCTTTGCAGTCAATTACAGCCTGAAGTCTGTAACGCATAGACATCACCAGATGCTGGGTTTCATCCCTGGTGATGCTCTGCCAGGCCTCTACTACAAATGTCTTCAGTTCCTGCTTGTTCTTGGGGCATTTTCCTTTCAGTTTTGTCTTCATCAAGTGAAATGCATGCTCAATCGGATGTGGGGGAGTGTGTGTGGGGGGTTCTCATGTAAGTTTGTCACAATGAAGTGAAGGAGCTTTTAATGTAAGTGGGGGAATTTAATGTATAAGTACAAATAGTTCCAGTGTAAATATATTTTGCTGCATTTGATTTTGTTGTGAACTCCATAAAACCGGTAATATTTATACTCTATGCATGTACATTTCAGTTAAAACTTATGGTTAAAGCATTATTGTACTGTAGATAGTGAACCAAAAAAATGATCCTGTTTAACTAAGATCCTGTATTAAAACTGGAGTCTGGCTTGGAGGGGCCTTTGAAGTAAGTGTAGGGGGAAAAGGGATTTTAGTGTAAGCGTAGGGGGTGTCTCTTACTGTAATGTGGGTGGTGTGGGAAATATTAAGTTCATAGTAAGGTGAGAGTGAGAGGTAATCATTTAATGGTGGGTGATGTTAAGAACCCCCCAGCCAGTACAGCAAAACCCGGAATCTGCTCCGAAAGTCTGGTGTTCACTGTTGCCCCTAGTGGTGGGGACAGACTTGGCTGCAGACAAACAGAGGGTCGTGAGATGTGCACTGGCTGGGGAGAACCCGGGAACAGAGTTACTGAGGCCGTAGAGTAGGAAGTGCAGGAGGGAGTCCGGTGAGTCACCGAGTGGATGGTGTCAAGACTGATATATCACTCGTGGCCACTGGAATAAATAAGGAACAGTTGATAGAGAAGTCCCCTGATCCAAAGAGACTTCTGTACCGAAAAGTCCGGAAAGGAACGGAACTTGCAGTGATAGGTAAAGATTATGAAACTGAACGTAGGTAGTAGTCAAGGGTAACCACAACCCACAGTACCGGTGAGAGTCCGGAGATTTGAGAGAAACAGTTCTTAGGCGGTTGTCAGGGGTAACTGCAACCCACAGTATCAGTGAGAGTCCGGAGATTTATGGGTAACAGTTCTTAGGCAGTTGCCAGGGGTAACTACAACCCACAGTACCGGTGAGAGTCCGGAGATTGGAGGGAAACAGTTCCTTGGTGGTTGCCAGGGGTAACTACAATTATAGGCACACAGTGATATATGTAAACAGTCAATAGTACCTGTGGCAAGGTTGAGTCCGGAGCCAAAGGAAAATTGTTGAAATCTGAGCGCAGAGATGCTGCTGGGGCTGCGTCTCCGTATAAGGTAGGATGAGCAGAGGAGCTGCAGATCATGCTGGAGCCATGCCTGGGAGCATAACTTTACCGGGTTCCAGGAGAAAACTGACTGGAACTGGTGAGTAGATAGTAGAATCGTCAGCAACAGAATCAGGTCTGGTATACGAGATATCAACACAGGAGAAGAATCAAAGCAGAACCGAGTCGGTACACAGGGAAATTCAATGAAGAGTAGTCAGGAACGGAAATGGTCTGGTACACGGGAATACACTAAGCCGGCAGGAAACAATAGGATCAGGTAACAGGGCAAACACAAGGTAAACACTAAGGTAAACGTATTACCGGCAATCCTGCAGAGGATTAGCCGGCTATATAAGGAGCGTAGAACCAATGGGCTGTAGGTGATAATGAGGAGCCGGGTGAGTGAGCTCAGAGAAACAGGCTGGCCAGGTGAGGCATACATAGAAATGACAGCCTGAATGAGGGCAGATTCTGACAGAGAACATACCTAACTGACCCTATCTAAGACCTATCTAATCTATCTAGCTTATCTTTCTGCCTATCTGATCTCCCTAAACTAATCTACCTTGTCTATCTAAGAACTAAACTAACTACCAAACTACCTACCTATCCCTAACTAACTATCTATCTACCTATCTCTAACTATCGATCTACCTATCTATCTATCTAGTTACTCTGACAGAGAGCCTGGCGAGTCATAACAGGTGGAAGCTTTTAATTTATTGGTGGTGGGATATTCATTTGAAGGTGGGGATATTTAATTTAATAGTAGGGTTGGTGGGGACCTATTAACTTACCTGTGGGATGATGGGACTATTACTTTAATGCAGGGGTTGTTTTGGAGCTATTAATTGAATGTGTGGCTGAGTCTGGGGATAAGCATGCTATTTCTTAAAATTGAATGCTAACTCTTTATTGTTTGTGGGGTGTTTCTATTTAAGGTGATTGCCATTAATTTACAGACACATTGGTTGCAAGGAGGGAGAACTAATAATGAAACATGGGTGCTTTTGATTTAATGTCGGACTACTTAGAGAGAGGGAGCCCTACAATGTTCACTCATTGCTAAGCTTTCTATATTTCATATAACCTATGCTTTTTCCAAACAGGGACCCAAAATTCCAGGATCTAGACAAGCACAACTGAGCTTAAGACATGAGCAGCAGCAACAAGTAGTGAAAGCAACAAGAACAGGTAGGAGAGAGCAGGACAGTCTGCCCCCTATCCTGATTCTGGTGAGTCAGTCCCGAGTTTGGGAAATGACCCACTCAGTCAACTGTCCACACTACAGGGACAGTTGGGAGGTATTTCAAGTTTCACACAGCTCTACTAGTGAAGAGAGTGCTACCTGCTCCTAACAATAGTGCACGCAGCATTGCACGTGTATTTGAAGGGGATTGGAAGATTTGGAGAGCAGCCTAGAACTATATCTAAAATGATAGCCACACCTCCTTGCATGCTGGTCCTGACCACTGGCTGTATCACAGGGAAACCCCCCTCTAGAAATAATGTGTTTGCCTCTAGTCTGAGGCAAACAACTTAGGGAATACTGTCTTCAGGTTGCAGAAAGTGAGAGATAAGGTTCAAGAGGTAGCAGACCGTCATCGCACTGAATTCCAATTTAAGGTAGGAGAGTTTGGCTAACCACTAAAAATCTTCAATTCCACCAGCCATCCAGAAAACTCTGTCCTAGATACATTGGCCCTTATACCATAGTCTAGAAGAACAACCCAGAAGCATACAAACTAAACTTGTCCTTGTCCATGAGGAAATTTTATAGGAAACCTACTCCTAAGCCTCCTCCCATTAGTATTGATGGGCATACTGAATTACGGATAGAAAATATTTTACTTTTACGCCGGTTCAAAAACCAGCTCCAATATCTTGTCCACTGGAAGGGTTACAGCCCAGAGGAAAGATCCTGGGTGCCATCAAAAAATCTTTATGCCGAGAAGTTAAGGAAACTCTTCCATAAGCATAATCCTGTTAAGTCATCCTGTTGAGAGCTTGTTGGCCCCCCTCGACTATTCTCTATTGTGTTCTGTCTGTCTTGTTTTGTCGACATGTGGCTACTTAGCTGTGAGTTTACCTGATTCTACCTCATTCACGGCAGTTAACAACTATACACTATTAGGATCAAGTCCAGGGGGAATCCGAATACCAGTAAACAGTGTGGTTCTGGGAAAGGCAGCTGTTAATGGTGAAAAGCATTCCATACCATAGGTTCTGCATAGAAACCTGGACCAGAGCTGGACTCCTTCTGGACACTTGGCAACTTTCCATGGCAGTAGTAATTCAGTTTTCTGACACTGGCATCTGACTTTCTGACACTCTCAGTTAATCCTGTGCTTCTCCTTGCAGTCTCCCCTTTTAGAGTACTCACTCTTCCAACAGTTGCTGTGCAACTTCCAGGATTAGTTGCAGTGCTTTTTTTTCACTAGATCCTCCTTTCTGATCAGTGACAGTCCTAGCAAAGGTACCTCCTTCCTCTCTGGCAGCACTCATGCATTTCTTCTCGTGCGCCAATGTCTTCAGCACCGGTGGCCTCTGACATCATTTCCTCATCTTTCACCCCAAGAATCTGCTGGGGTGTATAGTTGCTAGTGCATATAAAAGCCTTGCACTGCTCCCAGTCTGCATCTAATTCTCCATTCTCTCTCTCTATACTGCTAGGTCAGCTTTGGGTTTGAGGAATACACTCTCCCACTCGTGAACTGGAATTGATCCACTGCTATTCCAGAACTGTACGCCACAAAAATAAGAGTCAGATGGCCTCATGCCTGTTTAAAGTTTCCTCATACCATTCACACAATGGGGCATTAGGGGTTATCTAGGAGTGTCAGAGGACTTTACCAGTTTATCATAGGTTAGTTTCATGGGTGACCTGATGTCAATTTTTGGACAGGCATAGGTTACAAAGTCTCTAGTCTTCCACTGATGTTCCCTGCTCTCTTTTCAAAGTGTTATCCTCTACTTCAAGCCTATAAGCTTCTTCTAGCATCCTCTTCTATGACATCTGATTCATGGGGTCTAGCCTCCTCTGGATTGTAAATTCTGTTCTATCATTATCCTCTTTTTACAAGCACTACAAGAATTTAACCATCAACTTGAAGTGAATGTAGTGTCCACATCATAACCCCATTCATCTTCATTTCTGAATAGGCACTCACAGTCTGTTCTATCAAAATCTGTGGGTTCTAAACTTCCCATGTTTCCCTCTCATTTCTCTGAAAATTTTGCATTAAGAAGTATCTGGGTGGGGGCAATTGCAATACTTTGCAATAATATTGAACAATGTTGGAGGTTATTGTTTACACCTGCCAGAACTGGTGGTCAGTGATCTAACACACACTGCTGGCTGTAGTGCTCACAAAGTGTCTGTTATAATAGGAGAAACAGTGGTTTATTCTATTATAATAGGACTCTGTTGGGATCCAAGAGCCAGATGGCAAGTAAAAACAACCAGGTGGATCACCAGGGAAATAGGTGCTGGGGAGAACACTGTCCGATGGGTTCTATCTGGTCAATAGGCTTATATTGGGTCTCTTTTTCCACAGATAGTAGATGTTGACTGTGATAAACATTAGTTGGCCCCACCATAGAATCAGATATCACTCTGTATGAATAAACTCCTGGCAACTTCTTGACTACAAAGTGTTCACTCCTAATTGGTCCATCAGTGTGTGTTTCCTGGGCATACCTAGATGTCTCACAAGAACTTTATTTGAGCTTGTGTTCTCTAATTTTTGCATTATACTGGTCTTAATTTCCTGGCTAGTTGATATGCCTTTCTCGACTCTTCTTTCAGTTGTGGACATATTTGAGGTATGGGAAAGTCTGTGGTTCTCCTACTGACACTCCAAAACATAAGTTAAATTGGAGACTCACTTCTCTTCCAGACATGAAAGTGACTTAATTCTTTATGCAATCGCATGCATAAGCCAGGTTGCTGTGCTGGCTCCATTGCCCATTTTTGGGGCTAGTGTGCCCAACATAATAGGAGGGAAATGTTTGAATCTCTATGGTTGAAGACAGCCTTGAGGATAGTATGAAGTGAGTCTTAATTTCTTAATCCCACACAGTTTGCAGAGCTCTCAGATCAATGTTCTCTCAAAGTCTCTTCACTGATGCAAGTTGTCAGACATTAAAGTGCGAAGAAGAGTGTGCATCCAAGCCCTTTTTCTCCAGCCACATCCCCACTCTTACTGGACACTTACTCCTGCCAGAGTTGTCATCTTGCTGGGACCAGATAAGCCTGCACATTCCAGCTTATTAGCACATATTAGGATCGACAGCCGCCAAGAACTTCTGTAACTGGAGAAACCACCACAGAAAATATTTGTGCTAGCTCTTGACACTGCTTATGCTAGAACCTGGAACCTCCCAACTTGATCAAAGTGGCTAAATGTTTTGCAACTTCCTGGGAAAGAACTTGGATAAGACCCTCTACATACTAACAAACTAAACCCAACATTTCTGCACAACCTGGAGAGAAAGCATAACCCCCTGTCGGATCTCATCCTAGATTGCATCACTGCTGGTCTGGTAAGACATACAGAGTAGCCCATTAATGATCAACACTCCACATGTAAAAGGTGACATTATATATATTCTATGAATCTGACTCTTATGGTCTCCTGCATCAGACTGAAACATCTAATATAGCTATGTGCAAGTCTTTTCTCCCCTTATTGATTTTAGCCTTATAACTTAACTGTATTTAGTACAGGTACAAAGTCCTCAACGTCACTATCATCAACCACAGACAGTACAGCGTTAAAAGACACTTTACTAGAACTGACGTGAAATTCCTCTTAACACCATTAGAGGGAACCAGAGCCCTTCAGTTAATACAACACAAACTATTTCCTATCTCTTTCTTTTCTACTCAATCAATGGATATGCTTTCACTAAGAGACAAATGCCATATCCATCTTGCACAAAAAATCATGATGTAGCAACAAACCCCTCCCACCACCTAGGTGGAGCACTGCTTAATTGCCAATGTATCACCTCAGCTGATATTTTTCTACACCTATGTATGCCCAGTTGTAGGTCTAATTACTTTTTGTAAAGACAAAAAAAGGACCAACAAAGAAAGTATCCACAAAGATGAAAGTAACTTCTCAAGGGCCAGGCATGTGCCAATATCTGAGAAATACTATTGACACCACTAGAAACATACCTCAAATAACTGCTCCTTCTTCACAACATACAGATAACTTGTGTTCATAGTTGTCTGAGACCTCTACTGTAAAAAACAAATGCAAGTGTTACAAAATCAATCATGAAAGCAACAAAAATTCTTAGTATCATATATCAAGAAACAATGAGTATATATAAATAAATAAATGATGATGATGAGTGAGTTAAATAGCCTTATATGAGTAGTAAAACGTTCAGTCCTTCTCAAGACAATAATCAGGGCTGCCAAGAGGAATTTGGGGCCCCAGTACTACAACATTCTGGAGCCCCCACCACACATAGCAGGAGAAACGATGTGCGCTGCCGCTGCGTGGTGGTGCCATCAAAGGGGTCATGGCTGCATAGTGATGGCGGCGTGGCCAACATGGGCACCCTTTTACACATGACATTATGGGGGTAGTTCAATTAGCCGCAAATTGTCTGTCAGACACTTTCTGGTGGAGATTTTGACAGAAATTTCTACCGTAATTGGCGGTAATGCGCCACAACACCGGCACTTGAATCCCCCTCATTATGTATTAAAATGGCGTTATTGCAACTTTCCCAACTTGTTACTGGATTCTTGTATGGCTCCTGGAATGTTGGGACCTATTTGGAGAATGTATAGTTACATGAAATATGAAAAATAATTAGTGAACACAGTACACAGCACAGATAACCAGTCAGTCCTCAAGGAAAGCTTAGATCTTGTAGTAAGTAGTAAGTAGTAAGTCTCCAAAATCAGGTTTTTCTTTCTGTTTCTCTGTGCTTTAATTGTCAGTAGGCACCTGATTGTGTGAGCGTATGTGATTGTGTTTGAATTTTGGAATATGAGGAGATCTTGTTGAACCTAGGAGTGGGGACTTCTTGGGCATTCGGTTGCTGGTATCGACGGTTTGCCATGGGTGACATATTTTGCCCGCAGTGACATGTTTGATTGTCACTGCGAAGATCGACAGAAAGAAGTGACGGTTTAAAAAGCCGCCCCCTGAGTCTGGTTAGAGGCCCTTGCATTTCTTCGCTGTGACCCAGAGTCAGGGGATTGTTATATGTTTGCCTGTCATCATGAATTCTAGTCATATATGTGAGACTGATTTTAAGTGGGTAGAAATAGACTGTACTAAAGCATCTGTGTCGTTAGTTGCCCTGATAATACTGTTTGCAATAGTCTTAGTTTATTGCACAGGAGTCAGAGCAAGAAAGGGGCACACAACACCTAGCTTATTTCTATAGACAGTGAGAGTTAAATACTTCATGACCTATCAGAATTACATTTGTGAAGTAATCTTAGTACAGGATACATGATCAGAAAGGTATTTATACTACATTGGTGAAGTAGTAGGAAAATCATATAACACAAGCACAGAAATGTATATGTGTATTTGCTGTCACTTTAAGCCACTAAACACAGAGTTGGCTATAAAGTGGGAGTTGCAGGGAGTTCATACACACAGTTCTATTTAAAAAGCGCCCAGACCCTAAAATCTATTTAACTAAAATTTTCCATCCTTCAGATTACTCCCTTTGAACCATATCAATTAGGGTCTGTTGTTTTTATACCACTTTGCTGTCATTTCATGCCACTGACAAAGGATATAGCAAGAAGGTGGATAGATATTTTGACAGAAGTGAAATTACCAGATCACAGGATAATTTCAGAGGACCCCTTAGATCCCGGATATTGATAGTCAAAGGTTATTGACTATGGGGATTACAGATAGCCACCCGTTAGATAAGAATCTCTCAGAGTGCCATAGATATAATGTGTGCCCTAGATGGCTAGCGGTTCTGAAGGAAATGGGCAAATGATTTAAAAGGGCAGGACCCCCCTTTTGCAAAAGGGATAATAATGGATCCAGATAAATTAAGAGACATGAGAAGGAATCACATGAAATATATACAGAAAAAAGATCTAGGAAAAAAGATACCCATATGTAAACGTGTGATCAATGGGTTGAAACTGCAGAAAAATTGGTATATGAACTAGAATTGGATGAGATGAAAGAACAAATGTGCAGAATGAGCTTTACAACAAGGGAACAGTCATAGTCAAGTACACATAATTCAACTCAAAGGGGCATATTCAATTGTCCTATTTCCGCGGTGCATTAAAACTATTACCGTTATTGCGGTAATAGTTAGCTGGATTTCAGCTCGCGGCTCAGGGAGCTGTGAGCTGAAATCCAGCGAGAAAACTACAGTAATAACGGTAAGAATGCGCGGAACGTGAGATTTTCGACAATTGAATATGCCCTAAGAAGGATAACATCTAGACACCAAATGGCAGATCTAATGGTAGGAAATGGCATGTGTAAATGGAGTAACAAGGATGTTGTAAATGGTAATGTGATAAGAACCATATGGGTATTCAGACCAAACCCCAAGAGATTGTTTGAGGTGGCACAGGAAAGTTAAGAGATCTGTAAAGTCTAAATATATGTGGAGATGCAAATGTGAGGCAGGACTGAATTATTATCAAATAACAAAATGTGTATAATCATCATCATTATCACCGTTTACTCTGCAGGAGAAAGTGTGTCAAGAGCCATAGAAAAATGAAGGACCCAGACATAAGGTTTTATATTGTGACTAGCATTATGTTGTGTGTTTGACTTTGAAGTAAGCAGTTTGATGAAAGAAAGGTGTATATATATATATATATATATATATATATATATATATATATATAATCTGTGATCTGTAAGAGTGTAAGCATTACATCCTGTAGATGTATGTGTATGGGAGCAAAAATGATACAGTGTGTTTCTATCTTTCTGTATTGCTGCAGCCGTGTGAAGAAAGAGCTGTGAATTGTCTGTTTCCGTCTTCTACGTGTGTGTGATGCTGCGCAGCTGAGTGAATGCAATGTATCCTCCCTTTGCTGTGTGAGTGTTGAAAGAAAAGGGGGGGCTATTTGCGGCAGCGGGGGAAGCTGCTGATCTCTCTCTCCCCATACCCGTACAGTGTGAAAGAAATCTTTGAAAAACTACATTGGCATTATGATAAAACAGTTTTTTTCAAGTATGCTTCATTAATTCTAGATACGGAGTGGTAACAACACACTAAAGCTGATCTGTATTCAATTTAATAATTTATTTATTTTTTATGTAAAACACTGTGTAGATAATCTCGCTGTATTAGATAAAGATTACTTAAGCATACCAATCACAGTGTACTATAGTTCTAAGCTGACATATATTGCATACTTGCCAACTCTCCCGGAATGTCCGGGAGACTCCCGCATTTCGCGAGAGTCTCACGGGCTCCCGGGAGAGTGTGACAATCTCCTGCATCTGCCCACTTCCTAGTGAAGTGGGCATAATTAGGTCCAAAACGCCGCGATTCACTGGGAATTGCAGCGAATTTTGGAGCCCCGCCATCCATCACGCCCACCTTCCCTGGCAGGCTCCCGGAAGCCAACTTTCAAAAGTTAGTAAGTATGATATATTGCAACTTCAAGCTTGATAATGCATAATTGTCTGTTGTTAATTTATGCATTTTTTTCTCTATTCCCATGGATAAAGGGAGTCAAGACTTATGCTTTCCTCTACAGACGTGTGCAATTTATTTAAGCCAAACTTTTCAGAGGATTCAGCATTTTAATCAGAATATAACTAATAACTGTGCTACCCAGTCTTCCAAAGGTGGTTTAACTCTGATTCTATGTGTTGATAACCTTCTTATGTGTTCATCTTATTTTGAAACTTTTTTTTACAGATACTCAAGAACTATTCACATACCTTGGGGGCTACCTGAGAAAGAGTTACATATATTGGTCACTGTCTATCACCAGGTTCACAGATAGCAGCCCAACTGTATGACCTCACAAAGTGCACAGCCCCGATCCAGTCATATACACAGAAACAAAGGAATGTTTAACTGCACTGAAACAAGCACTATGCAGTTTACCTGCACTGACTATCCCAACAGATAACAAATCTTTATTTTGTGTTGTTATGGAAAATAAGGAATTTCCTCACAAAAAATAACACACCCATTGCACATGCTAACATGTTATAAGAACTATTGAATGTATTAATGCCTTCAAAAAGTTATAGGCATCATAAAATGCCAAGCACACACCACAAACATGGATGTGTTGTCCAAAGGGAATAACAGAACTGACAAAGTAGCATTATTGTAATCCCTCATGAGTAAAGTCTTAGCTACTGATTATATTCAACTCCCATTGAATAGAAGGTTGCAATATGTTTTGGTGCACAGCCACAGGAAACATAATTAGACACTAGAAAAATTTAAGTGATATAGACTCTGCTGAGTAATGACTACTGTAATTTAGAGTAAAAGACTTAAGACTTTTTGGGCTATTATCTGTGCTCCTGCTATAGTCCAATTAGTTATGCTAAAACCAATGAATATCATAAATGGTTCAAGGTTAGGGCCCCCTAATGTTCGATATGTTGAGTACTGGCAATTGTATCCTAATCATAACTGCATCTACCTTTTACCTTCGTTGTCTGTCTTCATCTACTTTCATAGTTTAAAGAGCGTCATGTGACACTAGCTAGATTAGTAATAGAAACAAGACATTTTTATAATAAACTGATTATATTACAGAATTAAGATGTTGAATTATTATTTTGCAGCTCATATATATATATATATATATATATATATATATATTAACATTTTATTGATTGATCAAATTTGCTTAAATTGCAATACCTAAGCATATTTTTGAATAAAGGTGTAGATAGATGTGAGGATCAGATTGAAAAGTGAGGAAGGGACAGAGGATAGGTATATATTATACATAACCATATACATTAGGATTCCTAAATTGTGACATAGAGGTTGCTATGGGGGTCAGTCATTCATGGTGAGGTAGGTTAGGGGTGATTTTTTTTTTTTACAAAAGAGGGGACTTTAAAGAGTTAACTTGGTTTGTTCAGAAAAATATTGTTCAGGGTTCAGGCCTACAGCTTTGCAAGTCACAATAGGCTTTAGTTCTATTCACAAGTTTCAAGGACATGCTAGAACTGCAATTATGATTTGTAACAGGTATGTCATACTTGCCAACACTCCCGGAATGTCCGGGAGACTCCTGAAATCCGAGTACGTCTCCCAGACTCCCGGGAGAGCAGGCAAAAATCCCGCATACTGGAATTTACTTTGCAAAATGATGCGATTAGCGGTGAATCTCGTCATTTTGGCCCCGACCCCGCAACAAAATGACATTTTCATTGCGGGGATGGGGCCAAACTGACGCGATTGTCCGCGCTCTGCCCCACCCGCACTCCAACCACGCCCCCTGCCCAGGATCTCCTGGAATTCTCTTTTCAATGGTTGGCAAGTATGAGGTATGTCCAGTTTCACAGGACATGTATATTTTTATTTGTTCTTTTTAATATTTGCTGATGCTGGATTTTATGTTTCACGCTTGCTCAGTGGTAAACTGTCTACATGACTGAAAAATTAGAAAAAGAGGATGATTCGTCTTGATAAACTCAGTGCATATACTACACCCCACCTGTGTGTGTATTTAATGTCACTGACTACTTAATAAATATCGCTGACATCAAATATATATATATATATATATATATATATACACACACATATATATAAAAGATGTGAATACCTTCACACATAACACCACTCTCACAGTCACATTACATTACCCTCCCAAGACACATGATAACCCCCTCCAGACACAGCATAACCCCCACACACACGTCATAAGCTCCCCAGAAACATCATAAGCCCCCCACGCACATCATAAGCCCGCCCAGCCCAGATTAACCCCTCTAGACACAGCATCACCCTCCCTAGACACATCATAACCCCACTAGACACATGATAACCCATGCACACACATCATAACCCACACAGACATCATTATCCCTCCAGACACATCATAAGCCCCCCAAGAGACATTATAACCCCCACACACTCATCATAAGGCTCCCCAGACACATCATAACCCACCCCAGCCCGTCAAAACCCCACCTAGACACATCATAACCCCCCACACACATAATAAGCTCCCCTCAGCCAAGCATACTTACCTAAGCTGAGGTGGTGCAGAGTTCTCCTCCTTCCTCTCCAGGCTGCTGGGACAGTCTGTGACATCACTGTCCATGAACTGGGAGCTGCTGACAGGTGTCAGCTCGCTCCCACCCTCCCCATTTACATCTCACCCTCACCACCCAAAAAGAAAAATTGCGGGGGCGTGTGCCCCCCCCACTGGTGAAAGTTAAAATAAAAATTAAAGAAATTTAAATAATTGCGATTATGTGGGGCCCAGGACCCCGAGGGAGGCTGGGCCCCGGTAATTTGTAGCCGCTCCCCCCTCTCAGCGCGCCTGCATATGTGTACATTGTGTGCTTTGAAAGATTTTTCACATTTTGCCTACGTCATCTACTATGACATAGTAGTACATATTTTGTTTTCCTTTCTTGTTACTGTTCATAGGATAGCATTAGACGGACAGAGGCATCAGTAGATATTTAGACAAGTAGAGACCCAATTGTAAAAAGCTACTTAAATTGCTGTCACTATATAAAGAAATGATGAGGCTGGCAGGCAAGGGTGGCCGGCAATCATACTACAAAAAATTCAAAGACTACACACATAAAACATTGCCAGGGCATTCATCGGTAACCAAGATCAGGGCTTTCCTTACCTTGTTTTACTTACTTGCTCTGTGCCGTAATGCTGCCCTTCTAAATCAAACCATAGGACTCGTATATATTTATGGGGATGAAGGGCTGAACAATCAGTCCCCCAGGGGAAGCGTCGTCAAACTCAGGTGACTGCCCAAGAATTGTAGCGGAGGTGGTCCCCAAGACCCATGTATATAAATATGGAATGTATATAAATAATATTTATATATTCTATTAGTGAAGTGTAAGAATAATGTAAAACAGACAGTTCACATAGGCCAATAGTTGCTCTTCCCACACTTCTGAGAAATTAAGTCCACATTCTGAGAAATTAAAAGGACAGATTTTGGCTTTGCAAAGAATACATGTAGAGATGGAGATATGATGGCTGATGATTTACGCTAAGTGATGAAGTTAGAGAACCGTATAGACTGATTAATTATTTTTTTAAATTGAACGGGAGAAAGCAAATGCAACAATTTCAAAATTGCAAAATCCATCATTAATACAGCTCGCTTCAGACTTTGGTCAAAATTGGTGACAGTTGTGCAGCGATCAGTAGAAAATAGACTGGAAATGTTAATGCTATAAATAGTAATATAGGAGCATAAACAAACTAAAATGACATTATTTTACGTATTCTTCACAATTTTTTAATAAATCTAGATTTGAAACTAAAACCTTTTGCAAATTTTTGGCAAATCCTGTCACAAAACCAAATCAAGGACACATTTTAGAACCAAAATCACATCCAAAACCAAAACACAGGGGTCAGTGCACATCTCTAGGAGGGGTGCACGCAGGATTCCCCCCCCCCACCCCCGACCAAAAAAAAAATCCACGAGAGAGAGAAATACAGCACTGCCGCAGACGCTTCTTTGACAGCACCGCGGCTGCTGTATAGGACAGTGCCGATATGGTGGGCACTGAGTTAGCGCAAGGGGGGGTTTCTGGAGACTCAGAAACCCCCCTTGCGTGCGCCACTGCCAGTCCTAGTTAATATCCCCCTGTCCCAGTTTCCAGATGCGAATCACATCACCCCAAGTCCAATCCCCCAACCCCAGGTTGAAAAATTAACAACAGCAAAAATATATAGAAAAAAATTCAAAATTCGAAATGAATAAATATCTAAAATTACTGAAAAAATAATATTAGAATAGGAAATTTTTATTGTTGGTTAATTTATTTCTAACTGTTTCATAAAAAAAAAGTTTGTTTTTTTGAAAAATAATGTGTGTGTTTTATTTACATTTTTCTTTGGTGCACTACAGGTCCTAGCAGGCACTGGGTGCCAGGGCAAGCAGGCACGTGGCAACCATGAGTATGCTGGTGTTTGTAGTACTACAAGCAGCAGCATGCTGAGACACTTAATGGCAGCCTGGCCCTGCTGGGACCTGTAGTGCACCAGGGACAAAATGCATTTTAACTATCAAATGTTTGTTATTATCCCAAACCCACCACCCAGGATGTGGAAAAAGCACTTGTGCTTTAAGCACGGGGCTGGTTACCCCTGGGGGGAAAGTCCACATTTTATTTTGTGGACCGGATCTGCGTAGGTAATCCAGGACTGTGGTTTGTCATTATCGCAGGATTACCCCACATTGCGGATTTTCCTGCTATAGTGTCACCTGCCCCGGCTGGCAAAGCCTAGTGCTAGTAATAGTAAAAACAGGAAAACCACACTCTTTTTGTCCCCCGACTAGTACCAGCCTAAGTTGGCAGCACTAGGGTTGGTTAAGTGTTTTTTTAACATTTACTTGTGTTCCACTGTTACTCTGCAATACAAATACATAGTGTACTCAAACATATGTGTGCCAGTGGATTAGCCGGTGGGGTAAAGAAAAACACAATGCTACGCCAGTTTTTACATCACGCAAGTGACTTTAGTACCGTATTCATCAAGCAACATGTCTTCAGATCCGCTCTTTGTTAAATTCAGACATGTGCAGCCCAGATTTCCGCGCATCCTAAAATGCATGCACATTGCACTCAGTGGGCCTGAGTCATTAATACCCCATTCATACTGCACCAAAAACCCGGGTTTTTGCAGAGGCACGCTGAAAAACCTGGGTCTTGGTGCAGTATGAATAGTCCAACCACAAAATCCCGGGTCTAAAATCCCGGGACTTAGACCCGGGATTTTGCGAGGGGTAATTCCCGTGTTGGACCCCGCTAGCCTGCAGTATGAATGGTGCAACCCGTGTAATTCCCGGGTCTCACCATTCATACTGTAAAAAAAAAAAATTGTGAGTTAAAAAAAAAAGATTTTAATTAATAAAAAATACATAAGAAATGTTTACTTAACTTATTTTCAGCCAGCGGTGTCTCCGGTGCGTTGCAGGCTGTCAGGGGGACCTCTGGGTACTAAAAGGACGTCATTTCTAATGGACTAGAAATTAAGTCATTTTAGTACCCAGAGGTCCCCCTGACAGCCGGCAACACACCGGAGACACCGCTGGCTGAAAATAAGTTAAGTAAACATTTCTTATGTATTTTTTTTTAATTAAAATCTTTTTTAACACTTTTTTTTTCTAAAACCCGGGTCGGGCAGGTGCAGTATGAACCCGCCCGACCCGGGAATCTTGTTATCTATACTGCCCTGTGCACCGGCAATATCCCGGGTTAACAACTCGGGATATTGCCGGGGCGGCAGTATGAAAGTGGTATTAGAAGAGCAAAGCATTAAAAAGGAGTAACTTTGCACCTGGGCAAAACCATGTTGCATTGAAGGGGGAGATAAATGTAAAATGTGGGGACAGATGTATAGTTGGGGTAGGGCATGTCATAGATCAACTTTAATTTTCAGTGGGAAAAAAAAACTATCAAGTATTTGTGTGCTATATGAAAAAACAGCCAGCATTTAACTTATGTGCAAAGCAATAAACTAATATGCACCCCTTGCATTGTAATATGGTTTGTCCTGGAGAAAACTTACTCCTTTGTTTGCTTTGCTCTCTTTAATGACTCAGGCCCAGTATGTGTTCCTTGATGAATCAGACTATTAGAAAACCTCTAAGTTATACAAAAATATTAGTAACATAATCAAATTAATTGCAAAATTATATTACTTTTGAAATGTTACATTTAGTAGTAGTTACTATAATTTATACCTATAGAGTTATATATAGATATGTTAATCTCTGCGCAATTTTCCATCTCTCCAAAGTTTTCTTATCAAAAACTAGAATGAACAAGAGACTGAAATAAAGATGGTTGTGTTCACATATCCTTACGTAAATAATGCAATTCTTCTTCAGCAATACAAATAATTGTTTATTTTTTCTAAAATAAGCTGCTACTTCAAAATGCGAACTGCAGCAAGAGGCCATCTTAAAATGTACATTGGTAAAACGCCAGAGTGACCTAAGTCTTGTGGACATCCCATTCAGTTGCCTTTGTATTTATCGTAGTGTCACATGGACATGGCTGTATCTACAGCTAAGATGGCAGTTATAGAACTTTGAGACTAAGTGATGTCATGATGTGATGTCACAATGGTAACTGTTGACAACAGGGGCTAAACATTCCATCATCACTCATTCTCATCCATACACTGAGAAAGCATCAGTGTCCACCCAGCAATTTGCTCCACATACCCCAGACCACTTCTGTACATCACCTTTCTTCTATTACATCCACTGCAGGTAACCTGGAGACCTACAGAGGGGTAAGTGTGCTGGGCAATTAACACAGTTTCTATTGTCTATCTGTACAGATTGGAAACTAAGCTTATTAATGTAAGTGACTTTACTACTGTATTCATCAAGCAGCATATCCTCAGATCCCCTCCTTGTTAAATTCGGGTGCGTGCTGCCCAGATTTACATGTGTTCTAAATTAAATGCAGATTACACTCAGTATGCGTTCCTTGATGAATCAGGCCAACAGAGAACTTCTATCTTATACAAATTAATTGTAAAATGATATTACTTTAGAAATATTAAATGTAGTTTACTGTCAAAGTGGCAAATTAATTCATACCTGTAGAATTATATATGTTAAGCTTGTCAGATCTTACTATGGTATGTAAATCCATGATACAGGCGTTCAGTTCATGAGCTGTTTACTATATTGACACCAGATTGGTTAACTTAATCTTTGATTTCTGCATATGATTATCTTCATTTATACATATATGGTTGGCCTGGAATATGTATGTTTACAATGTACGGATAACGCCACATACCTTTTGACTGTAAACCATTGTAATGTTTTGGACTGCGTGCTCTTATTATGGGTGTATACATGTCAAAGTAATATATAAATTCCATTTGAACATAAATGTATAAATAAAGATGATCATGTGCAAACATGAAAGATTAGGTAAACCAATATATAAATCAGCACTGACAGTTTTCATAATTGTCTCACAAATTGCACCATGCGCTTGTCACAACAGCTCAAATAAATGAAGCTCAAATAAATGAAATCTCCGCTTTTTCTCCTGCTTATTAGCAGATTAAAACACTGAACTAAAGGAGTGGGAGGAGCAGCTTGAACTGGGTGTAATGATGGGGGGGTGGGGTTAATACTTTTCTTTTCTAATAGAAATATGAGACATAGTGATGTCATGATGTGATGTCACAATGGTATCAGTTGATAACAGGAGCAGCATCCCTTATTCTCATCCAGACACTGAGACAGCATCAGTGTCTACCCAGCACTCTGGTCCACATACACCAGACCACATCTGTACATCACCATTCTTCTATTACATCCACTGCAGGTAGACTGGAGACCTACAGGGGTAAGTGTGTCGGGCAATGCACACAGTTTATATTGGCTATTTACAAAGGTTGGAAACTAAGCTTATTAGAGGTTCCAGGATTAGCATGGAAGCTTGTTTCTTGTAAGCCCTTACATAACTAAGCAC